>NC_135374.1:92004640-92629640 GCF_049243985.1 Paroedura picta | reverse complement strand
AAATCTATTTGTCACCTCCACTGTGTATTCGTCGGGGATATGATTTAGTTCATACCTGAGTGGCCTAGTGCTTTTCCCTACTTTCTTCAATTTAAGCCTAAATTTTGCAACAAGAAGCTCATGATCTGAACCACAATCAGCTCCTGGTCTTGTTTTTATTGACTGGATAGAACTTTTCCATCTTTGGCTGCAGAGCACATAGTCAATCTGATTTCTGTGTTGACCGTCTGGTGATGTCCATGTGTAGAGTCGTCTCTTGGGTTGCTGGAAAAGAGTGTTTGCTATGACCATTGTATTCTCTTGACAAAATTCTACCAGCCTGTGCCCTGCTTCATTTTGTACTCCAAGGCCAAACTTGCCTGTTATCCCGGTTATCTTTTGGCTTCCTACTTTAGCATTCCAATCCCCCATGATGATAAGCACATCATTTTTGGGCATTGCTTCTAGAAGGTGTTGTAGGGCTTCATAGAACTGATCAACTTCATCCTCTTCAGCAGCAGTGGTTGGGGCGTAGACCTGGATCACTGTGATGTTGAATGGTTTGCCTTGGATTCGAACTGAGATCATTCTGTCATTTTGGGGATTGTATCCCAAGACTGCTTTTCCTACTCTCTTATTGATTATGAAGGCTACTCCATTTCTTCTACGAGATTCTTGTCCACAGTAGTATACCTGATGGTCATCTGAATTAAATTCACCCATTCCTGTCCATTTTAGTTCACTGATTCCTAAAATGTCGATGTTCAGTCTTCTCATTTCTTGTTTAACCACGTCCAGCTTGCCTTGATTCATGGATCTGACGTTCCAGGTTCCTATGGAATAAAAATCTTTACAGCATCGGACTGTCTTTTCGCCACCAGTTACTTCCACAACTGAGCGTCCTTTCGGCTTTGGCCCAGCCGCTTCATTCATTCTGGCGCTACTCGTACTAGCCGTCTGCTCATCCCCAGTAGCATATTGGACACCTTCCGACCTGAGGGGCTCATCTTCCAGCGTCATATCGTTATGCCTATTGGAACTGTCCATAGAGTTTTCATGGCAAAGATACTGGAGTGGTTTGCCATTTCCTTCTCCAGTGGATCACCTTTTGTCAGAGCTCTCAGCTATGACCTGTCCGTCTTGGGTGGCCCTGCACGGTATAGCTCATAGCTTCACTGAACTACGCAAGCCCCCTTGCCACAACAAGGCAGCGATCCTTGAAGGGGGACAATTGTGAATAGCTGAGCAATAAGCTCTTGTTTGTGCATTTCTCAGCAGATAACACTAACTCGTCTTTGGGACTTAATTGCCTTAAAGGCTCGCGTTAATTGGTACAAATAAAACCACCAGTGATAGAGAGTCCAGAAATGCAACTCTGTTTCTCATTTCTACTGTTGCAGTGTTGTGTAAGGTGCAAACTACATGTTACTTTTTATATATTAGTGGTGTTAGGACTCGGAATCAGACAACAGCCACAATCTCTCTGAAAACTCAATTCCAAAGCATGGCAGAGGCCTGATTTTTGGGGGGATTGTAAGGATTGTTGAGCTAGCCAGACTGAGAGTGGCAACCAATAAATAAATTAATTTGGATTGGGACTGCACTGCGTGTGAAAAGTAGATGCTTGAGCATTTCCACTATACCATTTTTCTAACTTGAATCGCACACACACACACACCCAGGTATTGCATGTGCAGCCATATAGTGGGGCAAAGAGCTCTGAGCCTGCATGCCAGTGCCAGTTGTGTGCCAGTGCCACCCCTCCGCACCATGTCACGGTTCAGTGAGCACCAAGATGGCCGAACAGTGCTGAAGCGCTCATCCCTAAGTATTGTGTTTTGCATGTTGAAAGAAGTCATAGCCCTAATATCTACTTTAGAGAATGGAATACAGGTTTTTATTATTGTAGCTCTTACATCCTAATAGAATTCTTTAGAGCAAAAAAACATAGTCTTTATATGTTTGTTTTTTTACTGCATGTCTGCCAGTAAATTACAAGTTAAAGGCAATGGCAGAGCCAGGTGCTTAGTGGTTACCCCCACACTATTAATCTGTAATAGGCTTCTGATAAACACCTGTTTATCCTGCTCAGGTCAAGCACGAGTATTGATTAAAACCTACCAGCTGCTCCTTTTCCTTCACTTTCAGAGTAAGAGATGAGGTTCAAAGGCCACCGTCTGGCTTTGTAGGGTTATGTGAGGTATCAAATTCAAATGGCCTCTTTTGTTGGCTTTGAAGATAATATCCTTGTTTCACCTGCCCATTGCAAATCATGAGAATTCAACAGTATGCAAACCAGTATGTACCAGAGCAGAGAGCAGGATTTTTGGAAGAATAGAATGGTTTGCACTCCATGAATTTAGCTAAGGTATACAAGGGTATAATAAAAGACAAACGTATTTATTATTAGGTGTAATGTGGATAGTTCATGTTTAGGAGGGACAACTCAGCGACTGGTTTCAGAAAAGGTTGTTGCATTGTGGATTTCTCAGAGATCTGGCAGAAATTTGGGAGGTTGGGCAGTGAACTTTTTGTTGCTGTTAAATGAGAGCCAAACTACACAAATCTGACCATTTAAAAATGTTGTGAGAGCCCAGCCTTTTCAAGTACTGAAGGAATTGGGTGGGGTGGGGGCAAGATCACCTGTCCCCCCAACTGCAGCATTTAAAAAAAATGGTCACATTCTTGTGTAAAATAGTATCAGTGGTCAGAGGTCAAAATTTCGCACCTGCCATTTCTGGGCTAAGTAATTGAACAGCTACAGAGTTTCCTGGAGGAAACATTGACTCTTGATTCATTCCAATCCAGCTTCTGACCTGGCCATGGGGTGGAGATGTCTCTGATCACCCTCAAAGATAATATCCCAAAACAGTTGAATCTAGGCAGGTCGACACTGCTGTTATTGTTAGATCTGACAGCAGCCTTCGACATGGACAGTCATAGGCTACTTGTTCAATGCCTAGTTGACATGGAGGTTCAAGGGGCTGCAATCATTCCTTCAAGGTCAGGAACAGAGCGTGACACTAGGGGAGAGAGCCTTCCAGCAACATGTCCTAATATGTGGGGTTCCACAGGGAGTGATTCTCTCCCTGATGTTATTTAACATCTACATGCATCCCCTTGCCGAACTAATCTTGAGGTATGGGCTGGATTACCATCAATATGCTGATGACACCATGCTGTATCAATTGATGGACGGCCATCAACACTCCTGAACTCTCTGGACAGATGTCTAGAGGCCATGGCAGACTGACTCAAACAGAGTATACCCCAGATGATCTGCTACAACTCCTGGCTCTTGATGAAATCCAGTTAACAACTTTAGAGACTGTCAAGAGCTTGAGTGTGATTCTGGATGCCTCCATAACTATGGAGGCCCAGGTCACAAACGTTACCCACCAGGCATTTTACTATTTCCATCGGACCTGACAATTAGAACCCTATCAGTCAGCATCTGACCTAGCCAGTGTGGTCCATGCAATGATTTCCTCCAGGCTGGATTACTGAAACTCACTGTATTCCGGGGTGCTCTTGAGACTGCTCCAGAAACTTCACCTGGTCTAGAAGGCAGCTGCACGAGTCCTCACTGGGACCCTTTGGAGTGGATCTGTCCTTGCCCAGCTGCATTGGCTCCAGACTGAATGCTAGATCAGGTTCAAGGTCTTAGTTCTCACATTTAAAGTCCTAAACCAGGGGTAGTCAAACTGCGGCCCTCCAGATGTCTGTGGACTACAATTCCCAGGAGCCCCTGCCAGCGAATGCTGGCAGGGGCTCCTGGGAATTGTAGTCCACAGACATCTGGAGGGCCGCAGTTTGACTACCTCTGTCCTAAACGGTCTGGGACCTTCGAATCTATAGTATTGCCTTTCCCACTATGTCCCCCAGAGTTGGGCTAAAGTACTGAACTGAGCTGTTGTAAG
This sequence comes from Paroedura picta, assembly GCF_049243985.1. Lineage (NCBI taxonomy): Eukaryota > Metazoa > Chordata > Lepidosauria > Squamata > Gekkonidae > Paroedura > Paroedura picta. Next base: position 92,625,741 of record NC_135374.1, on the reverse strand, counting down.
TGACTTGTCTCAGCAACTTTGTGTATACTTTTTAAAAAGGAACATGGTTGGAGGCAAGCACAAATAGTGAGGTATCAAGCAGCAGTATCCCAGCATCACCTTTTAGAATCAGGATCCTCCAAGTAGAATCAGAATACAGCATCTTCCTATACCCATCTCACCAGCCAGTCAAGAAGGATACTGTGATCCATGATACTGAAAGTTCTATAACAGGCTTTCTCAGCCAGGGTGTCATGAAATCCTGGGGTTCTTGATGGCTCTGGAAGGGTTTCCAAAAGGGTGGGATTTATTACTATTTAATATTTTTAAAATGTTTATTGGGTGATTATGGCCACATGAGGTCATGTTGACCTTGCCCCCCCATGGCCAGTGATGGGCCAAGGGGGAAGGGGAGGGGCCCCAGGTGGGACTGTATGTAACTATGCTTCCCAACCATATTCTGCACTATTGCACCAATTCTAGGGTTTCTTGAAGCCTGAATGTTTCAGGGGGTTCTCAATGAGCCCTCGGGTAGGGCGGTATAGAAATATAATCTTTAAACTGCCCGCGGCACCATGGGCACCGCAGACTAAATAAAAGAGTAAGGGCTGGTGGGGAGTAGTTAGGGCGGGCTCTGTCCGGGATAAAAACTCGGAGAAGCGAATCAGGAGCCGCAAAGCGGCTCCTGATTCGCTCCTCCGAGTGGCACTCCAGGGCCAAGTGTCCAATTGGGAGGCGCGCAAAGCGCGCCTGCCTGTTGGACACTTGGTCCATCTCCCGGACGCCGCACCACAGCCTCCAGTCCTCCCGTGCCGCCATCCTACACGGATGGCTGCCAGGGAGGAAGCTCACACCACACCGCGCCCCTTGGGGAAAATCATTTCCCCTCCACCCAACGACTGCCCTTCCCCGCCTTTAAAGCCTCCCCGACTGCCACCACATGCCCCCTTCCCACCCCCACCCCAAACGTCCGTCCCTGGCCGACCCCGCCAGCCCCTTTCCACCCCCCCCAAACTAGCCATTCGCCGCTTCTCCGCCTCTCCCTGGCCTTCCCCACCGACGGCCTCGCGAACATGCCTGACGCCCCCAGCACTCGCCGCCCCGCCTCAAAATGGCCGCCACCACGAGACCCCTGTGGAGCCGCCGCGTGCCCAGCCAGCCGCCCGCCGCTACCCGAGCCGTCCTTGACCAAGCGGACCGCCTAACCTTCGCCGCCCCGAAAATGGCCGACCCCACCCGCCGACCGGCACACCCGCTGACCGCAACCCGAGGCGTTGCCGCCTCCTCCAAGCCACTACACACCTCCATCCACGCCGAGAAGAGGACGCCGCAGCTGAGCTGCTCCGCCGACAGCGGCCCGCACAGCCCTCGTGGCCCGGCAACAACATGGCCGCTGCCACCCCGAGATCGCTGGCAAGCCGCTCACATGCCTGCACAGAGACGAGCCGTCGCCGCCCACTCCCAGCCATTGCCCTGCCGCCACAGTGAGTCTCGCCCACTGGGGAGGGGGCCCAGACCGACACGCAGCCACCCCCGCAACAATGCCCACCCACCCTGCCTCCCGCCACCATACCCACCTGCACCTAGTGCCCGCTGTATTTTAACCATAGCGGGCTTGATTCCTAGTAAATAAATAAATTAAATAGTTGAGAAAGGCTGGTCTAGAACAATAAATAACTTTGACCTTGCCCTGTCCCTTGTTGCTGAAAGTCATCTATCAGGGCAGTTTATGATGAGACAAAAATAATATTCAAGGATTTATATTTTATATTTTAGAAAGGTGTATATAGTTTAAAGGAAGAAATACAAATTTTAATGAGAAGCCTAAGTAGAAGGCAGGTTTTCAGATGATTTTCTTCTGTTGCCATAAATCATGGTGGTCAGGCTTCTGGAAGACTGTTCTCATGGTTGAGAACAAATGTCTTGTAGGAGGTACATCCTTATACCTTTAAGGTAGGACCCTTTATAGCCTTATTCCCACCAATATTTCACAAATGAAATACTTTTTTCTGAGAAGCATTTGTGCCTTCTTGGGACAAGCTCTCTCACTTTGAAAAACTTGTTCAACAAATTACTTTCTGGCACTGAGATGTTTTTCTAGGTCATGTAGGCTCTGTTGAGACCCTGATCTTGTTAAAATTTGAAGGTAGGCAGCCAAGACTCCAGTCACCTAAGAAAACATTAGTATCCTGTACTTAAGTTCAAATCTGCTGCCTATTCCAAATCCTGAATGTGGTTTTATAGTACGCTGGCTATTTGGTACACCTACTTTAAGTAAACATCCTGAAAAGCTGCTGACAATTTTATAACTGAAGAGAGAATAATGACACACGGTGGACTCATGGGTGGGAATAACGTGTATACAGTCTGCCTGATTTTAAAGGAGCAAAGTTCATTGCACAAGAACAGTAGGTCCCAGACCAAGTAAGTCTGCTTTTAGTGGAAGGTGGAGTTTGCTGTCAGACTTGGCGTGAAGATGGGTTTTGCTGGAATATCAGTAGAAGAAATGCAAAGCTATTGTCTTTTTTCTGGTTGCAGTGCCTCGCTAGTTTCTATGGCTCAAGGTAAACAGAAATTTCTGATCTTGTGTCAGAAAGACCGTTTGTGCACTGGGAACTTCACTGCCCCAGCTCCTGTGCAGGAGCACAAATCGGGGGCAGATGATGTGCACCGGGCCTGTGTGGTTGCAGGAAGAGGTGGGGCAACCTGCCACGACTAAAACTCCAACCTGCAGCACAGCATGAAACCTCCAGTGCATAATCGGTCAAAGGGAGGATTCAAATGGACCTCCACAACACAGTAGCCACGCGGGCTTTCTTATGTGGCAGTCGTCTGTAGGTTCTTGCACATGGCCAGGTGTATCTCACCATGCCTTTGCATCCCATGTATCACTGGCAGAGGTGTCATAATGGTTTTCTCTCTGTACAGCAGAGGCTGCAGATAAACCAAGTTTTCCGATGGTCTCAAAGCTGAATGATGTGTGACACTGGAATTGCACAGTCGGAACTTTAGCTCATAAAGCGGATGCAGCTGTGGATCAGGAAAGGTGTGCTGGGGATTGATGTTAGCAGTTCTTCTGGAATATTTTCTCTACTCTAGACTGTGTTAAGTCTCAGTAAGAAAAATCAGGAATCCATATGGTTACTGGATGTTTCCCCTCCCCCCTCTATTGGGTCCTAAATCAGTCAGGGAGACAACTTCCCATGGGGGGGGGGGGGAGTGGAGGATGAAGTTCAGTTTCCACATCACCATTATGATATGCAAGGTCAGGACCTTGGTAGCTTCTTTTTGTAGCTCAGTAATATGTCTTGCACCTCCAGTATCATGTGTAGCTTGAATTTTAGAAGAAAGATTAACTACTGGCAAAAAGAGTCTCTTGCGGGAATTTAAATCTTTTTTTCACTGTTCAGTAACTGATTTTCTTCACAGATTTCAGGACTGCTTGGAAGGGGTGGTGGGACAGTCGGGGTTTTTGTACTTTGTAATGCTGTTGGGTCTCGGTAGCTGTAGGCAAATTCCACATAAGACAAACCCAGTGTGCAAATATTAAATGAAAACCTTGTTAAAATTGACTGGAGTGTTGTGATGGAGAGGAAACTGCACATAAGTGTACAGAGCGCTTGCTGATGAAAAGTCCTTACTATGAAAATACTTCTTAAAACAAATCAGAAAGAGAATTGGGCTGCAGAGGGCAGTACCACCAAATTAAAAACCAAGAGCTAGCGATTTCAAGATGAGTATAGCTAAGAACTGATTCATATTTCATAGGAAACGTTGAAAAGCAGGCGCTCTGGGTGTTGGGTGGCGAAGGTGAAGTCCTGGGATTTGGCTTTCAATACAGTGAGCAAATCTGAAATAAAATGAATATTATTGTTATTGTTGTTGGATTTATTAACCGCCACTCCCAGCAAGCTGGCTTGCAGTGGGTTACAACAGTGGTCCCCAACCTTTATTAGGCTGGGGACCGGCAGGGCATCGGGCCATGCCCATGCTTCTGGCCGCGCCCGGCCACGCCCGGCCGCGCCCGCAGGTTGGGGACCACTGGGTTACAACATTAAAAACCCCTCAATAAAATATAGCCATCTCCAACTAAATCCGGTGACCAATTAATCCTCTTCCCATCCCTCCATCCAACAATACCCCTGTCCGACGCCTCAGGGGAAAAGATGCAATGGGGGAAGAGCCTGATGACCTGGGTGAACTGCGGAGGGGCCCCTGAGGAGGGGCCCCTGCCACCAGCCCAAACTAAATGACTGGTGGAAGAGCTCTGTCTTTCAGGCATTACAGAAATGCACAAGCTCTGCCAGGGCCCTCAGTTCGTCTGGGAGCGCCTTCTTATGGGAACTCTCTAGTTAGGAAGTCCTTTATTGTACGTTTCAGATTAACCAATAGATTGTATCCAAAGACAAATCGGTGTCCATAGATTCCCACTTAAATTATTCTTCTTTCCTTCAGTTCACTTATCAGCTAGTTTGGGAGATTTCAATAGAACATCTGCAAAGAAGAAGCTGCTACTGGGAATCAGATGGAATTGAAGCAACTCATTTGCTTTCTGTGATGCTTGCAGTTGGATGTTCACTTGTGCTGGAGTGTTTACTTCTCTAGGGAGAGCGTGCATGTGCACATAATGTCTTGTATATCCTAGAATCCAGTATGCTTTCTGCTGAAGGGGGGGGAATTAGATGCTGCAGCACACAATAGCAGGTTGTGATAGGGAGAATAGTGTTGGTCGTTGTATGCCTGAGGACTTACATTATTTATTTACTTCATAGTCCACCTTACTGAGACTCATAGTGGATTGTCTGGAAGTATGGGAACTGTGCCTAAGAGCGTCCAACTAGTATCTAGAACAGGGGTAGTCAAACTGCGGCCCTCCAGATGTCCATGGACTACAATTCCCAGGAGCCCCCTGCCAGCAAATGCTGGCAGGGGGCTCCTGGGAATTGTAGTCCATGGACATCTGGAGGGCCGCAGTTTGACTACCCCTGATCTAGAATAAAAGTATCAAACTTATTTTAGGAGGACCAGATCTGACATAAATGTAACTTAGTTGGCCAGACGATGAGTGCTATTAAATCTAATGTCTGATGCTGGAGATAAAAAGTTTATAAAGAACACAGGCAAATCCAATTTTTATTTAAAATACAAACATGCTTAAAACATTAATGCTCTTACGATATTTCCTTACAGTATCTCCCTGATGCGCATTCTCTTCCTTCCATTGTCCATTATGAATTAGCACTGGGATAGTATATAGGGATGTCAGGCACAGCCCCTATCTTTGGGCAAATAAATCTCTATTTTTCCCTGTTAGAAAAACTAAATCATTAACAGTGGAAAGGACAGCTCCTTTTTAAACTGTGTCCTTATTTTTTTCAGTTTCCCTCCATAGATTTTAACATCTCTAGGTCAAAGGAGGCCTAAAATGGTTTCAACTAGGATTTTGTGGAAGTGAGAGTAACAAAAACAAGTGTTTCTTATGCTAATGCTCACCCAGATAGGAGAACCACATATATATCCTATAGTGCCCACTGCAGAATGATGATGGTTCAAGTCACATGAAGAAGGCTCCCCTTCTGTATAGCTCTGGTCAGTCATTGCTGGAACTTACTTTGGTTATTGCAAAAACAGGAAATACTTTGTTGGCACACTCTGGAAGAAGGCAGGAAGATAGACATAGAGGTTTTCCCCACTTTACACATTCTCCTGTCCCTTTTGAAATTAGACACTGTCACCAGAGTTGAGGATTTGGTTTCTATGCTTTACTAGATTTTAAAGTGAATGTGTCACAGTGGTGTAGGGGTTAGGCAGCCCTTCCTGGGTCTATGGAACTTCTGTAAAGGGGCTTTTAGAATGACTGAACTCTGGAATATGTAATATAGGAGAATGTTGGAAAAAAGCAAGGTGATCTTTCTGGCCAAGATTGTTTCCTCTTCCTTGTTGGGTTTTGTATGTGTGTGTGCTAAGCAAATAATACCAGCCATACCTATAAAGAAACCATGTAAACAACAGTTCTTAATGTAGAAAGAGGCAACTCTCCAACTTGCTTAGCTCCATAGGAAACTGAAAAGGAAAAAGATGACTGACATTTTAAACGGAAGATTTAAAGAATAAGTATCTTTCTTTGAGGTAAGGTTGTGCTGCTTTTTTGGCTGGCCAGGCAAGCATGAATACCATAGGGGTGGCTGTGTTTCCTCATAGCTATGATGATAAAACTTTTGTTTTGTTACATGCTCTAAGCTACTTTCCTTAGACGATTTAATTATGAAGAGAGTAATAGTATTATTATTAAGAGAATAAGAGAATAACATGCCCAATATTAATCAAATGTATTTTGAGAGAATACTGTTTTTAGGAGAGTACTAATTTATAGATCTACCCTATAAGTGTACGGTGTTTGCAGAAGCTAATCTTTCCCTCTGATTACCTGACTGAAGCCTTTCTTGTGATGGCAAGTGATGATGAAAGTGTGCATGAACCAAAAGTCACACAGAACAGTAGGCAGTGGTGAGAAGGGGGAATTTGGTAAAATCTCCCCTCCTTATTCTTCTGCTCAACACTTCTATATTGTTGTAAGAAGCAGGAGAGAAAGCTTCACTTGTTTCCCTTTTCTCACCCAAATCCCTTTCTTTTTTTTTTTACTCTATGTTGCTTCAGCTCCTAGCATCAAGTTTTGGATGGTCAAAAGGGTCTGTGGGGGCGGGAGGAGAGACGTATCCATGAACACCTTCTGTAAGGGCTTTCATAGATTCCAACCCAATAGATTTAATGGCCAGATCTTTAAAAATCACATTGTAGGAGAGATTTGAAGCAGTATCCTACCCCCCCCCCCCCATATGCAGAAGACACAGGAAACTTCCCCATGTTTTTCTGCATTATTGTAGCTCTTTCTTACTCTTGGAAAGATCATTGTTGTGGGTTGCAGGGTCTTTGTCAAGGAAGAGCCCTAAGAATCAGCAGGCTGGAGTGAGAATGAACTTGACCCATGCCTTCAGCAGAGCAGCATTCTTGAAAAAGACAGAAGAAACAATATCCACTCTTTCTCCTTCCTCGATCCAGTCCACCCATCCACACATCTGTTTCTCCATGCTTGTCCCCTGAACTTGGGACTGATTCTTTTCAGGGGTTAGAAGGAGCTGTAGCTATCCAGAGGTTCGTGTGAAAAACTACACCTTCTGCTTACAGACTAGTAGGATACTTCCATTTGGAGCCTCTCCCCTGCTGTGAAAGGTCTGGAAAATAAACTTGTTTTATGCTGCTGATGGATTTGCATTCAGTGATCTTATGAGTGTTCAAGCAAATGTCACCCTTAGCCTTATGTGTCTTTGAAGCAGTTCGGTAGGGGATCAGGTATGTTTACCTAAGAAGAGGAGGAAGGGACTGCTTCAGGGCTACAATCATCCTTTACTCAGTTCATTATTGGTTCAAAGAGCTACTCTGCTCTTAAACTATCTGGGTTGAATAAACCTGGGCAACAGATTGTGGTTTTGTAGTGCTGATATTTCTTCCCATTGTGAACATCACTAAACAAATAAAGGATTAGGAAAAGAACAGTTGGGGAAGCTTGCCTTGAGGATTACCTTGAGGGTCTTTGCCAGGGACAAATCCCCATAATGAGCTATGGAAGCAGTGGCAGATGCCTTAGAAGCTAGAACCGTACCAGGAAACAGGGTACCTATCATATAAGTCCATGGTGATATAAACCTTGGTGAAACAGTTCTACTTCCCTATCCATAGGATAGCTTGTGAAGAGAGGTCCTCTTAGTAAAGAGGAAAAAGGTCTACTTTCCAGATAAAGGTTCAAGAATAACTGGGGAAAATCAAAGGAGAAATAATGCCTTTGGAGAGATTTATGAGGATAGCACCTGCTGGCAGTAGATGGACCCAGCCAGGTGTACAGATACAAGAATGGGGAGCTCTGTTGGAAGCTTTCAGCTGTTGTCCATCTGTACATGAAAACAAAGGGTCAAAGTTGATGAATGTGTGAGTGTTAGGGGGAAAAGAAACCATTGTAGTCACCATGTTTAAATTCAACTGAAATTCAAGTTCCCTTCTTTCCATATTGCTTTCCCAGGTGTGTTGTCTAGCTGTTGGTGAAGGTTTTAAAATGTGATTTTGACTGAAATTAAGACATTGTTCACCTTAGAAGTGTGATACCCTTCATATGGACAATGAAAGCAAAGACTAAAGTTGCTAGTTAGCCTGTAGGGAAACTTATGGCGTGGAAATGGACAATTGAAGCTTTTCATGTCATGGAGATAAGTAACATCTAATTAAGGGAAGAAGAAGTTTTTTTCACCAGGGTAGTTGATAACTCTAGTGAGCACAGATGTAATGTGAAACAGTGACTCACAGTTAATTCCTACCAATTTTACAACTGAATTAACATAGTTATGTGTCATTTCCTCAGCAACACCCAACACGGAACTGCTTGCCCTCTCATGTCTTACCACTACTAACGCCACCTCCAGCTAGAGGTTGAACAGCCTGAAAGCACAAAAATAGATGGCCATCTGGTCATCATTCCCTGCAATATGCAGCACACTGAAGGAGAGGGATGTAAGTCCGACCACATCCTCTCATTTTGTGAGGGCCTCCAGAGGAGAGGGCACCCAGACAAAGTAAGGGGGAAATGGCCATGAAGCACTGTCCCCAGCCATAGGAGGCTTAGACAGTAGAAGTGTCCTCAGCAGGCAGCCCATCAGAAGTGTAGGTATGTTTGAGAAGACTAGCTACTGAGCAGGCATTGAGAGCCAGTTTGTTGTACTGGTTAGGAGTGCGTACTTCTAATCTGGCATGCCGGGTTCAATTCTGCACTCTCCATATGCAGCCAGCTGGGTGATCTTGGGCTCACCACAGCACTGATATAACTGCTCAGTCAGAGCAGTTTTATCAGGGCTCTCTCAGCCTCACCCACCTCACAGGGTGTCCGCTGTGGGGAGAGGAAAGGGAAGGCGACTGTAAGCCTCTTTTAGCCTCCTTCGGGTAGAGAAAAGCGGCATATAAGAACCAACTCTTCTTCTTCTTCATTCTTCTTCCTTCCTCCTTCTTCCTCCTCCTCCTCCTCCTTCTTCTTCTATGAACATCTGCCCGGCCAGTTTCAATGCTGTACTTGCTCCACTGTTGAGGAACTCGCATTGAGTTCTCTTATTATATTTGTCTTCAGTCTGTGGTGCTTACAAAAGTAGGGTGTGTGAGTGTGTGCATCTGTAAAGAGCAACAACTTTTAAAATATATTGGAAAGTATTAGGATTGGTTCATAAGGTCATTTTAGGTTTGGGTGAAGTGCAAAGGGACTTTATTGAAAAGCTTGTGGTTTGGGGGGTGATATGATACAAAAGCTTGGTCCCTGGTAACATCTGTGATGGCCTGTTATCTCATCCTGATTGTTATTTGATGTTGTTATCAAGGGATATATGTGTGAATCCACCCACAGACCTTATAAAAATCAGTTTTTGTCTCACAGTTGATGAGAACTCCCGCATGTGCAGAAAGGCAAAGTAGCAAGATTACATTTTGTGTAATATGATTTATATAAAAGTGGATTTATCATTTGCAATTTGTCTGTTTTGTAATGCAGAGTGCAAGTCTGTTCAATATTTTGAATAGATCTAAGTTATAGAATACATTTAGTTCAGTGACTTTAGCTAGAAGACTTTTTTGTAATGCAATTGCAGCTGCATGCCTAAACTCCATGCATAGACCTGGAGAATGAGCTATGTAACAGATTACTTTCCCACATGGAAGGGTTCAAGGGGGAAATAATCTGTTGTTGTGAGTTATAGCTTTATGCGAATAGATGTAATTGCTATCCCATGATTTATTGACCATGGCTTCATTCTTGACCTTTTTTGTAACACTGCAGAAGGGGAGTGTTTCCTTCGATAGAAGAGCACCCTGCTTTTTCTTTGGGTTTATTAACAGTTGCTTCTGCCATTCACATGTACCATCTTATCTTGCTTATTACTTCCACCGAGATTACTGACAAGTAATCTTGAGGTCCCTAATTAACTGCTAATCTTCATGTCAGTGGGTGAAAGTTTTACCCTTTTAAGTTATGTCATACATGTCACTGAAAGGCAAGGTGGGAAAAAAGTGTTTTCTGTTTCATAGGTTTTTGTAAACTACAACTGAATTCCAGGGGACTGATTGGCTGCTTTGGCCATAAATGAGTTATCATACGGCTGTATTTGGATGTGTGACACAGTTTACTAATTTAACAGAATTAATTTTTGCTTCCTGGCAAATAGATGGGAAAGAAATGGAGATAGTGACAGATTTTATTTTCCTCGGCTCCAAGATCACTGCAGAGGGGGACTGCAGCAAAGAAATTAAAAGACGCTTGCTCCTAGGGAGGAAAGCTATGGCAAATCTAGACAGCATCCTAAAAAGCAGAGACATCACCCTGCCAACAAAAGTGCGTTTAGTAAGGCTATGGTATTCCCAGTTGCAATGTATGGCTGCGAAAGTTGGACCATAAGGAAGGCCGAGCGTCAAAGAATTGAGGCTTTTGAACTCTGGTGCTGGAGAAGACTCTTGCGAGTCCCTTGGACTGCAAGGTGAACAAATCGGTCAGTCCTAGAGGAGATCAGCCCTGACTGCTCTTTAGAAGGCCAGATCCTGAAGATGAAACTCAAATACTTTGGCCACCTCATGAGAAGGAAGGACTCCCTGGAGAAGAGCCTAATGCTGGGAGTGATTGAGGGCAAAAGAAGAAGGGGACGACAGAGAATGAGGTGGCTGGATGGAGTCACTGAAGCAGTAGGTGCAAACTTAAAAGGACTCCAGGGAATGGTAGAGGACAGGAAGGCCTGGAGGATCATTGTCCCTGGGGTCGCGATGGGTCGGACATGACTTCGCACATAACAACAACAACAATTTTTGCTATATATTCCCACTGTCATTTAGGGCGTTCTTAGTCTGAGGAAGAGTGCTTGCACTCGAAAGCTCACACCCTGAATAAATCTTTGTTGGTCTTAAAGGTGCCACTGGACTCTGATTTTATTATACCGTCTTTTGTAATCCTCAGTATCTGAATGGGCTACAGAGTTTTATGGACTTGCTGCCAGAGGGAGAGAATGGATCCAATCTTCCACTGGTGAGAAAGGGAAAGGGGAATCCCTTTGACCACTCAGTGTAGATTGGAATCAGGGTACTTGAATTGACTGAAGCCATTTGAAACAGGGGATATAGTAAGGAGGAATGGAGAAGGTGGGGTACAAAAGCACAACATATCCATCCATTTGCAATAAATAAACTGTCTAGATGTGCACTCCTGCACAGGAGTTGAGCAGTTTGATCCAAAGAATGAGAGAATCCCTTTTCTGAAAAACCAGCAGCATCCTGTGGATGTTCATAACACATGAACAACCACATTCTTCACAGAAATATAAGCTGTAACATAAAGGTAAAGGTATCCCCTGTGCAAGCACCAAGTCATGTCTGACCCTTGGGGTGACGCCCTCTAGCATTTTCATGGCAGACTCAATATAGGGTGGTTTGCCATTCCCTTCCCCAGTCATTACTGTTTTACCCCCCCCCCCCAGCAAGCTGGGTACTCATTTTACCGACCTCAGAAGGATGGAAGGCTGAGTCTACCTTGAGCCGGCTGCTGGGATTGAACTCCCAGCCTCATGGGCAGAGCTTTCAGACTGCATGTTGGCTGCCTGACCACCCTGCGCCACAAGAGGCCCTTAAGTTGTAACATAAGCACTATCAAAAGGACTGCTTTCTCACATTTGTAATACTGGCCTCTCCAAAGTGCTGTATCTCTGCTACCTTAAGAAAAGACATGGGGAAAACTGTGTCTCAGTGGCAGAGCCACCCATTGCACGCAGAAGGTCCCAGGTTCACACCTCTGGTAGTAGATGATGTGAGCAGACAGTACTGGCCTTGATGGACCAGTGGTCTAATTCGGTTTAAGAAGAAGAAAAATCATGTGGGAAGGCCCAGAGAGTCAAAGCTGCCTTACAGCAGGGGTAGTCAACCTGTGGTCCTCTAGATGTCCGTGGACTACAATTCCCAGGAGCCCCTGCCAACAAACGCTGGCAGGGGCTCCTGGGAATTGTAGTACACGGACATCTGGAGGACCACAGGTTGACTACCCCTGCCTTACAGCAGTGGTCCCCAACCTGCGGGCCGCGGCCCGGTGCCGGGCCGCAAAGGCCATGGCACCGGGCCGCGGCTCCCTCGCCCCGCCCCGCCCCCGCAGTAAAAAACTTCCCAGGCCGCAAGCTTGCGGCCCGGGAAGCTTCTTACTGCGGGAGGCGGGGAGAGGGAATCAGGGCCGGGCCGCGCCTGTGCGGGCCACGCCCGCTCGGCCCGATCCGCGGGCGCGGCCCGCGGGCGCGGCCCGATCCGAGGGCGCGGCCCGGGCGCGGCTCGCGGGCGCGGCGTGGGCGCGGCCCGCGGGCGCGGCCCGATCCGCGGGCGTGGCCCGCACGGGCGCGGTCCACGGGGGCGCGGCACGATGCCCTGCCGGTCCCCAGCCTCGGAAAGGTTGGGGACCACTGCCTTACAGGATTGTGGTGAGAGTGAAACAGAGGCAGGGAGAATGATGTTTGCTGCTCTGAGGTCTCTGAAGGAGGGGTAGGATAAAGATCTCTGAAGGAGGGGTAGGATAAAAACCTGCAAAATAGGGAAAGAAGAATGAGGCTCAGAAAAGAAAGGTACAGTGTGATATTGCAGGATACGAAAAAGACTACTCTCTGGGAAGACAAAAAGGGCTGAGAATAAATTGGCTAGCTCCTGTGTGGATCTTTGATTCTTAATCACCTGCCATTCTTGAGTTTTACTTTTGTTCTTTTAACTGCATTAACATTCTGTGAAGCATGATGCTCATGCATACTGACCATTCAGCTTAGTCAAATATATGCTTTTTTATCTATGCCGTTCAATATAGTTCTGCTCCTTCAGGAATTTTTAAAACTCCGGTTGATGTGAAACTTCCCATTCAAATTGCAGGAGCTGTTTCATTAGAAAGCTCCTTCAGAGACTCAACTGTTAGCTGATCAGCATTGTTCCTTTCAGGCTAAAAAGAGATGGCTTTACTTGATAGGTTACCATTTGTTAAAACTAGGGCCCTGTTAGGGGGGCCTTTGACATACCACTGCGGGAAAGCTTTACGATTAATTCATTTAAACATAGCTTCTTGTTCTTGGCAGAATTTATTCAGTCGTCAAGTTCATGCTGAGTAAGTAAATATAGTTTTAATGCGTGTGAGCTCTTTATACAACAAAAGAGAAACTGAGAAGGTGCTGCTAAATGGCTAGCCCTTTCGTGGACCTCTGATCCTGTTTAAAGACACGCTTGTTTCACATGTAACTTGAAGAAAGATATTGTATCCTGCCTAGCTTGGCTTTTGCAGCGGACGATGAAGTTTTACGCGTTCTTTGTGTTCCACCGGCAGGTTTGGAGATAAAATAGGAGGCTGTCTATAGGACTCTTTGTCACTACGTTGATTTGTAACAATATGACTTTAAGTCTAATTTCTTTACTATACAACGATATTGCAGAGCTGTGGCACCTTCTGAAGAAGAGCACAGGTGTGTCTAATTTTTTTGTTGTTGTTTTCTTTCCTTGTTCCTCCTCCTAGTGACTTCCTGGCATTCAAATAACATATGTGATACAGAACTGGATATCGCTCTCCATTCTAGCAAATTATTATTCAAAGTGGGTAGAAATAAATCTTTCAATCTAGCCCGGCTTTTGTAGTTTGAACGTGTGTGTGTTTTTAACCCAAGTGTGTATGTTGTTTTCAGATGATCACACAGTGCCACGTAAATGTTCTGAATTTGACATGTTTGTAAAAATGTATTTAGTGAAGATTCACAGCAACTAGAGGGACTACTTCCTTTTTGTATATTGCTGCTTTAGAAACTGTTTTGTTTGTCTTAGGATAACTGATTTTGAGGCTTGTAATTCTCAGTTTGAAGCTTTTTGTGGGAAAGCCCATTGGAATGGGAGAGAGGAAATAATTGCTTTGAAAGGCTTTCACTGCACTTTCTACCAAATTAATTGGCACAAAGTTCAGACTGTAGTATCTTGTGTTTCATCCCTTCAAGCTTTGCACAGAATTCTTGTTTCATTAGGGCATGAATGAAGGACTGGAGGCAGTCTTTTCTCTAAATAGTGAAACTACAGTCCAGTGTGAAACTGAGAGCTTCTTTTTTTGGTGGAAATTGGGGGGAGGGGGGAGAGGGAAGAACCAAATACTGCTGATTCAGTTCATGTTGCTAGTCTTGAGTTCTGCCTGATATGCATGACCGTGACAGAAGAATACAAGATGAAGAGCCATGACATGTCAGGTGGGAGATTGCTGCTCAGTTTCTTTAGAATTTTATATGTTTTTTTTTTAAACAGTAATTTCATACAGTCTCCCTAGTGAGATCAGGGAGAACATTTTAAACAGTAATTTGAAGGTCTAGAAGGCTTTCTGTATAGGGCTATGAGTGAGGATGTCTACCTTTAGAATACAGTCTACAGTAGTCTCTGGGTGAGCCTGTAGCATCATTTTGTATTCCAGTTAATGTTTCTATGCTTGACTATGAGAAATGATAGAAACCAGAGATTAGTAAACACCTGAGGATTCAGAAAGAGTAAGCTATAAGGAAACCTAAGCCTTCAGTCCTTTTCGTGTACATTCTGTGTGTGTGCATGAGAGGGTGAATTGCCTTGACTGAAAGTTCTTTTTTATACAAACTGGTAGTAAATTGAAAATCTATGTGGCTTTCCCAAGCAGCTCCATTGTGTTAGAAATTCCATCTAATTTAATTGAGAATAAGAAAAAGAGTGCTGGTATTTTCTGGTCTCTGCTAGCTCAATTATATTACAGCTAACTGGGGGTGCGAAATGGACTGGCTTATTAGTGTGGCTTCAGATGTTACACCTGTTTAACAGCAGAGATGGCTGAAGGATCTGACACCTGTTAATCAAATTCTGAGAAAACCAACATTTTAGTCTTGACAATTTCTAGAATCTGAAGTTCTGTCTTGTTACCATAAAGCACAGGCATGGTATTGGGGGAGGGGGAGGGGGAGGGGAGGTGGGACGGGACCATGCTGGCGGACACACAAAACCTGTTATCTTTAGTGGCTATAAGAAACCAAGTAAGCATGGGGACTTAGTGTAGCTTGAAGTAGGAACAGTGAGTGAGCTTGCATTTCACTTCAGTTCTCTGTGGTTGAGTGATTAAGACTGATGGCTCTTTTGTAGTAACCACCTCCTTATGCTCCCCTGCCCTTTGCTCCACTGTTCAGCATTTTGCGTGACATAAACATTGACCTAAAGTGAAAGGCATTCAGAATTAGGAGATGAATTTAAAATGAGGAATGAGCTCTGATTATTGAATATACAGGATGTGGCTGATCTGTACACTCGTTTGTTGTGATATATCAAGTGAGAGAAATTATGAAGGTCAGCAAGGTCAAGCTAGTATTGCTTGTGTCACATGGCCGGGTTTTTCCTAGTCTCGGGCAGTATATAAATTCAATAAATAAATAAAGTACAGTATATACTCTAATATAAGCCTACTTTTCCAGCACATTTCTAATGCTGAAACCCCTCCCCCCAGGCTTATACTCGAGTGAGGGTCCCACTTACCTGTTATTGTTGATATTGTGGTAAAATCAGGTGCCTCGGCTCAAATTGAGGTCAGTTTATGCTCGAGTATTACTATATGTTTTCTGTAGGAACCTGCCATTTTCAGTGTGCAGGAAATTCTCACATGCCATAAAGTCTGGTAGTGGCCCCTGACCAAACTGGCCATTAACCATACAAGAAATGTTGTGGGTGGAAAATGAATGCAGAAACTGGTGGAAATGAATGAATGAGCAGTACAAGGGAAAGGAATACTATGTGTAATTGTGAATGAAACAAAAATGATTTTTTTCAACTAAAATAAAGTTGCACACATCCGCAACCAATTTTTATATATTAATTCTGTTTCAAATGAAAGTTTGAAAAAGCATTTAACCCACCATCCGTAAATTAGTAAATTACAGGAGACAGCATCTTTTCTTAATGAGTTAACTGTTGCAATGGGGTGTGTCTTCCTCATGAAGATTCCTACCAGTTTTTTTTTAATCCAATATCTTTTTCTTCCTTCTCGATGAATAGTTCTATAAGTAATACCCCAAACGAGTTGCAAAATTAAATGTGTGCCTCAGGGCTGCAATTTCCACTTGTACGTGATGAATAGGATGCTTTTAAGTTGTTATTGGTCGGTTGTAAAATGAAGGATCTCTTTTACAGACTGTTACAATGCGTTCATTTGTGTTTTGTGAGCAGCAGTTCATTATCTAGTGTCCAATTTTCTATTTTGTGTGGTTAAAATAGAACATCTATAACTGAGACACCTCATGATGAATATCCATATTTATACTTTCAAGAGTGACCAAATTTGACACTTTTAAAGTATTTAAAAGGAAATTTTCTATGCTACGAATTGTCTTTGCAGTCTCAATACTATCATTTTGCTTGGAGGATACTTCAGCTCTTGACTCATACCAGTCGGGCTTCCGTCCTGGCGACCATGCTGGTCGCCCTGATGGACAATCTCTGGCACCAGCTGGATCAAGGCAGTTTGGCTATTCTTATGCTTTTAGAACTGTCAGCAGCGTTTGATATTGTTGACCATGAGTTATTAGCCCACCGCCTCGCTGGCACAGGGATGAGGGGGACAGCCTTGCGATGGCTGATCTCCTTTCTCCAGAACTAGACACAGAACTAGCATTGGGTATAGAACTATCAGACCCTTTCGCACTCTCTTATAGGGTACCACAGGGGGCAATGTTGTCTTCCACGCTTTTTAACATCTACATGGACCCTCTGGCACAACTAGTCCAGGGGTTTGGACTGGATTGTCATCAGTATGTGAATGATACCCAGCTCTATCTCCTGATGGATGGCCAGCTGGATACACCCCCCCCCCCCGAAACATTTGCCAGTTGTTTGAAAGCCATATCTGGATGGCTCAGGAAGAGTCGCATGCAACTCAACCCCTCCAAGACAGAGGTCCTGTGGCTGGGTAGAAAGGGACAGGAGCAGGAAGCACGCCTCCCCTTGCCTGGGGTGCAGCTTATGGCTGTGCCTGCAGCCCGGAATTTGGGTGTGATCCTTCATGCCTCCCTATCGATGGAGACTCAGGTCACAAAAGTAGCCCAAATGGCATTTTTCCACCTGCACCAAGCAAGGCTACCAGCACTCTACCTGTCCTCGGACCACCTGGCTGTGATGATCCATGCAATGGTCACTTCCAGATTAGACTCCTGTGACTTGCTCTATGCTGGCTTTCCCTTGTTTCTGACCCGGAAACTGCAGTTGGTGCAAACTGCAGCTGCTAGAGTCCTCACAAGATCATCCTTGAGGACTCATGCCCAGCCTATGCTGAGGCAGCTACACTGGTTGCCAATCTGCTTCCAGATCAGGTTCAAGGTTTTGATTCTTACCTTTAAGGCTTGGGTCCCACCTATCTGAGGAACCGCTTATCTCTTTATGCCCCTTACAGGGCTCTTCACTCTGCGGATAGGAATTTGCTGGCAGTCCCCAGCCCCCGGGAGGCACGCCTGGCCTCAACCAGGGCCAGGGCCTTTCTGGACCTGGCCCCAACCTGGTGGAATGAGCTCCCAGAAGAGCTAAGGGCCCTACCGGAGTTGTTAACAATCCGCAGGACCTGTAAGATGGAGCTCTTCTGCCAGGCATTTGGCTGAGGCCGAGCCAGGAAGAACTGCTCCCTCCTTGTGTGGGGCCTGTATGGGCATAGGAAAATCTGCTGGATCAGACTCACTTGGAAGCTATCTCCTGAAAGGCTGATGGTTGTGCATATGGGGGGGGCTGGGGAGAGGGAGTGAGGAGAGGGACTTTCTGCAGATTGTGTTTTGACCGTCATCTGGGGGGGGTATATCAATATTTTTATGTGGGGTTTTAATACTGTGTAAACTACCACGAGCTGCCTGGACCAGGAGTGGTGGTCAGTAAATATATTAAATAAATAAGTACAGTAACCCAAAATAACAAAATATTGCAAGAAGTAGTTATTTCCTCTTTTTAATAGAGAGAAATTCCAATACTACCAAGCATAGGGAAATCCATTAGTGGGGAAATCCATGTCTAATGGCAGAATGTTTATGTATTAAAAGGATGACTTTTTAATGTGATTACTAGGTTGATTATTTTGTTGCATAATTTGAATATTATGCTTAGCTTGAAGAAGGTCCAGGGTCCTATCCCTGGATTCTCTAGTTAAAAGCATCAGATGGCAGATTATGAGAAAGATCTTTCCTTTGAACCTGGAGGAATGTTGCCAGTCTGAATAGATAATTCAGTAGGGATCAGTCCAGAGAAGCATGCATACTGGATGGGAGATACACTTCCAGCTAGCAGTGTATGTGAATGAGATCTTGGAATACTTGTGGACGGTAAGCTAAATATTAGCAGACAGTGTGATGCAATGGTAAAGAAAGCAAATGCAGTCTTGGGCTGTCTCAACAGAGGCATTGCATTGAAATGGCAAGATGTCTTAATCCTGGGATATACCTCATTGGCTAGACTGCACCTGGAGTACCGAGTGCTGTTCTGCTGTCCTCACTTCAACAAGGACATAGAGAAAATTAAGAGGGTGCAGAGGAGAGCAATGAGGATGATCTGGGACCTGCGAACGAAGCCTTATGAGGAAAAGCTAAGGGACATGGGAAAGTCTGGAGAAGAGGCTGTTGAGAGGGGACATGATTGCAGTCTTTAAGCAGCAGCTTATCGTGGATGCTTTAGGCTGGTCCTGCATTGAGCAGGGAGTTGGACTAAGTGGCTTGTATGGCCCCTTCCAACTCTATGATTCTATAATACCAGTCTTGATGAACTGATGGCCTGATTTAATAGAAGGCAGCTTCTTGCTAATGAACTTCAGATTTTTCAAGCTCTGGTCCTTCCTCCCTTCTAAGCATGCACAAAGCCTCAATAGGTTGGGCTGAATACGTCCTTGTGTCAGCAAATCTTCCATTTTTGCTGTGCATGTAAGAGGAGAGCGTATGTGCATAAAGCAAGTTTGATCATGAAAGTACTGGAGTTTGTTCATGATGTCTGAATGAACTCTTTTTAATGGGATACCTTTTTATAGGTCCACCTCTCTTATTTACAAGCATTCTTTCATAGATACACATCCTTACAGAACATCACACTTACTCTGATGGACACTGGCAATTGCCATCATTCTTGCTGCGTACATCATTACAGGAAGCCCTGGGAGGACTATGTCCATCTGATTATGGGTTTGTCAAGTGTGACAGAGTATGTATAAGGAAATTACTTCCTGTATAGGATTATCCTCATGTGAAAAAAAAATAGTGAAATAGTGGTGGTCCTAATGGTGCTGTCCATGGTACACCGTTAGAAATCCCAGTGAAAAATGAGGTATAAGTAAATTCATGCGTTCTGTCTTGACTCTGCTAATAATTTTGGAGTAAAAAGAATGTTTTTGTTATGTTAAACTGCAAAGTCCAATATTGCATGTCTATTGACTATTAATACAAAGTATAAACCCTTACCTCTACTTATATTTCTATAATTATACTGGATCAGGCAAGATTTGTAATCTCATGTATTGTTTGAGATCAGTGGTGAATAGAACAGGCAGTGATATAGTCTGATGTCTATGTTTTTATTAGGGAAAATGGAGAAAGTGCACCCATTTTTGTCATACAAAATGTCTTTTGCGTCATTATCTTCAATATATAAATGTTGAGATGTGACCTTTGCCCTTCATGGGTAATGGTATCAAGCCAGGTAGGGGTTGTAAAAATGGATTCAGGAGGTAATAAATACTTCCCAGCAAGAAGGTATAGTTCTGGCCACCGTAAAATAGGTGTTCATTTGACTACTCCTGAAGAAAGCACCCCTGAGCCCCACAGACCTGAACAACTAATGCTAGGTGGGCAGCATTCTGTTTTTAGTCAAACTGCTTGAATAGGTAGTTGCCATGCTGCTTCAGGTATTCTTGGGTGAGGTGGATTATCTAAACCAGGATTGGTCCAACTGCGGCCCTCCAGATGTCCATGGACTACAATTCCCATGAGCCCCTGCCAGTGAATGCTGGCAAGGGCGCATGGGAATTGTAGTCCATGGACATCTGGAGGGCCGCAGTTGGACTACCTTGATCTAAACTATGGATCCCTGTATTACTCCCTAATGAGGATACAAAGTGGCTTTTGTAAATGACTTTTACAAAGAAGTTATATTTATTTCTTCCAGACTAAAATATGGCCACTTCACAACAACAACAAAAGAAGCGTAGGCAATGTAGTGTGTTTTAAATTTGACCTAACACCAGGAGAGAGGGGTGTGTTCATATTTGGGGGGGGGGTCACTAGGAATGAGGCCTAGGAGCCAAGGAAGCAGCAGCTCAAAAAGGTTTGTGAACCACTGATCTAGACCAATTTCAATCCAGATTCAGGCATGGATTTAGGACCCAGGATACATGAAGGACTGCCTCCTCCCATACTATCCAACCCATAAGTTAAGGTCTGTCTTACAAACCTTGCTGTCTTTAGAATGAGGTGGGTATCAACCAGAGACAGGCTTTGTTCAATAGTGATATCTTGGGCCAGGTTCATCTGTTTTCCAATATATTTGGTCTTTTCCTCTTCGCGGCAGTACCCCATATCAACATTCTTTTGAACTTCTGTCTCCTCTTCCTGCCCACCCACCATCCAATATACCTACTTTTTTATCTGTACATATCTTTGGTCATATTTATTTGCTCTATTGTTAATCCAGCCTTTTCCTGAAAGCAGCTGGACTTAAAGCAACTTACAATATTTTCTTCCATTTTATCTTCAGAACACCCTTGTGAGGGAAGCTAGGTTCAGAGTATGTGATGGATCCAGGGTCACCCACTGAGCTTTGCAGGTGGAGTAATGATCTCCCAGCTCCTAGTGTGAAACTCTTACTATACTACCACACTAGCTTTTTGGTGCAGTTGAACAGCAGTGAGCAGCCAGACCGGGGAGAGACACCAAGTCACCTAATGGATACTGGCAGGCGTGGTCCCCACGAGTCTTCCTCCAAACACCAAAACATCCCTGGAAAAGGAGCTTACTGGCAGAATCCAAGGCTTCAACTGGCTATACTAGAGGCCAGTTCACTAGGCTATACAGAGGCCAGTTAAACCCTCTCAGGCTCTGCTTCTATTATTTTGGAGATTTTTTAAAACTTCCCCCTGTGTATTTTTTAAAAAGATCTTGGAATTGTCTGCAAACCTGCGGCTTGTCTCAGGTTTGTAGAAAGATCTGTCTTGTCTGTTCATGGCTCCAGTCGATAGATTTAAGTATCCAAAGATTTGGCCATGTTGAGAATTATATATGTCATATATTAATAATTAATAACTATCTACTCTCTAAGCAATCTCATAGTTTTCAGTGGCTATTTAGGCTTGGCCTAAGAGCATGGCCCTGTTCTGTACGTGGAAAAAAGTCTTGGTCATGTTTCTTCAAAACAGCTGTCTGTTGCTTGTCATATGAGAGGATCCACAGCTTTCCTTTAATTTTATTTCTCCCTTCAATTTCCCTATTGTTATCACATTGCAAGCTTGTGACATATTTCTGCTGTTTCAGTAGGGTTTTTTTTTTTGTGGCGGGGGGAGGTTTGGGAACTCAGATTTCACTTTCTGTTCCTCACTTTCTTATTTCCTTTATTGCACAGTTCACTTTCTAGTGGCAAACCAACTGCTGAGGAAAAGGTGAAAAATAATTCGTGTTGGTGAAATCATAGCTATTGCCAGGATTCCTAATGGGAGTACACCACGGAAAGAGGACGGTTCAAAATGAATATAGCAGCCAAAAAAAGAAGAATCTATCCTAGGCTATAACAAACAGTTATACAATTTAACAATGAAAAAAGATGGAAATAACAGTATATACCTTATATCTTCTTTTTAATAGTAGTTGGCCAACCAAAATGGACTCTAGTTTCGTACCGTTTTCAATATGGCATTTTCATCAGTGGTTGTTTCCTCCTGTTACTATTTTAAGTGCATAGAGAAAACAAATGCCATTGTTTCAATAGGTATCCAACTAAATCAAGTCCTTCACTTATTCTATTATTCTCTGTTTCAATTTTAACAACATTTATATTGGCCTTTGGCTCAAAGGTATGGGGAAGTTTAGTCAAAAGACTACTTCCCGGATTGCCAGGATTCCTACTGGGCACAGTTGTCCAGATTTGTGACTGGTTTTACTAGTATTTGATTATTTTGTTTGAAGTATTTCTGTGACTTTAAATAGCTCTACAGAGCTAAGCATGGTAACTATCGTTATTTGCTGTGAAGCAACCATAAACAGGAAGAATGGTTGGCCTTATGCCTTTTGTTGCTCAGCTGAGGGAGTTCTTCATCTTCAGTCTTTCGGCCAGCAACTAATCTTTCCTCCTGGGACTTGGGCTACCACTGGCAGCCCTTCCCCCATCTCCTTCCCTTGACCTTTTGTACTTCCTGGCTGCATTGTTTCCTACTTGCTGAAGTCTAGGACGCTGAGAGGTGGAGTTCGTTCAGCATGGTGACTTTCAGCACAAATATTACAGGTTTCCATGAAGTAGCTTTACTTCGAGACTGGGATCAGTAGCACTGTGCATGCACAGTGACTTTTCTTCCTCCTTGCAATACCATCCATTCTTTCTGAGAATCCACACCAGAAGTTTGACAACACTGAAAGCTGCACCTTTAAAATGCTGATGATTGTCCTAGAAGTAAAAGTTGGCCCCATGGGAATCTAGAAGTAGTTTTCATACACTAAGAGGTTTCTCTGGATCGTGGTCCAAATGAAATGAAATCTTATGCTTAATTGTATAGTCAACTAATAGTTGCTAGTCTCTTTGTGCACATTTTCCAAGCTATAGATCAGGTAACATGATGTTAGAACTGAGGTGTAATACCATATAGGCATTAATTCCCCTGCTAGCTTTTGCCACTATCAGACAAAAACATGTATCATCTTTCTGCCCCAGTAATCATAAGAATAACTTTCTGCCCTAATAATCATTTTTAAAAAATCTGTTTATCTAACTACACTTTTAATTCAGTGTAGTGCTTTGTAAGCGCTTTGGGACATTTGAATATTCTTCTCAGTTAACAGAGGTTTAATTTATAGATTAGCATAATAGATTGGATCCAGTGGAAAAATCCCACCACAGAAGGGAAGGTTGATTTTTTGCTGGTTCTGCCCTTTGCCCCTTCTGACTCCTCTATCTGATGCCACGTTTTCTCCAGAAGTAGCATTTTGGGGCTGGGGAAAGAGGAGGGAGATGAGGAAGATCCGCTCGCCTTCAAAGAACATTTCCCACTTTTGTAGTGCATTGCCCTTTTAGTACACCCTTTTTGTTTAATGTAAACAGTTTGAGTCTACTTGTAATTTGTACGAAACGGTTTGGAATTGTTAATGTAAACGGTTGTAGAAAGGTGGCGTATTCATGGGGGTTGAAAAATAAAATGAATGCCTTCTATATAGATGTATAAAGCAGTGTGTATTGGGGTTTGTTTCAGATGAAATCATGCATCAAGATGTCATTCCCCTCTGTGCGACAGATATTGAAGATCAGCTAAGGAAGAAGTTTGCCTATCTGTCTGGTAAGGGCAAATTTTTTTATTAATGTGTTTAAATAACAAGGATTGATTTTATATTTACATAGGCTAGGATATCTTTTTCAATTGCAGATTTTTCTCATTAATCCTTCCAACTCAATTACTAGAGTAATGGGCCAGATGCAAAGTTGTTATACGGTGAGTGCATGACTGATCTGAGATTTTGAACCAGGGTGCATGACAAACAGGTTCTATTTTTCAACCACTACACCATATCAGCTTCAGACAGCACAGGTTAGATGACTGCTTTGTCATTTTTATAACATGTGTAAGTATAAATGGTTTGGTTTTCTCAAAGAAAAAAAAATGCCAATATCCCCAGTACTAGAGAGAGAGAGTGTGAGTGAGCAAATCTGCCCCAGAATTCACAATATGGCTTACATCATAGCTGGATATTTATTTATTTAGAACATTTTTTGTGCCACTTCCCCAGGAACCCACCTGAGGCAATTTTATGGAATTCCAGCATTAAAAAAAACCCAGCCCAGCATACCCTGGCCATAGTCCATTTGGGGCTTTAGAGATGACAGCCAGATTTCTGCATTGAAGAAGAAGAGTTGGTTCTTATATGCCACTTTTCTTTACTAGAAGGAATCTCAAAGCGGCATACAATCGCCTTCTCTTTCCTCTCCCCACAACAGACACAAGGTCACCTAGCCTGCTGCCTATGGAGGAGCAGGGAATCAAACCTGGCTCGGCAGATTAGAAGTCTGCACTCCTAACCACTACACCAAGCTGGATTTCTGTTTGAAAACAAATGTGCAACTGGTACAGATATTCTTCACTAGGATGATTATCAACCCTGTGAATAGCTAGCCAGCTGCATTTTGAACAGGCTGTTTCCTGTCTGTTTTCAAAGCCAGCCTCATGTAGAGTGAATTACAATAATCTAACTGGATGTAATCAAACCATAAATCGCTGTAGCCAAATTATACTTTTGGAGGAATCGCCTTAGGTGGCTGAAGCGGGTAGATTGAATTAAACTTTATTAGCCCTGAAAATGGCATTTCTTCAGTAGTGTATTATTGTCATATACACTGTAGTGTATTATTGTCATGTACATTGTAGCCTGAAAATGGCATTTCTTCAGTAGTGTATTATTGTCATATACACTGTAGCTTATTGTATACACATTTAGTTACCTTAAACTACCTTAGTCACATTTAACCTTGAAAACCAAGTTTCATTTAACTTTGAACATGCATTGTACACATCTACAGTGTACTTAGGAGCTCTGTTACTTGAATGTTGTATTGATTAATTGGTGAACTTTAGTTACTGGATTTCAAGTTTGTTACACCTCCTACCTCTCTTTGGACATTCACTGGGAACAGGAAGGTATAGTAAAGTCATGAGAGAGAAGGAACAGAATTGTGATATGAGGTCCGGCTCGGTCAAAGAGGAGGATTACATTGATTGGTACCTCCCTATGGTTAATCTCTTAGTGCTTGGCTTTTGTATCTCTGGTACGCTTGGTCTGCTTCTCAAGTCCCATCCTTGATTCCAGTGAAGTCATAATTCTGATTCCACACTTCCTGTCATTTCCTAATTTTCTTGAAGCTCAGAGCAACCTGTGCTGTCAACTAGGAGTTAAAGGTGGCTCTTCTTGAGTCTTACATAAGTAAGAATGTTGCTTTCAAATGCATTTAGCTTATTCTGAAAGAGAAAACATTTTGTAGGGTTTTTTTTAGTGCTCCCAACTATGTTCTATATTTGTGTTTTTAAAAAAGAGAAGAGAGAATGCCTTCAGCAGGGAACACTCCCCCTTTTCTGAATTCCTCTAGGGTATTTTCCAGGCCTTTGCATCTCTAGTCTTGTAGCACTTTCAAGGCTAATAATTTTTTATCGAGCATAAGTTTTTATGGACTGAAGCTCACTTTTTTGGATGCATACACAAAATAGGCTCTAATTCATGAATGATTACGGTACAATTTAAAGCTTGTTAGTCTTTATAAGATAATGTGATTGCTTTATGGTCTTAATCTATCAGGCTACTCTGCACATTTGTAAATGCATGCATCTGCAAACATAATTGCAACTTGGTTACATCCACTGTGCAGTGATGCTGAACAGAAATGATCCTTCTTAATTCCACCTCCTTGGATTTGTAGTTAACCCTTTGATCCTGCACTAGTAAGCTTATTATTTTACAAGTAAGCAGAGGTCTCTTAACAGGACTCTGTTCCAGTGGTATCTCAATTTTCGTCACAATTTAGTACTCCAGAACAACTTCTCTGTGAAGCCCGAAATTGGGCTTTGTACCATGCTAACAGCTAACTTCAAGCTAACTGAATTGTGCCCTCACAACATTAGAAGTGTGTATATTGGTTTGCCATTGGATTTACACAGCAAATGTGTGATTCTGCAAATTTCAGGAACATAAGGCTCTTGAAGATAGTTGGAGGGTTCCAATAATATAATAAAAAGTCATATCAGCAGTACTACGTGAAAGAGCTAACATTATGGATGATCTATTTGGGTTACCTGTTATTTACTCGGATGAAGTTAACCGTCTCCGAAAGTTGTCCTTTTTGACCTTCTTGAATAACAGCCGTTCCTGTTAGCCTCCACCGAGAATTTATCCAATGCAAGAGTGCAAATTTCTTAGAAGGCTTAATGAAGGAAGAGATATATAATATAAAAATATAAAGGTAAAGGTAAAGGTGCAAGCACCGGGTCATGTCTGACCCTTGGGGTGACGCCCTCCAGTGTTTTCATGGCAGACTCAATACGGGGTGGTTTGCCAGTGCGTTCCCCAGTCATTACCGTTTACCCCCCAGCAAGCTGGGTACTCATTTTACTGACCTCGGAAGGATGGAAGGCTGAGTCAACCTTGAGCGAGCTGCTGGGATCAAACCCCCAGCCTCATGGGCAGAGCTTCAGAAAGCATGTCTGCTGCCTTACCACTCTGCGCCACAAGAAACTGTTATGTAAATATAATAATGGGCAAAATTTAAAATAGCCCACTGTTGCCATGAAGGGGAGCAGGGAATAGCTGCTTTGGGGATAGGGAAAATGTTAGCTGTGTAAGTAGGGCTGGAAAATGTTCTTGTCCACACAGCCACTAACCTGGCTTTGCTGCAGTTTTTCTCAAAACATCACAGCCAGGGAAGGAGGTTTAGGACAGATCTCTGAGAACGTGAGGAAAGCCTTGTTGAAAAGTGGGGGATCCTTGTTTCCCAAAAGCATTGAATCCAGGGCAAATCACCAGTGTAGAAATGTTACTGCACCATAGAGTAGCCATGGAGTTCAGCGGGTTTGACACTTGCTTACAACATTGTGTCTGTAATACTACCAGCATTGGGCCTTTTGTTACAAATCTGTCTACAAACTGAAACAAGTGAATTAGAGAAAGTATTTGATGTCAGAATTGATTTATTTCCATGTTAATACTCTGAAATGACTATAATTGCTTCATTCAGTAGAGGGGTTTGTGAGTAATTCTTTTTTTTTTTATTGCTAGGTGGGCGTGGGAAAGATGGCTGCCCAGTCATTACTTTTCCAGAATATTCAGCTTTCAGCGAAATTCCAGAAAAGGATTTTCAGAGTGTTCTGACATACCTCACTAATATCCCCAGGTAAGGTCTGTGTACTTATATTGTATTTATCCAATCAAAGTAAATGATTTAAATATTATGTAGTATATACACAATGGAAAAGTTCAAGAGACTATAAAAACTAAATTTTACAAAAAGCATTGTGAGCATAAAATAGGGCTTACAAGTAGCAATGACCCTGTGACAACCAATGGATGAATAGACAGATGGACAGACTGCTTGAAGGCCTGCCCCAGGGAACTGAGGGAAGAGACAGAATCACTTTCTTACACTCTGCTTTTGAAATGGCACATGGGAGGCTTTTGAAAGTTCAACATAAAATGTAGGAGAAAATGTCAGGTGGAATCATGTGTTGGATGTATGCGGTGAACAGATAATAAACTTGAGATAACTTTGTATTCACAAAAACACCAGCTAATTTGTAGTCAACAAGTAGTTGTTTGAAGATCCTCCTTGATCCATTCACTCTCTTAGCCTCCTTCCCAGTGCACAGTCAGTGCTTAACTAACTCCTCTTCAACTGTCAGTTCTCAACTGTCATTTTTAACTGACTCTCTCAACAATCCCTTCTAGTAGCCTGTCACTCACAAGTTCTCAGACTCTGTTAGGCATTAACTCTTAACAGTTCATCATAGAGCCACTGGGCACAAGCAGGTAGGAACTTAGAGTTCAGGGTCTCTCTTATTATCACCTTCCTACAAATTTAAAGCAAGAAAAATTTCAGCTCTTCATCTTTGGAGGAAAAGCTGGGAGAGTGTGGAACTTAGCAGTAACCTGGCAGAAAGCAACATTCCCCTTGTAAGAATTACTCTAGTGCCACATTCCTATTTCCACGTGGAAAATTGAGCTGGGATTAGATGCTGGTGAGGAAGCACAGTAACATTCCTGCTGCAACAGAAGTTGATGGTGGAAACAAAAGTTTTGTTTCCTCCAGCCTAAATGGGTATTCATTACGATACATGTGCATATTTTATTTATGTCGCTGTATTTACCTGAATAGTTGGGGTGGGGTTCAGGCAGCTAGTAGGCAGCAGAGGGCTCAAGGCAAAGCTACCTTTAAGAACTGTTCCCCTCTGCTGCTGAGGAAGACCTATTGCCTGGAGACTTGGCATCTACTGTCCTGCGGCTGGAGTTGCAATGAAGCCTTGGGTCATCAGCCTGTGTGAGAGGCACTGTTGGGGGTCTAGTTTACAACCACCTCCTGGGAAAGGCCAAATCAACCTCCATAGGGTGCTCTACCAAGGCCAAATTGACCTTCATAGGGTGCACCTGCCTGGACATGGCAGCGGTGTACCTGACTGGGCCCCAGGGAGCCAGAAATGGGCTGAGCATAGCCCAAGCTGGCATGATCTATGTATGCTCTGGTAGCCAGCATGGGCTGCAAAGTGGCCCTGCCCTGGCCAGCACAGCTTGGCCTAACCAAGGCCATAGTGTCCCCTGCAGAGTGCATCAGCCTGAGCATGGCTACAGGGCAGTCTGACTGGGCCTGTGGGAGCCAGTAATGACTTGCAGTGTGGCCCAGGCCTAAGGAGCCAGCATGGAACTGCAGTGCAGCTTGGCCTTGGCCAGCACAGCCTGCAGGCCAGTGGAGCTGGCATGGGGCCACCACACGGCCTAATCCGACCTATGGCCCCGCCCTGTGGTTGGTTGCTATGGAAGATCTCACCACATGAGAGCTGTGGTAGGCAACGGTAGCTGGAGCGGCAAAGCTATGGGGTTGTTTCCGCCATCTTGCTGTTGCTGTTGCCTTAATATTAGGTTGTTTTAATTGGGGCTGGGGATGTTTTATTGTTGATATTAGATTATTGTTTTTATTGTCTTATTGTGAGCCACCTCAGGCCAGCAATTGCAGGGAGAGGCAGGGTATAAATATATAAATAAATAACCAGGCTGTAGCAACCTCCAGAGGGCACAGCTGTCCAGATGCAGTTGTGGAGTGGCCCAAGGGAGCTGGAAGAGGGCTGGGGTTTGGCCTAGGCCGGGCATGCAGTCCAATAGGCCAGCACCAAGATTTCAGCGTGCATCTCAGGACAGTGAAGCCAGTGAAGGCCCACAGTGCGACCCATGCCAGGCCAAAAGGAGGGCAGGG
Source organism: Paroedura picta (assembly GCF_049243985.1). NCBI lineage: Eukaryota > Metazoa > Chordata > Lepidosauria > Squamata > Gekkonidae > Paroedura > Paroedura picta. The sequence continues at coordinate 92,596,494 of NC_135374.1, read as the reverse complement.
AGACTCAGGAAGCCTTCCCAAGGGAAAGCCTCCCTCCTCCCTTCCTAGTACATCATTCACCAATGTGGCAAAAGGGGGAAGAGCTGAAAAATTCCCTCCCGCAGCCAGATTCCATCCTCTCTCATTGGGGGCCAGTGTGAGTCCCAAGGCCAACCTCCAGTCTGCCACCGATCTGCTCACCCCACCATCCAAGTTGCTACTCACCAGGCATCCCAATAGGCAAACCAGTGGCATGGGAGAAGACCTGGCCTCTCCGACTCATGTTCCCCTTATGTGTGGGGGAAAACGGCCAACAATCAGAGCTAGCTCTGAAGCTGACATGGAGGGGCCAGGAGCAGGAGTACTCCCCATGTGCAGGCCCATGGACTAACAAGCTCCACCCCCAAGCAGTATGCTGATTGCACCTAGCCAACCACACCCACACTAAGTGTGCCTGACTCCCAGCCATCCCTTCCCAGCCAGTGTCAATGCCTGACCCCTTCCTTCTAGCCTCTGAGTTGACCGTGGCTGCAGTCTTGTGGCTTCAGTAAGCCTCAGGCATGCTTAGTGGCTGGCATGTTGTATATTATGGCAATAATATACTCAATCAAATGGAAGCCTTGCTGAGTGATAGCAGCACATACTTTTAATATTTTGAGGAAAGATTCTTCTAGTGAAGGCTCTGGTGGGTATAGTGATATGAACTTGTTATGTTGTCGTTCGATTTTTAGGAGGCCTTTTTAAATGTGAGGATGATATGGCAGTATTTGCTTTGGCACGTAATAGGGAAATGCATTTGAATTGCTTAGCAATATCCTGGCTCATGTACTATAAAAGCCTATTTTATAAAACCTTTATGGTTTGGTACACTAAATTGTTGAACTGTATGTGGGTATCTTATGTGGTTGCTGCCCTCAGCAAACAAGATCATAAACGATGCAAGGTGGAAAATGCTCTGTTTCCAATAAGTTCCCAATAAGTAACCCAAGTCCCTTTCTGCACAAATCTCATAATAGCACAATTTAAAATCCAACAAAAATTAAAGACTGTGTATAGAGCCAGAACTATTTAATATGAATGTATTTCTTTAGTGCCACAAAGCTGCATGTAGCAGCGAAAAGTACCCAGTTGCTGTCCGCAGAGATATCTTCCCACAAGCAAATACGGTTCTGGCTGCTTCAAAAGGTCTAGTTTGTGCAAGGGATAGGTCAAAGTCCTGCCCATTTCCTGAAAGCTGCCAATCCCCTTTAAACATGGTTGGAATGTCCACTGATCCGGCAACAGCCAATCTGGACCCTTGGAACCTTGACAGAACAGATGGGAGCTGAGACAAAATGCAGTTCAGATTCTGTTTTTCTTCAGACAGGGCTTCGATGGCAGGATTATTCTCAGGATTATTCTCAGGATCTTATTCCTGGTAAAGTGTGGTGTCCAGGGGAGACTCACATGCAACGATTCTGAATTACTTATTGGACTTCTGGAGTTGAAGGAAGTTAACTGGGCTGGCTGTTCTATTCTCAACTACTATGGTAGCTTTGAGCTGGGATTCAGTCATCTCAGGTCCAGTCATTCATAAATTTAATCTCGGTGCACATTGTCTGTGACTTGATCACTATCCCCAGAATAGCTCTTTTATTGTTATTATCCTCATAAGTCCAGCAGAAGCTGAGAGCTACAACTGTAAATATTTACAAGTGTTAATGCTGTTCCTAAGCCTGTAACTCTTCCCAGTGGAATAAATAACTTTTCTTATAGAGCAGGCAAGGTATTGTCCTACATAATAACAATACAGGAGAGGAGGAAAAGTAGACTTTTAGCAACAGCACACCAAAATTAGTTTTACCGGTCAGAACTTTGTAAAAAGAGAGGCTGGAGATGCTTTAATCCACATTTACCACAAGGGAAAAGATTATTAATAAATGCCTTAAAGAAATGATAAGATACTGAATTGTGGCTGCCAGTAAAATCCATATGACTGCCTATTTTTTATACTTATATAATCTCCATGCCTGTCACAGCTTGAGACACAAGTGTCACATCGCTGTCTAGGCCCCACCTGCCTGCTTGATGACGGATACGGCACCTGCAGGGTTATTTTACTATCCCTCATGGACCAAGACAGGCCATCCTTATCAATGGTTCCTCTATGTATTTGTGAAACAGCCTGGGGGGTAGGACATGTCCGGTTGTCCAAGTTGGAATAGAGCCAATCAGGGTGCAGTCAGCAATGCTGGCTGCACCCTGATCGGCCCTGCCCCTACAGCTCCTGCCCTCCCTCCCTGGATGCTAGCCACATTCCTCTCAGACACGCCAGAGACAGAGAGAGATACCCAGGGCCGTGCCAGACCGAACAGAAGCCCTCATTCCCTTCTATCGCTCCTGCTGCAAAGGAAGCAGAGAGCGACACAGAGACAGCTGCCCCAAGCTGCTGACAGCGACACAGAGAGAGACACCCTGCTGTGACGGAGGGAGAGAAAGACAGACAGAGAGAGCTGCCCCAAACTGCACACCAGCCCTCCTTCCCTCCTAAGAACAAGCCGTAATTACCTGCTATGCCTCCTGCTGTGAAGCAGACTGAGCCATGGGGGCGGGGGGGAGACAGAGATCTGCATCTCCCAGTGTCCCTTAGGTCCTAGCGCCCATTCCTGCTTGCAATGGGCTTTCTTGCTAGTATCCCTAATAAAAAACATGACTTGAACACTTAACACAGTGGCACAGCAAAATAGCTCTGCTATAATGAACAATTCAGTAAATCTCCTACAAGCATCTTATATGGTACTCCAAAGTGTTTGATTGTTGGTCAGCTTCAGTGGCATAGAACGAAGTCAAGTAGGGATTTGTCAGGAACCTTTGGTGTATCGGGTGAATCAGGTACTTTGCCACAGGACAGCCTTTTTGGTTTTACACACACACACACACACACACTGCTTTTTCTGTAGTTCCATCTTTACTTCCAAGTTTACTGCATTTTGAATTCAGTTCTTGCATGCACCACTAGAGGCTGCTGTTGGAATGGCAATACCAGATTCTTTGCTGCACTACACCTTTTGCATCGTCATCAGCTTGCCTTAAAACAAAACAAGAGCCCCCTGTGAAAGGAGATTTGCTTGCTTCAGGAAAAGAGACCAGAACAAAAAGTGAGAGGAAAATCTACTTCGTGCTTTTATATCCGATGGCAGTTAATATGTTTGATAATTTCCTTTGCATTAGCTTTACGTGTTTTTCTCCTGTTTACTCACTTTTTCGTATTGTATAAGAGCTCAGAAAAGTGATGAGATTTTTACCAATCCTAAATGGCAAAACAGACGTATATATAACATTGTTTGGCTTGTATTGGTAGTGGGAAATGGATGATAAGAAGTCATTGTATCATAGGAGCCATAGCAGCTGGGTTTTATTTTGCAGTGCACATTTATGTTCCAAGATACATTACTCAAGGGTCCTTTCCTGGCAGTGGTAGCTGCTACAGCAGTAGTTCTTAACCTTCCTAACCCTTTAATACATTTCCTCATGTTGTGGTGATCCCCCTCCCCAACCATAAAATGATTCAAGTGTTCTTTCACAGAAATTAAACCGAAACTGACCAATGGTGTCAAGATCCATTGTTCATGATTGTATATAAATTTTTCCCCCTGGGGTTTCTCAGTTCAGTTCTGCCTCTTGTCCCACTAGGCTGATCTTGCTCTTTTCCGCTGCTCCAGACAGATGAACGCTCTATCTCGATCTACCCCACAAGGCTGTCGCGTAGCTGGCGTCCCTCCCCCTTCAACCAAGCTGCGTTCCCTGCTGCGACCATGCGAAAAGGGTAATTTAATCCTCAAAGGGGTCCCGACTCCCAGGTTGAGAACCACTGTGCTACAGTTATCCAATCATATGACGAATAACAGCGGTTCTATCTGAACGTGCCATTTGATTGGCAGATCAGTTGTTTTCATTCAGCAGGCATCCCAAGTTTGCTGAAAAATCAGTTTAGCCTCCATTTGCCCCCTTTCTGCAGATTTAGCAATCTGTAGATAAGGTCATACATGGGAAAATAATATACAGATGGTTTGGATCCAACCAACTTTTCTGCTGGTGTAGACAGCAAGAGAAAATCTCCTTAGTTCACTAAAAAAAAGTGTAGAATAGGGAGAGTAATAAAGGGAATTAGGACAGCTTGACCAAAATTGTTGGTAAAATTCAGCCCTATGTATGAAGAATACAGAGGTATCTAATCCTGTAGTTTGTCTTGCATACTATGCATTTTGAAATAGTTCCCCCCCCCAAAAAGCCCCTCTGTTAAGAAAAATGGGGGGGGGGAGGTCCAGAGGGAAACAAATTTTCCACTATTTTTCCAGGGGACTTTTTGGAGGGCCGTTGTATCTCTATAAAAACATAAGTGGAATTCTAAATAAACACTCAATTCTAAGAGGTTGGTGAGGAATGCTTGCCAAAACCATGCTGATTTTTCTCAGTAAGACTTGTTTTTCTATATATTTTTAATGTCTACTTTTAATTATACTTGCTACTAATAACCTGTAATAGAACTTGGCCTCAACCATTTTGCCACCCATGCAACCTGAGCAGTCATTTGTTGTGGAAAATGCCCCCCTCCTTGTACTAACGTCACCACCACCCAGGGTCACAACAAGCTATAGCCTTCTTTGAAGGGGGGAAGTGACATAGGACACCCAGCCCAACATACAGTCCTGTCCCCCCCGGATACTTGCTACCTTCTAATCTTCCATTAAGGGAGTTTATCTTTCTCATGAGGCATGTTTTTATTAGAAGGGTAACAGTTTCACATTTGCAGAGAACTTTTTGGTCCATGTTTGGATCTAATCCCCTGTTAATTTGTTAGTCCTAGAAGTTTCTCTATTGTCATCTTTAGTTGTCTGAGGCCTTTGTGGAAAAAAAATCAGATTTTGTTACCTGTTCAGTATCTTATTCAATGAAGGCTGACTTAAAAATACAAAAAAACCAGTTTTTTCACAGTGTTCCTATCCTCTTCCTTTCTTGCCTTTGTCTGATGCTCGATTCACCTTCCTGACCGACTTCCTTCTCCAGATGTATTTAAAGAAATGTTTCTTTATATTTTTTAGCAATATGTTCCTTGCTTTGTTTCCTTATATGCAAACAAATGGAAATTGACAGATTTTACAGTTCTTAATATTTAGGTGAGACTTCTGTGTTTTAAGAGAAGTCTTAAAGGCTTTTATAACTTCTGCTCACTCTCTATTCTAACATCTTCTTGCACTACTATGTTATATTCCTAATCTAAGTTCACATTTTATCCGGCCTTCTGTTACAGTGGCTTTGAGTAACTTGTACATGTCCAGAAGATAATTGATGTCGAATTTTCCTTTCACCGTTCTTTAATTTTCCTTGAAAGTATTATTGTTAAAATTAACTGTGACTATAGGATTTCCAGTAAAGACTATCATCTAGTAAAATGTCATATGTTCATCTTGCAAATAACATGAGTATCGATACTTTTGTTTTTGCATGATGATGGAATATTAACTTACCACAGTGAAGTCCATTAAGTATAGAGCCCTGTCATTGCAGCATTGGGTTCCTTGGGTATCTCCTTGGTTTTTATTCAGCTCAGGGTCACTATCAATCTCAGGCAGTAGAGTTTGTAGTGTGTCCCAAGCATCATTTTCTTTTTTGAACCTGGTATTTCTACCCACAGTGATTGTCTCAACATCTTCTAGCTTATTGAAATTCATATCTTCTCATGTTAAGAGCGCATTTCACTCTTTCCTGTTTTTTTCTGTTAATTGGTCTGTTAAAGAATGAATAATAGATTAATATATATAAAATATTTATATTCAGAGATATTCATAGAATCATAGAGTTGGAAGGGTCATCTAGTCTAACCCCTTCACAATGCAGGAACTCACAAGTACCGGCCCACCCATGGTGACCTCAACTTCATGCCCAAGTGATTCCTCCACGAAAAATCTCCAGAATCCAGCCTGGCCTGGATACATTGGCATGCTTTATTCATTGGCATGCTTTATTCAGCTACACAGGATACCCTATTATGAGAAAGAAAAGGTCATTTTTAATGTCAACATTATTGGACTATACAGCCCCTTTGCTCTGAAAGAAAAGACTCCTCCAACTAAATGGTAGGTCATTATAGCATTGAAAACATTATCATGTGGAATATCAGTATTTACAACAGTGAGATAACATCCTAATTTTGTTTCCAAGCTCAAAAAAGTATGGAGAAGATGGTTTAGCCATGTATTGTGCTTCCCCTCAAAATTTATGTTTTAATAATAAGTTGTATTCTAATTACTTTGTTGTGCTTCTCAGACATGCAACTCTTCAGCTGACTTTACTGAAAATAGCACAAGAGCTGGAACATGACTCCAAGATATTGTTGCTTTCTGTCTAAATAGCTAAACTTCATAGTGTTTTTATACCAAGATGACAGTATTGGCTGTTGAGGAAGGATGACTCATGTTGCTCGCTTCTGGGCTATGAGATACTGAGATTAATGTGAACTGAAGTTTTAATGCAGAAGATACCAGTATGGTTAAGGGTTTAGGCTTTTGTTATCAGTGGTCATATGAGGTTATGGCTGCTACTAATTCATAATAAACCAGACAGGACATTGATGTAGTAGTTTTTTTTTTTAAATAACATTTTAAAATCTGAATTGTGTCATCTGAACTCAGTCCTCAGTGTAAACACTTTACTTCCAGGAATTACAGAGAAAGAAGAAAAGGAGTGGGTTTTTATACCCCTGCTTTTCATTACCTGAAGGAGTCTCAAAGCAGCTTCCAGTCGACATCCCTTCCTCTCCTCGCCACAGACACTCCTTGAGGAAGGTGAGGCTGAGAGAGCTCTGACAGGATTGCTGTGTGAGAGCAGCTCTATCAGGGCTGTGATGAGGTCATCCAGCTTGCTACATGTGGAGGAGCGGGGAATCAAACCTAGCTCACCCGATTAGAAGCTGCTGCTCATAAGCACTACACTATGACTTGCTCTCCCAATTCAAATTTACAGTGTAGTCCAGCTCAAGATTGTTCTTTTATATAATAGACCTCCAATAATGTTTTCCAGTCAGAAATTTAACTTTTTGAACTTTTAGCAATGTCTTTTACCTATTAGCAGTCTTTCTCATCATCACCTTAAAAAAAAAATAGATTTTTTCCCCTTGGCAAATAAATCTTAAGGTTTCTGCTGTATTGACAATTCAGAGCCATGTATACCAAAGTATTCCCGCAGTAATATTTCAAGAAGAACTAGTCAGCATCTGATGCAGCATTTTCCACCACCCATACCTTGGAGAGTGTGATGTTCTTCTAAATGACCTAACAATTTCTTCCACAGGACCTTGGGGGAAAGTTCCTTTCTAAATCACCAGGCTTTATAAATTCCCACCCTTTCCCTTAAGGACATGAGATCATATGTCAAAGTAAAAGGCAAAGTAAACGATTTCATTATAACCAAAAACTGAAAGTCTGATAAAGTGAAAACCTCAACAATAGCCGAGACAGTTCGGGAAGAGAAGAGGAGGATCATTTTAATGCACTGCCTTACTACTGAAAGGGGTTGTTGTTGGATATATTTGAATATTTGCAGAATCTCTAGATAGGTATATTTTGCCTTTCCAACCTGTTTTGTGTTTTATTTGGTCTGATTTACCTTTGTGGTTTATTTATTGAAGCTGTATAGTATTGCAAGACAAGGGCGTATCGAAACTCACTTACCTAGACTATTTTTGTCCTTCATCGCTGTATGCATTTCTAACTTGATAATCCCTTGAGTTCTCAACCTCCTTTTGAGCCATAGGCAGGAACCATAGTTAATGAGCAGGTTTTCTAAAGCTAGAATACTCTGCAAACTTGCTATACGCTAGAATTACTCAGCCTAACCCAATGAGGTGAGTGATAAGATGATGTCACTATTGTTGAGAAAATTATTGTTACCATTTCTAGAAGTGAGGTCCAAAAGAATGGCACCAGCTGATTGATATCTGAGCTAACAATCAATGTATATGGGTGGGTTAAGAAATCCGTATCATAGGTTTACAACAGAAACAATTTGGAAGTTCATTATGTATTTTACCTCTTGAAATTACAGGGTTTAGGGAATCTCAGAACTCTATCTTCTGAAAATGGATACTACGTGTGTAGAATCCAAGTACATACAGCATGCTACCCTATACAAAAAAAAAAATCTACGGATTGTGGAGTGACTTGCTTACAAATTGTTATTTCTCATGGTTCAGCTGATCTCACAATTTTATGGAAAACCCAATCAAGTGTTTTCATTTTTTCAATTGAAATAATATAGATTATATATTAAACTAGAAATTAAGCCCGCTGTAGCTAAAATACAGTGGGCGCTAGGGGAATGAGGGGAGAAAGGAAGGTATGGGTGGGCCAGTGACGGATGGAGCGGTGGCTCTGCGGCGGAGGGGGGGATCGCGGCGGTGACTTCTGGGAGTGGGTGGGCAGTTTGTTGGGAGGGGGAAACCACTGCGGATCTGCAGCCGCTTTGCGACTCCTGATTGCCCCCTCCGAGTTTTTATCACAGACAGGCCCTGCCCCTTCCTCCTCCCAGGCCCCTTAGGCCCCTTAGGGTTTTATTATTACCGCTCCACAGGAGCGGTTACAGATAATATATTAAATGTTGTTACTATTAATATCTCAGGTTGCACTAAAAGGCTATTTAGAAAGTGTTCACGGTATTGGCTGGCATTAGCATCAGCATCCTGGTTCCCTAGCAACCTGCAGCAGAGTCATATATATTAATGCCTTTTAGCCATAAGTGCTGTACCAGACCATGCCATGTACAACTAAAAAAGTGCCTTCTACGCAGTGACCTCTTCAGGTTCACAGGGTGAGCATTTGTTTCATAAATGCAGGACTGGATTAACCCATTATATTAATAACACTGCTGAGCAGAGCTTCAGTGATATGGAAGTTAGTTCCACAGTGCCGCAATAATATAGACAATGGAATTGTGTACTATAGCTGAATCATGCTGGGTGTGCTTTTATCTCAAAATGCAGAAGCAATAGCCTTGTCACCAGTTGGAGGTACTGGCTGAGTAGTAGGCAGGAGTGAACACAAAACGCCATGGGATAAGAGAGCTGTAGAGCCTTCAGTATTTAAGAGAAGAAAGATCATAGAAATAGAAGAAGAGTTGGCTTTTATGCCCTGCTTTTCACTGCCCGAAGGAGTTTCAAAATAGCTTAGAATCACATTCTCTTCCTCTCGCCACAGTAGAAATCCTGTGAGGTAGGTGAGGCTGAGAGAACATTGAGAGAAATGCATTCGGACTGATTGCTTCCTTTCTGACAGTCACAGCTAGATAGCTTCTGTACTGTGAAATAATAATATAAGAGTAGTCTTGCTTAGTCAGATCAAGTATCCAGGTAGTATTTTTTTCTCTCTCCATAGTTAGATACACCTGGAAAGCTTGTAAGTAAACCAGGAAGGCTTACCAGCCCCACCAAATGGTCCTCAGGAATGAACTTTTGAGAATGAAGATTTTTCGTAGCCATCATGACTATTGATGGGTATTCTCCACTAATGAAGAAGATTTAGGTATTATGCTCTGTTCTTCACTACCGGAAGGAGTCTTAGAGCAACTTACAATTGCCTTCCCTCCCCCCGCAACAGACACCCTGTGAGGTAGGTGAAGCTGTGAGAGCTCTGATAGCACTGTTCTGTGAGAACAGCTCTAACAGGACTGTGACTAGCTCCAGGTCACCCAGCTGCATATGAAGGAGTGGGGAATCAAACCCAGCTCACCAGATTACAGGCACCATTCTTAACCACTACACCAAGCTGGATCATAATGGTTATGATGTAAGCATCTTAATAAACTTAATGTTAAATACTAGTGAACAATAGTTAAAATTGTCATTTTGCTCCCCTCCCTTTCTATATTGAGGGGGTCAGTGCTCAGGTTGCTATCTAGCATTTGATTGTATCTTATGCTCTTGTTTCTAGTATTCAGGGGCAAAACAGCCAATGAGAAAATTCCCGAGGGGACAATAGTCTTGGGGGATTGCCTTCTCCATTGGTCAACACTGGTTTCAAACAAGGGGCTCTCTTGACCCTGTGTAGGGCAGGCAGCACCTGCAGCATGCAGGCAGCCCTCACTCCACAATGGGTAGGCACGGACCCACACTGTTTGGCCAAGCTCAGCACCAGGCAAGGAAGGAGGTATGGGGCTAGATCTTTCCCTTTCCCTTCATCTATTTGGGGGAGGGGGGAGGTCCTCTTCCCAGGCTGTTTCCTCACAGTCCATCTCTGCTAGTAATGAACATTTTAAACTAAGTCTTCCCCTGGAGAACTTGGGTATATAGTGGGCTGTAAATTGTAATAATTGGTTTATTTAAACCAAGATGCTACTCAAATATCTACTGGAAAGGAGAAGGAGGGGAGCTGTCAAAATCATTTTGAGTTGCTCACTTTTTTTCATGCTCTGGCTGGGCTTTTTATGCTGGATTTTTAATAATGCCTGCATAAATAACTGAAGAAATTAATGCCTGTGATAATTAGTCAAATTGATGGTTGTGAAGACGATGTATGTGTCTTAATAGATTTGAATTTAAATAATCCAAATGTGTTTTGAAAGCCAGAGATGAAGGTAGCATTTTCATATAGTAATCATAATAATTCATAAAGCAACTTCATAAAAATCCTTAGTCACCTTATGAAATGCCTGAACCTTATACATTTGTCCTTCACAATGTGTGTTCCTTTTGGGGAGGGGGAATAATCCATAAGATTGGACACAATATTAAAACAGAAGTGACATAATCTGTTTAAACAGACTCAAAAACAATTAGAGATTCCAGTCATTCTGGCCCATGCTTGCCTGTCACTTCCATTATATTGCAATTGGCTAGCAGTCAGCTGCTGGCATTACACAATTGGTTTGTATGCAAAATTATAACATGGGAACAGATCTCTTTATCTGTACTCTGCATTGGTAGCACACACAGCTGAACAGAGCAAGGAAACAAAGATCCAGTTAGGGTGCTTTCCTAGATTTCCATTTCAGGAAAACGGTCTTTTCCTTCACCTTTGCTGTATCTACGACGTATGGAATTCCTGCCTTGATTTGGAAAAACGGTCCTTGAAAACGCAGAAGACCAGAGCAATATCAGTGATGCATGGAACCAAAATCCTAAGAGCTTGCATTCCAGAAGATTAAAAAATACTGAGATAAAACTGGCATGTCAGTAAGAAAAGGTTAAACGAAGAAGAAAGAATATATTTTTTTCATTCTGAAATGGATATTATTAACCCTGTTATAAAGGCTGGATTACAATTGTAAGAGAAGCAGCAGCAACAGAAATCCTGAAATAACGAAGTGGAAGCATATCTGTAAACTGGATTCCTAAAACCGGGTTGCCTGCGGAGGATGGCAGTGGATGTTTTGGTTATCTGAAGTTGAAATTCTTCTTGATCAGAGCATAGATTTAACATTACTGGCATACTTAGTGACTTTTAAAAGGAACCAATTGTATAATTTTCTGCCTACCTTTCTCCTTCCCCTTTAGTGCGCAAGATGCTGGAATTGGATTTATCCTTGTCATAGATCGCAGGCAAGACAAATGGACCTCAGTGCAAGCCTCTATTCTACGAATTGCGGTGAGCTGTTATGCAGTTAAGGTTTTTTTTTAATCCCTTGACAAACCTTCCTGTTCTGTATTGGAAACAGAAAACTGTGTATTTTCTCATAAGCTTGGATGCTCCTGTTTTTCATGTATGTAATCATTCATTCTAATGTTAAATCATGCTGGAGATATTAATATTATGCATAGCATCATACTCATGATAGTAGTAATCCATGATAATACAGTTTTCATTTTTTTTAAATCTGAACTTAGAGGAAATTGCTACATTATCAGTGAGTGCATGTGAGCCTTAACTTCAAAGATTCTCTGGATTTTGTAAACCTAGACTTCAAATCATACCACAACGGAAGGGTATTTACTGTTTCAGTTTCCTAAACCTGTAAGGAAACTTGCTTCTAGCCATGCATTTCAATAAAAGGCAAATCACCCTGAGCCGGAAGCGAGGGTGGTATACAAATCTAAATAAATATATTACCTGGTCAAAAATTGAAGCATAAATTACATTTTAGAAGAAAACCTTTAAAATGATTGCTGTAGTAGCATGTTAGAGTACTTATGTTCGTTAATACATGTTAGCTTGCATACTTTCTAATTATACTGAATAATGAAAAACAGTAATTATAGCAATAAAGATTCATTTAAGCGGCAAAGCAGCAACTTTAGTTTCTCTAAGTAGGGCCCATTATGCGTGCACATTTTACTGTGGATTTCCAAACAGTGAGCCTTGAATTTATACCTCAGATTCTGTGTCTGTCTTATACACCAGTGGTCCCCAACCTTTTTATCACCGGGAACTGGTCAACGCTTGACAATTTTACAGAGGCCCAGCGGGGGGGGGTGTGTGTGTAATCTGAGCCCCTGCTCCGCTTGCTTTCCCGCCGGTACCCCTGACTTCCTGCCACCCTCTGGGGGGCGCTGCCAGCAGCAGCTGCACAGTGCCCTGCCGAGGGGGAGCCCCAGCCATGGTGGCCGCCAGAGAACACCAAAGGTGAGCTGGCGGCAGAGTGGTAGGGCAGCCCCCGAGGCAGCAGCTGGGGAGGAAGACGAGGAGGAGCTGCAGCCCAGTACCGACTGATCCATGGACCGGTACCGGTCCTCAGACCAGGAGTTGGGGACAGCTGTTATACACCATTCTTTCCCCTCTGATATATATATTCTGCAGCTACAATTTGAAAAAAGCACTTTTCCAAATGGGGGTGGAACATCACACAATGTGTAGGGAGTGATGTCCAAAGTATTAAAAATTTTTTACACAGTTGCCCTTTACTTACGCTAATATTATTCCCTGTATTTTCATATGTACTATAATGACACAAGATACTTAAACACCCCATGGCCTGTCCTAATCATGACACAACATCTTCCCCACCCCTAATACTCTCACCAAATTTACAAACTCCCCATCAAGACCCATACCTAAGCTAACCCTAACCTGAGCATTTACACTAATGTAAATCCCTCTATTGTTATATGTACTATAATGTCAAAAAATACTTAAAACATCCCATGTCCTTTTCTAACCATGTCAAAACATCTTCCCCATCCCTAATGCTCCCACCAAACCTATAAACCCCATCCAGTCCAATGACTAAGCTAACCCTAACTGGAGAATTATCCTTTGTTGGGTTTTGTGTGTGCATTTTACAGTTAGTTCATGGTGTTGTGGTTAAGAGCTTCTAATCTGAGCCGGGTTTGATTCCCCAGTCCCCTGCATGCAGCCAGCTGGGTGACCTTGGGCTCATCACAGTCCTGATAGTGGGGTTCTGACAGAAGTCCTGTCATGGCTCTCTCAGCCTCACCTACCTCACAGGGTGTCCGTTCTGAGGATAGGAAGGGAAGGCGAGTATAAGCCGCTTTAACACTCCTTCAGTCAGTGTAAAGTGGGGTATAGAAACCAACTCCTCCTCCCCCCTTCTTCTGAAAGGGAACAAAAAGGCAAGGAGGGGAACACAATGTTGAAACTGACCGTATTTTTTTGGAAACTGACAAGTAGTTGCAAAGCCCCATTTTCCATATTGTGGAGATCTAGGGGATTCTCTGCTGTGTCATCAGATACCTTGAAAAATAGGAGTCACATGATCTCATAATAGGGGGGAACATGTTGAGTGTACAGCATGCTTTGTAGAACCCACTGACACTGGTATTACAAGCTGTCGTTTTAGATGTATGTAAATGCGTTCCTGTGCAAAGTTGGGTGCAACTCCACTAGGGCTTACACGTGGCTCAAGTTTGTATGAGAGAGGAGTCCTCTGGCAGAAGCACTCCTTCAGTCTTGTGCCACTAAACTGAAAAAAGGAGTGTTTTTGCTAATGTATGGTCATACTAATTTCCTGTCCTTTCTTGCAAATTTCTGCAATATTCTCTTTATGGTTCTCTAATCTGATCCTTCACACTTTCTAGTGAACTTAGCAGTTTTTTTTGTTTGCTGCTGCTTTTTGAGGGGTCTGCATGTTCAGTACATCTGCCTGGAATATGATGCATCTTCTCAGCATTTAGTTGCCAATGCAGCATGTCAGAGTAAGATCCTTAATGTTTCTAGACATGGGAGTAGCTAAGAAACGGACAGTCAGGCCAAAATAGAGGGTGGGGTGCCGATTTATTTTCCTGTGTTTTAAAACATTTGTGATAGACCTTAAGGAAAAAATTAAAAGCTAGACAAGCTTTTAGGCTTTTAGGCTAAGCTTCTTTTAAGATAACAAAGCCAAGCTAAGTCAATGTGGATGGAGAATATATGTGTGGCTGCCTCTATGTAATTTATGTACTGAAGTTACATGGTGACCTTTTATGGCTCAGTATATGAACTGGTATAAAGGTAAAGGTAAAGGTATCCTCTGTGCAAGCACCGGGTCATGTCTGACCCTTGGGGTGACTCCCTCTAGCATTTTCATGGCAGACTCAACACGGGGTGATTTGCCAGTGCCTTCCCCAGTCATTATACCCCCCAGCAAGCTGGGTACTCATTTTACCGACCTCGGAAGGATGCCATATGGTATATGGCCCTCAAATAGTCATGTACAGTCCTATACAGAACATTTGGCAGCATTTGATTTCTGCTTTCTAACCAGGTTTAGATCCACAACCTGTTAAAGTTAAAGTGGAGGAAAGGAAGCAAAGCCTGATGGTTGCTATCCCACTAAAGCAAAAGCTCAGGTATCCTTACAGAGCCAAGGAATGAAGCTCAGAGTAGATCCATGGGACATGAATAAAACAGAAACCAACAGGAATAATATCAGCTGACCATGATGTTTCAGTCAGCAAACCTACAGCTGCATTCTGAACCACTTGCAGTCCGCAAAGCACTTTCCTATGTAGAGCAAATTGCATTAGTCCAACCTGGAGGTGATCATTTTGTGCATCAATATGGCATAGTCTGACCCAGACAGATCCAACTGGTAGGCCTGGGATAGGTGCCAAAATGCCAGTCATGCTACCATGGACACTTGTTTATCCAATAATAGTGCAGAATCCAACTCACCCCAAGGGTCTTTACAGAGTCTACAGTTGTCAACTAGACATCTGATAATAGTGCAGTCTTATGGGTCTGAAGCAATAGAACAAAGTTTGAATCCAGTGTCATCTTTAAGACCAACAAAGTTTAATTCTAGGTATAAGCTTTCATGTGCATGGACATGTTTTCAGATATACTGAATCAGATTTCCTCAAGTCTTACCTATAGGGAGAGAAGGTGGGGTTAGTTGCCAGGAAGGGCTAGTTAGAGTCAAGTTGCCAGTTTGGCGTAGTGGTTAGGAGTGCGGACTTCTAATCTGGCATGCCGGGTTCGATTCTGCACTCCTCCACATGCAGCCAGCTGGGTGACCTTGAGCTCGCCATGGCACTGATAAAACTGTTCTGACCGAGCGGTGATATCAGGGCTCTCTCAGCCTCACCCACCCCACAGGGTGTCTGTTGTGGGCAGAGGAATGGGAAGGTGATTGTAAGCCGCTTTGAGCCTCCTTCGGGTAGGGAAAAGCGGCATATAAGAACCAACTCTTCTTCTTCTTCTTGCATAAGTAACTGGATGATAAGTATAGCTGAAGTTGGATGAAAGCAGTTGGTAAGACTTGTGAATGGCAGCAAGTTAGCATTCAAACAGATGTGAGAACTAAGTTTGAGTCCAGTAGCACCAAGACCCAATTTCTAATGAATTCACTTAATAAATTATTCTAAATCGATAACATGTGATAATTTTAATGGTTTTGCAGGCATCATTTCCTGGAAATTTGCAGCTAGTTCTGGTATTGCGCCCAACAGGATTCCTCCACAAAACTCTCCTGGATATTGCATTCAGATTCCATAGAGATGATTATAAGATGAAGGTACCAATATTTTATTGAAAAACATAAGTGAATGCAGATGACTGCTTACCAAGTGATAAATTCCATTAATGATAATACAGCAATTTATGGGGCAGGTCCTTTGTAGTATTGAACAATTTTATATTGATGATAGTCATTCAGATTTCTAAATATGTGTTGATCTTATTATGTGTGGCAAATATAAATGGTACCATGATAGGGTTGCTGCCTTGTAACTGGTCATATGTTTCTACTCATTGTCATCATCTGTTTTTTTAAATATTAACAGAGATTATTTATATTTGCTTCCCCCCCTATTTATTATTATATAGAGAGGTAAAGCCAATCACAGATGAAATAGGAGGGTTGGTATACTGGGCGAGGCTGTAAGGAAGAGTTCGTAAAAAGTATAGAAAAAAAATATTACAGAACAGCCTTACAAATGCTAAGCATACATATTGTCCTTCTAGAGCAGCCTATCCCAGCTTTTTTATTATTGAGAAACTCCTGAAACATTCTTTAGACTTCAAGAAACCCCAGAAGTGGTGTGATCATGTGGAATATGGCTGGGAAGCATAGCTGTGTACACACCTACCTGGGTACACACCTTCTCCTTCCCACCCCCTCCAGGCCCATCATTGGCCATTTTGGATGGGTGGGGAGTCAACATATCCTTATATGGTCATAAGGTAAAGGTATCCCCCGTGCACCCCTCTGACCCTTGGAGTGACGCCCTCTAGCGTTTTCATGGCAGACTCAATTCAGGGTGGTTTGCCAGTGCCTTCCCCAGTCAATACCGTTTTACCCCCCAGCAAGCTGGGTACCCATTTTACCAACCTCAGAAGGATGGAAGGCTGAGTCAACCTTGAGCCGGCTGCTGGGATCGAACTCCCAGCCCCATGGTCAGAGCTTCAGGCAACATGTCGGCTGCCTTACCACCCTGCACCACAAGAGGCTCTTTATATGGTCATATCAACCAATAAATGTTCAACAATTTTTTTAAAAATACACTAAAATTAATTCACTCCAATTATAGAAATGCTTCCTGAAACCCTGGTTGAGAAAGCTTGTTCTAAAGAAACCACATAATGCTGAACATCTGCCTTTTGAAAGATGGACTGGAGGGACATACCTCTGAACAGCATATATTATCTGAAACTATTCAAGCTAATATAATCTGTTAAAGTTCTCTGTCTTGACACTGATGAACTTCACTGTGTGCTAGAGAGGATTTGGTTAGAACTGGGAAGAAAATTATTTCATATCCTAATTAAGACCATGCCATCTTACATTAGTCTTTAAGCTTCAAAGAGGGCAGTGCCCCCAGTTTGTAATATTCAGGAATGAGGGTTAAAATTAAGATTGTCACATATTGTTCAATGTGATGTGCACTTCCAAAGCCAATTTCCATGCTCGGAAAGTCTCCCAAGCAGGAACTTAAATAAAAATATCCTGTCCCTATATTGCCTTGCAGGGGAATACTTTTGCCAAGAAGATACACACAACTGTTCCTTTGGCTTTAAACTGGCCACAACTTTTATTACAAAGAGAGCATGGGGGTGCAGGAACCAGCCCTCTTGTGACCAGCCGGTTCATGCCTGAATGAGTTCTCAGAATGGGGTCACCTCCCCGATATCCTGCAGGTCATTGGGGGCACGGGGAGCCCGGCAAGGTGCCGGAGGGCCCCGGGCATGCCTGCGGGATTAATGATAAGAGTGGGTGCCAAATTGTTCAGCTGGCAAACCCAATTTACATAATGCGCTCCACAGAACTGAACCAAATTGGTAACGAGACAGGCACATCCTGTTCATTTGAATCAAAATCAGACCCGCAAGGTCCGGACGAATCTTCAAAAAGGCTCTCATGGCATGGACAGGACAGGGGGCCCCCTCACGCCTTTTTTACCTCTCCCTAAAAGGCAAACAGAGGGGAGCCTGGGAGGAGCACCATGCCCCCTCCTTCCCCAGGCATCCCCAGCCACGACGCCCCACAGGATTGTGGGATTTGTAGTCCCCCACCCCAGAGTCTTCAGGTGATGGCTTCCCCGCCGCGGCAAACACGCCCAGAGTAAGTCCCGATCGCCATTGTGGTTGCAATCCAAAGGATCATTTCTAAGGAGCAATCCACATCAGACTACATGAGACTTACTTCTGAGCAGACCTTCTTTGTCATGCTGTTATAGGAGAAGAATTTCCTCAGTGTATATTTCCTACCCCCTCTACATACAATTTGCATTAATATAATTGTTGACCTTCATTAAACTCTAAATTTATCTTTGTTGGTTGTCATAATTGCTGACAGATAAATTTCTTTCTACTTGGTTGGCACATCAAATATAGTCAAATGTAGGGTAGGTAGTTAGCTACCTTTGACATCACAGCTATACTTGATACTATTTTTAAAAACATAATTTTATCTAAAATTAAAATTATGTTTTCAGAGTTTAAGATCTTGAGTTCAAGATTAAAGATCTTGAGTTCAAAAACACATACTTCAGTTTGTCAAACTAAGATGTTTTGGAAATTCTAAACTCCCATTTACCCATTCCATTGGATGTCATATTTGGAAAGTGGCAGTATAGCCACAAACAGTATAGCCATAAACAATTAGAAAGATAGTATATTTTAACAACAGTGCCCCACCTGTATTCAAACACATGCATGTTATGATATTTGTATGGTGGAGACCCATAATCTTGGATCCAGCAGCATTCTAGAATGAACTCACTTGTGCTTATTTGAAGAAGGAGGACATGTGGCTCTAGTTACTATTGATTGTCCAACATTCCAGACCTTCTGAAATGTTCCAAGCTATTCAAGTGCCACCAATTTAATCTTGGACTATGCCAGGCGTAGTCAAACTGTGGCTCTCCAGATGTATGTGGACTACACTTCCCATGAGCCCCTGTTGGGAATTGTAGTCCATGGACATCTGGAGTTTGGCCACCCTTGGTCTATGCAATGGGGGGTGAACATGCAGGATGGGGAGGGGGGGCTTGCATGGTCCCCAAGCAATGTTGCTGAACATCATCTAGGATGGCACAAGGGCCTGGTATGCCTGGTACAGCTTCTTTGCCTGCACATTGATTTAAAACAGCTTATATGGCATGAAATGATTATAATATTAACCAGGTCCTTCCACAGACGTCTTTTTGCTTCTGCAGAGTCTCAGTGGCTATACCCAATTGATGCTGCTGTCTCCCACCTTCTGTTACTGCTCAGTGACAGTAACCCTGAAGTGTATCATTGACTGCTTTTACGTTGTGGGAAATGATTGTAAACCATTCATATTAAGTATCTACTGCTCTGTTAATAAAGTACTTCAGCTTATCTTTGTAGCCATGCCTTCTTGCTGCCATATGATTGAAACTCGGCGAGGAGAAATTACCCATTTTGTCACTGCTGAAACTAAAATCCTAATTTTCCATCGGTTTCACAATGATATTTCTGTGTTGTTAGATCATAATGCTGAGCTCACTAACAGAGTTAAATAGCTACATTGACAAAACACAGCTTACAGAGGATCTTGGTGGCACGCTGGATTATTGCCACAACAGGTGGCTGTCTCATCGCACTGTAAGTAATTCTTGTTCCAACTACTCTGGATCAATGGACCCTTCTGTTGCATATGCATTTGCTAACCAGCTTGGGCAAATGAATGTGAATTGAAATAGTTTGCATGAGGAAATGTCTCAGGGGAATTTAGTCATCTCAGAAAATCATCTTGAGTAATGAATTTGGGAGTGGTGATTTCAGAGCAAAGATATCTACAGTATGTTATTAATGGGCTTTTTTGTGTGTCTCCCAAGAGAAGGAGAATACAACAGCTGGATTGTAGATTTTTTTAAAGGTTTTATATTGCAAGTGGTGAAAGTATTTTTATTTACACATTTTAAGGTTTACTTTAAAGCAGTCTGTTTTTTTTTAGTCTTGTATCTCCATTTTGTAAGATGTATTTCTCAAGATGTGTACGTATTTAAGTTCACTTGATTGTGAGTTTGAAATGATGTGATTTTTTTCATATTCCAAAAGGCTATAGAAAACTTTGCTCTGATGGTTAAGCAAACAGCTCAAGCACTTCGGGCCTTTGGAACTGAGCTGGCAGAAACAGAGCTACCCAATGATGTACAGTCAACCAGTTCCCAGCTTGCAGTACACACTGAAAGGAAGGACAAAATGAAGGTATGCAAGTTGTTCTGTATCTGGAGCAGCTGTAGTCAGTTCAAACCTACCAGATTGAAACCCATGATGCTCTTCCACCAAGTCTTCTTCCATAAGAGGAAGACTTTCTTCAATAAATAGTTTTTTCCATCAGAAAAAACTGGAAGAATTCTTTCCTTTGAAGAAAGCAGGAGACAGTTATCTGATGAAAACCACCTTTTATAGAGCCCAAAATAACCTATAAAATTTTTAAAAGATAGAAAATTTATAACAAGTTTATTTGTGTTATAGTATCTCATTTCATTTATGTTCTTGTTCTTTAATTTGAAAAACTGTGTATGTGTGTTAATTGCCATCAAGTCACTTCCAACATATGGTGACCCGATTAATCAGTGACTCCCCAAATACACCTGTCTTTAGCCTTGATCAAGACTTGCAAAATAAGCGCTGTGGCTTTCTTTACTAAATCAATCCATCTCATGCTGGGTCTTCCTCTTTTCCTGCTGCGTTCAACTTCCCTCAGCATGATTGTCATTTCCAGTGATTCTTGTCATCTCATAATGTGACGAAAAATTCAATAGCCTCAGTTTAGTCCTTTTAGTTTCTAGGGTAAGTTCAGGCTTGATTTGATCTAGAACCTAGTTATTTTTTTTTGGTGGTCCATGGTATCTGTAAATTCTTCTCCAATATCACACTTCAGATAAATCAACTTCTTTCCTGCCAGCTTTCCTCTTTGTCCAACATTCACAGCCAGCAATAGGGAATCCCGTGGAATGAATTATCTTGGTCATGGTTGCCAGCAATGCATTCCTACACTTAAGAATCTTTTTTAGCACCTTCATGGTTCTAGCACTCTTCCTGTTTCAGTCTCATTCTGATTTCTTCATTGCAGTCTTCCTTTTGGTTGGTGTCAGAGCCATGAAATAGAAAATACTATTTCTTCATTGTCAACTTTAAAGTTTATAATTCCTCAGCTAGCAAGGAGCAGGATATTTAAGTATTTGCTGAACTCTTCAGGTGACCTGCATGGTATCCAAAAGAGATTGCAAGGCCTTGAACCATTTCAGGTCTGGAATTTCTGTATGCCATGGCCTCATTGGTGGCAGTACTCAGCCCCACTCATAAAGACAGCTTGTGGGACCAAGGCAGAGATTAATCTCTCTCTTTCCTTTATTAAAATGTGATTTCTATGGCTTAGAACAGCAAATGCTGGCAGGGGCTCATGGGAATTGTAGTCCATGAACATCTGGAGAACCACCGGTTGACTACCCCTGGCTTAGAAAATATGTCATGAAATGAACTCCTATTATATTTATTGTTAGAACTGTTACTGATATGCTATGTTGTGACTGTTATTTAATATATGATATTCTGTGTTTTCCAAAACTTACCATGTAAACTGCCCTGGGCTGTATGGAAAGGGCGGTATAAAAATCTAATAAAATAAAATAAAAAAATAATAATCTCACATTCCACAGAATGGCCTGGATTAAATCCTCATCTTTTAAATTGTCTACAGGAAGATCTCAGGATAGCATTAATACAAGGCGATGACATTCTCAAAAGCATTAAAAAACCAGTTCTTGAAATCCCAGAGTACCAAATGAATCCGGATCAACTTGAAAATCAGTTCACTGTGGAAAGGTGAGGTCAATCTACTGTTCTGGACACAGGTCATATTGTATGTCTTCCCTAAAATAAAACCTAATGCTAACGTAGCCAAGAGGTGTGCTAGTATATGTTTGTCCCCCCTGGAAAGTTTCATCCGTTTATCCAGGTAACACAAGGAGAATTCTAAGGCTGCACTGTACTCTGCGGCTGCACCTAATGCTATAGGATTAAGGGGTTACATAGGAATGACAAAAAATTAAAAAAGAACGCTAATACCAGTACCCTGACAACATCTGTGACTGCACTGATCAGCAAGGAAGATCCTGTAGCTCTTCTGTTTAACTTTGTAAAATGTTCTTGATGCAGATCAGCTTGCATGCCCAGAGCACTGAGTATTTTTACCTGTCTGTTACATTTTTAACCTATAGACCAGCCCTTCAGATAGAGAATCTGAAGAAGTGTGCCTGCACACAAAAGGTTATACTGCAAATAAAACTTTATTGGCCTTAAACTTTATTGGACTCAAACTTTGTTCAGCAAAATAGAATTGTTAGGAATTATATTTTACAGACCATTTGTTCCATTAAATGAAAAGTTACAACAAATAATACCATACAATAATAGTCGCTTATTTTTTCTATTTATATGGCAAGTCACATTTATTTCCAGCTAAATGATGAGTGTGATTTCAAAATGAAGAGAGCAGCTTATTTTATATATATAATATGCTGGATATGTTTTTGTCTTAGATATATTCTCTTTTTAGGCTTCTAGCACAACTAGACGAAACAGAAACAGCCTTTGATGATTTTTGGTCTAAACACCAACAAAAGCTTGAGCAATGCCTACAACTGAGACATTTTGAATTGCATTACAAGGAGGTGATCTTTTAAAATATATATATATGTATGATCCTTTAGTCTTGTTTAGCACACATTTTGCTTGTATTTCTTGCTCTTTTGACTTTCGCTTCTTCTGTTCAATTCATTTTGCCTTATGTAGTGTTCTGAAAAAAATTTAATCACTTATGGAGTAAATCCAAAGGTTTATTTCCACTAGCAGAAGATAATGCAATGGTTGAAGCCCCCCCCCCTTTCTCTGGAAACCACAATTTGGAGACTTCCGTGAGTTGCAATGGGAATGCTGCTTCAGGCTGATCCCCACTGACAGAGAATGACCTATGCATTCAGTCCTAAATCTGTGGTTCTGTAAATTAAGTTACGCCAAATGAGTAAACAACAACAAATGACAAGTAAAGAAATATAGACAAAATTGATGACACTTTAATGGGAATCTGCATTTTATTTACAGCCTTTAAAATGTTATTGTATAATTTGTTGTAATTGTTTTTATTACCTAATTTATAATGTAATGTGGTTTTTGGATCTGCTGTTAACAACCCCAAGATGGTGAGTCTGAGAGGGGTAATATACAAATTAAATAATAAATAAATATGTTCTAATGAGAAAATGTAATATCTGGTGAAAGGCAATCTGAAATATACAGATAAAATCTTGATATTTAAAACTTACTGAAATAATTCTTTACAGAACTGAGCTGAATCACTTCTTAGAGCAGGGGTAGTCAAAGTGCGGCCCTCCAGATGTCCATGGACTACAATTCCCATGAGCCCCTGCCACTGAATGCTGGCAGGGGCTCAAGGGAATTGTAGTCCATGGACATCTGGAGGGCCACACTTTGACTACCCCTGTCTTAGAGGTTCAGAAGGCATTGTCTGTAACTGGTGTCCTTTTTCTTCTTTTCTTTTCTTGTTTTTAAACTATCAGAGTCATACAGGGAAATTTCAGTGGGCACTCCTCACAGATGTTTTGTTATTTACCATTATTGTTTTATTTAGACAACTGCTGACACTGCTGTTCCAAACAGCTACTCAGACCAGCTCATGAAATAAAATGTTGCAATAAAATCATATAACCATGGCATAGTAGCTAGCCATTAAAAACTAGCATGAAACCAGCAATGTCTAGAAACAGTTATCAGCTGCTTAAAATGATGTTCGTAGGAAATCCTCAGCAAATGCAGACCATGAAAATCATTTAAAAAGATACTCTCGATAAAAACCTGGGTGAAAATAATTTGTTCTGCCTGGCACCTAAAGGATAGTTCGATTGGCACCTCTATAACTAAGCTGTGGATGTAAGAAAGAAGGATACTTTATCACTCTTGCCACCAAAGTGTGTTCTTGCCTACCACAAAGGATTAGTGGACTGTGAGAAATAGCATGGAATGCATTATACAGGATTGTAGCTGAAACTGAGACATTTTCCAGCTTCTTGCACCATGCCTTGCTCCGTTTGCACAGGAACTTTGAAACTGGTTGCCTCTTTGTCCCTTCCTGCTGCATCCTCTTGCCATTCCTCATGGTCAACTGCTATTTAGTAGGGGCTTTTGGTGGGTTCTTGTGGGAAGAGGAGAGATAATTATGATTCCCTCTGTTCTGTACTATGTTCACAGTTCTTAAGATTAGCAATTGAGATTTTTGTCAAGTCTTGGTTTATTTGCCAGCAGAAGTAGAATCTTCTTATTCAGTTGGTGATTCATGATGGTACAAGAAACCTTTTGTTCTGTCACAACTGTTTTCTCAGGCTTTTATTTATATGTACCTGTCTTTCATTTTAGGTTAAAGCAGCGCTAAATATTTCATCTGAGAGGCTATCTGCTTTCACGGAAGTGGGGAATAGCTGTCCGCACGTGGAACACATTTTAAAAGAACTTTCTCTCTTTGAAGAAAAGTTGCATGTAAGGGTTAGAAATATCTGTTTAGTGTGTACTTTTCACCGAGCTGAATTTATAAAAATATTTTTTTTTACAGTTTATAATCTCCTGTTGTATCAATCATCAATGATGTTTTTCCTTAGGATGTTTTGGAAAAGGCAAATATGCTAATTTCTGAAGGGGGAGAGTTAATACAAAACAATCATTATGCCGTGGACTCTATTCTCCCAAAGTGTAACGAACTTGAAAATCACTGTGAAACACTTACCATTGAAAGGAACAACAAAAGGACTCTCCTGAACCAGTCGTATGATTTACATAGCCAATTAGAGAAGGTAAGTCTAATCTTACTGTTTCTTCTTATATTTGGTCATAATGTTGGAGTATCTACCTTGAGCTATCACTTGCTTACTTTCAGGTGGGTAGGCATGTTGGTATGAAGTAATAGAACAAAGTTTGAGTCCAGTGCACCTTTAAGACCAAGAAAGTTTAATTCTGGGTATAAGTTGTTGTTTGCATGCACATTTCATCAGATTGCTTACTGTTGTTTTTGGTGAGGGACTGAAGCGGGACCTATATAGAATGGGCTGAGAAATCTGTAAAGTGTGAGATAGAATTATTGGTCAGGGAGACAGGCCAAGATCACTCAGTACCCAGAAAGCTGTCCAGAAAAACAAGGCAGATGTAGAGAGACAATCAAAAACCAGGATAGTATGGCCAATAAATTAGGAAAGTGACTGTGAATCAAGGAAGTTTTTGCCAATTCAGCCATTCCAGTCCTTTCAATCATTTTCAGATTTGTTTGTGAAGGATACAAGAACTTTGTCTGTTCAGACTCTTAAGTGACAAATAACAAGCACCTTTATTTTAAATATACTGCTAAATCACTTCATTTAAGGGCATGTGCTTGCGGAGGGGCTGTGGCTCAGTGACAGAGCCTGTTTTTGACATGCCGGAGGTCAAAGGGGGAGCCGGGTTTGATTCTGCACTCCCCCACATGCAGCCAGCTGGGTGACCTTGGGCTCGCCACAGCACTGATAAAGCTATCCTGATTGAGCAGTAATATCAGGGCTCTCTCAGCCTCACCTACATCACAGGGTGTCTTTTGTAGGAGAGGAAAGGGAAGGCGATTGTAAGCCACTTTGAGACTGCTTCAGGTAGAAAAAAGCAGCATACAAGAACCAACTCTTCTTCTTAATCTCTGGCACCTCCAGTAAGAATCCCAGGCAGTAGGTGAAAGGAAAGAATTCTCCCTGAGACCCTGGAGAATTGCGGCCAGTCTGAGCAGATAATAATGACGTTGATGGGCTGATGGTGTGATTCAGTACAAGGTAGTTTCATGTGTGTTTATGTGTGTTCTTTCTCCCTCTTTTGTAAATCTGTAGTCCATGAAGTGGTGCGATGAAGGAATTTACCTGCTGGCTTCACAACTTGTAGATAAATGTCAGTCCCAAGATGGAGCAGAATCCGCTCTACAGGAGATAGAGGTTTTTTTGGATACTGGGGCAGGCAGTAAGCTCAAGGAGCTGAATTACTTGTACAAAGAATATGAAGCCATCCTTAACCAAGAATTAATGGTAATATTAATGTATTGATGCCATAGTTTAATAATAGTATTTGATATTCATAAATAGAGACATGGGCTGGGGGATTTTAGCAACCCCAGCATCTCATTCTGATTAAGAATTTTATTTTGTGAAATACTGGCATTTGAAATTAGAGAAAATGTGTATTATTAAAGCTGAGTGTGTTCTTTTTCTGGGGCATTTTTGTATTTGAAGAATTCTTTTGTCTTGTATGCATAAATAGTTACTGAAAATAACTACTGAATATAGCTACTGAAAAAAAATTAAATGCATGGCATTATCCTGACAGTGTTTTTTTTAACTTTGATAAAACTTTGGGTCTTTCTACAGGACCATGTGCAGAAGGTCTTTCAGAAGCAGGAG
Organism: Paroedura picta; assembly: GCF_049243985.1. Lineage (NCBI taxonomy): Eukaryota > Metazoa > Chordata > Lepidosauria > Squamata > Gekkonidae > Paroedura > Paroedura picta. The sequence goes on along the minus strand of NC_135374.1, from coordinate 92,570,162 downwards.
AGCATGGAAGAGATGTTTCAAAAGAGACGAGTCAGTCTTAAGAAACTGGCTGCTAAGCAAATGCGTCCTGTTCAGCCTGTGGCACCTAGGCCAGAGGTCTTTGTTAAATCACAGTGTACATCTCCAGGTAAGAACATGCTCTGGACCTAATAGCATATTAGTCAATTCAGCTTGTGAGTTTGGCTGTAAATGTGAGCAAAGACCTATTCCAGTTTGAGCTGGTGGGTTCTGTTTCATATTCCAGGCCTTCAAAGAGAATCTGAAGACTCATCCAGCCCAGAAAATCACATGATCCGGAGAGCAAATTACAGAAGAGCAAAGGTGTGTGGTTTAATTATTATTGTTTTTATTTTCCCATCCCCCTTTGCTGTACATTTTATGTTTATTTATTTAAATAAATGCTTGTGAAAATAGGACTTATTTCATTCTGTACGGGTTTTGGAGCATGTATATGTCTTTAGATCCATAATCATAAGCGTCTACACTTAAACAAATTCCTTAACTGCAACAAAATGCAGAAGGTGATTCTGCCATGGTGGTGTAGTGGTTAAGACAGCGGCCTCTAATCTGGAGAGCTGGGTTTGATTCCCCGCTCCTCCACTTACAGCCAGCTGGGACCTTGGGCTAGTTACAGTCCTGTTAGAGTTGTTCTCACAGAGCAGTTCTGTCAGAGATCTCACAGCCTCACCTACCTAACAGGGTGTCTGTTGTGGGGAGAGAAAGGGAAGGTGATAGTAAGCCGCTTTGAGATTCCTTCAGGTAGTGAAAAGCGGAGGTATAAAAAACAATTCTTCCTAGTTTAATATAACTCTGATGGATGACCTTTGCCCAGGAAACAACAAGATAACATCTTTGTTATTTCAAACTTATTAGCAGTTGGTTAGGGTACCCTTTGGCTCTGACTGCATGGGTAAAATAGTGTAGCTCATTTTTGTAACAGTTATGAGATTGCTTCTTCACCCTTCTGTTTGTAAGATGTTGTAAGATGTTCAACGCCATTTAATAAAAGCCTAAAACTTCTGGTTAATATTGCTCAGAGATCTGATGGTATTACTGCTCTGCAGATGACATAAGTTTTTCCCACTTCTGTCCTGGAGAAGCAGTGGAAGGTCTGAATTAATGTCTGAAGTCAGTAATTACCTGGCTTGGGGCAAACAGAATGAAAGTTTGCCTAAACAAGACAGAAGAATTGCAGACTTCAAGCATTGTCTAGTCTGAGAGAAGCGGTATAGAAATCGAAGAATAGATTATTTTTATTTATTTATTTATTTTTCTATTTGTATACCCCCGTTCTTCCAATGGTCTCGCGGTGGTTTACAGCAATAAAACATTAAAATACAATAAAACCCTGTAGAATCATCCTTATAACAAAGGCAGCAGGTGGTCACATATTAAGCCTTCTCATTACCCCCAATCCCTTCCCTCCTTGTTCAGCTGGAGGCCAAGTCTTCTTCCATTAGGAGTGAGGCGACATATCTGGCTGAACCTTGTGGGGGATCCTCAGATTGAATACCGGGACTCCACCCTGGCCTCAACCATGTGTCTGGCGGAAGAACTCCGTCTTGCAGGCCCTGGAGAAAGCTGACAACTCTGGCAGGGCCCTCAGCTCTTCCAGGAGCTCTTTCCACCAGGTTGGGGCCAGGACCAAAAAGGCCCTGGCCCAGGTCGAGGCCAGGTGAACATTCCGGGGCCCAGGACAACCAGGAGATTCATACCCGCAGAGCGAAGAGCAGGGGGCATAAGCAACCAAGCGGTCCCACAGGTAAGTGGGGCTGAGACTGCGTATAGCCTTAAAGGTCAGTTAACCTTGTTTTCTCTCTTCAGAGTGATATGAGTGACATCCATCAAACCAGAGGTGGATCAGTGATGGATGATGATGAAAATCTAGCCGTGTTACGAAAGTGAGTCCAGCTTCTCATGTAGAACTCGATTATACTGTAGAGTTATCACACTAGAAACTTCTACAGTGATTACACTCACGTTATATAAGCATTCAGTACAGAGCAAAATGTTCTTCTGCCATTATAAAGTTGAATGAGTTGTCAGTATAAAATCCAAATGTGCAGTGTTTCAGGAAATGGCCATAAAATCTGCCTGCTCTGTTGCGTTAATCCCCTTGTGACTTGATAAGCTATGACAGAAGATGTTTCAGTGTGAATAATTCTTGGAGACTTGGCACAGTCTCTTTGTACACTATAGTCTTTCTCAGTGTCCAGCAGTCTAAAAGAGCCACTTCTAATCTATTCCTTATATTTACAGACATGTAATTAATGAACTTATTGAAACTGAACGCGCTTATGTGGAAGAACTTCTCTGCGTTCTCGAAGTAGGTATTTGATGCTGTAGCCTTACTATATCTAAGTTATTTTTTAAAATTTGCTCCTGCAGAACAGTCCAAATATATGTTTGTGAGATACAGTGCACACATGCATGCTTATTAGGCAGTATATGAGGATCAGTCTTGTAACCCACCATGAGCCACTTGTCAGAGGTTGCAGGAAATAGGTAGGTAGGTAGGTAGGTAGGTAGGTAGGTAGGTAGGTAGGTAGGTAGATAGATAGATAGATAGATAGATAGATAGATAGATAGATAGATAGATAGATAGATAGATAGATAGATAGATAGATAGATAGATAGATAGATAGATAGATAGATAGATAGATAGATAGATAGATAGATAGATAGATAGATAGATAGATAGATAGATAGTCAGTCGTAAAAGATTTGTTAATTTGGCCGTTTCTGAGTTGCTTTTCTTCTTGAAGCAGCTTACAGAAACTTCCATCATACAAAACAGCCTATTTAAATGCAGTAAAGAAAACTGGGATGTTGCGGGCAGGTCCTGATTCACCAGTTCTGGGTTCTGAGTTGCACATCATGGACCAAAATCCCTTTGGCTTGTGCTCTGGCCATTCTCAGGCTAAGTACCTGTATCCAGAGGATTGGAGAAACTCAGCCCAGATGTTATTTGGCTTTTGCTAGCAAGATCTTCCAAATATCCATACATTGAGCTTCTGAGGTCAGAGTACATGCTACCTTTGCCAAGGAGATACTAGTGAAAACAGACTTCCTATAAAAAGTGATTCCACACACACACACAATTTGGAATTACACATTAGAGCAGGGATCTTCAACCATTTCAGCCTATGGATTTGAAATTCTGACACAGCATGGTGGGCACAGCAGTAAAATGGCTGCCACAGGCGGCAGAGCCAGCAACAAAATAGCTGCCACAATGTACCCGTCACATGGTAAAGATCCTTGTGCTGTGATGGCAGATGCTTCCAAACTAAAATCTGCACAGCCAGTCAAATCCCCAGTAGGCAATCAGAAGGCTTGCTGGGCAAAAGCTATACCTGGCCCCTGTCCTCTTTTGAAAATCACTTGGCAGGCACCAAAAAGGAAGGCCCTATTGCTCCTAGAGACACCACATTGGGATTCCTGCATCTGGGAAATTGGGTATTGCACAGCACATCAACTCTCCACGTTTCTGATAATGAACTTCATGGAGACTTGCAACATAATGGTCTTGATTGGTGTAAAGAGTGTTACAGGAACAAAGGTCCCGATGATGACAGACTTAAAATGTGCTCCAACCCTGAAGTAATTCCTCCAAGAAGAGGGGACATCAGAAATTGCCTGATGTGACTTTGGTATTGTTTCCCTTCCTAAGTCAGGTATTTTATATGAAGCAGCTAAACTGAAAACTTTCATTAGTTGTGCTTAATGAAGAACATTTTAGCTTGGAATGCAAAGAAGGCCTTTCTTGCTCTCGGGAAAGGCAGAAAAAATAGGCCCTGGTGTTGTTGCTTCCAGCAGAAGTCATAAACAGGAACTTGTGGCAGGAAGGAAACAGTAAGAACAATTGGCTTGAAAGGTCATGATAGGAGGTTCTGATGTAATTGTAGTCAGCTTTGGAACTGTCAGCTGTGCGAGTGGTTTATAAATAGCTACAAGTATGTGAATAAATAGTTCAGAAGCATGCTTGATTCCAAACGCTGCCTTCCTTTCTTTAACTGTAATGTACTGTTTGCAAGCCTTAGATGTATTTGTGCAGGGTTCAGCTGGTAAAAGGGATAGCTGGTGCTCTTGAATTTTATGGCTGATGTTGAAATACTGCTGTATGCTTATCAGCTTTGAGCAGACTGAGCAGTAAATTTGATTCCCTTTCTGTATCACAGGGGTACGCTGCAGAAATGGACAACCCTTTAATGGCACATCTGATTTCACCAGGTCTGCAGAATAAAAAAGATGTTTTGTTTGGGAATATGGAAGAAATCTATCACTTTCACAACAGGTTAGGATTTGCCCTCCCCCTATTCACTGGCAGGAATTGACCTTTCCAAATCTCTTCATCTCAGTCTATGTTGTACATGAAAGACCATTGATGTGGAAGGTTGCTTGTGTGAGTTCACTCCCAGTAGCTGATGTGATATTTGAAATAGAACTTTATAGCCACTGTGGCGCTAAAATATTTATGGTATGATCCAACCAAAGATAAGCATTTTCACTGCCTATAGACTTAACTTTCTTTCATTGAAACCAATGAGGGGCCACTTTAAGCTCTGACAGAATCATTCCCTTAGCATTTAAATTCTGTTAGTGTAAAAAAAAAATCTTGGAAACTTCTATACAATGATAATATGGTGGCTGTATTCAGTAGTCACTTCTAAGCAGTGTTAAGATAAACCCGTAATCAGTGTACGTGGATCTAAATGGCTGCCATTACTCCCTCTTTCCGTCACTCGTGGAAAATTTTGGATTGTAACTAACTTTAAATAACAAAAATAAATTGCTGTAATATTGTTATTGGGGGAAAGCAAATATTGCACATAAGAAGTGTTAAATGCAATATATTAATAAGTGGGGACTGTCAATAATCTCTATGGCAACATTAATTTTACAGTACATTCTTATGGGCACATCTTGTAGATGTTTTAGGCTATTTCTTTGTATTTTCAAACACAATAATTTTCTTTATAGAATATTCTTGAGAGAACTAGAAAACTTCATAGAATATCCAGAATTGGTAGGAAGGTGTTTCCTTGAAAGGGTAAGTAGTACAAAGAAAAGGGAATGTTATTCTGCACTAAACTGTATTTATGTTTGATCTTTCATTGGAAGTTGGGTTTCTTTGTGGCAGCCTCCCTGTTAACAAAAGTTATATCCTGGGTAGAAGCACCAATAAATAAGCTTTGTTCATTCTTGACTGGTTTACACAATTTGAATAGTTCCTGTAATAGAATCCATTTGTGTGCACAACTTAATTTTAGTAAACCAGTGCACGGCTGTTTTACTAAATTCTATGCCCTAAATCAGTGGTTCTCAACCTTCCTAATGCTGCGACCCTTTAATACACTTCCTCATGTTGTGGTGATCCCTAGCCATAAAATGATGCAGGTTTTCTTTCTCAGAAATTAAACTGAAATTGACCAAAAGCGTAAAAATCCATTGTTCATTATTGTATATAAAAAATTGCTAATAAATTGTATATAAATTGGTGGCTGCCTTCAGTGGCGGCGCCCCCTCAGCCAAGCTGCTCACCCTGACGCGACCCCTGTGAAAGGGTTGTTCAACCCCCAAAGGGGTCCCGACTCCGAAGTTGAGAACCACTGCCCTAAATACTCTAGTCCTGAGTCATGTGCATCTGTATTGCACATCTCTGGCCTCTCAGATTAATAAAAGCACTTCTGTTTATTGCAGTACAACTGATTTATATGTATGAAGCTGGATTTCAAATGTGTATACATTACTGTACTTGATCATATAAATGGCTGTATTTGTCTTGTGATAGCTTGGTTATATGAGATGCGTTATCACAGATGAGCTCTAGGGCTATGGGATAGGGACATAGTTAGGAAAGGCCATGGGATGTATAATTTTTTAACCTTCTTTTACATGGAAAAATATGTTACAAATTAAAAAATATTAGGGGATTAAAGATTTTTGGGGATAGATTAGCTCAGGTATGGTTTGGGCTGGGGAGTGGTTAGGTTTAAAGGGAGTGTTAGGGGTAGGAAAAAATTAGACAAGGTTTGGAAAGACCATGGGACGTATAAGTTTTTTTAACCATAATGTACATGTAAAAATATGTAAGAAAATATGGATTCATATTAGGGTAATTTTAGGTTAGGGTTAATTTAGGTGTGGTTCGGGTTGGGGGTGGTAAGATATAGTGGGAATGTTAAGGATAGTTAAGAGAGTCATGTTTAGAAAAAGCCCTGAAATGAATAAATATTTTTACATCATTTTACAAGGAAAAAATTGATGGATTCATATTGGGTTTAATTTTAGGATTACGGTTAGCTTAGGTATGGTTTGGGCTGGGGAGTGGTAGCGTTTAGTGGGAGCATAATAGCTAGGGAGGAGTTAGATTCATGTTTAGGAAAGGCCATGAAATGAATAATTTTTTTACATTATTTTACATGTAAAAATATGATAAACATGTATGGATTCATATTGGGGTTTATTTTAGGGTTAGGGTTAGCTTAGGTATGGTTCAGGTTGGGGAGTGGTTAGGTTTTGAGGGACCATTAGGGGTAGGGAAGAGATAGCAGTACATCAAGTAACTAAAAAGTGTACACCTTACATCCATGGTCATCTTTCATTTGAGTAAATATGGTAAATCTTAGACAGCAAAAGCTCCTGGACTTACAATTCTTTTCTTTCCAATTCAGATGGAAGACTTTCAGGTTTATGAAAAATATTGTCAAAATAAGCCTCGTTCTGAAAGCCTGTGGAGACAATTCTCAGACTGTGTTTTCTTTCAGGTATTCTTTATTTTGTTGTATTACTTTGTTTCTCAATGCATCTCACAGCAGAGGTACTGTCAATTCTTTATCCGTGTCTGTTTCTTCATAGGAATGTCAGAGAAAACTTGACCACAAGCTGAGTTTGGACTCCTATTTACTGAAACCAGTTCAAAGAATAACCAAGTACCAGCTGTTGCTAAAGGTGAGAACAACTCAATTTTTATTATGCCCTTAGTCGATTTCTGCTCTAAATGATTAATAATGTGAGGTAAAGGAAATGAAGTTAATTTTTTTTCACAAAGAATAAGAGTTTATCTACAGATACCTCTGCAATGTATCCATTAGACAACATTTGTAATTTGCCAAGTTGTTTATACTCTGTCATGTTTGTTTTTCTGTGGCATACTGTCAAAGCTTACATGTGTCCCTTTTTCCATTCAGGAATTGAGTGCAGGATAGAGTGTAAGGAAAAGATGGTAGCTGAACAAAAATCATTCTTTGCAGATGTCCTCTGTAGCTCTACCCACATCTTTTTCTGCTTTTTATAATGGCCTTCCTGTTAACTTACTCTTTAAAAAAGGCTGTGTTCCCATGGAATTTCATAATTGTGTATATTGTTCTTTCCCAGGAAATGTTGAAATACAGCAAGAACTGTGAAGGGGCCGAAGATCTGCAAGAGGCATTAATGTCAATCCTGGGAATTCTTAAGGCAGTTAATGATTCCATGCATCAGATTGCCATCACTGGCTATGATGTAAGTGATAACATCTTAAAATATCATAATTTAGGGATACATAATAAGAGGACATAGGCAACAGGTCAAACAATGTTTCCCATTAACTGCAATATCTGTTAAATATGGGACATAATTTCATTATTTGTTTATAACTTCTGATTTTTTTTAGTTGATGAATGGATGGAGTCATGCTCCTGGTCTACCCTTGTAGTAGACTGAGCTCAACAAGTTGGTAGAAGATAATCTTCTCTTATGCCAAAAAGTAGTAAAAAAAAGCACAGCTGGCTAGAAAGTTTATTCCTTATGTTTCCTTTATTTTATTGTTTACCTGCACAGAGTTTTGTGTATGGAAAAGTGCTAAAAACTCCCATCTTCTAGTTGCAGCTTTAGTTAGTATGGTTTGGCTATGCCTCTTAGGATTCTGCCAAACCATTCTGCTAACTTGGCTAGACCAGGCCTACCTCCATTATCCCTCTCTTTGCACAATTTTACATCTTGAGGAAGATGAACATGCCTTGAGTTAAATTACTTGGGCTTTATGTGTAAGTGACTTGAAGCTGACTTCTCCCTAGTGACATATTTCCCAGCAGTGGGTAAAATCTAGCATACTAACTGTTCTACTGAGAGAATGGTTTACTAAAGAAGTTCAGTTGAATTTCACTCACCATTTTGGCATCGGTGCTCAGGAACACAAAAAGCTCAACATCCTTGTGTCTTTTATAGTATACTTTGGTCTGTTATGTAAGTCGATAAATGTGATTTTTCTTAATGTCAACACCAAGCGGTGGTTTATGCCCAGTGGGGGCACTATGGAGAATACATCAATTACAGCCTTGACTCTCCACACCAGAATAGCGTTAGCCTAATTATATTTTCAAGTGATTAACAAGAACGGACTTGTTTTGCCACTGACAAAAGCACTGAAAACAGAAAACAATCTAGAGACCGTTCTGGCAGAGTCCAAGTGTAAATAAAAGAGATAACAGAGACTCTTAAACTTTTGATCTTTAATTAAGCCACTGGACAGATTCTTTCTCTCCTTTGCTGAAGGACAGGAATACAGGTTTAGAGTTCTGCTTGACTTCAGGATGGGCTTTCTTCTTTTCCAATTCACAATGAAGAAAGGATGATAGAGAAAGACTATTTATTATTACTTAACATTTCCATTGTGTTTATTTTAAAGGGAAACTTAAATGACCTAGGAAAGCTTTTAATGCAAGGATCCTTTAGTGTGTGGACTGATCATAAGAAGGGTCACTCAAAAGTGAAAGATCTGGCACGGTTCAAGCCAATGCAAAGGCACCTCTTTCTCCACGAGAAGGCCATCTTGTTTTGTAAGAAGAGAGAAGAAAATGGAGAAGGATATGAAAAAGCGCCTTCATACAGCTATAAGCATTCCTTAGATGTAAGACTTTTTAATGTTCTAACAAGTAAAATGGAATTTATGGTTTGGCTGTAGTACCATAATATATTCCTTTGCATCACTGAATGAATCTCTTTTCTGTAAGAAAAATTTCATGTAACTCTGTAGGTCTGGAATGTTGAAATTTTTGACATGGTGATTTCAGGTTTTGTCCAATTTGATTTACACTGCATTCTCACTTTCTAAAAAATTAAGTAAATGATGGTTATAAATATGCACCACTGAAATTACTGGGATTTAGTTCCCATCAAAATGATTGATGTTAAGGACCTGTACTGGTTGTCTCAGTAGTGTCAAAGCCACAACAGCTGTGGCATTGAGGTAACATGAAAAGCTCATATATGGGAGTCTGCACTGCACTTTCTCCCCATGTTAGTATTAAACCTCATGAAACAAGGCTTCCTTCATGAAACATGTGCTCCCAGGCTTCTGATGTTATCCAGCTGCATGAGAAGGGGTGGCAACTCAGTGGCTGCAGTGCCACTGGAATAGAAATGGAGATGTTTGTGAAGTTCTATAAAACATAGATTAACAACTGGATTGTTAGCTTTCTTCAAGTGCTGATTTCTACTTTTTTTCTTAGTAACAGTGCAAAACAGTCTACTGCATGTGGGAGAACAGAGAAGCTTGTATCAATCCATGAAAATCTACTTAATATTTTGTTATGTTTAGTATTTATAAGTAGTATAAAAGAAGAAGAGTTCTTATATGCCGCTTTTCTCTACCTGAAGGAGTCTCAAAGCGGCTTACAATCCTCTTCCTTTTCCTCTCCCCACAACAGACATCCTGTGAGGTGGGTGAGGCTGAGAGAGCCCTGATATTACTGTTCGGTCAGAGCAGTTTTCTCAGTGCTGTGGCGAGCCCAAGATCACCCAGCTGGTTGCACATAGGAAAGTGCAGATTCAAGCCCGGCTCACCAGATCAAGCAATTATGATTTGCTCTGTTTCCTCCAAACTAGAATTAATAATCTGCTTTGGAACCCTGGCTTGTAGGCGAGAGAACAAACCAAAGTTAGCATAACTGAAGATAGAAGTCTTCATACCACACTTTGAGTCACTTATACCAACTCCACTACACTGAATAAGCAGTTTTCCTGTTCTCCACCATTATAACCCTTTTTTTGGTCAGTTGACACTACAAGTTCATAAGAAGGGGCAGTGTTTAAGGAAACAATAGAAAATGACCCCAAGCCACAATGGTAGATACTTCTGAATGAAAACAGTGGAGCTTTTGCTTTTCAAGAATGTGAGCCAAAATACCAGTTTGTGTGTATTATCTTTTCCAGATGACTGCAGTTGGGATAACAGAGAATGTTAAAGGTGACGCTAAAAAGTTTGAAATCTGGTATAATGCAAGGGAAGAAGTTTACATAATTCAGGTAAACTATATCATTTTATGCTGTTTTACTGAAATTATGCAGTAGTGCATTTTTGTGCCTACATGTCCCGTGTACACATGACATCGTTTTAAAGTAAGATGAGTTGTGTTTTCACATATTTTATTGTACTTTTCTTTATAGCTAACTTTTCTTCAATGCAAAATATATAGGCTTCCCAGGAGAGCTTCCATTTAGGCACTGATCAAGACCTAGCCTTTCTTAGTATCAGGAAGGTTCTTGAATCATATGCATTCAGTCCATATTCTGGGCATATGCAATATACCCTTTTAAAAATGTAGGAAGTAGTCCTAACTAAATGCAGGAATCTTCTACATGGAGGGTTTTTTTCAGTTTGGCATCCAGATTGGAGAGGGTTTGCTTCCCAAACACCCACATAATGTCCACTTAACTAGTTTTCCCCTCCTTTGCTCTGATCTTTTCTAAATTTGGTATCGCTGTCAAAATGTGCTTATATGCTGTGTGAATGGAAAGGTGCACATTTTGAAGGTCCTGCCTGGATCAATGCCATTTCCTTGCTTCAGCTGTTGGGGCCACCATTCCCCCCCCCCCCGTCCATACTTTTGAGAGATTTTTTTTGAAAGAAGATAATTGTTTTAGCGCACTCAAGATAAACATTTTCAGCTTTTTGAAAAACCCTTCTGGTGCAGGCAGACAAGCTCAGTGAGCTGAAGCAAGGAAAATACAGGGAGAACAAGCCTGTGTGTATGTGTGTGCTCCATCATTGCTGTGGATGTTTCTGCATTAGCCACATAGAGAATTGTCATACAAAGAAAAGCTTTCAGCGTTCCGCAGGGCCTGCAAAATGGAGCTCTTCTATGGTCTGTGGTTGAGGCTGGGCAGCAAGGATGATCATGGCCCCCCTGTAGGAGCGGCGGCTTGCGAGTTCCATCTGTTCCCTCCTTATCCTTCTTTCCCCCCCCTCCCCGAGGTATTGCTGGGGATGTTAGGGATGGGATGATGTTTCCATTGTATCTTTATTCTATACTGTTTAATATTGTTGTATTTTATGGTTTCTATGTCAGGGGTTTTAATGGGATTTTTTAGATTTTATCTGACATTTGTAACCCGCCATGAACCTTCGGGGAGTGGCAGAAAATAAATTACAAAATAAATAAATAAACAAATAAATTGTGTGGAAGCACAATGTGTAGTCTTGTTAGAAGGCCGCATTTCCTAAAGATGATGGCAAGAGGGCAGCAATGAGCAATCTATAGAAAACACTTCAAATGCAAAAATATAGTACAGACCAAATGTGACCAAATCTAATTTATAACTGCAAAAATTGTCTAGATCTTAGTAAAATGTTTATGAGTTTCTCATGCCCAATCCAAATAGGTTTTGAGCCTAAGCTCAAAAGTTTTATTTTAAAAATAAAACTATAAATAAAGTCCACAGGCAACTGCTTGCCATGTAACAATGTTGGAACATCAAAACTGCAGCGTCTTTCAAAACGATAAGACATTTTGTAGCCATGGCAAAGACATAATCTGTACTCCTTCCTAACAAAAAACCCCGCCATATCCCATGTTATTGGTTCTTCTGTTTGCTTTCCTTTGGATGGCTTAATTTGGTGAGTGTATGACTGGATTGTTTTTCTTCTTTGAGGCAGGCTCAAACCCCTGGAATTAAAGCCACCTGGGTAAATGAAATCAGAAAAGTATTGACCAGTCAGCTTCAGGCATGCAGACGTAAGTCCTGTTTTTTCCACCTGTAATAATTGCAAAGTGACTTGGGATCCATTTATGCAAAAGTAATTCCTTCCTCTTCATTAACTTAGTTACTGTTTACAATGTGGATGACATTGTTTTGCTCCGCATAACAGCAGGACATGTGGATTACTGTGGTATTACTTTGCCCTCCCAGACAGGAGGGACAGTGGCGATCACTGATCACTCCATCCAAGTGCTTCCTTCCAGCTCCTCTATTGTTACTCTATCAGCACTACCTGCATAGACCTCCTCTCGTGTCCTTCCCTTCCAAGTGAAAAAGCGGCAATTATTTTTTTGTGGAGTGCGTTACTCTTCATCTCCAGCTCAGTGTTTCCATCTGAATGGACAAGCTTGCTATCTCAATTGCATCCTACCCTGCCCCTCACACAGTTACTTATTGAAGCTATCTAGGAATATTCCCTCTTCTCCTAATCCGGAGACATATGTCCTAGCACAAAGATGTATGTTTGCAGGGTAGAAGTTAGGAGATTATGAATGGGTTGACAGTAAGCATTGGAATAGGTATTGCGGCAGGGATCTGCCTGGTGGACCCACCCCTGGGCCCAGCAGCAGGACGCACCTGGTTGGAGCAGGGTGGGAGCAGGAGCAGGAGAGGGTACCCGTGGTAGCCTGGGTGCCAGCCAGGTGTTTTAAGGCAAGGCATGGCTATGTAGAGCAGGGAACAGAAAAGAGGAGGGTGGAACGCAGCTCAGATATAAAAAGAGGAGATGAGGTTTGTGACTGCAGGAAAGGTAGACAATGTTGGCAGCAGTGTGAGAGAGTGAAGAACATAAATAGTAGCTGTCTAGGTTCTAAAATTGGGTGTGGAATGGGCATCGGGGAACCATCTTGTCAATAGACTCAGAAAGCACATCAACTAAGTCACTAGAGAGCATCGGATCCCGCAGAGCATCCTAGAAGCAAATTGAATCCATAAGAGCCAGCTTGGTGTAGTAGTTAAGAGCCGCGACCTCTAATCTGGAAAGCCAGGTTTGATTCCCCACCCCCCACATGCAGCCAGCTGGGCTAGTCATGGTCCAAGCCGAGCTGTTCTCACAGATAAGTTCTGTCACTTAGCCTCACCTACCTCACAGGGGATCTGTGGGGGGAAAGGGGCGGGTGATTGAAAGCCATTCTGAGACTCATTTGGGTAGTGAAAAGTGAGATATAAAAACCAACTCTTTTTCTGAAGTCTCCTTGGGCAAGCATATGAAAACAGTTTGCTGTTGTCTGATTGAAACCATATCATTTGTCTTGTATTCTGTCTGTATTTTAACAACAACAAGCCTTTAATAGCATATAAAAGTACAATATAAGAAGGGAAAGTTCAAAAGGATCCACTGCTAGAGAAAACAAAGGCAAAGATCATGCTTTAGGGGAAGACATAATACATTCACGATTTCTCATGGCAAGATATAAAAACTTTGCAACTGGTTCAATTATATCAGGGTTCTGGGATGTCAAAAGAAACTGAATCTTACGTTCATCCGAATACAGTTCTCTTTTACACAGCAGTGAGTTAAGAAATTTAGCTCGGATCGAGGAATAAAATGGACAATGGAAGAAAACGTGTGTAATTGATTCTATACAGCATTGTCCACATGGGCACAGCCTAGCTGAATACGGGATCTGTTGAAATCTCCCATATAGAACAGCAGAAGGTAGAGCATTAGTTCTAGCTAACGTGAATGTTCTACGCCAGTAGTCCCCAACCTTTTTATCTCTGGGGACCGGTCAATGCTTGACAATTTTACTGAGGCCCGGGGGGGGGGTAGTCTTTTGCCGAGGGACATCTGGGCCCCTGCTCCACTTGCTTTCCCGCTGGCACCTCTGACTTCATGCTGCTCACTGAGGGGTGCTGCCAGCAGCAGCTGCGCAGTGCCACACTGGGGGGGAGGCCAGCCATGGCGGCCGCCGGAGAACACCAAAGGTGAGCCAGGGGCAAAGTGGCAGGGCAGCCCCCGAGGCAGCTGCCAGGGAGGAGGACGAGGAGGAGCCGCAGCCCGGTACCGACTGATCCATGGACCGCTACCGGTCCCCGGACCAGGGATTGGAGACCACTGCTCTACGCTGTTGTGGGATGATTACATGGTAGAAATACGCAGCTAGGGGCTGAAAGCTTGGTGAGATCTCCAAGCTCAATGGTGAGCATATGTTTTCTAGCTTTACTGCTAAGTTCCTGCAGTTCTATGTCTAACCGACTGCGTTTAATTGAATTAAATGCAGTCTTTTCAGATACCAGATACCGGGAGTCTAAAGAGATTCCTATAGATTTAATTTTTCCCCATATGTGTCTTAACCAAGTAGATGACTCATGTTCAGATAGCATAAGGGAAATTAGACTATTGGGGTCAGATCTAAAATGAATGCGAAGCCAGAACATGATTGTTAACAACCATGCTCTGGTTTCCAATAGTCTTTGGCTGGTTTCTAGACATAGGACTGCATAAGAGACACAGTTTGGGATCCTAAGGATTTTACGAAGGAAGACAGATTGGAGACTTTCGGCTGCTTGGTTAAAAGCGTTGATCCAAATAGGGATGCCATAGAGCAGTTGGGCACTTAGTTTCCCATTGAATACTTTGAGGGCTGCTGGCACATACTGATTACCACTGGTGTAGAAGAAGCGTGTAATTTTTGCAGATGTGATTGCATATTTCCTCTGTGTAGCCCAATTTGCATTATGGTGAAAAAATATTCTCAAGTATTTGAAGCTTTTAACTTGTTCAATGTTGTTACCTCTTACATTCTATTCTCTGTAGCGATTCTGCAAGCATGTTCTAAAAAGAGAGCCAAAGAATTATAGAGTGGCTGAAGTTCTTTTAAATGTTTCTCTTCCTTCCTTACAGAAGCCAGTCAGCATAAAGTTCTTGAACATACACACAGTTTACCTCTGCCTGCATCATCTGATGTAAGGTGAGTTACTTTCTGTTCTCGTATTATTAAAGCTTTATAAAACATACTCTTCTCATTTAAATGCCTTGGCTCGGTTTCTATTTAAATTATATTATACATTTTAATTTACTTATAAATATCTTTTAGGTTTCTGCTTGTTCTTAAATGGAGCAACCTTTAGTTGTTGGGAATAGCAGAAGATGGTGAATCCAACTTTGCTAGTTCTCCAACAGCCTTCAAAGTTAGTTCACAGTATCATGTCTAGTTCGGCTCTTTATACCAAGTACAACTTTTTCTGACCCGAAAGGGTATTTAGTCCTAAAGTGAGCCAGGGAAATAACATATTTCAATAAACATCTGTATGTATAATTTATAAGCTTGCAGTGTGAATTTTAAACACTGGTCAAAATAAAATACGTTGTTTCACTCAGATATAGTGAAGGCAGGGCAAGGGGAGAAAATGATGTAATGTAATGTGTCAACATTACTTCCAGGTAAAAAACAAGATGTGATGTCAATGCATTATGCAATGTCACTTCTGCCCCCGCCACCCCTCATTTCTCCTGGCAGTCTATACACAAGTGGGTGGGAGGGCCAAGCCACCAGGAGCTTGGTATAGTGGTTACGAGCATGGATTTCTAATCTGGTGAGCTGGGTTTAATTCCACATTCCCCCACATGCAGCCAGCTGGGTGACCTTGGGCTCACCACAGCACTGATAAAGCTGTTTTGACCGAGCAGTAATATCAGGGCTCTCTCAGCCTCACATACCTCACAGGGTGTCTGTTGTGGGGATAGGAAAGGGAAAGCAATTGTAAGCCACTTTGAGACTCTTTTGAGTAGAAAAAAGCAGCATATAACAACCAGCTCTTCTAAATATACTCTCTGTTGCTGGATTTTGCTTTAACTGTGTGCTTTATGTTTACAAAACAGCCCTTCAAGAAATCAAGGAAGGAGTATTAAAAGACAGGAAGAAAGAAATGCTGATCCCTTAAGTCATGATGGTTGCATCACCTCATCATCACCAAAGTATCCTGAAAGGGGCAAAGGTATGTTTGAAATATATTTTAGTTTTCCCTGAGCATCAGGTACTGTGGTGTCAGAAGTTGTGGTGTGAAATGATAGTATCATATTTTGCAGTATCCATTCTTGTGGAAGATAAAACCAACCACATTCTAAAAGTTACTATTTTGTTTGTTTTATTAGATATATATAGTTGTGCTGTTCAATATTACCTAAATTCTTTGAGAAAATGACCAGGGTTTTTCTGCATGCACCTATTTTCCTCTTTAGTTTTCCTTTCTAGTTTTCAAAATATTTTAAAATGCAAAAAGATTGCAATGGTATTAAGGGCTTAGATTGTTACTTTAATTTCATCAAATTTCAATTATTATTTCTTTTTAAAAATCCCTATCTCCTTCTTTTACCATGACATTGGATAATTTCTGTTTACCTTTCCTGTGTGGTCTTCCTTTCTTTTCCCGTCTTCTTTTTTCTGGAAGATATGACAAATAGTCCTACCACAGGTTGTTCAGCACTTTCAAAAACACACACACACACACAGATACTCTTCACATTCAAAGCTTTCCTAACACCAATACTCAGAAAGATATATATTATAAATCTAAACTAATTCATTGTCTTGACTAGACTGTAGTTGTCATTCTCTTTGTGTGCATGTAAACCATTGCAGAAATAACAGGATTTCCAAAGTCTAAATTGACTCTTGCTGTCTCAAAGCCTTTTGTAGACATCCTAGATTTAGAAAGCTCTGGTATGTTCTGAAAACGGCAAAAAGATAGAAATCACCCTTGATCCATGAGTTTATCCTGACCTCCCCTGTGACTTTTCACCTCCACTGTGACTTTTCAAAAGATTATTTGTTACCAACCTCGTGCTCATGTTGTTGTTGTTGTTTTGAAGTGTCCACTTGTTAAGGTTCTAGCATGGAGACCTACACAGAAGTTTAGACATTTGTGCCACATCTACCAGAAAAGTGTTTAATGTTCAAAATTAATTTGTGAATGGGAATAGTAACACAGAATAGTAACACAGAATTCTAGAGAAAGGATGTGATGAGACACATGGGAAAAGAGTTTCCATGAATGAAAGCTCAAACTATTCAAGGTGCCATTGGTCATTTTCTGGCATCTTGATTATTTTTGCAGGCTTGATCAGTCTAGACATCACCGGTTTATTATCATTGGTTTGATGTGATCCCTGTGAACATTTTCCTCCACTCCTTTATTCCTCTTCCAAATCAAGTGGTTAGATTCTTCAGTCTCTAAAGTATCTCCAATGAATAGTGAGTACAGGGCTGCCACTAGTGGGAGATGGAGGGGACTTCACAGGAGAAAGAGGAAGGCCCAGGTCCTGGTGGTGGGGAACCCCTGCCTCTGGGGGGGGGGGGGGGGGCTGGCAATCCGTAGTGGATGCTGTTCAATTCCATTCTTATCATTGTTTCCACCTTGAACGCAATTGTCTATTTACAGAAAACATTTTTAAAGTTATATGCTTGTTTGTTACAGTGATGCAAAACTGAATTATTTTTACTCAAAAAATCCTGTGTGCAAAACATGATCTTCCTAAGACCTAAGGTGGAGAGAATTCTTGTTTTCTAACACTTGGATGAGTTTTGCTCTGAAAACTTGAATGCATTTTTAACGCGTATCACCACTCAGGTCCACCTTAAAATATGCTTTTGGACTTTTTTAGTAGCATATTACCAATGCTGCTGTTGTTGTGCTTTGTGAATGCATTCTCCCCTGTATGGCTCCATGTTCGCAGGTTATATGGATTGTACAGCATTATGCAAGCGTGAGTTTTCATTCATAGTGAATGAGGAAGACACATTTGAGGTAACCCGTATAAAATCAAGGAGCCATCATAAGATGGGAAGTGGTCACCACTGCAATTTGGACATCAGCTTCCCTGTGCATTTTTTGTGTGCCCATTTCTATAATATGTCTTTTTAAAGGCTTGGGTCTTTTTTTCTGGACAAACTGCAGATTGTTGCAGCCAGGTATTTAACATTCACATAAGATTAGTACTAATATTCCATGCTTGACTTGACAGAGTCCCCCAGGCTAAAATCCAAGCTTAGCCCATAATACTTCTTCCAAGAGCAGGAATTGATTATAAATGGATCATGCTTTCCATGTAGCAGATGGTTCTGCATGAAGTTGGGGTCACTGTGGGTGGGCAGGTAGTTGTGAGTGTCCTGCATAGTGCAGAGGGTTGGACTGGATGACTCTGGAGGTCCCTTCCAACTCTATGATTCTATGACCTCCTTCTGTTTCCCAGTACATACCCAGACATGGCTTGCATGCTACCCACTTTTTCTTTCTTTTTCTGATTCTTCAATCTCTCTTTTTCTGTCTTTTTGCCTATTCATCCTGTTGCAGCTTCTCCTACCAGCCCTGACAAAAATACTAAACGACACGAAGTAAAGAGTGATCCAACTCCTTTGGGTTTGAAAGGTAGAGTGGAACCTACTTTTCATATTCCATATGTATTAGGGCCTTGTTGTAATGTATTTGACTGTATTACCAAATCTCTTTTTTTTTACCCTCCAAGTATTCTCACTACTGCTACTGTGCAGAAATTTAACACCCCTTTATAATCTGTCTCTGTGAATAAAGTGAAAACCATAATGGATTGTTAAAATTGCTAATTTCACAGGGACAGTTGTAGGTTTCAATGTTACCAACCACATTTGAATCCTGTTAAGAACAGAGCTTTTAAATAAAAAGCACATTTCAGATGATGAAGAAGAAGAGTTGGTTTTTATACCCTGCTTTTCACTGCCCGAAGGAGTCTCAAAGTGGCTTACAATCACCTTCTCTTCCTCCCTTCCCACAAGAGACACCCTGTGAGGTGCGTGGGGCTGAGGGAGCCCTGACAGAAATGCTCTGTGAGAACAGCATTAGCAGGACTGCGATGAGCCCAGGGTCATTCAGCTGACTGCATGTGGGGATCAAAACTGACTCATTAAATTAGAAGCCGCCACTACACCAAGATGACTCTTGGTGCAAGCACTGGGCCTAGTATGAATCTGGGGTGAGTGGGGGATATGTGTGTGTAGATATCAGCATTAAACACTTGGAAAAATGAGAGCAGAGATTTTTCAGGCCACCTGTCAGTTTTGAGATTGAATAATAAGCCTTTGAAAAAAGCTTCTACATTTATCTCCATTTTCATGGAAACATAATTGGTCTGGCTGTGTTAGCAGGAATTTTTGAAACTGCTTTTGCCTGTGTTAATTTTCATGTAGAATATTGTGGGGGTTGTACAGTATCTAGAATAGCTGTGCTGTGGGTACAAAATCAGACAGGAATGGTTTGGGGGCTGACATGAGGAAACAAAATGGAGGGGGGATCATCCTCCTTTGCTTTTGTGTGAGGTCTGTGGACTTGCTCTTTGCTGTGGTCATTCAAGAGGGATGGAATGAGTTTTCCTTGCTGCAGTCTCCTGTGGCAATTTATAGACAGGGTTCTGCTGGGAGGAGTGGGAGATCCTGTTGTGCAGTGCTCTTCCCATCCCTAGGATCTAACCCAAGGGTGACAGCATCAGCCTGGCACTCTGTTGACAGCAAATGTAAGCAGATAGCAAAGCTGAAATTTATTGTAACTTATTCACTGTGAATTTATTGTGAAATTTAAATTAGGACTCTCATGTCCTTGGAAGCTTAAGTGAATGTCTAGAAAGGGCAAATGAGGTGAGAAGCACAAAATACAAGATCGTAAACATTTGCTTCAGAGAGGCTCCTCCTTCAGAACTTGCATTTTAGTCTTTGTTCAAGCCATTGTTAAAAGAAAGTCAGGCGTCTGTTTGAAAAAGAGACCACCAACAAGTCATAGGTATTAATCTTCACAATGGTATACACCTGAAGAGCTCCAAAGGACTTGCTGGGGAGAGCCCCTGAACAAAAGATCCAAAGCTTAGTAAAGTGTTAGATGCAAGTGGGTAGCCATGTTGGTCTGAAGCAGCACAACAAAATCAGAGTCCAGTAGCACTTTAAGACTTTAAGAATAAATCTTTGTTGGTCTTAAAGTTGCTACTGGACACTGATTTAGTAAAGTGTTGTGAAGGTAATGCAGAATGTTGTGAAGGTAATGCAGAGTACTGGATGAGAAAGCTAGCTTGCAATCAGTGGGACCGAGAATTGCAGTCCAGCTAATGACATGGAGGCATACTTGAAGGTAACTTGGAATCTGGCCATTAGTTCATTCCATGGAGAGTGCAGAGTGGCCCGGTAAAGGAAAGTCCACCTAGAAGGTTTCACAGCACTCTAGCACAACTTGTAAGCAAGAATGGAAGCCTCCATTGTAACATGACAAGCATGTCGAAAGGTCACATACTATTAGATAAAATTATTCAAAGTTTAAAACAACAAAAAATGCATCCATAAGAAGGCATCTGCAAGTCCTTGCAAGCCCCCACCCCTTGTCTAGGATGGTGAGTCTGGGCTGCAGCCCAGTTGAGCCATAGTGGGGCACTGGCTCTCGGACATGGATTGCGCTGGGTCTGCTGTCTCTGCAGAAAGGCCCCCTCCCCCTCTGTTTCTACTTCAGAGCATTTCAGAGGTGAACGTGCTGGGTTGGGGCGGTTCGGCCACCGAAGTGGCCGTTTGCGCCTGAAGAAGCCAGCGGCACGGGGGGAGGGGCGGTACGTTGACTATATTGAAACCAAACACAGATTAGAGAATCTGTATCTGGTATAGCATATCATATATATCATAAGCCTGTTCCACATAGGCTGGGAAGACTTTGGCAGATAGACAAATATCCAGTCATGGTCAGTCTTGTATTTCTAAAATACAGCTCGGAGAGGATAGGCTTATGATACCCATATGGGTTGGTTACATCCCATGTGAATAAGACTTGTGTATTCCATAGAAAACAAAATTTTGAGTCCATTATAGCCATCTTAAAAAAGCTTGCCTGACAGGGTTGTGTTAATATTCCTTATTACCAGCTTCTTTAATTAATTCGAAAGGGGTTATTAAGGAGGCTATGCTGATGTGGAAATTGTTCTTTGCAGAGAAACTTTGATTTCATAACACAGTAGTCTAATTCACCAAGAGACTTGTGCAATTCTGAAGATCCTTCTTTTGACAGCTTCTATGAAAATCTGTGATAAGAGATGTTGCAGAATATAGATAGCAAATATGAGAGGAAAGGGGGGGAAAGAATGGTTTTGGTTTAGTAAGCAGTGGACAGCTTACTTCGTATTTCACTTTAGCTACAAGGGTGCTCCCAATTTCAGTTTCAGGATAAGGGCAACATCACAGCTATTAATTAATTGGATTTGTTTCATGCTACTATCAGAAACCATCTTGTGGCGGGTTACAGTTATAAAAGCCCCACATGAAAAGTTAAATAATATAAAACCCCACAATAACAAGTGGCATGCTAAAAACTCCATCCTCTAACCAGCACCTCAGGGCTCTGGGTGCCTGCTGTGTGGATGTAGCTAAATATGGAGGGGCCCCTAGATCTTCATTGCTCTGGCCTCAAAGACCTGGCAGAAGAGCTCCATTTTGTAGACCCTGCAGAACCTAGAAAGTTCCTACAGGGCCCTCATCTCTTCTGGGAGCTCATTCCACCAGGTCAGGGCCAGGACCGAAAAGGCCCTGTCATTGGTTGAGGTCAGGAGAACCTCCCTTAGGCCAGGAATCTCCAACGTTAGTACCCACACAGCGCAAGGCCCTACAGGGGGCATAAGGTAATAGGCGGTCCCTCAGATATATGGGTCACAAACCATGAAGGGCCTTGAAGGTTAAAACCAAAACATTGAACTTGATCCAGGCTGCAACGGTCCTGGCCCTGACCTGGTGGAATGAGCTCCCAGAAGAGATGAGGGCCCTGTAGGAACTTTCTAGGTTCTGCAGGGTCTACAAAATGGAGCTCTTCTGCCAGGTCTTTGAGGCCAGAGCAATAAAGGCCAGAGCAATGAAGATCTAGGGGCCCTTCCATATTTAGCTACATCCACACAGCAGGCACCCAGAGCCCTGAGGTGCTGGTTAGAGGATGGAGTTTTTAGCATGTCACTTGTTATTGTGGGGTTTTATATTATTTAACTTTTCATGTGGGGCTTTTATAACTGTAACCCGCCACAAGATGGTTTCTGATAGTAGCATGAAACAAATCCAATTAATTAATAGCTGTGATGTTGCCCTTATCCTGAAACTGAAATTGGGAGCACCCTTGTAGCTAAAGTGAAATACGAAGTAAGCTGTCCACTGCTTACTAAACCAAAACCATTCTTTCCCCCCCTTTCCTCTCATATTTGCTATCTATATTCTGCAACATCTCTTATCACAGATTTTCATAGAAGCTGTCAAAAGAAGGATCTTCAGAATTGCACAAGTCTCTTGGCGAATTAGACTACTGTGTTATGAAATCAAAGTTTCTCTGCAAAGAACAATTTCCACATCAGCATAGCCTCCTTAACAACCCCTTTCGAATTAATTAAAGAAGCTGGTAATAAGGAATATTAACACAACCCTGTCAGGCAAGCTTTTTTAAGATGGCTATAATGGACTCAAAATTTTGTTTTCTATGGAATACACAAGTCTTATTCACATGGGATGTAACCAACCCATATGGGTATCATAAGCCTATCCTCTCCGAGCTGTATTTTAGAAATACAAGACTGACCATGACTGGATATTTGTCTATCTGCCAAAGTCTTCCCAGCCTATGTGGAACAGGCTTAGTACCCACACAGCGCAAGGCCCTGCAGGGGGCATAAGGTAATAGGCGGTCCCTCAGATATATGGGTCACAAACCATGAAGGGCCTTGAAGGTTAAAACCAAAACATTGAACTTGACCCAGGCTGCAACGGGCAACCGATGCAACTGCCTCAGCACTGGCTGGATATGGGCCTTCCAGGGTGTTCTATTGAGAACCCTAGCAGCGGCATTTTGTACCAGCTGCAATTTCCAGGTCAAGGACAAGGGAAGGCCCATGTAGAATGAGTTTCAGAAGTCAATCCTGGAGGTGACCATTGCATGGATCACCATGGCTAGGTGTTCCAAGGACATGTAGGGTGCTAGTAGCCTCACCTGGTGAAAGTGAAAAAACTCTAGGCTGCTACTTTTGCGGCCTGCACCTCAATTTAAAAGGAGGTGCCCAAATACAAAGGGAAAGGTTTATAATATCCTTGAGAGAACCTCCTATCCGCTAGTCACTCCCTCAGAGCAGCCAAGGCAGACAGGGATCAAGGGGGCAGGTGGCAATTTGTCCACTTGGGTTAATGAGAGCCACTTGAAACCATCAAATGTCATCTCCCGAGCTGGCCAACAGGCCTCTAGCTTCCTTTCTGACTCAATCGTAGCTGGAGCAACAAGACTTTTTCCACAAAAAAGCTTGCTAGTGCCTCACAGCTAAGATTCCAGTTGACTGAAATTTTGGCGCCCTTCTTCAAGGGTGGTGGGAGACCAAACTAAATATAAATATAAATAAGTAAACTAAATAATTGTGCTGGGCAAGAGCTTGTGGAAGCAAAAACTCCCATTTTGCCACTTTCACTGCCATCCCATATTCCCTCATAAGTGTGCGATAAGATGTTCTTGAGGCATGGTTGTGAGTCTTCCTCCACACTCGCTACAGTGTAATGCACTGGGGATTTATTATTCAGTTCTTCCACAGATGCCAGTTCTGTTTTAACATGGAACAGGGCCAAGTGGGTCAGCACTACTTACCTTATGCTAGCCGCACAACGCAGGAAAGGTAATGTATCTTCTCTAGGTCAAATGGAGTTTAGCATGGTGTGGTGTGTTTTGCTGTGGGACTGCATAAGAGGGTTCCTTGGGCTTTTCCTTGGCATCTGTTTGTCTGACCTGAAGGCAGTAATACTTGCCTGACTAAACTGTGAAATAAAATAAAAACCTAGGCTCTTTGGTATATTTTAGATGTTTATAGTTAAGGTTTCCCCACACTTCATTTATTTTATTACATCTGCAATATAGGGTTTCCATTCTTATTAATTTGTGTCATAGCTCTTCAAGGTAGTGTACAGTCTCTTGTCTTTTAAACCAGTGGTCCCCAACCTCCGGTCCGGGGACCGGGACCGGTCCGCGGATCAGTCGGTACCGGTCCGCGGCTCTTCCCCAGCTGCTGCCTCAGGGGCTGCCCTGCCACTCTGCCACCAGCTCACATTTGGTGCTCTCCAGCGGTCGCCATGGCCAGGGCTCCCCCTTGGTGTGGCACTGCACAACTGCGGCTGGCAGCACCCCCCAGTGGGTGACAGGAAGTCAGGGGCACTGGTGGGAAAGCAAGTGGAGCAGGGGCTCAGGTGGCAGCGGCAACATCCCTCGGCAAAAGACTACCCCCCCCCCCCGGGCCTCAGTAAAATTGTCAAGCGTTGACCGGTCCCCGGTGATAAAAAGGTTGGGGACCACTGTTTTAAACGATTTGTGAGATAAATTATCAAAAGAGAGGATTGTCTGAAGTCACCATTGAGCACCTTCATGGCAGAGCAGGACCATCAAATCCAACAGCAGCTCTCTCTGTATATCTTAGGTCATACTAGCAAGTTGCCTATCAGTATGATGGAGGTGGACAACAATGGCTTGTGTGTTGAAAGGACTGTGTGTAAGAATGAAGCCACAAATAGTGATCGACGTGAACCAGCCAACAAACTACAGTTCGTCATGAATTTTGGGTGGCCCATGGTTAAAGCAATGTTCATAAACTGAAGAACCACCATGAATTTTAATGAAGTTTTTTGCAGGTTGTGGCAGTTTCATGAAAAACAGCTCCCTGCAATTCTGCTGTTTGGTTTCAGTGGCTGGGAGCCATTTAAACCACTGCTTTCTGCTCCCCTCAAAAAGCTGCAGAAAGCAGGGGACCATTTAATCCAAACAATTGAGCAACAGCAATGTGAAAGCAGGGGATGAAATGCCTGGCAGTCACTTAAAAACCTGCTTTCTGCTCCCCACAGTTCTTCACAGGGAGCAGAAAGCAGTGGTTTAAGTAGCCATCTCTTTTCTCCTCCCCGTGGTTTTTCATGTGGAGCAGAAAGCAGAGAAGCCATTTAAACAATTGCTTTCAACTTTCTGCAAAAAGCAGCAGAAATCAGGGGGTTAAATTTTAAATGGTCACAAATCGGGTCAGTTCACAAACTGACCTTCTGGTTTGCATGGGTTTGTGCTTCAGTTCATGGTTCAGCAACAAATTACAAAACTGAAGCACAAAAAAGCAATTCATGTCCATCCCTACTGACAAAATAATCTGAAGATTCCCTTCTGTCAAAGGGCCATCCAATGTAAGGGTTGAGGGTCGCAGAAGTTGCCTTCACCACGATACTGTTCCCAAATGTAGTAATGGTAGCTATTAATTTTTAATATGAGATAATAAAAATTTGCATGCATTAACACCACTGGATGGGGCTAAAGCTGCTGCACATAACATCAGTTTGATGAAAAAAAGATTATTTCTTTCTTGAAATGTTCTTGCCCATTGCAGTTTATTTCTTTTGCTCTAACTAAACTGTTTCTTATCTGTGTACTTCAGGTAAGGTTGACTCTTAAGAGGGCTTGAGAATGTATTGATTAATGTTCAATACTGTTAAACTAATCCAGGCTCAAACGACATCTAATAGCTGGTCTAAATGAACTCAATTTCATGCAGATATTACACATTTAAGTGCCAGCAACTTTTAACATCAGTATATAGTGCTTCAAAGCACATACATGTATAGTGTTAACTTAATATGAAGATAGAGTTTGATGCATTGCACATAGTTTGATGTGTGTGGTGCTTCATGACCAGGGCAAAAGGTCCAGTGCTAGTAAGTCGCAGAAAGACCCCTGGAATCTGGGTATGGTGGACAGACCCAATTATAGTCAAGTCCTAGTCAAGAGGTCAAGGAACCGATGTCAGAAATCAATGCAGGTTGAGTTCCAAGAGCTGTGGTCAGGTCCAGTTCAAAGGTCATACGTAGCACAAGGAATAAGGATGCTAGGTGAGTCCAAGATGCATAGTCAAGTCCAGAGCAAAGATTGTAGCAGAAGGGGCCAGGTTTTAGAGCAAGTCCAAGAGCTGCAGTCAAATCTGAAATGAAAGTCAAAGCACAAGCAGTCAGGAAGCAAGGCTGATCCAGGGAGGCACCAGAAAAGAAGGAAGCTGGAACAGAAGTTGCTTGTCAGCAAAGGACTGGCTGTAACCCCTCAGTATTTATGGGACTACAGCAGCCCCTCCTTGAAAAGGAGTCAGCAATTCCTCCAGGTGTGCGGACTTACTACTGCATTCTCTTCTGCCTTTGTCTCTTTTCCCTTGGATGCTTTAGCAGTGTAGGTGGGGAGATTCCCTCCTCCTCAGAGGTGGGCTGTAATTCCTGGGAAGAATTTGTGCGAGTGAACCCCAAATGAGCCTCGGCTCCACTTTGGCTTTTCATGGCTAGCAATTCTCATGTGTTTCTCAACCAACCAGGTTCACTGTGATGCTTGAGCCAGGGAAGCTGTAGTTTTCAAAAACCACAGGTAGCCCAGAAACCATAAGCCCAAACCTGCAACTCATTTAGTTTGGTTGTATGTCTGAAACAAGTTATTTTGGGGGGGAAATTGTTTGTGCTTGCTTGTTAATAATGATGGACCATTGGTTTATTAAGGATGGTCTAAAACTTCTCAGTCCCTTGATGCTTCTGAAGAAAATGATGGCTGGTCAAGTGCTGAAGACCCACTTAATTCTTCAGATGCAGAAGAAGAAGGACGAGGAGAAAAAACACTGGTAATTATGACCCCCCTCCCCCCTCTGGTGCCTGGCCACTATTGGGATTTATATTTTTGATAGTTTACTGTTGGCTAGTGGATGCGGTGTGCTTGCAGGTTGCACCAATTTGTACATTGCTTCAGACTGTGAATATGTATTTTTTAAGTAAACTTTTTGTCTATGCTGTATGTACCTTCTAGATTGCCAGTGGCAGATGGGAATCCATTTGTTTCGGGGGGGGGGGGACATAAGCTAGATTTTTTAAATAAGTTAATCATCTACTGCATTGCTATTTCCCAAATAATATCCAGAAATATGGATATTTATACACACTTACTTTCTAGTGCCCATTATTAATAGGCAGTGGAGTGGGTGGAGTGAAGAGATATACATTGGTCAGACAACAGCACTGTGCATGTTATTACATTTTTGTAGGAAGTTGGACTACTCAGTGACATGGAGATATATCAGATTCAGTTCCTGTCACAAATTTGTATTCAGACCTACCTATTTACTTGTCAATGGTAGACCCTCACTTGTATGTCAGAGAGTAGAAGAACAACACAACAGGGAAGGACTAATCCTCCAGCTGATAGCTCATAAGCTGCAACCTATTTATTCAGTACTATGGAACCCTGCTGAAAGCTGCTCATAACTTCATAGTTTGTGGATAATTGTGGCTTTATGGGGTTTTAATGCTGTATTTGACTGGTTTTATGTGTGAACCACCCCGAGATGACGTGTCATGAGGGGCTGCATAGAAATTTGGAAATAAATTAAAAAATAGCTTCATTGTGGGCTTTCTTGAACATACTAAAGAGTAACAAAATTGTAGGAAATGGCATTTGTGTATGTTCTGTGGGCATAATTAAAAACCCCAATTTCCATGTCTTATTTCTGAGGGGAAATACTCCACATTTAAGAAAATCCATGCACACTCAGAAATCATGTCTTCATAAGGAAGAACAGAACATCCCTGCACATGTGGAAAGAAGGCTTAAGTAGTTCCCAGTGTTAGAAGTTCATGTGACCATTAGGTCTTCTGTGCCTGGTAGAATTCAATCACAGTAAAATAACCATTCATTCATTAACCAGTCATTTTTGTTTTAAACCATTGTGGCTCTTCATTCTCCCATGCATTTAGACTCCTGGCAAATACACTGTTATAGCTGATTATGACAAAGGCAGTTCTGAAGATCTGATGCTGAAAAGTGGCGACTTAGTTCAATTGATCAATGAAGGAGTCGATGGACTTTGGTAGGAAGAAGTATCCTTACTCTGATCCTTAATGGTTGTTAAAAGTGTGGTGAATGTGTGTAGTGGGATGTTGTATTCCTTCTCTCTCAGAAATAATCAGTTAGTTTGCAAAGTATGATTAAGATCTGAAATGCCCTATGCAAATAATCTCAAAATGTTGCTAAAATTCTGATGTAAAGTCCATATGAGACTTTCATTATTAAACCATAACAATGTTTGGTTGGTATGCAGACAACTTGGTAAAACCCACCCTGATTGGCCCTCAGTGGGGAACATGCATCCAATAGAGAGGGCACACCCCACTGAGAGCCAATCATGGACCTTCCCTGACCTCGTCCTCCTCCGTGCTGCTTCTGGGCACTTGAGAGGAGAAATAGCTGGCAGAAGGTAAACTGGGGGGGGGGGGAGGCCAGCTGTGCTGGCTCATGCAGCCTGGCTCAGCAACCGGGCTGCCACACACCCAGGCCTCCTGCTCGCTAGGGAGTAAGAGGAGCCCGGCTAGTTATGCTCTGCAGTGCTGCCACACTCTGCAGAAGCCCTCTTGCCTGCCGCCCCTTGATACTAGTTGAAAATATTATCCTTTCTATGCAATGAACTAGCTTCCAAATGCGTGGAGGTATGTATAATACTTTAATCATGCTTTGCAACATTCAGTTTAAAAGCAAACATTTTTGCTTCTTAGGTATCTTAAGAACCTGAGCACCAGTAAAGAAGGCTGGCTCCCAGTTAGTAGTCTTCTGATGCTTCTTGGGAACTCGAAATCTGCTGTGTCTCTGAGCAGCTCGGGTAAGATATAAATATTTTAATTTAGGCATCCAAACCAGAGCAGGTTTTGTTGTTGTTTGGGGGCAGGAGAAGAATCCACAGGATAATACCCCCAGTCTTCCCCTTCATTTGGGTGGATGCTCTGGAGTAGCAACGTAGAGCACACTGAGAATTGTTGCCATGTGGAAGAAGCCGTTGATCAGCTTGCCGAAGAGTCCACAGAGATGTAGTTAAAAAATTACAGGTAAACCTATTTTTTTGTCCTTTTTCATGCATTCCTGCTCTTCCATCTAGAATCTGCAGCTGGTTCAAGTACGCTGAGCTCATCATCAAGCTACAGTGAAAGCTGCAACATTAGTAGTACCAGCTACTCGGACATTAAGGCGTGACATCAGAGCTCCATCAAGACGCTTGTGAAATCATCATCTGGTAATGCAGGTATTGGACAGTAGATGAAATACGGAAGCAACAGACTTCTGTTCCTTTTGGTTTCTTTCCGTGTTTAAATGGTAGTTTACAAAGTCTTCTTAAAGAGATCAACTGGTCTACTAGGTGCAAGCCCGTGTGCTGGATCTAGCCTCTTTCCTCCAGTTCCAGGCTGCTAGCACCCATCAACACTGCCAACCCTCGCTATTTAAAACTGAAGGCCCTGCGTCAGAGGAAGCCTAACTGGCCTTGCCTGCAGAATATAGGACAATAGCAATGCAGATGCTTCTTGGAGCCATGGAGTAGTGAATGATGAATGGGATGCATCTCCAGACGGAAGTAAGCAAGTGTTTGAATGGCCTTAGATCACCGTGCACCCCAGGAAACTGAGCTTTTAAAAAGACTTCAGAGATTCTGGAAATTCTCCCCTTCGGACAGAAATCGCTGGAAAAAAGTATGCTAAATATAAGGAAAAGACCCAAATAAACATCTATGGAATTCATCAAGAGCATGGGGCAGTAGGAAGGATTGTTGGAAAGAAAGATTTCTGCAACTTGCCTGTTGGAAATCTATCATCTTGCTGGAATTCAGTGCACCTTGCTGTAAGATGGTGTGGGGAAAATACTTTGAAGAAACCGGATTGTATTTGTTGGTGTAAATCTGTACATTGAAACAAGTATGAGGGTTAATGTGTACGGTTAAAAGAAAAAAAAAAGAAAAGTGATCTTTAAGCAGAAGTCTAATGTGGTAGATGTCTAATGTATGGAAAATCATATACCATCGGGTTCAGTTTTGATCTGACTATACCTTCTGACTTTTGTTTAACCACTGTGCTTTACATTCCCATTGGTTTTATCACAAGCAAAGCTATGGTTGGGGGGGTGGGGGTGGAGAACAAACATTTCCACTTTTAACAGAGACAATACTCTAAAGAAAATAATCTGTAACAATGGCCTTTTTGAGAGGGATTTTTAAAAATCACTAAATGAAATTCTGAAACAAAGATAATTGTTTACAGAATGCTTGCAATTTGATAAAGTACTTTGATTAAAACGAATCTTATTTTTTTAATTATGAAAAAAACACTGAAACATGTTTTATATTAGTTAAAATATTTTTCAATATTATCTAATATCATGCACTTGTCATCAGCACATAAGACAGCCCCAAGCTAAGAAATGAAATGGTAAAATTCTATTAAAGATTTAGAATTGCATGGGAAAAGAAACCTTTTATGAATAGGGTTTTTATAAAGGAAAGCCATAAGTACACTGTGTTCATCATGTGAAATAGAGTAATGCTATATAAATTATTCCCTCTCAAATCCATCTTACAAATGTTAGTGGTTTATCAATAAATTTTTATCAAGATAGATTCTCCTTTATTTCACATACTTCTGAAATCAGAAGTAATGTAATTTGTTCCTCATTCATATGTTATATAATTAAATGCCACTTGAGAATGGGTGTTAGGCTTTCAGCACTTAGGTAAACTAGGCAGTTGTGGTATCGCAAGAAACAATTAATTTGACTTCTTGCTTTCTGGGGTATAAGCCAAGTCTTCAAAAGTCAGAAGTCAATCTGGGCTCACAATTTACAATCAAACTACAACTGACCCTGGTCAGCGAAATTTTTTATACGTATCTGTTTACGTCTGTGTGTGTGGGGGGGGAGGTGTATGTATCAATGTAAAAAGATGTATTTATACTCTTCAGGCTGCTAAGGATGGCGTTATGTAATCAGAGTTCTCTGAAAGGCAGCATTGTGGATGCGGCCCATGGCTTTACTTTAAACCCCATTTCTGGCACAAGATGATGCATCTCTGAATTATGTTACGCAAGCAAGGCTGTGCCGGTAAGGCGCTGTCTGTTCTGTTGTGATAATTAAAATAGCAATAGTCTGTAACTTATTTTGTAAATACAGGTGTTACAAAAATATCCATCTATGTTGCATCAAAACTTGTCCCTTCATGAAACACTGGAGGCAGTCCTGAGGGTCTGAGTGTGTGTCCTTCCATACGTGGGGCTTTGTTCATATTCTTGCCATTCCATGTCAGGAACCTGACAAACAATAAGCTACTGTTTTGTAGAGGGTTTATTTTTAAAGCAGTTTATTAATTCTTGGTCTCATGTGAAGGAGAAGTACCGAGCAAGGAGGACTGTGAAGAAAGCCCT
This sequence comes from Paroedura picta, assembly GCF_049243985.1. Lineage (NCBI taxonomy): Eukaryota > Metazoa > Chordata > Lepidosauria > Squamata > Gekkonidae > Paroedura > Paroedura picta. The sequence goes on along the minus strand of NC_135374.1, from coordinate 92,538,909 downwards.
TGTGTCAAGTCCTCTGCCTTTTCAACTCGCTCCTGACAATGTCTTCTCCCATTGCTCACAGGAATCATGTATATTTGCACTTTAATACAGCCCATATTTCAGTTTTCTACTGTTGTAAATAACTATTGCAGAATCAAATGTCTTTAATGTATGTAAAAAACTTGGAATAAATTTCAGCATTTCTTGCTGAGGCCTGTTATGCAAAAATTTTTCCCCTACTTTCACCATGCCACATTTTTCTTGCTGTTCTGCATTGATTTTTCCTTCTTTAGCACTCATTTCCTGGTTGCTGTTTCCCCAGGTCTTCTGAAAGAATGCCGCATGGGCATTTGCAAACTGCCAAACTTAAGAATCGCTTCAGTCGATCCATTTGGAGGAAAGTGTGCAATCAGCACAGGGGAGGCACTGCCCTGAACCAACTTGCTGGGTGGGCAGTCCAAAACTCCAATAAATTAATCTAAACTTTAAAAACTGCCAAGATCACTACCAGTGTGAAGGATCAAATCAGAGAATCACAAAGAGAAAACCTCACAAATTTTCAAGGAAGGACAGACAATTAGTGTTCCTGTGTAGCTGTCCTAGGACTTCGGTGAAAATTTACTGAAGCAAGAATAAAAAAGCTCTCCACTAGGCTCCTCCCCATATCCATTGCAGCCAACTTTCCACAAGCATGCATGCACACACACACATATGTTGCCAGTGATCAAAACTTGCAACGCTGGCATCAGTGGGTTCTGCTATACATTCTGTGCACTCCGTGTGTTCCCCCATATTATGAGATTTTTCACAATGGCCAATAACACAGCAGAGAATCTTCTCGTGTTCAGCAGCATGGACAGCAGGGCTTTGCAGCTGTTTGTCAGTTTCAGTATTGGGGTTTTTCTCCCTTTGCTTGCATTCCTTTCTGTTCCCTTTCATTTTATGAACTAATGCTAAAATGCTTGTGCAAAAGCTGAACCAAGAGGATTTACACTGAAGGCACTTGCTGGGTGCTACTGCACATCTTTGATAGGGCAATTGTGTGATTTGTTCTTTTTTAAACTCACATTACAAGTGACGTTCCAGCCCCAACCAATTTTTTTCACTCAGTCTTTCCCAGTTCTCCTGTTGCACGAAGCTTTTATCCATGTGGGTCTCAAAATCTCCTGCATAATCTTTTATGTCGGCAGAAGATCTGGTTGGATCTACTCCAGTATGACAACAACTTCATGTGTTTATCTCAGAGCATGTGGCTCATTCATCTTTCATTTGGTGACTCTCAGCTGAATCTGTGAAGTGCTTTCATTGGATAGTGAGGGTATGCGGTGGCGTGGAACCTGAATGGTGTGACAGCCATTTTGCATGTGAATGTTGTGTATTGGGTGATGAAATGTGCACACATGAACACATCCCATGCCTTCTTATTTTCAGCTTATTTCCATGTAAGAAGACTTAGGGTTAGAGTCTGATTGTAGCATACTGTGGGAGGTGATGGTAAGAACAGGTCTAAACAAGGGTGAAATACAGCTATTGTCCAAAAAAGCAGACCTCTGAGTTTATGGCCGGATAGACTCTGTTGACATGGGAGTTGAGCAAGACTATGAAGAAAAAGAATATGACTTGATAGGAAGGCTACTTCAGGCATATGGTTTGAGGCTCATCGTCCAACATACATTCTGGAAGAAACAGATTCTGATATATAGAATCATAGAACCATAGAGTTGGAAGGGACCTCATCTACTTAAAAGGTGATACTTTATCCCCATTCACCCTTGAAAATTAGTTGCTGACAATGAATCGTATAAGATTTGTCAGAATTAGCACCTACAGCAAACAGAGCTAATGTAATGTCTCTAGAAAGTGATCTAAGGTTAATTTCACTGAACTGGCTCATTCTATTAAATCTACTAAATGCAATCATAATGTTACCAGTCAGGCCCCTCCTCACATTGAGGGGAATTCTATATAGACAAATAAAACCATGGCCACCCCTTGCAGAACACTACACCAAATATTGATTTGCAGCACACTGCCTGACTGAAACTGACACTGATATAGATACAAGCTATATCTTCAGTGTAAAAACACTGTTCCAAAACAGGTCACAAGCATGAATGCCAGCCAGTCTCCAGTACGCACCAGGACACTACAGAGGCTGATTCATGAATGTGTTCCTCCCCACCCCAGGGAGATGCATACTTTAGGACAATAGGATTCCCAAGAGCTGGTAACTAATCTGGTCAATTTCCCAATCTCTGTCTTCTTGCACCTACCTACCCAAATTAGCAATTCCTAATACTTTGCCCAACCTTAATAGTTTTCCCAAGCAGTCGTCAAGAACACCTATTGTTCTCAGCTGGTAAGACAACCATAGCCATTATCTATTTCATGAGACCCCATTGAGATTTTATTGTTTTAGGGGCTAGCACATCAACATAACCAGTGCTGTGTGTGGGTGTGTTCTGGATTATTTGTCTATACCTCTACTTATATGTAGGTCCTCTCCTCCCTGAAATGCTGGCTGTTTTGCTGCTGAATCTGCGGACCTTTCTCCACATCGTGACGTAAATATCATCTTTCCCCCAAACATTCTCCTTTCCCCCCACTCTTATTTTCTTCTTTGTGTGTTTTTATCTATTTCTGTGTGATAGTTTGTTTGCTGTACTCCTCTTAATTCCCTTAATTAAGAACAATTCCAGTTTACTTCTGACTGGTTATTTAGAGTTTCTTGAAGGGAACCATCCTTGTAAATGCTGGTGAAGATCTCATTTACCCCCTCTTCATAAGTCTCCAATAAAAACTAATCTCCCTAACTAAATTAGGAGACCACCTATTTGGGTAATAATAGTCTCCTTGGACTATATTCCAAGCACCCTATCTTATGGCTGTTAAATAATTTATAAGCATGGGGAAAATGCCTTGCTAATTCTCCACTGTTGGAAGGAATTTCTGTTGACAAAGTATGACCTCTTCACCCCTGCTGCTGTTACCTAAAATAGATTTATCTGCTCTTGCATCAGCCCTAAATATTGTTGGGTTATTATTTTTATGCCACCATTCATGCAAGGAGCTTAAGATGGCATATATTGTTCATATTACAATGGGTGTGCACCTGGCCCAGCATCAGTATGTGTGTTGGCCTGGAAGGAATTTGAACCCAGATCTCATGGCACTAAAAACCAAGCTAGATGCAACAGCATCCTTGTGACCACCATGAGACACTGTGTTGGATGAATGGTTGTACACCGTCCTGAGCTGGCCTTGGGATAAAAGACGAATAAAGAAATAAAAAGTATAAAATATTAAAATAGAAAATATTAACTAAAAAAATGGGATCATTATATTAGAACCAAAAACAGCCACCACTGTGATAGCATTTTACAAAAATTTACAGCACACAATATGATTACAAAGAATTTTCAGTTTATGTAATTACAGGAAACATTAAAAGACAAACGGGGATAAATGTAATGTCCATGAAAGCCTTGAAAATTTCAGAAATCCCTAATAACATCTGTGGAAATAGTCATAGTGCCAGCCATTGGACAGGAATCTTGATAAACACCTGTCTCATTGTTTTCTTCTTGAATCACTCCTTAAAGCGGCTAAACTACCTATTAAAGGTAAGCTGTATTAATATGGAGCAATGCCAATCTCATCAAGTTATCCCTTTTCAACCGATGGAAGCACCTAACTGTTATTTAGGAATGCAGGAAGTTGGAAAACTGCTTTTTGGATGGAGGATACCCACATCAAGTAGTAAAACATGCAGTTCCTTGAGCTCAAATCAATTTCTAATTCATATCTCAAGGGATGTACAACTGACTTGTTCTGTGATAAGCAAACATCAGTTTAAAAAGGCGTAGCATATGCTCTACAACAGTGGTCCCCAAACTTTTTATCACTGGGGACCGGTCAACGCTTGACAGTTTTACTGAGGCCCAGGGAGGTAGTCTTTTGCCGAGAGACGTCGCCACCTGAGCCCCTGCTCCACTTGCTTTCCAGCTGGTGCCACTGACTTCCCGCCATCCGCTGTGGGGCACTGCCAGCAGCAGCTGCGCAGCGCCATGCCAAGGGGGAGTCCCAGCCATGGCGGCCGCTGGAGAACACCAAAGATGAGCTGGCGGAAGAGTGGCAGGGCAGCCCCCGAGGCAGCAGCCAGGGAGGAGGACGGGGAGGAGCCGCAACCTGGTATCGACTGATCCATGGACCAGTTCTGATCCCCAGGCCAGGGGTTGGGGACCACTGCTCTACAATACACACCTCTGGCCATATCTATTTAAAAATTGTTTACAGATTTTGCATGGAGTTAGTGACATCCTGAGTATAAGAGTGCTCCATTTAGACTTTAGGAGAGAGAATTAAGAACTTGAGAAATATTTTCACCCATTCTGGTGTTTATATGAATCCTTGGAATAAAAATATTCCTCTTGGAATATTTGCCCCCTTTTAATGTGAATCATCCACAGGGCCAGTGGCTCTTCCTCAGTTTTCTAATTTCAACAGCAAAAGGGTAGTTTATATCATGATTTGCCCTTGTATATTACTTTACATGTGACTGGGGTTTTGGACTGTAAAAACTCACACAGTTGAACATTGATCTTGTAATAAAAACAAGGAAGCACCACTTTGTGGAAAGGTGTCATACCAGTGAAGATTTGTGTGTTTCTTGTTATTCGTAAACCATCATATGTTTTTAAACTCACACATTTTCAGAAGATTTTACAATGACAGGAGGCATCTTGGATTTTCAGATTTAAAATGTACTTACTCCACAGGCTTAATGACAATGGATTTCTCTCATTTTGTCTGAGTAATTACTCAATAGGTCATTGTAGTGTATATTGAAAATAGTTATGAACCCGTCATATTATTCAGAATATTTATTAAGTTTGTCGTATCTTTCCTATTAGAATGTATCATAATGGTACAATAGGATATATTTAGCTTCTCCTACCTCTTGTGGCGCAGAGTGGTAAGGCAGCCGTCTGAAAGCTTTGCCCATGAGGCTGGGAGTTCGATCCCAGCAGCCGGCTCAAGGTCGACTCAGCCTTCCATCCTTCCGAGGTCGGTAAAATGAGTACCCAGCTTGCTGGGGGGTAAACGGTAATGACTGGGGAAGGCACTGGCAAACCACCCCATATTGAGTCTGCCATGAAAACGCTAGAGGGCGTCACCCCAAGGGTCAGACATGACTCGGTGCTTGCACAGGGGATACCTTTACCTTTACCTTTACCTGGTGAGTAAGAGAAACATGATGAGATGGTATTGTTTCATGTTGATATAGCTTTACCAGTATCAGGTGGGAGCTTATGCTTCTGGTAATGGGCAAATGGGTGTGTATCTGCCTCTGTGTTACATGCAGCTGTGTGATCTTCTGTTTTAATGAATACATCAGTCTAAGGAGTAGCTGAAAAAGAAAACAACAAAGCAGGTGTTTATCTTAATGCCAGTCCAATGGCTGCTACTGTGAATATTTCCATAGCTGCTATCACGAATGTCTGAAATATTCAGGGCTTTCATGGACATTACAAATTTTGGCTGCTTATGTCCATGGCTTTGTATTCTTGAAAAGTTTCCTGTAGTTCAAAGTCATACTGTCTGCAGGAAAAGCTTGTAGCACTTTACCACAGTAGGATTGCCAGGTTTCTTCTGGCAACTGGTGAGGGGCTGGGATGGGGGGAGGACTTACCAGAAGCAGGAGGGAGGCTCTTCCAATGTGCAGCAATATGCCTACGTCATTCCCCACATGATCCGGAAGTGACTTCAGAATGACACTTTAGTAGAAGAGGATGAGGAGTTGTTTTTTATATGCCACTTTTCTCTGCCAGGAGTATCAAAATGGGTTACAAGTGCCTTTGGGTAAAAACTTTATGGTGAATTTGCAGTTTTTGCTCCAATACCAGAGCATCGCCCTGGTGCCCCTGATGTCATGACATCACTTCCGGGGCATGAAGACAGTGACATGGACTTATCACTGCACATCAGCAGAGCCTCCTCCTTTTTTAAGGGTACATTCCCCCCTGCTGGCCAGCTGATTGGCAGTGGTGCCTCCACTGAGGGCCTCTGGCAACCCTATATCATAGTGGTGGGAATTTTTTTTAAACTTGCAGCCATTTTAATTTTAAAGTCAGTTATGATTGTTGCACAGGCCCAGTTCTGATCACAGTGCTCTTGTCTCCTCACCTAAAGGTTGCAATCCTAAAAACAGTTTCTTAAACCTCAGTGAACAAAATAGGACTTCTTCGTAGACCTGCTTAAGATTGTTCCCTTCACCCCTCACTATCCATTACATCACATTGTTAACTGTACTGGATGTTACATTTTTCCATTCTGTCTCCTCTAGTGCTTCAACTCCCCTCCTCCAACAGAAGTAACAGAAGCAAAGAACTTTGGTCACAAAGGTCTTCCTGGAATATCAGCTCACTATTTGGACACTGGTCGGTTTCATCATGGTTTCCCGTCACCGCAGCGTTCTGTTTTTCTACTTTTTCTTGATTTATCCTCTTTTGCTGACTGCAGGTATGATTTAAGAGATGATAAAAATTTACATTTAGCAAAATGTTATAGTGGTTCATATTCTCATGAAAAGCTCTCTGAGCAAAGAAATGATTATGCACTCTTTATTTTTCCAAGTTGAATCTGTTTTCATGATAGTGTTTATTCCTTTACTTAATGATCAAAACAGAAGAGGCTGTTGTCAGACTTATTGATAATCTTTTTTTAAATTGTGTTTCACTCTTACATGGTTTCCAAACTGTGAAATCAGGACATCAGGAGATTTGATCTTCTATATTTTAAAATAATAACAGTATCCATCATTTAATACATTCAAATATGAGCATGTGTTCCTGTGGAAGCTATAGGAGAAGCTGTAAAGAAAAGCAACTTAGACATCTAAGTATTTAAATATCCACAAGTTCATTTAAAAACTGCTTAGTATGGTTGTAAGGAATTAGGTTCCTTTAATCATTAAGGTTCAGCTTTTGGACAGATGCAAGAAGTTAAATGGGGAAAGCATATGGCTAATAGTGTCTTTTTAATATCCAGTAAATTAATAGTGTGCCGGCTGTACATTAGAAGAATTTTTCCCCAATGACCTATACTGTAATTTGGTCATTCCAATTTACAGTCTACAATTCAAGAGGGATTATTCACAGCAAATCATTTAAAACTATATTTTAAAGTTACCGTCTTCTAGGGAAAAACTAAAAGGGGTTTCTATCAGCAAGAGCTTCAATTTAACTCCAAAACACAGTTCAGTAACTAACCAGAGCAAAGATTTAACTAGTTGTTTAACTTGCTGCAGCCTTTCATAGTAGGCATTCTTAATCCATTGAATGAGTTAAAACAGAAGTAAAAATGTGTCTTCTGAAATAAAGCCATACATTGCCTGTAACCCTGCTGTTCTTACAATCAGGGACGTAAATCACAGAAATCTCCTAGTATATCAGATCATGCACATAATGTGAATTATGCTCTTCCGTGCACATAGTCTTCCTGAATATTCTTTTCATGTAGAAAAAGGGACAAAATTATGGATTCATTCCATTATACACATACACAGATGCAAGATGCCACTGTATATCTGAAGTGAATGTGGGTCACATTGTTATCTGGCATAATGACTACTAGGTTACGGTGAAACTTTGTAGAGAAAAAGGAAGAGGAAGAACAGGAAGAAGAAGAAGAAGAAGAGTTGGTTCTTATATCCCATTTTTCTCTACCTGAAGGAGTATCAAAGCGGCTTACAATCACCTTCCCTTTCCTCTCCCCACAACAGCCACCCTTTCAGGTGGGTGAGGCTGAGAGAGCCCTGATATTACTGCTTGGTCAGAGCACCTTTATCAGTGCTGTGGCAAGCCCAAGGTCACCCAGCTGGTTCCATGTGGGCGAGCGCGGAATCAAACCTTGCTTGCCAGATTAGAAGACCACACTCCTCACCACTACGCCAAGCTTGAAGGTACAAGAACAGAGAGCTGTTCCCTCTGCAGGTGGAGAGGGAACAGGGGGAGATCTCCTGCTTTTATAGTTTACCTTTAGACTACAGAGATCAGTTCCCTTGGAGAAAATGACTGCTTTGGAGGGTGACTCTACTGCATCATCCACAAGCCTCACCCTTTCCAGGCTCCATCTCCAAATCTCCAGGTATTTCCCAACCCTGAGCTGGCAACTATAAAATATGCACACATGCTAGATTTCAATTTACACTGGATGGAAGTGAAGTCAACTCCAGTTTTTTGTTGGCCCTGGACAAAACAGCATAACCAGGCCCCCTTTCCCACTTTAGGTCCCTGTTGATGAGAGAGACAGGGTATAAATGAAATAAACATCTCAAGAGAACCTTGAGGAACAAATTAGAGAAAGCTATGGTGACTTTGTCAAGATTACTCAGTGAGCCTAGACAAGGCTTTTTCAACCAAGGTTTTGTGAAACCCTGGTATTGCTTGATGGCCTCAGAAGGGTTTCCTGAATGGGTCGAAATTAATTGGTATTTTTAATATATTTTTAAAATTTGTTAAACATTTATCGGGATCGCACCACTTCTGGGGTTTCTTGAAGCTTGAAGAATGTTTCAGGGGTTCTCAACAGTAAAAAGGTTGAGAAAGGCTGACCTAGACTAAGTCTGGGTGGTGAAAATTTTAAAACCTAGCCTCAGTCCATCTCTAAAACTATCAAGTAGTTCTGACTAGGGGTGTGCATTCAGATCCAACATATTTGAGTTATCTCAGGAAAACCAGGGGGAAATCCTGAGAAAATCCCTGATACATTCAGAAATTATCAGCAGATCCAAAAGCAGCAAGAGACAAGAACAGATTGTTCCCCCTCTCAGTTTCTTGGGCTTATGCAGTCCCTTTAAAATTTAAAGAGACTGCAGAAGACAGCTTCTCCCAGAGCACATGACTGAAGGGCAAGAAATGGCTATTGTGGTCCCTCCAGCTCTGTTACTAAGTGTGTGAAGAAGTCTTCTGCACCTGCTCAGAATCTACATGTGCCTGCACAAGGACAACTAGATGAACAACAGTCCAACCCTGTGCGGGGGTTTTCCGCACTTCAATATACCAAAACAGAAAAATGGGGGGCGGGAGGGGACTGCACATCACTAGTTCTCACTAATCGCTTTTCAATAGGTAAACCAGTGTAAGGGATGGTAATTATGGGATAGTGTTTTGTTATGACATGGAAAGGAATATAATTCCATGGTATTTTATTCATACTTAGCATGGGCCATGCTAGTTCATTTTTTTAATTAAGCAAAAGCAATTAAAATGCCAAATTTGTTAGGACTAAAAGTCACAGCTAGACTTTGAATTTGATTTTTAAAAATTTCTCAGGATTTGATTGTAAGTATGCAATTTAAAAATGCTTCAGACTGTAACCTCAGGTTTTGGTGGACAGGTTTTTTGGTGCAGCCCTCGAATTTCTGGAACGATTGGCCTCGTAGTGGAATGATGAGCCCTGGGAGGAGTGGAAGCATTCTGTGATTAGAATGACAGCCCCAGGCAGTAGCAGAAATGTTCTGGACCGAGAGTGCCAGACCCCCACTTTCCCTAGGAATAAAATCAGTGCTTTGAGTCAGGGAATGACAGGGCAGCCCCTGGAGGTAGTAAAAGTATGCTCAGCTTGGAATGACAAGCCCCAGAGTAGAATAAGGTAAAAGTAAAGGTATCCCCTGTGCAAGCACTGCGTCATGTCTGACCCTTGGGGTGACGCCCTCTGGTGTTTTCATGGCAGACTCAATATGGGGTGGTTTGCCATTCCTTTCCCCAGTCATTACCACTTACCCCCCACCGTTTACCCCTCTTGGAAGGATGGAAGGCTGAGTCAACTTTGAGCCAGCTGCTGGGATCGAACTCCCAGACTCATGGGCAGAGCTTTCAAACTGCATGTCTGCTGCCTTACCACCCTGCGCCACAAGAGGCTCTAGAGTAGAATAGGGGTGTGCAATTTTTAAAATGAGCTGCAAGGGGAACCAGCAGCACCCAAGGCTGTGCAGAGCTCTCAGCTCCCACCATGTCAGCTGATCTTCTCTTGCAGCTCGGTTTAAACCAGGCTGCAGAGAAAGCCTGCCAGCCCCAAGCTGAGCTGGCAGGGCCTGTCTTCTGCATTCTGCATTATTTTTAAGAAAATCAAAAATCTTTTTTTTTTAATGGAAGCATTAAGAAATGGACGGCCACAGTGGCCGTTGCCAGGCAGTCACAATAGAATTGCCAGTCTTTCAAGCCCTGATTTCTTTCAAGGTCTATTCTGGCCTTTGAGAGGAAGATTTATTGGGGTCAGGTGTTTGGTACCGGGAGTCAGGTTGGCGTGGTTCAGGAAATGTTTAACTTTTCAGCTCTCCAAGGCACATGAAGGGATTGGGGTCTATTTAATGCCTCCAGAGCCACCACACAGCTGATCTTCACAGGGGCTTATCTCAGCAGGTCAGCTGTTTGTCAGGAGTGGGGAGGTTCAAACCACCCACAGCCCAAGCTGACCCTGTGGAGAGACTGATACCATACAACTTGCATGACTCACCCAGGACAGGCTGCTTGCTGTGGTTCAAAAGCAGCCAAACCATGAAAGCAAATGTGATGTAGTAGTCAGAGATTCAGACTAGGATCTGGTAAACTCTGGTTGAATCTACACCCTGCCATGGAAGCTCACTTGATGATCATGAGATAGTCACTTTCTCCCAGACTAATCTACCTCACAGAGTTGTCGGGAGGATAAAATTGGTGTTGTGTCAGCTGATTTGAGTCCTCCCCCCTATTTGGGGGAAAAAGTGGGATAGAAATCACGTAAATGAGTAGCTGAAGATGGATAAAAGGCTGATGGGTAGGTGAGAAGGAAGCAAGGAAAGGGCTGCCAGGAGGATGAGAACAGTGGGGAGGGGGGATGCAGGGGGAAATAGCATGTGCCCTGCTGGGCTATGGTTCAGTGGCTCATTATCAGCTATGCATGTGAAAGGTCCTAAGTTCAATCCCTGGCATCTCTAGTGAAGGAATCTGAAAGTAGGCTATATGAAAGACCTTTACTCAAGACCGGTCAGACTGAGTTATGCATGATGGTGGACCAAGAGTCTAAGCAACAGGGCCTAACCAACTTCAGTTCACAAGTGACTTCAGCTAGCCTATAATTTCCTTTTAAAGTCTTCTTAAATCACAAGGAAGCTAGCAATATCCTACAGAGGAAAAGGCGAGCCAATTCCTTCCTGGAAGAGCTGAAATCTGGGTCGTTGGAGCGAGAATGCCTAGAAGAGCAATGTTCATTTGAGGAAGCCAGAGAAATCTTCCAGGATAACAAAAGGACGGTAAGTAATATAGCACCTGAAAGGGTGCGTCTTCCATTGTCCTGAAGTTTTAAATGGCATCTTCCAATTTTAATGATGGTGACTTGGAGGGTGGTACAAGGTGGTTAATTTTAGCTGATGTTGCTCCTTGGGGACAGCCTTCAAAAGAATTAGCTTGGAAGGGGGAGATAAACATTGCCTTCCCTTGCATGTGTGGAACTCTAGTCAGGATCTAGGTTAGTTGATTGTACAAGGATATAAAATTCAGGTTAAACCCTATTATGGTTGTATTATTATGTTTGCACTAAGAAGGCCCTTGACATAGTGGCATAAGGAATTGCAAGCATATTTATCATTGGCACAGTCTGCTGAATCTCAGTGGTTTCATCTGGCAGCAATAATTTGGGAATAGGGCTGGTGATGCTTTTGTCAAAAGCAGCGATCCCACATTCCCTCCTTTTTCTGGCCTTGTGCAATGACAAACAACCTCAAAAAATGATGTGAGGAAATGGGAATTCTGACAACAGTGATATCTTGTCACTCAAGTTCTTGTCACTGTCCTTTATCAGGGTAAGAAAGAGAAGGAAATACAAGGTTTCTGCTCTGAGTGCTTCCCTTATATTATCTGATCTATTTGAAGACAAGAAGTTCAGTTGATTATTTAATTTACTTTTTTCTAACCGGTGACCATGTGAGTCTGTCACTGATTCTTAAACCAGAAGTGTTGAAAGATCTTTCAAGCTAGGATGTCCTTGTTCTCTGACATTAGTGCAACTTGGAACTGACCATTGTGCATCATAATTGTATGCCTCCTATCTATAGTGCGTATGCACGTTAATGCATACACATGTTCATACATATGTGCCTGAACACCAATGCAATATGTATTGTGCAGTTTGCTATTTCATATGCTACAGCTGGATAAAACCTTATTTGTTGGTAGCATATTTTAGGATAATTACAGTATTTTTCTTCTGTATCATTATCAAAGTCAGCATAAGCTTCTTAAATTATTGCAAAACAGGTTATTGACGAATGCCCAGAATAGCTCTCTGTGATCTGTAGCATTGTGGTGATGTTGGTAGAGAATTAGGATGGTTAAATCCTGGCTATGAGAATAAAGGTGCTTTAAAATATACCATATTAAGCCAACTGTATAATAATAATAGCTAGCATTTATATGATACTTTTGGTGTTTCTCATTTTTCATTGTAATCCCTATTCCATAGGTCAATACTGTCGTCAAGAACACCATCCATGCAATATTTTTCATGTGGACCAATTCAGTAGCACATAATTGCCTCTTGCTTTTGTGGCCAGCTGCCACCTGAATTTTTCTTTGCCTGCCAGAAGTTCCACCATATAGTGGAATGAGGAGGTCTTAAGATCATGAGGACCTGAAAAAATCTCCTTTTTTATTTTAAAAAAATCTCCCCCATTGTCAAGACTAGGTCCATATTACGGAAATCTTCCAGTCTGTTGCAGCTGAAGCGACACAGTTTCCCAAATCAACTCCACTCTTCCACACAGTTCCTTGATATACTATTAGTTCTGGTCATCTCTACGCTGGCAGATATTTGGCAAGGTTATTCACCCAAAGACTCACTTAGTTCACTTCCCTTGGAAGATCCCATGGATACTGTCCAGTGGTTGGTTGAGGAGGTCAGGAGGTTATGGTCAGGAGGCCTCTGGCCAGCTTCCCTGGGAGTGGCAGGCTATAAATCAAATAATAATAATAATTTTCTGTAAATATATTTAGTGAGAAAAAGCATTCTCTCTTTACCCTTTCTGTTCCATTCCTCCATGCTGCCAAGAAGATATCTGTATTATGCTCAAGGACTCTGCTTCCTGAACCAACTACGCTGTGTTAGAGCCACAAAAAGAGATCATGAGTTAGCTTTCTTGTTTTTCTGCTGCCACAGAACTGTACGCCTTGTTTTTTTAAAGACCTTTTTCTTGCATTTCTTCCATTAAACTCTGTTTTGCAAACCTAGGAACAGCTTCGTTCTGTGACCACATCAAATCGGGGTCATCCTTGACAATTGTCTGCCCCGACAAAGAGATTTGGGGAACTCAAAAGCTTGCACGCTTACATGACACTGGGTTGGTCCTAACAATAGGCATTGCTTGGATTGTGGTCTGGGCTTTTTGGATTTTGTTTTTGGACTAGCACTGCTGTAAACAACACACAATACTAATGCCCCAGTGTTGTAGATCATAAGCTCAATAACTTGCTTAAGGCCACTAAATGTCTTTATGATAGAGGTCAGATGTAAACTAGGACATCCCCCAGTTGTAGTTCATTCTCTGCTTGTCATCTGTGAAATGTTATTGGAGTTTGGTAGCCTTTCGTTGTCAGGGTGAAGGTACTTGTGAAGGTATTTGTGAAAGAAATAGGCGGTGATATATGAAAGCATCCTTATGTATGATTTGCTTCTTCTTTCTCCCGCATCCTAGATGGAATTCTGGAAGTTGTATACAGGTAAGGCAGTGCCTATAAACAGTGTTGTACAATGCTTCCTACTAGAGTTCTTTCCAAACATTTTGCTGACCCCACATATTTTTTACAGCTCCCAAAAGTTGCGACTCCAACCCTTGCCAGAATGGTGGGACGTGTATAGACCATTATCAGAATTACGTGTGCCTGTGTCCTATGGAGTATGAAGGCAAAAACTGTGAAACAGGTCAGATGATGTTAATTTCCACAAATAGCTTTGAAATTGTGTTTTGAATTCAAGGGCCAGGCATTTCAAATATGTGGTTCCAGCATCTGAGATATTTAGGAAATGATTGTGTGTGTTGAATGGGGAAAGTTTTGTTTTGCTTTAATTATGAGTGCTTCCCAAATGGGGCAGGGAGGCAGATAGAAGACTTGTGCAAACACGAGGCCTGTTTCCATGCTACAAAGTCCGCAGATTGGAGTCCAGGATCGGCACATTGTATCCCAGGCACTCTTCAGTTCCACAGTGCCCAGTTAGGATTTTAACTACAATGCAGAGACCGGGCTTCAGCCTCCTGCCCTCACCATTTTCCCAACCTGAAATTGTTCTAACACCTCAGTAAAATATTGCAGTGGGGAAGACCGAGGTCCATGTGCACCACAATCATTCACCAAATGAAACATCACACACACACTGAGGAACTAACATCACAGGCACACAGGGTAGGACCTTAGACTAGGGGTAGTCAAACTGTGGTCCTCCAGATGTTCATGGACTGCAATTCCCATGAGCCTCTGCCAGCATTTGCTGGCAGGGGCTCATGGGAATTGTAGTCCATGAACATCTGGAGGACCACAGGTTGACTACCCCTGCCTTAGACCCAACTGATATATTACACTCTACATAGCTATCAGCCAATAGGTAACTAGCTATGTTTCTGTTGCCAATCATATGTGAAAGTTGTGCTTGCTGGTGAAGGAATCACAGTTTTCAGCAATTATGCCCGATGAGGGGCTGTAACTTAGTGGTGGAGCATCTGCTTGATATGCAGAATGTCCCGGGTTTGATCCCCAACATCTCCAGTTAAAATATCTGGCAGCAGGTGATGTGAAAGACCTCTGCCTGAGACCCTGGAGAGTTTCTGCCAGTCTGAGTACACAGTACTGACCTTGATGGACCAAGTCAGTATAAGGCAGCATCATGAGAGCCAGAGCGATATCATGGTTAACCGCCTACTCTAATCTGTAGAACTGGATTTGATTTCCCAATCCTCCATATGAAGCCTGTTGGGTCACTTTGGGTCAATCACGATTTTCTCAGAATTCTTTCAGCCTCACCTACCTCACAAGGTTTCCGCTATGGGGAGAGGAAAGGAAGGCAATTGTGAACTGCTTTGAGACTCTCCTGTGGATAGAGAAAGGCAGGGCATAAAAACCCATTCTTCTTCTGTGGTTTGAAGGCAAGGAAACAATTTCCCCTACAACTAGAGCAGTTTTCTGACTTATTCAGTTGTGAAGTTGGTTGTGGATGTAACACTTCCTCTTAGCACACAATATCGGGAAAAGACTTTCAGTTCTAGCATTGCTAAATGTGGACTTCCAGACTGAGCGTTTTCTGAAAGTTGGGTGCACTTCTATCACATGTCTGACTCACACTAGGTCGATGGGAGGAGGCTGCCATTGGTTTCCAGTTCCTTATTCTATCTTCCTAGTTCCTTTCAGGTGTGTAACTGTGTTGATCTAAAGCAGCAGAACAACCCCTGAGTCCAGTGGCACCTTTAAGGCCAAGAAAGTTTTATTCAAGCTTTCGTGTGCACAAACACTGTCAGATATCTGACGAAGTGTGCATGCACACAAAAGATTATACCTTGAATCATAATTTCTTGGTCTCTTGGTTCCTTAAACATGGTTGTTCTGATATTCTTCTGAAGTTTTTCTCTAGCTTCACCCTTTTCCAAGAACTTATGGAAAACAAAATTTGGTTCATTTATGTCGCTTTCTCTATTGATTAGCTGAAATAGAAAAACTGAAGTGCATTTATGACAACGGCAATTGTCACCAATACTGCAGAGACACCCCAACCACAGTACGGGAGTGTTTTTGTGCAAAGGGATACAGGCTAGCCAGTGATGAAGTATCTTGCATCCCAGAAGGTAAGGAACATTTCATATCACAACCATGTAGGTAGCATCCCTTTCCAGATAGATGCCAGAAAGCAGAACTTTTCAATAGATTATCAAGCTGAAATCCGGTTTTAATTAGCTGATTTTATTTTTATTTATTAAATTTCTCTTTGCTCAAGGCCAATCCTAGCATGAATAAGGAAGGTAGTCAGCCCAACTGACCAGAGTTGGAAAATTACTCATCTCAGCGCCAATTCCAGGTTTTTTGGGGCCAGCCCCAGGGCAGAGAGTGGCCAGAGGCCTCCTCCCCTCCTTGGCAGGGAGACGGCAGGACAGACGCAAGGGCAAGAGGTCAGTGGCAGTGCTTCACCTCACTGCATGAGGATGCCATCCCTGAGTACCTTTTAAATAGGGCTTTTGTAATTTCACCTTCTGAGGGGTGACTTTTTCTTCTCACATAAATTGCATTTCTGGGTTCTGAGCTGAGAGATGGACACTATGACTTTTGTTAGTGTTCTTGCTAGGGATGCCAGTCTCCCGGTGGGACCTGGGGTTTCCCTGGAGCTACAGCTCATCTTGAGACTACAGAGATCAGTTCCCCCTGGAGGAAATGGAGGGTGGACTGTATGCCATTGTACCTCACTGAGATCTCTGTCTTCCCCAGGTGCCATCCCCAAATCTTTGCCAATCTGGATCTAGCAACCCTATTGCCTACCCCGCATCACCTGCCAGTGGCTAGGGGAACCTGGGAACCCTAGATCCGGCATACCGCTTTTGAGCTAGCACATGATGTTTGCATTGTCAGTAACAGAACTGCAACTCCTAAAGTGGTGGCTACAGAACAAACTGTATTTTATTATATTTTTATTGTTTTTATAGCATTTAAATGGGAAACTCCCTGAGCCCATCATTGGGGAGGGGCGGTTTATAAGTTAAATTATACATTAAAGTAAATAAATAATGCAAACTCATGGTGTTGGATCTTCTGACTCTGAACCAAGAGTCCTCCCTTAGCAAAAACAGATCATTGTAAAGATAAAGGTATCCCCTGTGCAAGCACCAAGTCATGTCTGACCCTTGGGGTGACGTTTTCATGGCAGACTGGAGTGGTTTGCCAGTGGTTTGCCAGTGCCTTCCCCAGTCATTACCGTTTACCCCCCAGCAAGCTGGGTACTCATTTTACCGACCTCAGAAGGATGGAAGGCTGAGTCAACCTTGAGCCGGCTGCTGGGATTGAACTCCTAGCCTCATGGGCAGAGCTTTCAGACTGCATTTCTGCTGCCTTACCACTCTGCGCCACAAGAGGCTCATAAAACAGATCGTAGGATCCAATTCATTGACTGGATAGTGAATCTTGAAATCAGGTTCAGTCCCACGGTTTTCACAGGTAGGCATTTGTTGGGCTACATATAATTTTAACAGCCCATTGAGAATGAACTGAAAATGATTTGCATGCCATATTTAGATAAGTAAGAAGTAAGAAGAAGTAAGAAGTGTATTCAGAGCCAATGTGGTGTAGTAGTTAAAATGCTGGACTAGGATCTGGAAAATTCAGGTACAAATCTCCACACTGCCATTGAAGCTAGTGGGTGACCCTGGGCCAGTTACACATGCCTGAGTACATACCTGACCTATCTCACAGGGTTGTTGTGAAGATGAAAGGGAGGCACAGGGAACAATAAAGCAGGGTGAAAACGCTAGAGGGCATCACCCCAAGGGTCAGACATGACCCGGTGATTGCACAGGGGATACCTTTACCTTTTTATAAATGGAAATAAATAAATCATAGAAGAGTTAGGCATGACCATACAAGCCATTTTCCTGCTCAACGGTCAGTCATACAGAGAAACTGCATAATGACGGTCCTGACAATATCTCTGCTTTTCAAAATATTATTCTGTTCAGTATAAGCCAGCCTAAAATGGCTTATATCACAAGTTTTGTACAACTTTGTTAATCCTTTTACAGTTGATTATCCATGTGGGAAAATACCCATTTTGGCCAAAAAAAATGAGTCTCGGGAGGGAAGAATTGTCGGTGGCCGTGTCTGTCCTCCAGGGGAATGCCCATGGCAAGTAAGTCTTTATTGAATTTTAGTAACATTTCCTCTTAACCTTTTCACATCCCATGTGCCTGGCACAGGACTCTGTAATCGTGCTTTGCATGAGGGATTAAAAACAACTCTGTTCTTTTTAGCCCAGCGAGCTAAACATGGCTATACTCATGCATGCAGTGAGGAGTAAGTTCACAAAATTACACAGTTAATGGATGACACTTATAGAAAAACATTTGTACGAAGCAATCAAATGAGTGATTTAATGACTAACATGTTTTTCACAGGAAGAAAAACCTCAAATTTTCCACAACCTCCCACAATCGATGGTGCAGCCTTGAGGGAGATTGGTATCTCACAAGGGGTTTTTTGACTCTCTGAAGCTCATATTCTAAAACTCTTATTTCTCTAAGGTGCTACTTATTGGCAGAGGAGCAAAGCACCAAGCTGCTTAAAGAATATTGAGAAGAGAAAATCACTTTGCAAAGCAAGAGAAGAGAAAGAGCATCTTAACAGTCGAACTTTTTCATTCCCTAGAGGAACTGAAAAATATCAGAAACTTCCTAGTCTAACTACGCATCTCCTCTGACACTCCCTGTAGGGTATTCTTCGTTGAAACACAAACACAACATTTCTTGCATATATGCAGCGTGGGTCCTACCTATCTGAGGGACCGCTTATTTGCTTATGCCCCCTGCAGGGCTCTCCGCTCTGTGGGTAGGAATCTGTAGGTTGACCCGGGCCCCCGGGAAATCTGCCTGGCCTCAAACTGGGCCAGGGCCTTTTCGGCCTTGGCTCCTGCCTGGTGGAATGAGCTCCCGGAAGAGCTAAGGGCCCTGACGGAGCTGTCTGTTCTGCAGGGCCTGCAAGACAAAGCTCTTCCACCAGGCATTTGGTTGAGGCTGCGGGGAGGGGGGGTTGACTGGAGTTCAATCAGGGGTCCCAACCTAGCCGAGCATCTCTGTAATATAATAACAACTAGTGCTGACTTGTATGGCTGGTTTAGCAGATTGTATTGGGGTAGTTTGTTTCCGCCATCTTGTGGGTCGTATTTGTTACTGCTTTAATGTGGTTTTTATGGGGTAATTGTTTATGCTTTTAATTGTTAGCTGCCTCAAAGCGACAAAAGTCGTGAGAAGTGGGATATAAATCCAAATATAAATAAATAAAATAAATATTACTGCACTGTTGAACTCACACCTAGCTGTTCTTACCGCGGACAAACACGTTACCCTCTGAAACTGCCCTCTTCAATGTGACAGCATCAAACATGGGAACTGCAGTGAGATTACTAATCTGTGTGTGAATGGCTGCTCTTGGCTCCCTGTATTTCAAAAATACCATACTGTAAAATGCCGAGGAGGTAACCCTTCTTTGGACTTCACATGCTTAAAGCCATTAGGTAGCGCAGGAGACAATCCTTTTCTGGTAGCGCAGGAGACAATCTTGTTCTGCTCCTTCCTCACTGCAGCCCCATCCTCTGTGGGCAGCTTCTCCACCGGCATCGTGTGGTTCCAGCACAGGCCTTTGGGCTGTCAAAACCTCCTTCCTCTTGTTCCAGCAGAGAAGCTGGTGGGATCCAACCCATTTTAAAGTGTTCTGCTTAAACCCATGTACTTCCTCCAATGCTAGATGGCTGACGCTTAAGCAAATGACTTCTGTGCAGACCCTTAGAGTGGTGATGGTTGTATTTGCAGGCACTGTTAATAGATGGTGTAAAAGAAAAATGTGGAGGTGTTTTACTTGCTCCATCGTGGGTCGTTACTGCAGCTCACTGCTTGGATGAAATGCAGTCCAGAGTACTCAGGGTAAAACTGGGTAAGTGAAGTCATCGGTCACTAGTTGTAGAAAACCTAAATGGGATGAATGTTTATTGAAACGTGAATTTAAAGAGGACTTGCAGCTAACCGGGCAGGCAGCCCTCTCCTTCTTTGTTCCCTTCTTGTCCCTTGACCCTGCTTCCTCCTTACTTCAGTTTTCTTTCCTTGTTATTTTCCTTATCTGCTGTCCCCTCAGGCCTCTGATCTTGATTTTTGATACTTCGGAGGATATCCTCATCCTTCCTGGTGGGTACTTGCATCCCCTTGTAAGAATCATAGAATCACAGAATCATAGAGTTGGAAGGGGCCACACAGGCCATCTAGTCCAACCCCCTGCTCAATGCAGGATCAGCCCAAAGCTTCCTAAAGCATCCAAGAAAAGTGTGTATCCAAGAAAAGTGTGTATCCAACCTTTGTTTGAAGACTGCCAGTAAGCTGCTAAACTTATCCTCATCTACCTTGTCTCATCTTAGTTCCTTTTCTTCCATACTGACCTAACCCTCTTTCCCTTGATCCCTTGCTTTTATGTACTTCAAAATGTAGGAAAGCCAATGGTCCTTGAATAATTGCAATTACTTCCCCATCCCTAAGTGTACCCCCAATTTCATCTTTGATAGGAAGGTACATATAACAAGTACTTCATGTGCAGAATTTTCAGGATAAGCAAGGCTGGAAATGGGACCTAATGTGCTTGATTGTGATAGGGACCTAGTGTAGCCAACCACAGTGCACCCAACCACAGGCAGTTACACTGCAAATGTACATGGTAGCTATTTTTGTATTTCTTCCCCATTTTTATTTACTGATCATCTCTGTATTTCAGGGGTTTTTTTCCAAGCAGTTCAATGAGTAGCTTGTCCATTCTGTTTGGGGCTGATAAACAGTGGCTTTACAATGCCGACTAGATAGATTTAATGACTGAATTAGATGTATAAAAACCAATGGATAAAGGACCAGGACAATTTTATATGGAGTTGCAGGAGAAGGGATTAAAAACTGGAATGTAAAAGAGCCCTGCTGAATCTCATGTGCATCTAGTTAAGCACCCTGTTTCCCCCAGAGAGCAAGAAGATGTCTATAGGGATCCCACAGGGAGGGAAACAGCCCTCCCCCACTGTTGCCATCCGGAAACTGGCACTCAGAAGAAGAAGAGTTGGTTCTTATATGCCGCTTTTCTCTACCCGAAGGAATCTCAAAGTGGCTTGCCTTTCCTCTCCCCACAGCAGACATCCTATGAGGTGAGGGTGAGAGAGCCCTGATATTACTGCTCGGTCAGAACAGCTTTATCAGTGCTGTGTTGAGCCCAAGGTCACCCAGCTGGCTGCATGTGGGGGAGTGCAGAATCGAACCCGGCATGCCAGATTAGAAGTCCACACTCCTAACCACTACACCAAACTGGCTCTCTCTCAGGGGCATATTGCCAATACAGGACGAACAGAAATGTGCTTTGAAGACTTATGACCCAGTTCACACATTTAGCAGAGCACCATGCAGGTAGCTTCTTGTCATACAATCATATGGGTATGTCATCATGTGGGCATCTTTGTGTAATGTAGAATTCCGCAGGGCTCAACCAATTTCAGTGGCTGGGAGCCTTATCAAAAACCTTTTGAAAGTCCAGGTATATAATGTCTACCAGGTTATTGTTGTCTACATGCTTGTTCACCTCCCAAAGATTGATGAGGCAGGTCTTCCTTTGCATAAACCATGCTGATTTTAACTAAGGAGGCTTTGTCCCTTTGTGCTTAACAATTCTTTGATTACAGTTTCTGATAATTTGCTCGGGATTAACATTAGGCTGACTGGCCTATAATTTCCTGGACCCCTTTTTAGAAATTGGTGTCATGTTTACTACTCTCCAGTATTCTGGTAAAGCAGCTGAATGTAGTGATCGGTTACATATACAGGTTAGTTGCTCAATAATCTCACATCTGATTTCCTAACAACTTGTGAGTGTACGCCATCAGGGTGTGGAGACTTAACATTTTTTAATGTCCCCAGTAGATCTTTTATTTCATCTTTGGTTACCTGACTTCACACTGTCTTCTTAAAAATAGGGGCTGTGGCATAGGTATGTGCCCCACACTTTTCACAGTGAACACAGAAGCAAAAAAAAGTCATTGAGCTTCTCTACCATCTCCCTATCTTCCTTTAGCAATCCATTTATTCCTTTGCCATCCAAAGGTCCCATTGCCTCTCTGGCTGGTTTCCTGTTCCAGATATATTTTAAAAAATGTTTGTTTGTCTTGATGCTTCACAAACCCTCCTCAAACTCACTTTTTGCATGCCTGATTATTGACTGACATTCTGATGTTGTAAACAGGTTATAGACTACATGGAAAAGTAAGAACAAAACTGCTATGTTAAGAAATGGTTAATCAATGTTAATATTATGAGTCTAAAGAATCAGATCTACTCTCTGGTTTTGGCTCATAATATATGATATCTGCATTCTCAACATGTTCATTGCTCATCCAGGTGAATATGACAGAGATGAAGAAGAAGAAGCTGAGCAGGAAAGGAGGGTTGCTGAAGTTATAGTCCACGAACAATATATTGTTAAAAAAACTGACAATGACATTGCCTTACTACGATTGGACAAGCCAGTAAACTTTACTGATTATGTGGTACCCATATGTTTGCCTGAGCGACCGTTTGCTGAAGCCATCTTGTCCTCTATTAAATATTCCACAGTGAGTGGATGGGGGCGCTTAATAGAAGGTGGGGCTACTTCTTCTCTCCTTCTGCGAGTGAATCTGCCCAGAATAAAGACTAAAGAATGCATTCAGCACACTCACTTCAATATTACAAAAAACATGTTTTGTGCGGGGTATTTGACAGGGACTAAAGATTCATGTGAAGGTGACAGCGGTGGCCCCCATGCTACTGAGTACAAGAATACTTGGTTTCTAACAGGGCTTGTGAGCTGGGGGAAGGGGTGTGCAACTGTAGGCACCTATGGAGTTTACACAAAAGTATCAAGATACATTGAATGGCTGAACAATCACATGGCTCACTAATTCAGAGTTTCTACTTTATCTGTTGTTGTAGATATATTTAGCTATTTCTGACATTTCTCTCTTCAGTAGTTTATAATCATCTTCAATAAATTAAATATTCATACAACAATGCTAAAGCTTAATTGTACTTTTTTTGTCTATTTGTGTTTTTTTATATTATTTGACTCAGCTGTAGGTCCAGGTTTTGGCAGAGGGATGCAGGCAGAAGAGTTGCTTTGCCTGACACAGATGGAAAAATGCCTGGTGTGCTACGTTCATGATCTGAGCTTTCATTATAAGGGAGGCATCAAAGATCACTGCAAGTTCCTGATGGAGTGTGAAGTTGTCAACTGCACTCTGTCAAAGCAGGGGAGATGCTCTTCCTCTTCTGACCCTTTCCTCCCTAGCCACAGGGCCTTTGTCTTCATTGGGTTGAGCTTCAAGCAACTCTGCTGGATCCATTCCGTTACAGACTCCAGGCACCCAGCCAGTGAATCTGGGGGTGTATCTGGCCAGCTCATTACGAAACAACTGGGTCTCATCTGCATATTGGTGTCACCCTAGCCCATGCCTCTGGACCAGCTGATTAAAAGAGTGCATAAAGATGTTAAATAACATCAGGACCAAAAGAGAGAACCCCACAAGGGAGGTCATAGCAATGCGATTGCACCTCCCCACTTGCTAATTACTATTCTCAACCTTGGAGGAAGGAAACCAGCCATTGCAAGCCTTACCCCCATATCACTATGTTGATGAGGCAGCATGCTAACAGCTTGTGAATGACTAAGTCAAACACTGGTATGAGGTCTAACAGCATGAACAGCACTCACCTACCTAATCTGGAAGTGACTGTTGCGTGGATCAGTATGGCCAGGTGGTCAGAGGACAGGTAGGGTGCTAGTAGCCATGCCTGGTGCAGATGGAAAAATGCCATATGGGCTACTTTCATGACCTGAGCCTCCACGGAAAGGGAGGCATCAAAGGTCACTCCCAAATTCCTGGCACCCGGTGCAGGAGTTGACTGCACACCATTCAGGCAGGGAGTTCACGCATCCTGATTCTGCCCTCTTCTACTCATCCACAGGACCTCTTGGAGGGGTTGAGTTTTAGACAACGTTGCCTGAGCCATCCAGCCACTGCTTCCAAACAACTAGAGATTGTATGGGTGGAGGGGGGCCGTCCGTTAGGAGGTAGAGCTGGGTGATTCAACAAAAACACCTCCTCATGCCTGGGGGAAGCAGAGAGAGCATAATCAAGGGAAGAGAGAATAATTCTTGCCACTTGTAACAGTGCCCTGACCATTTAAAAAAATATATTAATTTTGTTCATGTCTGCAAAGTCACCAAGGCAGAGGGAGGGGGTGATTCATTCATACACAAGATGCACCGTTCATTCCAGACACATGAAAAAGTTCATCTCTCCAACAGCATGCCAGGAAAGCTCCCTCTCTCTCTCTCACACACACACACACACACACACACACCACCACCACCTCCACAATTTTTGAAAAAGTGGATGCTGCAATAGGGAAAAAACTACCTGCCCATTATATGTATAGGAATGGAAGAAAGCATTGTGTGGAAACAAAAATAAGTGCATTAAGGCAGGGGTAGTCAACCTGTGGTCCTCCAGATGTTCATGAACTACAATTCCCATGAGCCCCTGCCAGCAAACGCTGGCAGTGGCTCATGGGAATTGTAGTCCATGAACATCTGGAGGACCACAGATTGACTACCCTTGCATTAAGGTACACAACACAGCTAAAGCTCCTGAAACAGAAAACTCTCCATATAGATTCTGTCCAGGGTCAGAAGAACTCTGATCCTCCATGTTCCAGTCTCCAAATGCTAATTTTTTTCTTACCTTGATTTCGAAAACTGCAGTCTTATCCCAAGTTATATCATGTTTTTTTAAAGAAAGCTTCCTCTATAAAGTTAGCATCTCAAAAGTGAAGAGCTTATCTCAAATGCCACAACTGATTCCTGCAATGTATTGATGATGCAGAAGAACAGTTGGTAAGAACAGTGTACATATTTTATTCCAAGCCTAAAGAATGGAGTCCTTATTCTGAAATGACTATCCTATGGGTCTTTAGGGTTTCTCTTGCATCATAAACTGCTCAGCAAAGCATCTGTATCCTCAAGTATGTGACCTAAACTTGTCTCCAATCCTTGCTTTTTTTTCTATACCTCCTCATCACCCCTTGTTTTCGTGGATTAGTGCTCTCCCAAAGCAGTTCAGTCCTACCCCCTCTTTTATGTACCTTGGCCCCCTTTATACCTTATAGGTCATTTTATGGTTTTATGGTATCTGCTCCCATGGGGCTTTTGTTTGTTTCTTTTCATGTCTGTGGAGTGCATGACTCCTGGCTAACCAAAATAAATCGAGAGTAAAGGGAATTTGTTTTCTCTCTTGTTGTCAGGTTAGAAGATTAGAATAACTTACTTTTTGGAGAGAGAAAATACTTCATTAGGAGTGACTTTCTCAGCTTATGGAGTTCAGTGTTTCTAAGTGATGAGCTTAGAGAGTGCAGGATTATTCCTGTAAACAAATGCAATCAGCTTTTGACCTTCTGGGGGCAAAGAGTAGGAAACAAAACCAACACATACTGTTTATCTATAAAGGCTCAACGACCTTACTTGGAAAAGTCCGGGATGTCTCAGCAGTCAGCACAGCAATTTTAAATATACATCGTCCATTAGCAAGCTTTTGGGTTGTGTATGATAAGAGCTGCAGCGCAGTCACAGGAAGTGTGCTTTTTGAACCTTGTTCATTGCTGGCCTTGAAGAGAAACATGCTCTTGTTCTCTCAGTCTGCCACTATGGCTAACCAGCTGTTTGTCATTCTGCTGTTCGGTTTTTTGTCAAGACTCCTGGAGGCAGAAATAAATGGTAAGATCCTTTGATTTCTTTTATTCTTCACGTAATTGTTGTAACTTATTTTGAGTAAGAGACATTTCTCTGTTGTTGTCAGGAGGAGAAAGTATCAGGTATGAGGAGAAATATTTCTCAATAGCATGGTTTTGTTATATATAACATGCCTGCATTTAGCGCCTGCCCGTCATGTGTGAAATTTGGATTCTTTCCTGTTTAAAATAAAGTGTGTGCCATACTATTTACTCTGTGGAAGCAAAGACTAGCAGCAATGCAGTTTAACTGCAGGGAGACCACATTTCTCTCAGAAATAACCGTGTTAGTCTGAAGTAGCACAATAAGATCAGAGTCCAGTAGCACCTTTAAGACCAACAAAGATTTATTCAAGGCGTGAGCTTTCGTGTGCAAGCACTCTTCGTCAGAGTCATTCTAAGCAGAAGATAAATTAACATGATGATGTACTAAGCTGACCAGATTTTGGTCTATATGGACTAACATATATTTAATTTCAACATAAGTACAATTTGCCAGGTGCCCCAGGTGCCCCCAGATGTCCCTCCAAAAGTGGGACAATCTGGTCACCTTAAAATTCAAGATAGTGTGATACAAAACCAAAGAATCATAAATTGACAGGGAGAAGAAAAGGAAAACAAGAAAGGAATATTTCTGTGATCGAAAAACTTTGTTTCCAAGGTCAGTAAAGCTGGTAGTAAATGTAACACAAGGAATTGCCAAACTGCCTAGGTTCCTAAATGAGCTAGGATATAGTAGGACATAACAGCTTCATTGGCACCCTGAAATGAAAATTTTAGGTGACTTCTAAATTTTAGAACTCTTCTATGGGGGAGGAAGGGGAGGAAGAGCCAGCATCCAATGACTGAATGAGGTATATGTACCATGTTGTCTTGTTTGGCTTTTTGTGCAGGAAACTAAGTTTTCATATAAAATTCTATCAAGATAGGCTAAGTGAAAAGAGTTCAAATAGTAAGAAGGGAAAATAGCTTAATAACAACTTTAGATACTAACATTGTATAACTTGTCAGTGTTGTAGCTGCTCATACCTCCTGAGGTGTAGCTAATTTTAGTTGTGTTCCAATTTTCTGGTTGTGTTCAAATTTTAGTTTGGTTGTAGCTGCTCAGATGACTCAGGTATAGCTAATTTTAGTTCAGAGGTCCTTGGCTAGTTTTTCCGCAGTGTGGGAAGGGTTAAACAAAGGTCAAACCAAGGGCAAGGTTTAAAATTGGAGGCATAGGGATATCTTAAACTCCAGTATCACTTTGGAACTTTACTACACTTACAGATTAAAGTACTACTACCAGAGACTAGGGATAGTATTGAGTTCACAGATAAGGCTAAATAGACAGGTTTTTGTAACAGAAAGGAAAGCAAATAACAAAATAAACAGCAGCTAGAGCAGCTAGACTGCTCTTAGAAGGCCACATCCTGAAGATGAAACTCAAATACTTCGGCCACCTCATGAGAAGGAAGGACTCCCTGGAGAAGAGCCTAATGCTGGGAGCGACTGAGGGCAAAAGAAGAAGGGGACGACAGAGAATGAGGTGGCTGGATGGAGTCTCTGAAGCAGTAGGTGCAAACTTAAATGGACTCCGGGGAATGGTAGAGGACAGGAAGGCCTGGAGGATCATTGTCCATTGCTGTCGTGATGGGTCAGACACGACTTCACAACTAACAACTACAACCAAGAGTTTAAATATAGCTAGGGCTTAAAGACAAACAGGAGGCCCAATATTAAACTAAAACCTTTAAACTAATCATATTCTTTAAAAAAGCCCCCCCCCTAAGAAAACTAGTAGTTTCATGCCTATGGAACTGCTGAGGCTATTCATGTGGAGTCCCTTTTAATCCAAGCCTAGAAAGGCTGAATTAACATTTGAAATTAAATTAACACTGGAAGGAAAAAGCAGCCTGAGAAGAGAGGCAATATGAATAACTCTCAGCAAAATCACCTTTTGATTTTGTTGTGTTACTTCAAACCAACGTGGCTACCCACTTGACTCTTTCAGCAAGGCCCATTATTAATCCACCAGAGGCTGGCTCACTCTTCTGCTTTTATTGGTTAGCTCCCAGTCAGTGTAATTGGCTCCAGAGGGGGATGGTGTTTTGGGCCCAAGTGATTTATTCCGGTTCCTGAAGATGAAACTCAAATACTTTGGCCACCTCATGAGAAGAAAGGACTCCCTGGAGAAGAGCCAAATGCTGGGAGCCATCGAAGGCAAAAGAAGAAGGGGACGACAATGAGGTGGCTGGATGGAGTCACTGAAGAAGTTGGTATGAGCTTAAATGGACTCCAGGGAATGGTAGAGGACAGGAAGGCCTGGAGGATCATTGTCCATGGGGTCGCGATGGGTCAGACACGACTTCGCACCTAACAATAACAACAATACAGGGGTAGTCAAACTGTGGCCCTCCAGATGTCCATGGACTACAATTCCCATGAGCCCCTGCCAGAAAACACTGACAGGGGTTCATGGGAACTGTAGTCCATGGACATCTGGAGGGCCGCAGTTTGACTACCCCTGCTGTAAGCAGGCCCAGTTCTGTGAAATCCGGGCCATTCTCCAGTACTGAAGTCTGGAATGAGGGAATAAATAGGTTGGTTTAGCAGACCTGTGAGTTCAGTGGTGGGGTGAGGAAGCCAGTTTCTCCACATCCCAAACAAATCTACATAAAAGTTTTTTTTTTTAAATCCCCGCAAATAATGAAAAGGCAGTTAAGTTATGCAGGTTGAATGCCAACAAAGCTGGGGGGATGGGGGCAGCTATCCATTGTATTTTGCTGACTGCAACATCTATGACTACCTTCCAACTGGGCAGAGATCATGGGTGTGTGCTGAGCAGAATGAGTTTTCATACTCAAGGCCAAGGTGTTAGGCCCACTTACTTACCTCTCAGGGACTTGTTAGATGTGTCCCACTCTGAGAATAGCAGCCTTATTGCTGCCAAGGAGCATGGGGGTCAAGAAGAAACAGCACCATCCTGATGAGAAGGGGAATGTTCCCTTAGAAAGGGACAAGTATCCTTTCCCACCAAAGGCCCTCCAAGGTAGCTTTCTCAGAAGAGCTGCCTGTTCCAGCTAGGCAGGCACCAATTAGGAAGTCTCAAGGCATGGATGAGACAGTGGTATAGGGAGAAAGGGTTTGAGTTGCAGCGCAAATTTAGAATCCAGTGGCTCCTTTAAGACCAACAAAGTTTATTCAATTTATGAGTTCTCATGTGCACGCACACTTCTTCAGATTGGGTACTGGGATACTTTTTGGAACAAGCAGGGCCTGTACAAAAGAAATGGCTTCCACTTGTCCTGAGAAAGAACCAGGCTGGTCGTGATTGCAATCAAAAAGATAGCAGAGCAGTTTTTAAACTCAATCTTGGGGGAAAGGCAACAGGAGATTAGATGCCTCTGTTTTGATGTGGCTTGTCTCTAAAAGATGAAGGGGTAACTTACTGTTCTAGAGGGAAATGGATTAGGACTGGCCACTGAGAGGATGACAAACAGCATTGACTACGGGTCAAGGTCTGGAGGCCCCAGGAAGAAGGTTGCAGGCAAATGCATCTGGGAAATTATAGATGTTTATATACAAATGCTAGAACTTTCTGAGGAAAAATGGGGAGGTGGAATGCTTAGTGTCAGAGGAGAACGGGGAGATTGTAGGCAGTCCAGAAACTTTGTGGAATTAGGAAGGGTTGGAGGTGGAGTGGTTCTGTATGTCAGAGTATACAGTCTAGTAAGACCAAGAGTAATAGATTCATTTACAGAAATGCTATGCATAGAAATAGTGTGCTCAAAAGAAAGCTTAACTCTGGGGATTTTATCACCCACCAGATCAAAGGTTAGACGATGATTTTAAAAACAGCAAAAGAATAATGAAAAGCAGCTTGATTAAAATAATGGTTTCGTGCTAGGTAATTTTAACTACCCACAAATTGATTGCGTCTATATTTGTTCAAGTCAAGGGAAAGAACTTGGGTTTCTAGCTACTTTCAATGACTGTATCATGGAGCAGATGGTTACAGAATCTACCAGTGGGGAGACAATCCTGGACTTGATCCTAAGATTCAAGATCTGGTGAGATAGTACCAGTTGGGAACATTGATCCTAATGCTATTAAGTTTAGCATTCATGTAAATAGAGTTGCCCCAAAAGACAAATACAACCACATTTAACTTTAGAAAGGGTCACTTCTCTCAAATAAGGGGGCTTGTGAAGAAGAAAAGGAAAGATAAGGCAGATCAGATCTCTTCAGGAAGCTTAAAGACTATTTAAAACTACAGTCTTAAAAGCTCAGATAAAATGTATACCACAGGTTTGGAAAGGTACATCGTTATTTTAAAAGGCTTGCATGGTTAATGAACAAAGTAATGGAAACAGTAAAAGGTAAGAAGGATTCTTTTAAGTGATGGAAGGCTAGTCCAACTGAGTAAGCAAAAGGGAGTACTGGTTTTGGCAAATAAAATGCAAGACTGATCAGACAGGCAAAAAGGCACAATGAGGAAACCCACATAAAATACATACAATACCATAAGACCATACTGTTGGCAAAAAACATACTCTTTAAACCTCCCCCCACCCATCTGCACCCTATAAGAGCCACCACCCCGCACACGGGGGGGGGGTCTTCTGGCGATGTCCAGTCTATTGAAGTCTATACCAGGAGGGACCCATTCTTCCTAGCCTGGTCTCAACCAAATGATGGAAAAGATCTGTATTGCAGGCCCTGTGGAACTGTGATAGCTCCATCAGGGTCCTCAGCTCTTCCAGGAGCAGAATCCACCAGGTCAGGGTCAAGACCAGGCATGCCTCCTGAGGGCCGGGGATAACATAAACATGTAACAAATAAATAAATAGAGAAGGTAGAGTAAGAAGTGATTTTGTTCCTTTCTCACATACAAGAGCTGGTGGGCAATCAGTGGCATTGATTCTTCACCCAAAGAGTAATTAACACACATAATTCTCTGCTACAAGAAGTGGTAGCAGCTACAAGTATAGACAGCTTCAAGTGGGTAATTGGGTAAATATATGGAGCAGAGGTCCATGAGTAGCTATTAGCCACAAGGTATAGATGGAACGCTATGTCTGGGACAGTAATGCTCTGTATCCTTGGTGTTTGGGGACCCATGGCAGAAGTTCTGGCCCACTGGTGAACCACCTGATGATACCTGGGCTTTGGCTAATGTGTGACACAGATTGTTGGACTTGATGTCCTGATCCAACATGGCTTCTCTTTTGTTCTTATTCTCTTAACCTAGTGTCAGTAGCTGCTATTACATTATCTACCATGCAATCTTCTGCTGCCCTTGCATGTCTCTGAATCAGAGCAATCACCAATAAAATGAAAGGTAATTATTAATTAACTCATCTATAAACAAAATTCATGGATAATGATTCTACCAGCATCTAGTTGAAAGATGCAGAATCAAGAGAAGCCTCTTAATTGCAAGCTGTAATTTCTACCCTACTCAGGAAATGATTTTCATGCAGCCCTTCTGTGTTTTTAATGTAAAAGAATGTACAAATACTCAGGAAATGAGGAGAGATAAGAGTGGTTAGCAAATTTAAATATCTTCAAGAAAAAATAGACATTGCAAAATTGTGTGCAATTTAAACAGTCACTTCCTTGGTAGTCCCAGGGATGGTGAAGGACACATAATCATAAAAACATTTAACTTTAAAAAAACACACAACATAAGCTGGAGTTCTCAAACTTTTTGAAGTTTATATAAACATATGTTGGGACATCCTTGCAAAGTAATTCCATAGAACTTTCTTCCTCTCCAACATAAAATGCAGGAATCTCACATCAGTTAACACTGAACAAGTTTGTATTCTACTTTTCATATTTGGTATTTGTAAATATATCACATACTTAACAAGCTATAGCTTATGGTCATTCCACAGAGGCAAACCCAACTTTTCCCAACTGAATCCTCTTCTATCTCATGCTGATCCTTCTCTTCCTTCCTCCTGCTCTCACAACCCACTTTTGGTCCTAACTCATAATTTATTAACCAGTGATTTAAGACAACCCAGTTTCTCCCATTCTGACTGCTTGTAGTAATCAACAAACTCTAGTAAATATAGGTTGCATGTACATGACTGATGCTGTTTCCACATGAGCTATTTGCACTAGGTGTGATGCTGTCAGAAAGGGGGAGGTTTTCCTGCTTCCTCACGGTATCATGGCATATTCGCCTACCACACTGTTGTAAAAAACATTACTTAGATGGCTGCATGCAAGTTCCACAACATAGATAATAGTGTCTCCATGGGCTGTTTAGGTTTATTTCATAGCATTTTTTAAAAGATGAGGCATCCTCATCTCATCTGTGCTGGTCTTTTCTGTAGGGCGTTAATAAAAACATTTTTTCTTACATTTCTTACATTTGTGCACTGGAGATGCCCACCCACACCCATCTTTCTGTAACTCAAGGCACTTGAAGTATATTGGGGAGTAGAGAATTCAGAGATATCATCTTGAGTGGTGGCAGCCCATTGTGGAGAAGGGACAGCCCAAATTCTCAGAGCAAAGGTTTGGGCAGGGTTTCCCTGAAGAGTTAGGGATTCTTTACAATCACCACCCCAGGCAATCCAGACATCTCTGCTGCTCACTAACTTTAGAGTAAGAGATATGGGCAAGGGAAGGGGTGAAGGACCCCCTAGTGATCCTGAGAATAATGACAAGAAAACTAGTGCTGCCCATCTTAGGCAGGAACACATCCCAACAGAGAGATGGTAAAGAGATCAGGTAGAGCAGCCACAGGGCTCCTTTGAAGGGAAGATGGTGTGGCTGAATCGTATTTTGGTGGCTAAGGTGGCCAGTCACAAGATATGGGGGGTGGACACTTCCTAATCCTCTTGTGATTTAACCTCAAGGGAGTAACATATGGAATGTAAGTAATAAACTAAATCAAAGTGCTAAACTAAATCAAAACAAAAACACTTAAAGACTTCAAGCAAATCGATACCTGAAAATTCAGAGGAACTAATATATTACAAGGTTATAATTCTCTAGCTATTACTAATTCTTGCAAAATCTCAAAGTAGCTTTCAGATTGCACATCAGAGAAAATGGCAGTTAGTGAGACCAAGGGAAGGAAAATGGAACTGCTTTGGGTGAGATGGTGTGCATCTTTCTATCCAACAAATAGCCTTTTCATCACCCTTGGAGCAAGAAGAGACCAGCCATTGCCAACTCATGGCAATGCATGACCTTTGCTGGTTTTGCAACTGTTAACAATGAAATTGGCACAGATAAGACACAGATTTCCTTATTCCATACAACAGCAACCAAGACTTGTGTTGCCATAAAAGTGAATGAATGGAAGTGTTCTCTCCTTTTGCTCAAGTTGTTGGTCTGAAGAAGCACAACAAAATTTGAGTCCAGTGGCAACTTTAAGACCAACAAAGATTTATTCAAGGTGTGAACTTTTGTGTGCCTGCATACTTCCTCAGACAACGGAACAGGGATTATAAGAAGTAAAGATTCACATTCTAATCTCACCTTTCTGTTTACCCTGTTTAGATGTTTTTAATAGACAGAGAAGTTTGCCTGGGAAGCAACAACATTTCTTTCTTTCTTTGCTTAGTATTCTTAGAAGACAAAACGGCTAACAAATTTCTGAGCAGAACCAGGCGTGCCAATTCACCGTTTGAGGAGTTTAAGAAAGGCAATATTGAAAGAGAGTGTTATGAGGAGAGGTGCTCGAAAGAAGAAGCCAGAGAGGCCTTTGAAGATCAAGCACTAACAGTAAGGACAAATGGGTTCCTGGGTTGATTTTGGGTTTCTAGTTGATTTCTGCTTTATACTAGTTGCAACAAATGATATATCTGTTTCAAGAACAGTGTTTGAGAAGGGGAATGAGTGTGCTGGCCCTATCACCCCTATAATTGCCAGATAAGTGCTCATGTACAAGATAAAGAGCCTCTTGTGGCGCAGGGTGGTAAGGCAGCAGAAATGCATTCTGAAGCTGTCTGCCCATGAGGCTGGGAGTTCAATCCCAGCAGCCAGCTCAAGGTCGACTCAGCCTTCCATCCTTCCGAGGTCAGTAAAATGAGTACTCAGCTTTCTGGGGGGTAAATGGTAATGACTGGGGAAGGCACTGGCAAACCACCCCGTATTGAGTCTGCCATGAAAATGCTGGAGGGCGTCACCCCAGGGGTCAGACATGACTCAGTGCTTGCACAGGGGATACCTTTACCTTATTCAAAATATAAGAAGTAATTATTTTTTTAAAGGGTCAGCAAGGTTGCATTAAACTGAAAATATTTGTAGATGAATAATACATTGCAGGTTTTTGCCAATGTCCTGTTTGGCCAGCCACTTCTGGGATCGTTCTCGGCAATGGAAAAACTCTAGAGAAGTGAGCTATGGAACCCTGCCCGTTGGGTCACAAGTGAGCTCCCTTCTCCTCCTCCTCTTATTTCCTCTTGCCTTTTGAAAGCATCTGCTGATAGTACACTTGGCAAGGAAAGCAAGGGCACCAGCTTCCTGATTATATGTATGTTTGAAAGAGCAAAATGAAGCTCAATTGATTTTTTTTTCATGACTCTTAACACTCAGCTAATTCCTCACTACAGAGCACCCCAGCTCTCTTTGTTTGGGTATGATCCTGACTTCCCTTCTGATGTCCTGCAATGCAGTTATTGCTCAGTGGATTCTATATAGGGTTACCAACCTCCAGGTAGTGGCTGGAGATTGCCTGATATTACAACTATACTCTCCAATTCAGAGAGATCAGTTCATCAGGAGAAAATGGCAACTTTGGAAGGTGGACTCTATGGCATTATACCCCATTATACCCCATACTTCCCAAACCCCAACTTCCTTGGGCTCCTCCTCTCCCTGGAAGTGGCAGCCCTAATCCTATACACAGATGGCCTGGAAGGGCTACAAGATGCTGTGTTAGAGAGAATTCCATGGTGGGAAGTGGTAGAGCTGTGCAGATCTTGTCATAGAACAGCCATTGCGTATATTCTATAAGGCTGTCTACCCCAGATCTTAGCACATCTCAGGAGCATAGCAGGGGCAGTTCTGGTTAGTACATGGATGGGAGACCACCAAGGAAGACCAGGGTTAGTATTCAGAGGAAAGCAGCGTCAAACTACCTCTGATCAAGTAGTTGCTCTCAAAAATGTATGCACTCACCATAAGTTGGCTGCAACTTGACGGTGCCTTCCTCCACCACCAGCAGTGGAGTATTATTAGGGCAGTATCCCTAAAATATTGTGCATTGAGGAGAGTGGGTAGTAAAGTTATGACAAGGGAAACTATTTGGTAAAAAGAAACAAAAGTTGGAAGGATTTCTAAAGTGTGATGAACCCAGTGGTACTTAAAGGGTTGTAGTAAGTCAATCTGAATCTCTGAATCAGTATTTTTTTATAATCTATGTGATGGACAGTTTGATATTCTAGTTAACTAAGTTTATTAACATGCTATGTTTTTCTCATTAGGAGGAATTCTGGAATAAATATTTTGGTAAGAGATATTTTAAAGTTTTTAGGTACTAAAAATTTTGTTGAAGATATAGAGAACATATACTTGATAAAATTACATTTGCTGATTCATCATGTTTAAAATTTAATGCGAAATCATGCTCTCTCAGATGTTCAGCTTCTAGTAGCAACAGGGTAGTGATGGTTACACTGGCAATCAAGGAACTACATTCTCATCCTGTCCTAGTGGTACCTCAAACTGGCTTAGATCCAGCCATCTGCTCTGAAGGAGAAAAAAGGTGAACGGGTCTCGTTTGAGAACCCAGAAAGCCTATGCAAGGGATCATGAGACTTGTATGGACACAGTCATGTGGGAAGCACTGCAATAAGGAGGATTTGTTGAGCTTTAGCAAATAAGTTGGCTGGATCTCTCTAGATACAGATCTTGTCAAAACTCTGTATAGATGAAGAACTAAATGGTGTGCATCCCCTTCGTGGCCATACATTAGTGAAGGGGGAGAACTTCCATGTACACAACAGTTCTTGTGCAAGCAGAGGAGATTCGTTCTCAGTGTCTCTGCTTGGCTGTCATTTAAAGCCATTTCATCCCCATGGCATTTTCCATTTAAAACCAAAAGAAACCATTATTTATTTATGCCACCTCTCCAAGGAGGTGGGTCACAAAATAATATCAAGTAACCAACCTCTCGAACCTTCCCTTTGTTCCACGTGCATGTTATTGTTTTGTTAAGCATGATTCTAAAGCCCTCTGTGCCGCCAGTCACAGCCATTATCTTTTGCCAGGAATTGACTTATTTTAAAATGGTGCCATTAAAGTTCATACTGTTTAAACAAATAACAGTCAGTCCTCTCCTTGTTCCCAAGGAGACTAAATTAAATGTTGGCATTTTGAAGGAAACAAAGGAAAGGAGGCCCAGGTAAGAAAGGATTGTGATCTGCATTTGTAAAGGTGCATGTATCCACAGCTGCAAGCTGTTGGGCCAGTAACATAAAGTCATCTATTTTATCATAGATGTATAAGCAAAACCCTCAATGAGTACAAATGGCATGCAGTTATTATATTCTTTAACAACTAAAGTCCATAGCTTAAAAGCATGTTGGGTCAAGTTTGATGGAATAATTCCATGTAATGGGCTTGGGGCTTAACAATGGTATCAAAAAGAGTTTGACATTGTGATATCTATTCACATTCATTCTGTGACCTGATCTAGAAGATTT
Organism: Paroedura picta; assembly: GCF_049243985.1. NCBI lineage: Eukaryota > Metazoa > Chordata > Lepidosauria > Squamata > Gekkonidae > Paroedura > Paroedura picta. The sequence continues at coordinate 92,502,663 of NC_135374.1, read as the reverse complement.
GGGAGTTCTGAATGTTGCCGTAACATGGAATTATAGTTAACTGTGCTTTTTTTTTTTAAGAGTTCAGCAGCATATTGGGAACTTAGTATATGAATACTATGCCATATCTATGATCAGCAAATGGGATTCTGTCAGGAAATGTTTGTACCAGTGGGTACTGAACTTAAGCTAGAAAACAGCATGCATCATATTTGTCTATGTAGGAGACATATTGTAGTCTCTTTGATTCTTTCCCTGCCCCCAACTCTAGATGGGGACCAGTGCGAATCTAACCCTTGTCATTATGGTGGAACATGCCAAGATGGAATTGGTAAATACACTTGCATGTGTTTAAATGGTTACCATGGCGTCAACTGTGAATCAGGTAAGTTTGCCAACAGGAAATTCCTCTAGTCCAATAGGCTTTCCTCTTAATTACATGACCCTGCACTTGCTGAAGTGCTTCTTAGGTTGGAAAAAGGCTTAACATTTTCTTAGGGGATATGTTGGATACAGGCCTTTAGGCATTGTTTTCAACATCATTTCTTCAGGAGATTAACCTGAAAATCAGGAAATGGATCTGCAAAGGTACCTTGAGCAGAAAAAGTTCCCTCTAGCTCTTAGTCTCCCCAAATTTCTTCCATCCACCTAGGTAAACCTAAAACAGTTCAGGGCACACAAAGAAGTATGCTTGGACAGTGAAAGCATTACCTGGTGCCAGCTTTCTGGGAGGGCAGTCTAAAAATCCAATTAAATAAATAAATAAATAAAATTACTTCTAGGGGTATCAGTCTCTTTCTCTTCATTTATTATTTGCCCAAGGCATTTTAGCTGCACCTTCCCCCGCCCCCATAGGCTTGGGGTAGCATGCATAGCATCATTCATTTTATCCTCACAACTCAGTTCTGAGGTAAATTAGAATGAAAAATGATGGCTTGGATACAGAAGAGTATTTCTAAAGCAGAAGAGTAGAAAGGTGCAGCACAACTTTCTCATATCCCTTTCCTGCTGCAGTCCTAAATTCCCAGGGTGTTTTGTGCTGCAGCAACAGGATGAATATGTCAAAGGTTCAGTCAGTATTACAGGCCCAACTTCAGATCATCCAGAGGTGGGATTTTCATCTGGGTCTTTGTGGGAGGGCATGGCTGGCACAGTTTCCATTGGCTACAGGCAAATGTCCCAGATCCCTCTCTGTCTGTTAGTTTATGGTCTTTACCTTTGTCTGCAGAAAATAAATATATTTCCTTTCAGTGTTTGTATTTACTTATCTTTGATGCAGTCATCCAAAAGTATTGCAAACTCAACAATGGAGACTGTGACCACTTCTGCACCCTTGTGGAAAACACTGTTGTATGCTCTTGTGCTGATGGATATATTCTGGGCGAAGATGGAACATCCTGTGTTGCTACAGGTATAGTCATGTAATGATTTAAGATTATTTATAAAGTTTTATCACTTTAAACCAAACTGTACTGCAGTGGTCCCCAACCTTTATTAGGCTGGGGACCGGCAGGGCATCGGGCCGTGCCCGCGGGGACCGCGCCCGCGCGGGCCACGCCCACGCTTCTGGCCGCGCCCGCGGGCCGCGCCCGCGCATCGAGCGCCCGCGCATCGAGCCGCGCCCGGCCGCGCCCGCGAGCCGCGCCCACGGATCGGGCCGCGCCCGGAAGCCACGCCCGCGGATCGGGCCGCGCCCGCGAGCCGCGCCCGCGGATCGGGCCGCGCCCGCCCGCGCCCGCTGATCGGGCCGTGCGGGGCGCAGCCCGGCCATGATTCCCTCTCCCCGCCCTCCCGCAGTAAGTAGCTTCCCGGGCCGCAAGCTTGCGGCCTGGGAAGTTTTTTACTGCGGGGGGGGGCGGGGAGAGGGAGCTGCGGCCCGGCGCCGGGCCGCAGCCCGCAGGTTGGGGACCACTGCTGTACTGTATTATTAGTGTGGCATTAATGACTTTGTCTAACCCTGATAAATTAAGATTATTCATGAAGTTTTTGTCTAATGACTTTGTCTAACCCTGATAATAAGGGGTTATGATGAACAGGTTGAACTTCCCCTCTCTTTAAGAGCAACCAATGAGAACTGATGGAATGTTAGAGGGTGGGAGAGAGCTGAAAAACAGCAGTTAGGAGGGCAATTGGCAGTTAGAGGGATGAGAAGAAAAGCAAATGAAACTGTATCTGTAACTGTGGAGAGTAGCTGTTTAAAGATGACTGAAAAGAGTGCTTGTAATTCATTGTGTCTATTACTATTGTGGCTCTATTGGCTTAACTGAAGCCCTACTTTGATATGGGGGAAGGAGTTTCTTTACTGATGCTGAGTTCAGACAACTATTGCTGTGTAAATTTGGTTCCCATTCCAAATGAGAGCAACAAATTTTACCTGAGACAGATCTGGTCATTCACTCCCATACTTCCTTCCACTGACTTTATGTACTGCATTTGTGCTCTATTTATTTGTATTCTAACATTTGTTATTTCTCAAAATATTGAAAAGTATCACTCCATATAAAAAGCTTTTTGTGCTTCCTAATGACATGCCAGGTCTCTGATTGGCTCTCAGTGGGGAAGATCCTCCCACTAAGGTCCAATCAAAGACCTGGCATGCTCTCCCTCATGTCTCTGATTGGCCCACAGTGGGAGGGTCCTCCCTCACTGAGGGCCAGTCCATTGCTGCGCAGCCTCCCCACTGCCAGAGACCACTACAGAAGTCTGACCACCCATTCCGCAGCTGCCTTGCTGCTGTCCCCGGCATCCTTGCCAACAGGGAATGGCGGGCATAGCCACTTGTGCCCTCTGCAGGTTCCCCACTGCTCTCCCAGCATCTTTGATTACCACTGAGGACCATCATACACCCTCTCCACAAAAGCACCACCATTTTCCGAGCACACTCCACGGCCTCCTCACTGCTCTCCCCGGCATCCTTGCCATCAATGGCCAATGGGGAATCCTGCCTGGCCCCTCCATAAGGGTAATGCTCCTATCCTTGGCCTCCTGGCCACCAGATGAGGGTGGGGAAATGTCTCCGCCCATGCTGCCTATGGTTCTCAGAGGCCTCCTGATGCCCCAACAGCTGCAGGGGGGGAAAGTGCTGTTTCCCCGCCTGCTTTTAAAATGGGCTTCTCTGCTAATTTTTCAGAAAATGTTACTCCTCAATTACTACCTTTTCTAGAAATGAATTTGAAATCCTCTGAGTTTTCAAGACAGACCACGCAAGAGGAATTGCTAGGTATAATTGAAAAGACTTGCTCATTTCTTCCTTGGGTACATATTTGCTTGATTGTGTCAATACACTTTAAAATCCTGGTGATGTTTTTGTAGGAAGTTTTCCCTGTGGTCAAAATATAGTGAACAAGAAAGCACCAAAGAAAAAGAGGGAAGCAAGTTCATTTGGAGACATGGGAGATACTGGACATGACAATGAAGAAACAGAGCTGACCTATGATGATTCATTAAGTGTCCAGAATTTCACCAGTGATCAAAATTTCACCACTCAGCACCCTTCCCTACACTTCAAGGGCGAAGTATTGCTCAACAACTCTAAGTCAAAAACTGAGCTTGATGGTTTAAATATGAGAATAGTTGGTGGCCATGACTGTGCGCCGGGTGAATGTCCATGGCAGGTAAATGAATGTGCTATGTAACTTGCGTACCAGCTGATTAACTTTTTAATTGAAGCATTGTTTTAAGTATTAATGTTTATATCTTTACATCAATCATTTTGTTTTTTCCATGTGTAAAAACGGTCACATTAAGAAAGCATCTACCTTTTGAGGAATCTACTTATTCGCTTGCTCCCCTTTTCTCTTGAACATTTCAAGATCCAAGGTGCCTAATGACAATCAAAACGCAATTGGATAAAAAAGAAAATGTAAAACAGACATACAATTAATTAAAACTGCAATTAATACCAATATAAAAACACCAATGTCCCCTAGGAAGATATCCTACCTCTGACCAGATAGCCATCTGACGGAGAGGCTGATTCTGTGAAGACAAAGGGGTGACAGGTTACAGTAGAGAAGCGATTGGGATGTGAGTGTCCTGCATAGTGCAGGGGGTTGGACTAGATGGCCCATGAGGTCCCTTCCAACTCTATGATTCTAATAATAATAATAATAATAATAATAATAATAATAATAATAATAATAATAGCTATGATAAAAGTGTTTTGTCTTCAAATCTTGTTTTTCTGACAAGGTTTTTCCCCCCTTCTCTTTCTAGGCACTTTTAATAAATGAAGAAGATGACGGATTTTGTGGAGGAACGGTTTTGAATGAGTTTTTTGTGCTTACTGCAGCTCATTGTATAAACCAAACAAAATCAATTAGAGTTATTTTAGGTAGGTCCTCATAATCATTTGTCTTCTTTTTAAGGAAAGACTTTTCAAAGACATTTATGTAAGCATGTCTATAAGCTGGATGCCCTAACCGAGTCTACATGGGGGTGGGTGGGGGGAGAACAATTTGGAATTCTACTAAACGTCTCAAAATCTCCCCCTCTATTTACCTAGTTAAAATATTTATATCTCACCTTGACTCAATTCAAAATGGCAAACAAGACAAGAACAAAGGATTCAGCAGCATCATTTCCCTACACCTCATGTTTTAGTTTGACTGTCAAAACGTTCTGAATATTCTGAGCTCCTGGAAGATATCAAGTCCTCATCAGGCAGGAAATTCTTTTCTGTTTTGTTAACTGGTTAATTGAGGAATGTAGTAGAATTTCCAAATCTCCTTCTCCATGACTCCTTGCAGGTCCTCAGCTTGTAAACCTGGTATTTCTGCTTATATTTCTGTCCCTGTTGTGCGGCTTTTGCTATCCTCACAAGGGATTGCCAACCAGCTTGCAGTTAGATACATTGATTAAACAAATGATATGGGGAATGATCGGACATAATATTTGCTCTCTTTTCTTCCTAAAGTTTTTTTTTTTTAATTCTAGAATTAATATACAATCTTACAGTCCCATCCTCATTTAAAAGAAATTTTGTTTCAATGTTTGGGCACCTAACCTAACAATGTGCTTATAACTCAGTGGTCCCCAAACCTCAGTCCAGGCACCGGCCTCAGTCCATAGATCAGTTGGTACCGGGCCGAGGCTCCTCCTCATCCTCCACCTCGGCTGCTGCCTAGGGGCTGCCCTGCCACTCTGTCGCCAGTTAACCTTTGGTGCTCTCCAGTGGCTGCCATGGCTGGGGCTCCCCCTCGGCATGGCACTGTGCAGCTGCTGCTGGCAGCGCCCCCCCCAGTTCAAGTGGGGAGCATTTGTTCCTGATGCCTGATGAAGCAGTTGTTAGACGTAATATGACTTTTAAAATGTGGTCAACATTTAAAACCAAGGCCAGGGTTTAATAATAAGAATATTTTAGATTCAGGTGATTAGCCATGTTGCACTGAGCAAAAGAATGATTGACTCCAGTGGCTCCTTTAAGACTGACAGTTTAATTCTAGGTATAAGCTTTCATGTGCCACTGGACTCAAACTTTCTTCAAGTGTAGTTTATGTACATTTTAGCTGATCTTCCTAGATAGTGCCAAAAACAATATATAAAACCATACATGATATAAAATATAAAAATCAGTCTGTAAATATAGTCTGCTAGTAATCAGAAGACTTATAAAACAGGATATGGAAAGACTCTTTGGAAAACAGAAGAACTTTTATATTGGCTTTATAAAATCTGCAGATGGTCTCTGATTGCCCTTACTTGAAAAAATTCCATAAGATAGGATTCTCCATAGAAACCTCAGCATCCCATGAATGCTCTCAGTCAGGGCATTTCTGCACATAGGTAAAAATAGCATTATGTGCAACTCTCTTCCTCCTGTCAATCATCCGCCAGGCAACCAATCCCCTTTCTCCATATTTTAAAGGTCTCGTGAAGCCTGCTAATTTTTTTAAAATTCATACTTCTCCGTTTAAACGACTATGCATATAATCATAGATGCATAGTGCTTTTTGAACGCCACCCCTAATGGAATCACAACTCTTTTGATACTTTTAAACATTAATCTCATTCCTGATTTTGGGGGGGGGGATTTAGAGAGGCATGCTTTGCGTTACAACTTTGGAAAATAATTCTAAAAGATATTCCCATCTCCGGAAGAAGGGAGAGTGAGGCGGATGCAAGGGCAGGACATTGAAGGTGGAGGTAGCACTTCTTCACCTCTATATATTTCTTTTGCTGCTGGTCTGTTGGTTGTCCGCTGGGGGATAGCGCTTTTTAGGTTGGTGAATCCACTTTTTAGGATTCACTAACTCGCACTTTAAAATGGTGGAAATAGCGAGCAGTTTGCTGACCAGACAGGGGAGGTTGGCAACATCATGCGGAGCAGCCAGAATATAGTATCTTCAGAGGGTAAGTATGATGCTAAATTTATGGCATGCAGAAAAGCTCCTTCCCCCTCTAGACCACTCTAGATTATGGAGGAAGGCTCATAATACTGGAAAACTCACTTTGTTTCTTAGGATCTAGGCCCTCTGTAACTATATAGCTATTGTATGTTGAGTGCATTCATGTAGGCCTTTTAAAGTCCATATGTGCATTTTATTGCTAGCGTGTTCGCTGAACATTCTTTCAGAATAATAATTTTAATTTACATTGCTGCTGGGCATGAATATGCCATATAAGAGAAATGCCATGTCTTTGGGCTTGTTCTCTCTCTCCCTCTCTCTCTCTCTCTCTCTTTCATGCATACTCTTCATGATCAACATATTAGCACATCATAACTCTATTGCATTCACACAGGGGAAGTGGACGTAGCCTCAAGAGAAAGAACGGGAACTCTTTTCGCTGTAGAAAAAATATTTATTCATCACAGATTTGTATTGAAAACTTATGACTACGATATAGCCCTCATTAAGTTGAAGAGACCGATCCAGTTCTCCGAAAATATTACTGCTGCATGCCTTCCCACGCAAGACTTTGCAAATCAGATCCTCATGGCTCAAGAGGTAGGCATGGTTAGTGGTTTTGGGCGCATCCACGAAAAAGGTCGGCAGTCCACCAAGCTTAAAGTTGTGAACCTCCCCTATATTGACAGGAATACCTGCAAGCTCTCAAGCAATTTTGCAGTCACTGAAAACATGTTCTGTGCTGGTTATGATACAGTTGCAAAAGATGCATGTCAGGGTGACAGCGGAGGCCCTCACGTGACTGCATACAGAAACACTTACTTTGTGACTGGTATAGTTAGCTGGGGTGAAGGGTGTGCAAGAACAGGAAAGTATGGGGTTTATACAAAAGTGTCAAAATTCATAGTTTGGATCAAGAGAATTATGCTTCGAGCCAGGCAAGACAATAGTGCCAGGAGAGGGCAGCTGTAATCTGTTTCATGGGTTTGGGGGGAATCAGTACTGAATTCTGTTAAAAACTACCAGCACCATTTCCAAGGCCTCCCCAGAAAACCACTGCCAATGGCTAATATGTTTCTCACATAACTTGCCTCTTACCCTTACTATAGTGGAACGCCCACACATTTATATTGGCGGGTTTTAAAAATTTATTTATTTCAACTCTTACATCTTATCCATCAAGTTTTAATCAGTTCCTAAACTCCTTAATGGGCACTTGGCCATATGAATAGGACACAATGAAATCCAATTTCAAAGTGATTGGATGCTGATAGGATTCAACAATAAATATATTTAGCATTTTTAAAAAATTATTGCAATAGATCCAAATATTTTTAGATCAGATAATGTGTTGAAAAACTCAGAAACCTTTCAGATATTTCTGTTTAGCTGAAGGTTCTTTAAAATATCCACAGTTGTATTAACACTTGATGGAACATCTGCAAATTTCACCTACCATGAATTTACTGGCCCAGTGTGTCAATTTGGTACTTACAATTAATATTTCAGCTATTGGAGAAAAAAAAAACTTTCCAATACAACCTCCTAATTTGCAACTTTATAATTCATGCTACTGTAATTAATTACATTACTATTTCATGGCACAAATAGCCAGTGTTAAGCACTAGGGATGGGCATGAATAGGCCCAGGAGCCAAAATTCAGCACAAACTTTGTCCAATTTGGTTTGGCTGTTTGGGCCATTTAAACCTAACAGCCTAATGAAGTCCACAGCTGACCTGTTAGGTTTAAATGGCTGCCAGCCATTTCAGTCTAAATCTGATGGGCACACCTGTCCCGCTGTTATGTTGAAATGGCTGTGAGCCATTTCCCCAGTCAGTTTTGCTTCTCCCTGCCTTTAAGTAAGCTGTAAGTCATTAAACCCATTGGTTTGCCCCTCCTTGAAGTTTGGGGAACCAAAATGGTTTGCTATGGCTTGCTATAGCTAGGAAAAATAGGGAACAAAACTGTCCAGTTTGATGTGGAGCCTTTTGGCTTAATTTGGGGTTTAATTTAGGGGCCACCCCAAACAGAACTGTTTTTTAAGTTCATGCCTATTCCTGTTAAGCCCTCCTAAACCTCAATTGGATTGAAAGGATTAACACATGTATGTAAATCTGGTTTTCCTATTGCAATCACTGAGAATTAAAAGTAAGAGCCATTCCGCACCCAGAAAGTATAGGGAGATACTTACCTTTTGCAGATGCCATATTCAGTGTCTGTCCTTGCCCCCACCTCCTTCTACCTTCTTCCAGGAATGGGGCTTCTTTTTTTTTTTTTTTTTTAGCAAACTGCAATAAAATACTTGTAGCGTTCATACAGGCAGAGGAAAAAAAATCCCCCACCAGTTAATGAACAAAGCATGCCTCTCAACCCCCCCCCCCAAAAAAAAAACTTTAAAAAATTACTTTTCGTATGCTTCAAGGCTGGGGGGGTAGCATTAAAATAACAGAGAAGTTTCATTAAAAAACAAAACAAATCGTGGTCCCTTCAAAACAAGGAAAAAGGTGATTGGGTGGCTGCCATGATTGACAGCAGAGAGAGAGAGACACGTGTATAGCGTGTCCCTCTCCTCCGCCATTTCAGGCAGCCATGCAGAGTGCCAGGAAACACAAAAAAGCGGCAGAAGAAAGCAGGAGAACAAGAATGTGAGTAATGGCGGGGGGGGAGATTTTTTATAGCGTCAAACAATTTCGCTGGTGTGACACTATTTTTTTTTAGATGTACAGAATGGTCCTAAATGTTGCACCTGCCAATCACTCACTTTTCAAAGACTTGAAAAGAAACTCAATATAATCAAAAGGTTAACAAAATAGCTGGGAAATGTTTTGGAAGAGTGGAAGCTAGCTTCATTGGGGTGCCAGTCTTTACATGTAAAAGTCATTCCTGTGCTGAAGCCTCTTCAGAAAAACTGCACTGCACCCCCCCCCCCCAAAGAGTATTGAAATCAAGTGATCAAAACATGCTCAGGATCCCCAGGCCCAAGGAGGTAAAATTTGCCTCAACCAGGGCCAGGGCCTTTCTGGCCCTGGCCCCAGCCTGGTTGGAATGCTCTGCCTAATGAGATCTGAGACCTTAAACAGTTCAGCTCGGCCTGCAAGACAGTATTGTTCTGCCAGGCCTACAGCTGAGGCCTGGGAATAACATCAAGAAAATGTTGGCCTCCCTGCCTAAAATCTACCCAATCAAGTAAACCAAGAATTGATCAGCCGCCCTTCAGCAAACTTTTTATTCTGGAAAGAGAAGGCCGCTTTTAAGTGGTTTTAAATTGTATTGTTCATTTATATGTTTAACTTATGTGGTATTTTTAATTTATATTTTAGATTCATTGTGATTCATACTGAGCTGCCAGGGAAGGATGGAATACTAGTGTAATTATAAATACATAATTTTTTTACAAAAGGGAGGAAGGACAAATGGCCATAGTAGAGTTCATCACCACAAATATCCTAGACAGTATCTGGAACATGTGACATTTCACTTATACTCTATGATAATATCAGTGGCAGTTGGATTCATGTTCTGGAAGACTTTAAAATTAATGGGCTAAAGTACTGATATCCCAGCAAGGGAGAAATGATGTGCCAAACAAATATCTGTATGCACACACACACACACACACACACACACACACACAAATCTGTGGCTGCAAATACTATCCCACTATGTTCAATGGAATTTGTCCAATATGAGTGATTGTAGGAATGTGTTCTTAATGTGGAAAAACAATTCACCTGGGAAGGCCCTATTGTGTAGCTGTTCTGTGTTATCGAAAGTCTGTTCACACAATGTGTTTTATGTAGGGTTAGATAGTGAGTGAAACCACTTCTATTGCCTGTTTTGACACGCTGATTTGATCCTGTGCATGAATAGTGTGGTAAAATTCACCACCTTCTGATATGATACTTGCTAGGAGATGCTGGATTACAATCTTCATTCCTCAGAGCACTCACAAGACATTGTGTCTATGATCAACAGCTTGTTCTCCTGAACAACCAGTTTCAGAAGGGAATTAAGGTAATGGGTCTAACTCCTGTCTTTTAAAAAGGTCAGCAAAATAAAACAAATAAAAGTAACTTTATCACATGACTACCATAAAGGTTATACCACTTGGCTATCAATTTATGACAAAGCTAGTGAATTATACATATATATTTTATGACTTATCTTTTACAAATATCTTCCTTAATTCCATGTTCTCATTTGTTCTGTATGCAATAATAAAACAGAATTTTAGAAGTTCCTTTAGGAAATGCTTTCTTATTAGAAAGCATCTTTCAATATAGACGATGATAAATTACAGCATGTTTTGTGAAAGGAATATGTTATGATGAAGTCATTATTGGGGTATTTAGTTAATGTAAGAGAGTTTGCTCATCCATAGTGATATTAAGTAGAGTAAATTAATCTCCCAAGAAGTATATTGTAAAGTAGAAGTTACATTTATACACGTAGATTCAGTTGACATTTCAGGTTGCAGTTGAAAGTAGAGAGAGAAAGAAACCTAATCTAAAGAGTACTTTCCCTATCACAAGCAACCAGCTGTTCTGGCATCATGTATATTGAAGTATGAGAACATTGTTTATACAAGAGAGATTTGTAGAAATATGTGATTCCAGGAAAACCCATGTAAAAAAAATGGGTAACAAAGAACACACAGAGAAGAGGGGTCAGAGGGCAACTCCCAGGTTAAGACAAAGAGAGGCATCCTCCACTACCCCAATGTCCAGACATTTTGAGTTGCTCACTCTAGCAGTTATATCTGTGTAGTCCAGGGGAGAGAGCTGTATTTGATATTTTTAAAGTGCCCTTGTTTTACACATGAATTGTAAATCACCTTGTTTTTGCTCTTGCTCCTTCTATTCTGAGTCATTTGCTCAACATGTGGTTCAGTTTTATTATTAAAGTCCTTAAACTGTTTTTGCCTCTGTCTCTTCAAGCTAGCTTATTACTACAGTTAGAGACAGTTTGCCTTTTGCTTCAATATGACCGATTATGCACGGGCCGGAATGCCCAACGTGGCGGTGACTGGGCTTTGGGGGAAATCCCCGATTATGCCTGACGTCGCCACCATCCAAGGCCTGGCCCGACCAAGGTTGTTGGAAGACCCGTGTTAAAGGAACGCGGGTTCTTCCACGGGCTAGGGAGCACAGTGGGCTTAGGCAAGGACTGGGTCGGGCCAGCCCTGTGCATAATCAGAGGAACTGAGCCTTCACGTCCGGCTCCTCCCCCGACCTACAGCATCCCTGACCTACGGTATCCCTTTCGCTCCTGCCAGCTCCGCGGCTCCACGGAGCTGACTGGGGCATCCCCCCACCCCCACCATAGTGGGAGAGGAGCATGCTGCTCCCCACCATCATGCAGCAGGGGGCTATGCCCCCAATCCCCCCTCTGCTGCCACTGCCGGCGCTTCAGCGCGCGCCCGGTGCTTCCGGCTCCGCGTTGCCTGTGCAGGGCCATTGCGCCGGGGCAGCCAGTGCGTGCCCAGGAAGCTACACCCCCATGTATAATCGGGGGGTGGCAGGGCTTTTGGCCCTGGCGCAACGGCATGGCGGCAGCTCGATGTAGCAGCCGCCGTGCATAATCGGTCATTGATACGCATTGCCCCCACTAGCTCTTGTGCAGCTCAGTTATTTAAAACAGTTCAACCTTTGATCTCTTTGGTTATAGGACCTTCCCAAATTTCACAATTTGACATTAGCTGTGAGTCCTTTGCTAGGTTTTTTTGCAAAAATATCTTGTTGCTCCACCATGATCTATCCAATGTTTTTGATGCAGTTAGCAAACTGGAGACCCTTTGGCTATCTCAGGGTCTGGTTTTGGACTGCATCAATCCACTCTCCTTGGCTGTTGTGGACAGAACTCAGGCAGCTGTTTGGCTACCACACGCCCCCTTGACTCATGTCCCTCAAGACTGGTGAAAGTTGGTGGTGAGGAGCTCCAGATCCCTTTCCTGGAGATTATCAACTTGTCCCTAACTGCAGAGACTTTCCTGGAGAGACTAAGAGGAGCTGTGGTTAGGCCACTTCTGAAAAATCTAATCTGGATCCTTCCAACCCAGCCAACTACCTGCCAAAACCATATAATAAGCTTTTCTATTTCCATATCATATTAAGGCTTCTGCCTTAAGGATAGATTCAAATGAGTAGCCATGTTGGTCTGAATTAGCACAATAAAATCAAAGTCCAGTAGCACCTTTAAGACCAACATTCACCATGATCTATCCAATGTTTTTGATGCAGTTAGCAAACTCGAAATCTCACACCTTGAATAAATCTTTGTTGGTCTTAAAGGGGCTACTGGACTCTGCTTTTATTAAGGCTTCTGCCTTGCCATACATAAGGCATCTGCCTACAGTGTCTTTTGATCTCTTGTTATTCACTGTCTTAGGTGTGAAAGTAACTAGTTTATTGTGTCTGGGATTCCAGCCCTTGAGCTGTTTGAAGTTTTAGGAACAAACTATCTCCGCCTGACCTTGAGGACTACAGGTGCCAGCTGGAATAAACTTTCATTTTGGTATACCAGGGGGATGGCAACTGAAAGGTTTCGTGCCCAAATGGATGCCTGGGGGGAGCAGTGGGGCAAAGGTAGATAAGGGATAATAGTTCCTAGGAGCAATAGTCTTCACAAAGATCTAGAGATGCTTGCTTCATTATACTTTCAATAAAGAGATTTTAATTCAACTAAGTCTGCTTATTGGGAGAAATCTACTGAACTCTCACACTACCACATAGTTCCATGGTTGCCATTTCTGGGTAAGGCGGTTGAACAAGTAATCATTGGACAGCTTCAGAGTTTCCTGGAGGAAACATTGGCTCTTGATCCATTCCATTCTGGCTTCCAGCCTGCCCATGGAGTGGAGATGGCTCTAGTCACCCACATGGATGATCTCCAGAGACAACTATTGAGGTAGGCCAGTGCTGCTGCTTCTATTAGCTCTAACAGCAGCATTCAACACAGGCCACCATGGTACAGCCCCTAAATGGCTCCAATTTAGTCTCTAGGGTTGGGGGCAAAGGGTTGCACTAGGGAATCTCCTGTGACATACCCTAATACAGTGGTCCCCAACCTTTTTTCGGCTGGGGACCGGCAGGGCAACTGCCCCGCCCGTGTAGCGCTCATGCGCGCTGCGCGGCCGAAATCGCACATGCACGGCACGTTCATAAATACGCGCATGCGTGAAAGTGCCGTGTATGCGCGATTTCGGCCGCATAGCGGCCTGGGAAGTTTTTTACTGGGGGGACGGGGAGAGGGAACCGCGGACTGGCGCCCTGGCCTTCGCGGCCCGGCACCCTGGCCTTCGCAGCCCGGCACCGGGCCGCAGACTGCAGGTTGGGGACCACTGCCCTAATATGTGGATTCTGCAATCATTATTGTGATTGATTGATTGATTGATTGATTGATTGACCACCACTCTTGATCCAGCCGACTCACGGCAGTTTACAACAGCAAGCATAAAAATAATAAAATCCCCATATTCCTATAACATTTCCACAATTATTGCTATTTTATTGTTTTTATGTATGTCACCCACCCTGAGCCTTTGAGGAAGGGCAGTTATAAATTATTGTTATTGTTGTTGTTGTTGTTATTAAACAGGCATGCCAGTTACCCTCTCCACCCAAGATTTTGCCAGTGCTGGAAATTCTGATGTCATGTTGCTAGTGGCACCTGGCTGTGGCAACTCAGCTAAATGTTGAAGCTGGGGCAACCAACAAGGGGTCCAGTATGGGTTGGTGGGAAGAGAATCTTTCTCTATGCCTTAGATGTTATTTCATATGTAACTGAGGCACCACACTCTATTAATGTCAGTGCTCTTGGACTACATTTCCCAGTGTGCACTGGGTAACAGCCTTGGAGAGATAACAGCCAACTGCCAAGGTGGGGGAAGGAAATAGAGTTTGGGATCATGATTCCCTAGTGTTGCCCAGATTAACAGCAGTGGCCCCAGAACTTGTCAGTCATGAACAATCATTGAGAAGAATAAAAATGAAACTCAGCAAATAAGGGTCTAAAGACAATTTTTAACAAACAGCAAAAAGTGCATTTCCTTAATTTTGATATCTCAAACTGCCCTTTAATTTCAAAAATGGCATTCTGTTGACATCACCCAGCATGTGTGACAAACTGAGCTAGGAGAAAGGACTAAAGTACAACTATTTAATGATGACCTTCAGCACAGAAGATTAAAATGTTGTTTTATCTAGTGCCATCTTGTGGTACATTTGCAAAACTAACAAAACACACATGATTCTACAACAGCACACCAATATCCCATTGGATCGTGAGGTAAAATGATAGACATGCAGAAACTCTGCATGTCGAATACAGCGTCAGGGGCTGCCAGCAGAAAAAAAATCGGTATAATACGACTATCAGAAACCATGACGAAAAGACGCAGAAAAGACTGAAAACGGGGTTGAACATGCAGATATCAAACCAGTCTGCGCAGTAGATTTGGTACCCCATGCAGAGGTGTGAAAAACAACGACGTATCGAGCGAGGTTTCACCGACTCTTCCTTCGTGCAATATTGGCCCTACTGTACTCAGAATCTAGCTCAGGAAGAAAACTGCACACTACAATATCTTGGCATCTACTGAATTAAAACTTAGTATAAATCCTCCCCAAAATGAAACAGATTATTATTATTAAAAACATATGCCATTAAGCCATGTGCAAAGAGAGCAGTTCTTTTGTGACTGTGTTTTTTCAAACCCAAAGAGGCTAATCCCTGCTTCCACAGGATGCAGCTGCCAGGCTGGCACCCTCCTGAGCCAGTCGCAGATCAGGCCCTAATTTGCCCAGGGGCTAAGGGAACGCAGGAGACTCCTGGTTCTCTTAGACAGCTGTGGCCTGTCTTGTGGCAGACCTGTATGGACAGGAAGAACCAAGCCTTCCATGCCCAGCTCCTCCCTACACTATGGAGGCTGGGAGGGGGCAAAAAATCCCCCAGTCCGCTTTGCAGTGCTTCATGGCACAGCGGGGTGGCCCAGAGCTTTTTATTTTACAGGAAGGTAGGATTGTGTTCCCAGGAAATTCCCACCTTTCTGCAAAATTAAAAAAAAAACCTGCAGCCCCCTTGTGCAGCAGAACCTGTCCTCCACAGCTGCATGCCACAGGAGACACATTTCAGTTGGGAACCGGGTGCCCTGCTGTTATGTGTCCCCCATGGGGATACATTTCAGTGTGGGAGCAGATCTGGTGCTGAAATATGTCCCGTGGGGACACAGAAAGCTATGTAGCATGTAGCTATGCAGCTATGCACCACCAGCAACCCATTGTGGCTGCTGCCGTGTGGAATGGGCCAAAGTGGCTTACAATTGACAATCCTTCCTCTCCCCCACAACAGACACCCTGTGAGGAAGGTTGGGCTGAGAGAGCTCTGTAAGGACTATGACTGCCCCAAATGTACCCAGCAGGCTTCATATGGAGAAGTGGGGAAACAAACCTGGTTCTCCAGATTAGAAGCTGCAGCTCTTACCCACTTCACCAAGTCTTACTGACAATGGGCCACCCAAATCACTGCCACATAAACAAATAGTTCCCATTGAGGCCAACCCAAATCACTGTCACATAAACAAATAGTTCCCATTGAGGCCAACCCCACTGGGACCAAGCAAAGATAAGCCCTCTGTGGCAGAACATCTAGCCTGCTTGCAGAAGCTCCCAGGTTTTGTCCCCGACATGTCCAGCTAAAGGTTCAAGTGATATTAGAGACCTCTGCCTGAGAACTGCAGAGCAACTGCCCATCAAAGCAGAGGAGATGAAACAATGGAACTGATTCAGTATATACCTCTGTATGTGTGTGCACATGCGACCCTTGGTCCTGTCATTGCCCTTCTGTTTTCTTACGAGTTCTTGAACTTTAAACTTTACTCGTTCAGCCTCTTTACCAAAAAGCCACTGCTATGCACCCAAAAGAACACAGCTAACAAATCTAGAGGCACAAAATGGGAACTCAATATTGGATATTATGGTCTATTCTGTTTGTCTTCTGTTTTTGCAAGGCAGAATTGACAGGTATGGCTCTTATGCTCTCTATATTATTATGCTGACTCCCTGCTTAATTTTCAAAGCCTAGGAAGTCCAAGGGAAATTACGTCCAAGCTTATCAAGTAACCCATCTTCACAATTGGTTTTCTGATTTGTTTTAAAATATTATTTTGAGTTTTCCTGTGCTTTTCCCCCCTGGAGGACAACTGTAGCTGGGTGAAAAGGGATTTTTCTTTCTTTCGTAATGGCACTTTAAAAAATGGTTTAGCTTTGCGCTGTTTTTTTTTCCTTTTTCTTTTCTTGACTTGTTTCAGAATTGCTTTGCAGTTTCTTGGTTTCTAAACAGTTGTTAACTTTGAAAAGGTTTGTGCTTTGGGGGGAAAGGGGATTTTCCCTTACCCCGTTACTATTTAAAGTTAATCTTTTTAATATATATATTTTGGGTCCTGTTTTATAGTTGTCCTTCTATAGCTGTTTTGAAGATCTTGGGGTTGCCAGATTCAGACTGGGAAACTACTGGAAATTTGGGGATGTAACAGAGGAGGACGGGAACTTCAGTGGACTACAAAACCATAAAATCCACCCTCCAAAGCATCCATTATCTCCAGACATACTGATCTCTGTACTGAAGCGATTAAATGTAATTTCAGGGGATCTCCAAGTCCCAGCTGAAGGCTGTCATCCCTAGTGGCTTTTGGGATACTGATTTTGTCAAGTTTATGGGTTGTCCCATAAACAATACTGGAATACAAAGAATAATGAAGAATACTGGAATCCAAAGAATTCCAGAATCCCGGGTTGGGAAAAAACTTATGTCCCCAAATTGTATTGGGGGACTCAAATATCCCTGAATACATATATTTATGGCCTTTTCAAAATTCCAACCTGAAAAAAAAAATTTTAAGTGACTCATAGTCTTTTATAGTACTGCTGTTCTCACAATCCCCATGCAGCTCAGCATCTTTGCCTCTTTATGTTCTTTTCTACTGTCTGGAGTCAGACAAGGCACCTTTGGCGAAGTCAGAGACTTCCCTGATGCTACAGGAGCTTTCTCACCACCCTGATACCTTAGGCTGCTACTATTGACTTTGTCAGAATTTCCAAGCTGGGACCCTGGGCAGCAGTAGCTGCAGTGACTTGGCATGAACCTCACCACATCCTGCATGGGCCCTACATCTTCCAGTGTCTGTTGCTAACATCATCTCCCAGTGTCAGAATAACAAAGATGATGCTGGAGAAGAGCAAGACTCAGGAGCCAAAAGTCCACCCAGCAAGCAATGATGCAGCCAGCAGAATCCCAACTGTGATGGTCTGGGAAGGTCATGGAAGGACCCCAGCCATGCAACAACCAGGCAGGGAGACCTTCCAGGAACTGGCCAGTAAGAGAAAAGGGGATGGTCAGCAAGGATGGAGCAAGGACACTGGGAGAAGTGTTTTTCCAACACCTGGTCAGATGATGGCTCAGGCTGGAGAAGTGGGGCTGGGGCTGATTGATGGAGGTGCAGAAGAAACATAAATGGTAGCTTCACAACCAGGTTGTGGTGGAGCAGAAAGGAGGAGTGTGCCTTACCTTGGACAGGGTTTCATGCAGCAAATCTCCTTCCATTAAACAGCTGTGTCTAAGTGCTGTGGCCATTTCAAACAGTGCTGATTTTTCCCCCTGTGCAATATTCCTTGGAGGTGTTTTTTTTTGGGGGGGGGGAAATGTTCTGATGTGAACATCATAATGCTCAAAGGAGTCCAGGCAGATCAGTGGTGCTGCTATAGCATTGAAATGCTATATTGGTTTGTCACAGTATTGGTTCTCAGCACACTGCTTAATGTGTCCTCCTTCCATCAGCCAATCTCTTGATTAGTTTCTCCATATCCAGAATCTTTTTCATGTTCAACTCTTAGTTCCTTGATGTCTCTGAGTCTTGGACCCATTCCTAGTTTCTCCAGTCCAGTCAGGAACTAACTTGTTCCAAAGTTTATTAAAAGCCAAGCTGAATTTTCACTTCCCTTGCAGATTCTGCCCAGTTTGTCAGCATGGTATAAGTTACTCTTCTTTCTCAAAAGTTTGAAAGGCTGTGAATTTTCTGCGATATCTCACCAGCTCACAACTGTCATGGTCTTGAAGGGGACAGGCCTCCTCTTCCAGGGAAAATCAGATGAGCCTCTAACAATGGGCCAGACCTTATGAAGGACACATACTAAGGAGATAATGTAGCACAAGTCTGTATTGGTCGTGCCAAGTCTGTTTGGAGGAAGAAATAAAATTGTTCACAGCCTCTTTTTGTCTTGCTTTTCAGTATTTCTGTCAGCCCAAGAAGCAAATAACATAAATGCTCGATCAAAACGTGCCAATTTCATGTTTATTGAGGAACTCCTCCAAGGTAACCTGGAAAGGGAATGCCTTGAGGAAAGATGTTCATATGAAGAAGCCAGAGAAGTATTTGAAGATAGAGAAAGAACCGTACGTATGTTTTCTAGTTTCACAAAGCAATCCACTGAGTTGGCTCCACAATCTGTTTATAGCCTAATCAGATGATTAGCTGACACAAAAATAAATGCTTAATAGGTGTGGTAATGAATATCTACTACTCTAGTGCAGAATCATAAAATATTCAGGGATGTTATTCAAGCTTTACAAGCAGATGCATCCAATAAGTGTTCCAGACTAATATCCAAACCACAGGTGTTAATATATTTTAAGGTGATATACCCCAGCGGTCCCCAATCCCTGGCCAGGGACCGGTACCAGTACCGGGCTGTGACTCCTCCACGTCCTCCTCCCTGGCTGCTGCCTCGGGGGATGCCCTGCCAATCTGCCACCAGCTCATATTTGGTGCTCTCCGGCGGCCGCGATGGCTGGGGCTCCCCCTAGGTGTGGCACTGCACAGCTGCTGCTGGCAGCGCCCCCCAGTGGGCAGCGGGAAGTCAGGGGCGCCGGCGGGAAAGCAAGTGGAGCAGGGGCTCAGGCAGCGACGTCCCTCGGCAAAAGACTACCCCCCACCGGCTTCAGTAATATTGTCAAGCGTTGACCGGTCCCCGGTGATAAAAAGGTTGGGGACCACTAGTATCCACCACACCCTTGAACATAGGTTCAAGTGGGTAGTCCTGTTGGTCTGAAGCAGAAGAACAAATTTCGAGTCCATTGGCACTTTTAAGACCATCCGAGTTTTATTCAAGGTACGAGCTTTCGTGTGCATACATACATCCTCTGATATTCCATGATGTTGTATCTGAAACAGTGTGCGTGCACACGAAAACTCGTACCTTGAATAAAACTTTGTTGGTCTTAAAGGTACCACTGAACTCTAAATTTGTTCTTACCCTTGAACATAGTGAGCAGAATACATTTTTATAGTGGCTCCACACATTTTATGAATAGGCTGCTGTTTCCATTGAAGACACTCAGATTTTAATTTTTCTGGTTAATTGCTTACAACATTTCACTGCCAAGGTAGGTGAAGAGAAGGCCAGGGCCACCAAGAGGGAGGGATTGGAAGGACAAAATTGGGGGAGTGAGCTGGAAGGCACCTGAATGGAATGTATTTAATTTGTTTAAGACAGTCCTTAAAGATTGCCTTCACTTCAACCAGTCCTCTTTGCTTCAATACTCCAGTAACCAATTCATTCTTATTCTTGTATCAGTGTCTCATTAAAATATATCTTTTTTTCAGAATACATTTTGGAATGTTTATTTTGGTAAGATGATTTTACACTTATTTTGAAAATGATGTTGAAGTTTTTATGATATATATTATGGGACTGGCTATTTATATTAAAGGAAATTATATACCTTTAAAGAACATTTGTGGCCTTTCAGGTCACCTGATGGACCCTGAGCAGCAGGGATTTCCTGGTTGCTTTTGGAAGGGTGGGGCCCACTCTGGCAGGCTGCACTAATAGAAACATGGCAGGAACAAGGCTAGAGGGGAAATGGCAGCATGGAGGGAGACTCCAAGGCTGCATAGGCCAGGCTCAACTAACAAGAAAAGAAAATGGAGGAAGACTGAAGAGGATGGCCAAACAGCCTGCAGCTGGCAGCAAGCAGGACAGAAGTACAGGAGATGGGAAGAACCTGAGGTGACCTCATGGTGAAGGCAGCTGGCACCGTTACCAGGAAGAGAAGGTATTGGAGGAAGGTTGGGGAGAAGGGAGTCCCAAATAGAGTTGCCAGCCCCTTCCCAGTCAGGCTCTGGATGGGGTGCAACTTACGTCTGCATCAGTGGTCAGGAATTTGGGGGTGATCTTTGATTCCTCTTTATCTATGGAGGATCAGGTCACAAAGGTAGCCCAGATGGCATTTTTCCATCTGCGCCAAGCACAGCTTCTAGCGCCCTACATCTCCACTGAACACTTGGCCATAGTGATCCATGCAATGGTTACTTCTAGATTAGATTTCTGTAACTCGCTCTACGTGGGCCTACCCTTGTCCCTGATCTGGAAATTGCAACTGGTACAAAATGTGGCTGCATGGGTCCTCACTAGGTCATCTTGGAGATCCCATGTCCAACCATTGCTGAGGTAGCTGCATTGGTTGCCAGTTTGCTTCCAGATCAAGTTCAACATTTTGGTTTTGAGTTTTAAGGCTATACGCGTCCTGGGTTCTACCTATCTGTGGGACCGCTTATCTCCTTATGCTCCCTGCAGAGTGCTTTGCTGTGTGGTATGAATTTGCTGGTTGTCCCAGGCCCTCTGGAAGTGCGCCTGGCCTCAACCAGGGCTTTTTCAGTCCTGGCCCCTATCTGGTGGAATGAGCTCCTAGAAGAGCTGAGGGCCCTGACGAAGCTCTCTGGGTTTTGCATGGCCTGCAAGACTGAGCTCTTCCACCAGGCATTTGGTTGAGGCCAGGTTATAGATTGGGGTAATAAGATCAGGTCCTCCCCCGTCTTTGTGTATTTGGTACCCCCCCTAGGGCCAACATTGCCCCCCTGGGCAAACATCACCTGGTGATACCAAAACTGCAAACAGAAGAGTTGAGGTGTTCAGGAGTCAGTAGAGGATAAATTTGCGCCACCTGCCATTGTATTGTTATGTCGGCAGGATGATATAGTAGAATCATAGAATCATAGAGTTGGAAGGGGCCACACAGGCCATCTAGTCCAACCCCTGCTCAACGCAGGATCAGCCCTAAGCATCCTAAAGCATCCAAGAAAAGTGTGTATACAACCTTTGCTTGAAGACTGCCAGTGAGGGGGAGCTCACCACCTCCTTAGGCAGCCTATTCCACTGCTGAACTACTCTGACTGTGAAAGTTTTTTTCCTGATATCTAGCCTGTATCGTTGTACTTGTAGTTTAAACCCATTACTGCGTGTCCTTTCTTCTGCAGCCAGTCTAGCTGATAGTGTTGGGATATTGTATTTTTATTGCTATGTTTTTATTGTAAACTGCCACAAGCCAGCTGATCCGAAAGTGGAGGTATATAAATCCAATAAACAACCAGATTCTTACAGAAAAAAACACATTTTGTGGCAAAAGCATTCATGAGCCAGAGCCTACTTCATCAGATGTATGAAGTTTTTTTTTAATTCTCACGCTGTCCTCTGGGAAAGGAAAACCATGCATACAAATAGTTTTGTCCATAATAAAACAGGAGTCCAGTGTGTGACACAGATCCCTGATTTGGATCCAGAGTGTGGTCTGTGGAGAGGGGAAGGACTTAAGCCTTCCTCCTACTTAAATTTCAATAGAGTTGCTATTTGGTGGCGGTGGGGAGGGTGTAAATGTAAAAACTGCCTAGTGGAGTAGTTAGCTGCTCAGATTAGGAAAACAGCAAGAGGAATTAGCTACCATTCGCTTCTCCCATGCCATGATTCAAATCAGGACTCCTTACGCCTGTTGGGATTTAGATTACCATTTAGATCAGTGGTCCCCAACCTTTTTATCACCGGGGACCACTCAACGCTTGACAATTTTACTGAGACCCGGTGGGGGGGGTAGTTTACTCCTCTACTCTCAACCACTGCCCTAACGCTCTCTGATAGCTATGGTAATGTTTAAACATCCCTTCAAAATAAAATACAGACATGCCACAACAATGAACATAAGGAACATTTTATTTTCATGAAAATTTTAACTCATGACAATGACAAATCAATGGGAACCCTGAGCTTGTTTCTCTGCAACAAGATAGCCCCATCTGGGAGTGATGGGAGACAATGACACCGGAAGTGTGTTGTAAAGGGCCGGGGGGATGAAGTAAAAGGCAGGGGGGGGGGGGAGAAGGCGTTCTTCGCAGCCCACCTCCAATTACTTGACGGACCACATGTGGTCCGCAGCCCACAGGTTGGGGATCGCTAATTTAGATTACCTTTCAGCTAAAAGGCTCAATCCAGATGCTAGTAGTGAATTTGTAAATTGAAGGCCCCAATAATAAACTCTTGTTACGAAAAGTCTAAGTGTACCTACTAGTACTTTTTTTCCCTCTTCAGATGGTCAACAGTGCTCTTCGAATCCCTGCTTACATAATGGGGTATGCAAGGACAACATTCGCAGTTATACATGCACTTGTGACGATGGCTATGAAGGAAGAAACTGCGCCTTTGGTAAAAGTTCATCTATGTCTATGAAAGCTCCCTTTTCTTTGAGTACCTGTGGTAAAAATCCTTAACATATAAGTTTCTAACCATCTCTCTCCTCCTTCCAGTTTTAACTTCTCTAGTTTATCGTTTCCTGATCGTCCCAGTCACATAGAACTTAAATCCTACTGGTTTGGGCCATTATAAATACACTAGAAATTAAGCCCGCTGTATCAAAAATACAGCGGGTGCTAGCAGGCAGTGGGTGGGTGCGGGAGGTCCCCTGCCAGTCTCCCCCGGCCTCCCCCCTCCCCCTGGCCACCGGCTTCAGCACAGGGCTCAGAGCCCCACGCTGAAGCCTGCCCCACCACCCCACTTGCTCACTCCTGGCTTCAGCACGGGGCTCGCAGCAGGCCTGCCGCATTGCAGATGTGGCAGGCCTGCTCCGAGCCCCACGCTGAAGCCTGGTCCAGGCGCCCCCCTCCCCGTGGAGTCTGGGACAGGCCAAGGGGCCAATTGGGAGCCGCGCACTTTGTGGCTCCCGATTGGCCCCTTCGAGTTTTTATCTCGGACTCGCCCCACTCTGCCCCTTTCTCCACTCACTTACCCCTTGCTCCTTTATTCTTACCGCTCCTGTGGGATTGGTTTACAGATTATGATCATACCATTTCTGGTCACAATTCAATGAGTGGGCACAGCAGTAGCTCTTGGGGCTTTGTCACTGTTGGCTGCCCACAGAATTTGACTTCCACTATCAAAAGTGAAGCCTGGTTGGGTGAATGGTTCTATGGTCCTCTATCATTCTCAGCCTTTGCTGTGAAAAATGACTGAAACCCATGGTAGCAGCACATGACAGATGCACATCAGAGATGGCAAGTGGGTGAACCCTAGATGTGTTGGGCAACGGAAAGCAAAAAATGTATATAAACATGGCAGGGGAAAACACCACAGCCCGTGTAAGTTTGGAGCAATACAACTGCCATTTATGGTTGAATCCATTTTGAAGCTTTTTGTCTCATTTAAAAATGTGTCATGTTCTGTTTAGCCAAAAATGAGTGCCGCCATGAAATGGACGAGGGCTGCCATCACTTTTGCTATCCAGAAGCAAAGTCCTACCGCTGCTCATGTGCACAAGGCTACACACTTGTGAAAGGCAAATCCTGCATTCCACTAGGCAAGTATGGAAAATTTGGGAGGATAAAAGCATTCTGTTGAAAAGCAGAACACCAGGGCTTGGCTGTAAGATAGGGCAGTGGATAATGTTTAAAGTGAAAATGAAGTCTTATCCAAGAAGAAAACAGTTCAGAGGTGAATGTTCTGTCAGCCTTTGGTCAATTCCTCCGCCTTTCTCAGCCTCATCTTTCCCCATCCATAAAATAGTGATTATACCAATGTCACAGGATGGCTGTAAAGATCGTGGGCATAATTTGTGTGTGAGCAGTTAGAAAAAAGTGCTATACAGGAAATATTATTGTCATTGGCAAAGTGCCTACATTTATGAAGGTGGGGTTGGGGGAAAGATCAATGGCTTCCATTTTGTAGATATTCACTGGTTGTTTCTGTATATGCAATGCCTTCTATATATATAGCCTTCTCTATATATATAGCACCGAGGAGATCCACAGTGGTGGAGGCTGCATCATCAGCCTTTAGGATCAATAGCCAGGTCTGTGCATTAATGAAAACATGAGATGCAAATGAGAGCCTCCTGTACTTAATTACAAACATGTTACAGGACCATTGAACTCTGTGAGACTGGTTTTCCCCTCCCCTTTTAAGTGCCAGAACAATTAAGCTGCAAAAGTGTGATTTGGTAAGCTCTTAATACTCTACCACGTATTCATCAGGCAAGGAACTGCCTTAATTTTGACATTTTAAAAGGCATATTCATCGTAATGAACACGAATCAGTTATTTCTGGGAAGTGCCATTAGAATCTGACATATATTTATCTCTGTGTGTTTTTCATTGCCAGATCAGTGTGCATGTGGCAGATTTAAAGAAAACCTGCAAATGGTGCTAGCTGCAGTTGAGGGCATCTGCAGTGGATTCCCTTGGCAGGTATTTGGCAAGAGACAAGCTGTAAAAATGTGATACAATTCTAGTGCCACTGATACAAATAGGGCTTGTAGAGTCCTAGTAAGAATTGAATTAGTTGTAACAGTTCAGAGTGATGGTCATGGCTTATAGGAATTGCAAACAAACCATACACTGGTTTTCTAAAATTCCAATGCATTAGAGCAGCCTTTCTCAATTTTTTTTTTGCTGTTGAGAAGCCCCTGAAACATTCTTCAAACTTTGGGAAACCTCAGAAGTGGTACAGTCATGCAGAATATGGTTGGGAACCATAGCTGTGTACAAGCCTACTTGAGTCCACTCCTCTGGATTAATATGACCACAGATAATCATAGCATCAGATAAATGTTTAACAAATTTTAAAAATATATTTAAAATTAATTAACTCCCACTCATTTAGGAAACCCTTCCAGGACTGTCAAGAAACCCCAGGGTTTCAGGAAGCCTGCATTAGAGAGTTAATTTATTTACATTGATACTCTTTTCTCCACAATGAGGGCCCAAACTGGCTCACACAATTCTGCCTTCTATTGCATCTACTCAACAACCCTGTGGGGTAAGTGGACCTGTGTAGGTGTGTGATTGGCACCAGGTCACCCAGCAAGCTTTCATCGCCATTGTAGAGGTTTCGGTTCTCTCTCCCCATTGAAATGGTGCTTAAGGGTTAACAACTTGGACAGCTAAGATTACTGAAGCCGTTATTCATACCTGTAGCCTGTTTGCTGTTGGGAGCAGTGAGATTCCTGTATTCTTCCTGTACCATCTTTATCAATGCAAGGCAGTGGTGAGGTTTAGGGATGTTTTCCAATTAGAGCTCCAATAAGCAGGATTCCCAGAACTCATGAAAGGAAACCATGACATCATCCTTCAAGATTTATCTATCACGCCATGTTCTGAGGTAATAGGAATCACCTCATGGGAAGGCCAATTGAGTATCACTGTAGTGGATCAGTTGGCTTAAAAGAAGGGAGGGTGCTACTTTGTGCCTTAAGGAGCAATATGTAGCACCTTGATTTGTATGCTGGAACTCTGCTTACGGATGTTGTTAAGTACCTACCTTGCAACTGAGAAATCTTCAGCTGTTCACAGTCACTTTTGGGTGTTACATGGTTCCAGTGAGTTTTGCGGTTTTACTTCCGTGTTGAAGTAATTTTCCCTGAAAATTTGTAGCATGGTGTTTTAAAAGATGTTTTCTCTTTAAAGCAAATCCTCTTCTTATATTTTAACTTATGTGGTTCACTTGTTGTGCAACAACATCCTGGAACCTACATATTTTCTGCCAGGCTTGTCAGGATGTTGTATTGTTTGCTCAGTTTGAAGCAGTGCAACTCCCTGGATGGGGGAAGCAGTTGCTTCCTGGAGAGTAGTTTGGACCTCAGTAGTTTATTACAATCATACTATTTATTCTTCTGGCCCTTGTTGTCAGGCCTGCATTAAGGTTTTGTCTCATTTTTGTGCTTTGCATAGATTCCACATTTATCCGTCCTTTATTAAGAAGCCATCTGTCCTTTACTCTCCCATTTCCCCTGAAAAATTGATCACTCCTAGCTGTCTTGCGTTCCACACCACACATTTTAAATCAAATCTGAACGGTATCCAAAATGCTTTTGACTGTAGTTCATATCCAAAGTAATGGGGTCATTCATGTGTAAAAGCACATTCCGTGAGCATATATTCTGAGCAGAGCGACAGAGAGAGTCTGATACCTCATTGTCAATAAGGACAGGATACATTGTTGCCCATTTTGCTTTTAAGGTCCTGTTCTTAAGCTCTGAGGGAGAAGTGTTGTGCGGAGGTGTTCTACTGAAAACAAACTTTGTGCTGACTACAGCTGACTGTGCAGTGCTATCTCCCACCATTGCTGTGATTGGTAGGTAGGCATGTTACCTCAAGTTGTGTGTTTTGAAAAGTTCAGATATGAAATTTTTGTGAAAGGGGAAAATACAGGATGACCAGATGCTGAAAACCTGACAAAAATGTGTATGTTCCCCTCCTGGTGATTTGGCAAGTTGTACTACTAGACCCATACAGTTTGCCTCACATATTACATGGAAATGCACAGATATTCTGTGGACTGAGCTGAACTTAACCAGCTGCTGGGTTGCTCCAATTCCCCCTTCTTGGCTCAAGTGGAAGCTGGGCCTTAGATGGCACTGATACATTATCTAATCTAATTTAGCCAATTGTTATTATGGTATACAGCAACTTTTTCCAACTTTTTTACTGTTGAGAAATCCCTGAAACGTTCTTCAGGCTTTGAGAAATATGTATTTAAGTGTTTATATCTCTTCTTTACTTTTGACTCAAGCGTGAGGAAACCTTCTGCTAAGCTAAGGGGCCTTCTTCCAGGTGAGGTGGTTCTTCCATTGGAGAAAATGCCACATACGTTGGAGAAAGGCTACCTAGAGGATGGTGGGCTCCATCCCTTTGTGTAATAAAGCCTGTTCCCCACAGCTTGCCCAAACAGAAGACCTTTCCTGTAGTGTTCCTTGCTTCTGCCCTTCCAAAAAAAGCAATTCTGAAGGGTAGGAGACAGTGGCACATGCCATACCAATGGCATCATCTTCCCAACAACAGAAAGATCTCCAGATGGTTGTGGAAATAAGCAATATGTTTTAATTTTATTTACAGTAACTAGCAAGTGTTTGAAGCTCAATGAAAAATTTCACCATCCTCTCTAATGTGCTCTATAATGTAGATGGAATTGACAATTGTTTGTGCAATGATTACCATGCTCAGTGAACACACACTATGATCTCCACAGGAAACAACAGAAGGCCAGAAGCCAGACAATTAGCGTATGTGAAACAGGTACACATACACCCCCGCTATGACAATACCAGCAGCAGCAACAACCTGGCATTGCTACAACTTGGGACTCCTAGTACCTGCAACAGCTCCCAGTTACCCATATGTCTTCCGGAGAAGGACTTTTCGGAGCATGTATTGATTCCACAACAGGTGGCCATTCTCAGCGGGTGGAAAATGGAGGGAGACCACATGACTGATTCACTAGCTGAATTTCCTGTTCTGTTTCTTCCTGAAAATGAATGTACACAAACACTCAACAGAAGTCTGATAACCAGGGAATTCTGTGGCCACAGTCCTGTGACCATAAGAGAACAACTGGCTGGAGGGAGTTTCAGTGCTGTTAAATATAAAGGCACTTGGTTTCTGACGGGCATTCTAGAATCACAGGTGACAGAAGCAAGTAAGTGGGAAACATTTGTATTCACCAAGATTTCAAGATACATGATGTGGTTCAAGCAGATAATGGAATAATCAAGTGCAGCAACAAAGGAGCACATAAATTGGCAAGATTCAGTATTTATACAGGTCACTGCTGAAAATGGGTATGCTTATCAATTAAAATAAGAGATGTTTGGTCTTTGGCTCTGTTCTTGGTTACCAGAACTCATAACTGGCTTTCCTACATACAGCGAGACTCTATTTACTGAGTATTAGTCTCACTTTAGCAAAATATAATCAAAATGCCCTTCTCTTCCAGTGCAACTGCTCCATAATGCAACAGTGTAGTATACAACAGTGGTGCACCAAGGGTGTGTGTGTGAACAGTCCACCTTGGATACAGGCAATGGGGGAGTCTCAGGTGACTACTCTCTTCTAACCATCTGCAATAGCTTCCAAACAACTGGTAAATGTATCGGGGGGGGGGGGAGTTCGGGTGGCCATCCATGAGGAGATAGAGCTGGGTGTCATCCTCATACTGGTAATACTCTAGGTCAGGGGTCTTCAACCCCCGGTCTGCGGCCCGGCACCGGCGACGCAAACGCACACGTGCGGAGCCGCTGCGCATGCGTGTTTGCGCCCCCTGCTGGCGAAAACGCGCATGTGCGGCTGTTCTGCGCATGCGCGTTATCGCCACCTAGTGGCGAAAACGCGCATGTGCGGCAACTGTGCATGCGCGTTTACATGCAGCTGCTGTGGCCGGGCCGCCGGCTCTCTCCCACCCTCGGAAGCAGTCCCCGACTACAAGAAGGTTGGGGACCGCTGCTTTAGGTAATATGGACAAATTGTGCCAGAGGGCACATAAATAATGTAGGAGAGAGTACCACCACCCCCTGTGGGACCACACAAGGGAGTCAGTAAGGGTGCAATAATTCCTACTCCACTACCAACCTGTGTCTGGTTTCAGAGAAAGGAGCACAGCCATTGAAAGGGCTGTCCCCAGGATCCCGGCCTGGCAGTGGGCCAACATGATCGACCACATCAAACGCAGCCAACAGATCAAGCATCACAAGGATGGCTGAACCACCCTGATCCAGCTGGCATCAGAGATCATTCACCAAGGTGACCGGCACCATCTCTATGTCATGACCAGGATGGAAGCTCAACTTGTATGAATTGAGCACTGAAACTTCTTCCAAGTATGCCAGGAGCTGGTCCGCTGCAGCCTTTTCAACTAACTTGCCCAGAAACACAAGCTGCGAAACTGGTTAGTAGTTGGCTGGGTCCTATGGGTCCAGCAATGGATTTTTCAGTAATGGACAAACAGCTGCCTCCTTCAGCACCTCTGGGAACTCCCCTGTAGATAGGTAGAGGTTGATAATCTCTCACAGAGGGCCTTCTATCTGCTGGCCCCTCATCTTCAATGGCTAAGACAGACAGGGATCAAGGGGTCAGGGGTGGTCGCCCTCACTGACCTCAGCAACTCATCCACTTTGGTTCCTGAGAGCCGCATGAAGCCATCAAATGGCTATCCCCTCAGAGGCCAACAGACCTCTAGTTGGTCCCAGCAAAGCAAGACCTTGTCTACAAAAAAGCTTGCTAATGCCTCACAGCCAAGATCCAATTGACTACTATTTTGGAGCCCTTCCTTGAGGGAGGTCAAAGATCAAACTACCCTAAATAATTGGGTTGGGCAAGAGCTCGCAGATGCGATAGAGGCAACATAAAACTCACATTTATGCACCCTAATCGCCATGTCATACACCCCCTCATAAGCGTGTGATAAAATGTTCCTGCTTTGTCACAAATCTTCCTCCACACTCACTCTAGCCATCTCACTTCCCTCTTCCTCTCCCTTCGCTCCCGGGTATACCAAGGAGCCAGTTCGAGGTGGGGGTGGAGAGGGTGCCTGGGAGCAACCTTGTCAATGGCGGCAGTCAAACAGGACTGCAAGTCTTCCACTAGCACCGCTAGCAAGTCACTGGGAGGTATCGGATCCCACAGAGCATTCAGAAATTCAGTTGGCTTCATAAGTCTCTGTGGGCGGGCTAAAATGTGCCCACTGCTCACACAGGGAGGGGGTGGTATCCTGAGCTGGGCCTTCAGGACATAGTGGTCTGACCACTATAAGACTAGGCACTAAACCTTATACCTTCAAATGCATGACAAAAATATTACCACTATAAGAGAAATCCAAGAGTCATTAATGGAAAAGAAATGCTCTGTTTATTCTTGTGACCCTAGTTTGTGTCTTAGGGGAAGGCCAGAAGAGCTCAATTACTCAATGGACCCAATGGTATCAATTTGTTCAAATTCAACACTGCTTATATTTTGTAAAAAAAATCAAAGTATTGCATCCAGTGATTTCAATGGATGCTGTACAGAGATCCCAAATTCTTAGGATCTACACAGAAAATTGAATTTATAGAAAGCTAGCAAACATGAGGAATTTTTTTTTTCCAGTTACTAAAAAACAAAATAAAATCTTAATTTCTAGATGGATTGCCTTGAATATCATATTCTATCCCATGCACAAAAGTCTGAGTATTTAAATAATTTGTGACAAGATATTTATGTATGGTAGTATAACTATATAACAATTGCAAACAACATGAAAGAACCCATCTCAGTGTTACAACAAAAGGGAATCAATAGAAGGCATTGTCAGGATTGTAGCATAACTAATTTAGCATAACTAAATTCATTGACATAGTCCACACTGTTCTGTAAGGAGCGGTTACAGTGTGCTGCACACTCCAATAGACTCAGTCTGATATCACTGCCAGTCCCATCCTTCGAAAAGAGCAACTGCAAACAAAGGCAAACCAAGTCCGCAAAGCTGCTTTCTACCTGGACCACAGTGGACTCAACAGACAGTTGAGAGTGGAGGGAATGGGTTTTGTTTGCTGACAACAAGCTTCTGATGCTGGTGTGATATATAACCTTTAATGTGCCCCTGCACAAACAGAAAAGAAACGCACATTAGTATTGTAAATACAGAGTCAAAGCCATCAGCTAGACTTAGGCCAGCCTTTCTCAACTTTTTTACCACTGAGGAACCCCTGAAACATTCTTCAGGCTTCGAGAAACTCCAGAAGGGACACAATTGTGCAGAATATGGATGGGAAGCATAGTTGTGTACATGCCCCCCCCAAGACATGTCCTCTTCCCACCCCCTCCAGGCCCATCATTGGCCACTGGTGGGGGTCGACATGACTATACATGATCATATATCACCCAATAAATGTCTAACAAATTTACAAAAAAATTAAATTAATTAACTCCCACCCATTCAGGAAACCCTTCCAGAGCCACTAAACCTCAGTTTCACAAAACCCTGGTTGAGAAAGCCTGATTTAGATATAGAGTAGAAATCATGAGTGGCCCTGCCAGCATGCATCATACATTTTTTAAAAGCCTAATCTCTCTTGGTAATATGCTCTAGTGTGGGGCTGTCTGCTTGACAAGCAGACAAAATCCAATGTAGGATTAAGTTGCAGTGTGCAATCTTATATCATGCTGCGGATACCTCCTGCATGGGTTAACATTTGGAGTGGAATTGTGCCCGTGAGTGTGTTGATTCTTGCCCAGCCTGGAAGACTGAACAACCCTGCACTACCTGGGTGTGAAGAACAGACAGCTTTGCTCAATCGGCCTTCCTTGAGAAGGCTGTCAGGAAGAGTTAAGAATAGAACAACTTCAGAACTCTTTTCTGTCTTCAGTTCTATCCCCCCCCCAATAATAGGCCTGAAAAGAGAGACTAAAAAAGAAAGTGTCCTGTGGGCTGCAGAGGAGCAAGCAGTTATTTGAACCCACATCAACCAAATGAGTCCTTAGTGGATTGCAGCACAATCTGTTTCACAGTCCGTTCTCACTAAATATTACACTTGTTGTCTTGAAACAGTTGCCACTGGTTACAGGATACAGAAATGGACTGTTAAATACACAGTGATCAAAATCCAGAGTCAGTCATCTTAAACTGAGATAAGTCGACCACACTCACCCAAAATAGGTATTTGTTATGGACTGCATTTAGCTACCGTATTTGCCAGCATATAAGACGACCGGGCGTATAAGACGACCCCCCCAACATTTCCACTCAAAATATAGAGTTTGTTACATTACATTACACTACTATGGGCCACTATGGGCAGCTACGTCTATCCCAACTGAAGTGTACCCGGCGTATGGGACGACTCCCCCACTTGGAGGCATGTTTTTCAGGGGGGGAAAGTAGTCTTATACGCCAGCAAATACTGTACCTTACAATAACAGAACTTCAATGCGTACCATGTATATGAGGTTTGCTAGGATGCACTGGACTTCATCAATATCAACATCATTGACTTTCATGAATTTAAGGGCAACCAGAAAGGCATCTAGAGAAAGCTGGTGAGTTTTGAGTAACAAATACCTAAAAGAAGAAAAGATGTGCATCTAAGTTCGTATAAGAAACAGTCATACAAATGTAATTAAATATACTTATCTTTTCTAAAAGAGTTTTACTTTCCAAGGAAGCACCTCTGGCCAAAAGTCAGGCTGATCCACCTTTCTCTCCTCAGCTCATAATCAGAGCTAGAGGAGACCTGTTACAATCATGATGGAAAACTTCTGAAATCTTGTTCAATCGCTAGCTTGGATCCACTGGAGATTTCCACTGATGGAGGCAATATCCCTCAATGGAGTGGGACGCCCTCGTCTCCTCCATCTGCTGCATCCCCAAATAGTGCTCCTAGGGGAGAGGGACCCCCTAGGAACAGCATGAAGGAGAGTTGGAGTTTGCAGAAGGAAAGAAAACTGGCAAAGATTACTCTCTCCCCACCATGCATGGAAATCGTTTGGTCGATGTGAGCCCCGGTTCCACTGCGTATTTCTTTACTGGAACTCAGAAACAGGGTTCATACTAGCAGCATACGTTTAGCTAGCAAGGCTCTTCATAAGAAAAAAATTAAGAAGCAGAATCCTACAAAGGCTTGGAAAACCATTGGAAGTCAGCATGTCTAGACAATTCATTCTACTGCTTAACCACTCCTAAATAAGGTATGACACCAGAGATTGTGCCAGAATTTGGCATGACCACCAGCAGACAGACCACCTACCTGCCAGGATCCTACAGATGCGTGGCACTTTTGATGAACTTTCCTTTGCCAGTATTGATCAGAAGAAGAGCGCAGAAAGAAAGTCAGCATCTTCTCAGGTAATGCAGGGGAAAGGTAAGGAGGGAAGAGAAACTTTCTTCCCTGGGCATTATTTATTTATTTACTTACTTAGCTGTTGACTTATATAATACTAGTAAAAAAGCCCATTGTTTGAAGAAGACAATGGGCGCTAGCAGGTGGGGACCAGAGCGAGCAGCAGGCGAGGGACAGAGCGAGGGACAGGCTACCTGAAAGAGGAGGCGGGCGGCGGCTCCTCTGCATTTTTTTGTTCTTCTGCGGCTTTCCCGGCGGCTCCATTGTGTTCTGGGGCCATGAGGGCAGGGAGCACCCAGCAGCTGCGCTGTGGGCGGCTGCCGGGGCTCCCAGGGCGCCGGCTTGAAGCGGCGAAAGGCTCCTCCAGGGGATTTTTTTTCCTGCTGGCTCTCGTGGGCGTGCCGGCTTGGAGCTGCGAAAGGCTCCTACAGGGTTAATGTTTTTCTGCTGGCTCTCTTGGGCGTGCCGGCGTGGAGTTGCGAAAGGCTCCTACAGGAGTTTTTTTTTCTGCTGGGTCTCCTGGGCGGCGGCTTGGAGCTGCGAAGGGCTCTTACAGGAGTTTTTTTTTCTGCTGGCTCTCGTGGGCGTGCCGGCTTGGAGCTGCAAAAGGCTCCTACAGGGTTAATGTTTTTCTGCTGGCTCTCGTGGGCGTGCCGGCTTGGAGCTGCAAAAGGCTCCTACAGGGTTAATGTTTTTCTGCTGGCTCTCGTGGGCGTGCCGGCTTGGAGCTGCAAAAGGCTCCTACAGGGTTAATGTTTTTCTGCTGGCTCTCGTGGGCGTGCTGGCTTGGAGCTGCGAAAGGCTCCTACAGGGTTAATGTTTTTCTGCTGGCTCTCGTGGGCGTGCTGGCTTGGAGCTGCAAAAGGCTCCTACAGGGTTAATGTTTTTCTGCTGGCTCTCGTGGGCGTGCCGGCTTGGAGCTGCAAAAGGCTCCTACAGGGTTAATGTTTTTCTGCTGGCTCTCGTGGGCGTGCCGGCTTGGAGCTGCAAAAGGCTCCTACAGGGTTAATGTTTTTCTGCTGGCTCTCGTGGGCGTGCCGGCTTGGAGCTGCGAAAGGCTCCTACAGGGTTAATGTTTTTCTGCTGGCTCTCGTGGGCGTGCTGGCTTGGAGCTGCGAAAGGCTCCTACAGGGTTAATGTTTTTCTGCTGGCTCTCGTGGGCGTGCTGGCTTGGAGCTGCGAAAGGCTCCTACAGGGTTAATGTTTTTCTGCTGGCTCTCGTGGGCGTGCTGGCTTGGAGCTGCGAAAGGCTCCTACAGGGTTAATGTTTTTCTGCTGGCTCTCGTGGGCGTGCTGGCTTGGAGCTGCGAAAGGCTCCTACAGGGTTAATGTTTTTCTGCTGGCTCTTGTGGGCGTGCCGGCTTGGAGCTGCGAAAGGCTCCTACAGGGTTAATGTTTTTCTGCTGGCTCTCGTGGGCGTGCTGGCTTGGAGCTGCGAAGGGCTCCTACAGGAGTTTTTTTTCTGCTGGCTCTCCTGGGCGCCGGCTTGGAGCTGCGAAAGGCTCCTACAGGGTTAATGTTTTTCTGCTGGCTCTCGTAGGCGTGCTGGCTTGGAGCTGCGAAGGGCTCCTACAGGAGTTTTTTTTCTGCTGGCTCTCCTGGGCGCCGGCTTGGAGCTGCAAAAGGCTCCTACAGGGTTAATGTTTTTCTGCTGGCTCTCGTGGGCGTGCCGGCTTGGAGCTGCGAAAGGCTCCTACAGGGTTAATGTTTTTCTGCTGGCTCTCGTGGGCGTGCTGGCTTAGAGCTGCGAAGGGCTCCTACAGGAGTTTTTTTTCTGCTGGCTCTCCTGGGCGCCGGCTTGGAGCTGCAAAAGGCTCCTACAGGGTTAATGTTTTTCTGCTGGCTCTCGTGGGCGTGCTGGCTTGGAGCTGCGAAGGGCTCCTACAGGAGTTTTTTTTCTGCTGGCTCTCCTGGGCGCCGGCTTGGAGCTGCGAATGGCTCCTACAGGGTTAATGTTTTTCTGCTGGCTCTCGTGGGCGTGCTGGCTTTGAGCTGCGAAGGGCTCCTACAGGAGTTTTTTTTCTGCTGGCTCTCCTGGGCGCCGGCTTGGAGCTGCAAAAGGCTCCTACAGGGTTAATGTTTTTCTGCTGGCTCTCGTGGGCGTGCTGGCTTGGAGCTGCGAAGGGCTCTTACAGGAGTTTTTTTTTCTGCTGGCTCTCGTGGGCGTGCCGGCTTGGAGCTGCGAAAGGCTCCTACAGGGTTAATGTTTTTCTGCTGGCTCTCGTGGGCGTGCCGGCTTGGAGCTGCGAAAGGCTCCTACAGGGTTAATGTTTTTCTGCTGGCTCTCGTGGGCGTGCCGGCTTGGAGCTGCGAAAGGCTCCTACAGGGTTAATGTTTTTCTGCTGGCTCTCGTGGGCGTGCTGGCTTGGAGCTGCGAAAGGCTCCTACAGGGTTAATGTTTTTCTGCTGGCTCTCGTGGGCGTGCTGGCTTGGAGCTGCGAAAGGCTCCTACAGGGTTAATGTTTTTCTGCTGGCTCTCGTGGGCGTGCTGGCTTGGAGCTGCGAAAGGCTCCTACAGGGTTAATGTTTTTCTGCTGGCTCTCGTGGGCGTGCCGGCTTGGAGCTGCGAAAGGCTCCTACAGGGTTAATGTTTTTCTGCTGGCTCTCGTGGGCGTGCTGGCTTGGAGCTGCGAAGGGCTCCTACAGGAGTTTTTTTTCTGCTGGCTCTCCTGGGCGCCGGCTTGGAGCTGCGAAAGGCTCCTACAGGGTTAATGTTTTTCTGCTGGCTCTCGTGGGCGTGCTGGCTTGGAGCTGCGAAGGGCTCCTACAGGAGTTTTTTTTCTGCTGGCTCTCCTGGGCGCCGGCTTGGAGCTGCAAAAGGCTCCTACAGGGTTAATGTTTTTCTGCTGGCTCTCGTGGGCGTGCCGGCTTGGAGCTGCGAAAGGCTCCTACAGGGTTAATGTTTTTCTGCTGGCTCTCGTGGGCGTGCTGGCTTAGAGCTGCGAAGGGCTCCTACAGGAGTTTTTTTTCTGCTGGCTCTCCTGGGCGCCGGCTTGGAGCTGCAAAAGGCTCCTACAGGGTTAATGTTTTTCTGCTGGCTCTCGTGGGCGTGCTGGCTTGGAGCTGCGAAGGGCTCCTACAGGAGTTTTTTTTCTGCTGGCTCTCCTGGGCGCCGGCTTGGAGCTGCGAATGGCTCCTACAGGGTTAATGTTTTTCTGCTGGCTCTCGTGGGCGTGCTGGCTTGGAGCTGCGAAGGGCTCCTACAGGAGTTTTTTTTCTGCTGGCTCTCCTGGGCGCCGGCTTGGAGCTGCAAAAGGCTCCTACAGGGTTAATGTTTTTCTGCTGGCTCTCGTGGGCGTGCTGGCTTAGAGCTGCGAAGGGCTCTTACAGGAGTTTTTTTTTCTGCTGGCTCTCCTGGGCGCCGGCTTGGAGTTGCGAAAGGCTCCTACAGGAGTTTTTTTTTCTGCTGACTCTCCTGGGCGCCGGCTTGGAGCTGCGAAAGGCTCCTACAGGAGTTTTTTTTTCTGCTGGCTCTCCTGGGCGCTGGCTTGGAGCTGCAAAAGGCTCCTACAGGGTTAATGTTTTTCTGCTGGCTCTCGTGGGCGTGCCGGCTTGGAGCTGCGAAGGGCTCCTACAGGAGTTTTTTTTTCTGCTGGCTCTCCTGGGCGCCGGCTTGGAGCTGCAAAAGGCTCCTACAGGGTTAATGTTTTTCTGCTGGCTCTCGTGGGCGTGCCGGCTTGGAGCTGCGAAGGGCTCCTACAGGAGTTTTTTTTTCTGCTGGCTCTCCTGGGTGCCGGCTTGGAGCTGCAAAAGGCTCCTACAGGGTTAATGTTTTTCTGCTGGCTCTCGTGGGCGTGCCGGCTTGGAGCTGCGAAGGGCTCCTACAGGAGTTTGTTTTTGTCTGCTGGCTCTCGTGGGCGCCGGCTTGGAGCTGCGAAAGGCTCCTCTGGGGGTGTTTTTTTTTTCTCTGCAGCTTCTCGGCGGCTGGAGTCTTGTGTTTGCGTCGGCGGCTCCCTTGGGGTCCGGCCTGATGCGGTGAGAGGCGCTTTGCGCCTCTCGCCGCGTCAGGCCGGGAGCAACTGCGAGCCGCGCTGCGTGCGGCTCGCAGTTGCTGGGGCTGGGAATTGGAGGGACCAATCGGCAGGCGCTTCGCGCCTGCCGATTGGTCCCTCCGATTGTCTGTCGTGAGGAAGGGTCCAATCCGGACCCTTCCTCATCACGGACAAAGCCCACCTCAAGGCCCCTTAACGAATTATTTAGTCCGTGGCGCCCGCGGCGCCACGGGCGGTGTACAGATATCCTGCCACTTCCCTATAATGGCTCGTAGAGGGTCACAAGGTCCTCATTCAAAATCCCAATAAAACCCCCATTAAAAGGACATATGGATACAATATAACAACATACAGTGAACAGGTAATAAATAAAACAAGCCTCGCGCCCAAGACTGATACCCACTATTGGGGAGGAAAGGGGGCCTAGCTGGCAACGCCCAGGTGCTAACACCAGCCCTGGGACCGAGCTTGGCATGCCAATACTACTATCAGGTTGGGAAAAGAAAAAAAATCAAACCTTAAATAGTTGCTTCCCACGCATGTCATAGAGACCCATAGTTAGGAAAATAATCAGAAGGGTCTTCCAGCTGGAAAAAAACATGGCCTGACCCTTAAGGCTCAGATACCTTTCCAGGGAAAGGTGACTTATTTAGTCAAACATTAGAAACCTGCAACTTTCAGAGTTTGCAACATTCCTTACAAGAAAAGAATGAGAGGTGACACATCAATCCAGCCAGGATTGCCTTTTCCATCTATTGAGTAACACCAATTATTAATGCCATTCCCTATCAAATACAGCAAATACTACTACACTTACACTTTCTTGAAGAGATTCCTGTAGGTGATGATCTTCAACTTCTCAAGGATGAGGAAGATGCCACAGCGGATGAAGAATGTCTCATGTTTGGCCAAAGCATCATTCAGTAAAAGAAGGTTGCCTTCACTAAGGAATTAAAAATTGAGAAGCACCATGACATGGTCTTTCCAAGGAGATCACAGTGCATCCTTCCATACAGGAGAAAGGAAGACCTGTGCTGAATTTTCTGCAGCATGCTCATTTTCTATGTTCAGGTAGGATATTGTGGGGGGGGGGGAAATATTCATATGTGCAGTCCTTCCCACGGCATTTTGCAGTAAGTCAATTCAAAAGAGAAGTGATCAAAATCACAAGATGTCATAGTCCCACTGTATATCACATTGGTTTGACCCCACCTGGAGTACTGTGTGTAGTTCTGGAGGCCTTACTTCAAAAAGGACTTGGACAAAATTGAAAGGGTTCAGAGGAGAGTGATAAGAATGATCTGGGGCCTGGGGACCAAACCCTAAGAGGAAAGGCTGAGGGACTTGGGAGCGTTCAGCCTGGAGAAGAGGAGGTTGAGAAGAGATATGATTCCTCTCTTTAAGTATATGAAATGTCACTTGGAGGAGGACAGGGAGCAGTTCCTGTTCGCAGCAGAGGATAGGACCTGCAGTAGTAGGTTTAAACTATGTGGAAAACTGTATTGGCTAGATATCAGGAAAAAAATGTTCAGAGTACTTCAGCGGTGGAATTGTGCCCTTGCTGGCAGTCTTCAAGCAGTGGCTGGACAGATCCTTATCCTGGTTGCTTTAGGCTGATCCTGCATAGAGCAGGGGGTTGGACTAGATGGCCCGTATGGCCCCTTCAAAATCTATGGTTCTATGATCCTGCAGAGCTTACCCCTACCCTTTAACATAGTGGCGTGCAGTGTCATCACGTCACGCCTGATGTATGATGACCCCATAGGGGCGAACAAGAGATAGACAGAGGTGGTTTTGCCATTGCCTTGCCCTGCATAGTGACTCTGGAGTTCCTTGGTAGTCCCCTAGCCAAGGACTGACCAGGGAGGAACTTGCTTTGCTTCCGAGATATGATGAGGAGACTGATCTAAGCTCGGTCATCCACTCTGAAACAGAACAGCACCGACTGCAATTCCTGTGTTCAGTCCCATGGTCTGGCTTCTTTATTCTGAATAGTCTGAGAATCCAATTCCGTACTCCTCCTTTCTTGGCCCAAATCTTTTAATCCAAAAGACAAACCTAGACCATTTTATTTATCTACTTCATTTATATTTCACCTTTCGCCCCATTGTGTGTTTGTGTGTGTGTGTGTGTGTGAGAGAGAGAGACTGGTCTTAGGTGTTCCAGCAAGCTTCCATGGTACGATAAGGATTCAAAACCTGGCTCTTCCAAATCCCAGCCAGACATTTTAGCCAGTATACCACACTGAACCCCTCACTGAATTTTCACATATGATCTTAGTGGGCGGCTGTATTTTCAAAAACCAAATTAGAGCAAATGCCTGATCAACATCCTTCATAAACTAGCAGAATTACAGCCATGTAGGTTAGCCCACTCTTGTCAGATCTTGGAAGCAAAGCAGGATCAGCCCTGATCAGTATTTGGATGAGAGACCACCAAGGAAGTCCAGGTCAGGAAAACTACCTCTGAATGTCTCTTGTCTTGAAAATTCATGGGGTCACCATAACTTGTAAAAAAATAAAATAAAAAAAAGGTCAGTAGGTGAAACTTACCTCACAGCCTTTGTTACTTCGGCAAACTGCATGAGGTCATATTTGTTTAAAAGCTGGATCATTGGCATATGTCCCTGAAAACCAGGCACAGTTATTAGTATTTCAAATATCCATTATATTTATTCAGCCCGCCTTCGAGCCCTCACGAAGTTCTCCTTATACAAATACACTACTCCACAGAGGTTCCATTCTCTAAATTCCAAAGTGCTGTGGGGTGCAATCAGGCTTGGTATGTTCAGGTGCTGCTTACCAGTAGCATTTTCACTGGCAGCAAATAAATCAAAATCATCCTTTTATTTTTCTGGCTGGAACGGTGGCAGTGCTCAAAGGCAAAAGAGAGATATTCTTCAGCTGCAGACACAGAAAGGACAGGAAACAACTGGTAACAAATACTGGCAGCAAATACGGGTGTTTAATACAATTTCATCAAAGATACCCGTCCAAAAAAAACCCCCGGTGATCCATATTTAATAGTTTCACAAGTATTAATGTGAAATTAAATCTGCTAAAATCTTGTATTCCACATATATGACAGAGAAAACAGATTAGACCAAAGAGCAGATTCATAAATAGATGAGTACAAAAGTTTTGTGTAAAAACAAAAAACTCTGGCCCCTCCAAAGCAAAGCCAAATACAAAAAAATAAATACACTCCCCAGAGTGGAGCACAGCCACATCACTAATCTCAGCTGAATTAGACCTGGAACCAGATGCACATTTTGTGGACTCCTACGGCACCTCTATTACTATACCAACTGTTAAATCTATTATCAAGCTTCCTGAACGGGAATAAACCTTTTAAGTCATATTTTGTCAGGTTATTAAATATTGGTGAATGCAGGGGATCATTTCTGCGATGCATGTCAAAACCAAAATAACTAGAGTATTGCACGTTGTGATTAAAAGAATAACGTTGGCCTGATCCAGCTTAAAAGCACAAGCATTGTTGGAAGACTGGGAGCAACATGTAGGGTTTTGAGTTCTTCCCTCTCATGATGGTCTGTGGAGAACATCAGCACAGTCAGTGGAGAACATTAGAAGGAAGGGGAAAATGACTGCAACACAGGAAAGGAGGGAGGAACACTGGAGCTGCTATTCCATTCTTGGACTTGCATCTCATCGAGGAGCTCCACTAAAGGAAAGATTTCCATACTTGGAGCATGAATGCTTCAGCTTGCTCCTCCTACTCAAAAATGCCACACTCCCAATGCTGCTCCTAAAAACATAGGCAGGGGGGGGAGTTGGCAAATAGTTATTCTCTCCTTTTGCCAGTGAAATGATTGGTGGCATCTGAGCCTTGATCTCCCAACCACAAGTGGGAGGTGGCAGTGTCAGGCCTGCCCTGAACATCGCCAACATAGCCGACTATCAGTAAACGAGCATTCAAGATGGAGGATCTCAAGAGCCATGACAAGTAACTGATGACATCTCACTGGTGTCAAAAGCTGATGTGCTTTAAAGATTGCATAGTGGAACATCAGGGTCTCGAGAACACCCCACTCTCTTCCCAGCAACAATCTTAAAGAGTAAATTACCTTGCTTAAAATCGCTATCAAACATGGCCTTCCGTCCAACGTAATATTTATACGTAACCCTTTGAGCCATGCTGTATTCATCTTTGAGATTTGAGCTATCAATTGCTCTTATCAGAGGTTTGCACAAATGGAGCTTGTTGATCTGGAAACAACAGTGACGTTAGTAGAGGAGAAATTTGCACGCCACAATAACTTTGCCTTGGGCGTATTAAATCAGGAAAAGCCCTATAGGACTTGGATCATACCTTAAAATAAATTTTAAATAGCTGATTCACCAGAAACAACATGCCCCACTTTTTGGAATCATCAATGCTGGCGCGACTGTAACAAAACCAAACATTAGGAATGTATCAATATCAAAACACCACTTAGGAAGGGAGGGGAAAACCTATTTCAACCCCTTTTTAAACAAACCTTACACACACACAAAACCTAGATCCACGGTTTCAAGCAAATACATGAATTATATTCATGTTTCTCCAAATGAATTATATAAAAATCCAACTAAACCTTCTCTGCACTTATCTGTGCAAAATCCAACTAAACCTTCTCTGCACTGTGACAGCCATTTGAATGCATATCTACTAGTTTACAGTCAAAAACTGCCCAACAGTGTTAAGTACTTGAAAATTATGAACTGAATCAAAAGGCTATTTTCTGCCAATCCTCCCTCTTGTTGAGGACTCGGTTCACCATTCATGATGTTTTTGAGGGTCCTTTATCATCAAGAAGCAGCATTTTGTGGGCTTCAGTGGAGGGATGAAGGAAGAAACTTCTATTCAGTAGGCAGAAGTGTCTTCCATTCGTTTGGACTGAACTCTATTCACACCGCTGCCTCTACTGGAGTATTTCTGAATACTGATAAATGGTAACTAGCTATTATTTAATTTATTATCATATTTTGCAAATTCCATCCTAAGATAAAATTCCTCCCTTCTCTTGCTTTTTAAACTTTCTGCCAACAACTTTAAACTTGGAAGTGTAGAACTGACTGCCATGCTAAATTCACCATATTTAAGGGAATGCTATTTAGTCCAGTAACGAGAACGGCAATTCTAGAACGTTGCAAAACAGAAAGAAAAATAATGGGTGACAAGAAATAATTTATTCCATTCAATTCAACAAGTCAAACTCTTTCTCTTGAACACCATCCTTGTTTTGAAAGAGTCTGCCTGATGAAACATGGAGAACTTTCTATAACTTTCCTTCTATTAGAAGGAATAAACTCTCTGGCAATCTCCTTCTTTCATGAGCACTTACACATATACAAGCTTGTTAATAAAGGAAATTATAACATCACATTTTACAAACTGGGAAAAATATAACATTCATTCAAGAGAAACATCTGCTCACGTGTCACTGGCACAGACTCGGAAACAGCTCATGAGGAGTTCTGCCGCTTTTTCCAACATGTCACCAATTTTGCCTTTTCCTTTCTTTGCCAGCTGCTGGTCAGCCTATCATGATAGGGGACAACCAAGAGATATGACACCTACACCACTTTTATAGACATACTGTTTCCAAATCAGTGTCGCTTTAGGGGGATATTGTCTGAAGAGCATCTCCATGCTGAAAGATTAAAATATCTTGACCACACAGGCCAAAGTCGGACAGTTTAAACAGAATCCTGGCCATTCAAATCAGAGGGGTGGCACACTTTCATTCTGCCTGAACACATTCGAGGCCACCCAAATAAATGCAGCTTCACTTCCCTTCAGAATGATACTTTGTGGCAAATGCAAATGATTAAAGGAATACATGCCTGCAAATGGGACTCAGAAATCTCTGAAAATAATTCATTATTGGTTGGTGGTACTAAGAACATATTTTTCTCATATTAAACTTAAATGTTTTTGTGTGCTTAGAGGAGCTCAATATGCTGACAATTACAATAATTTCTCCTCTGTTGACATAGGACCTCTTTCTTCCCAGACAAGCCTCCGGTAAGTATCAGGGGTGTTATAATACTGCATAACTGATGGATTTTTCTCAAAGCTGATAATTTAGAGGAAAAAACAATCCACAAAGGTGCATAAGAACAGCTCTGCTGGATCAGATCAGACGAGGACAGCAAACTATCACACAGTAGATAACCAGTTACCACGGAAGGTGAAACGAATAGGGCAGAGGGGCCAAGATGTTCCTTCTTACATTGGTATTCAGATTTTGCTGTCTCTGAATACGGACATTCCTTTTAGTCATGACAGCTAGTAGACATTCAACAAAGAATACGTCAAGTAACAGAACGCATTGCTCCAAACATGAAACTTCCA
This sequence comes from Paroedura picta, assembly GCF_049243985.1. Taxonomy (NCBI): domain Eukaryota; kingdom Metazoa; phylum Chordata; class Lepidosauria; order Squamata; family Gekkonidae; genus Paroedura; species Paroedura picta. The sequence goes on along the minus strand of NC_135374.1, from coordinate 92,459,028 downwards.
CAGTCTAGTCGTTATCAGTCACGCTGTTGTGCTTGGGCAAGTATTTATTTTATTACCTCCACAAGCTATATTGGTGTATCAAGTCATGGCCAAAATACCCCAGGGCCACTAACCCACTAGTCAGGAAAAGTGATCTAGAGTCCCCAAGATGAAAATCTCAGGATGGGAACAAAGTACCCTAAAGTTTCCCTAGCCTCATTCAGACCGTCCCCACAAAATCCTTGGCAGCCACTGGCCTGACCTCTTCAGATATTACTTACGTTATTAGCAAAAATTCGAAGATCAAGAGCTACTGCATACATGATCGGCAAAGCCCTGGGAAAAAACAAAACAAAATGCCACCTCTAGTTATCCATACAAACAACAGAATCTGAATGTCACAATCAGTTGAATATATATCCATAAATACTATCAGGCAGTTTGTTGTGAAGTTGCTAAAACGTTGCACAGTAGATTGCCAATAATGCCCAGGGGTCTGGAAACCGAAGGGTCAATCTAACAGCCCAAGTTTACCAAGCCTAAAGGAGGTTCCATGAGCCCTTCAAATCTTATTGACTCACATTTATTAGTTTGTACATTGCTATGCCTTGCCTTAAACAACTAAATCTAGCTTGCATTTTCTTCACTTTTGCTTGCCCAGATAAAGGCAACATAAACTTTGCTTTTGTCAGTAAGACTTTGGCTCTAAATATAAATTATTTGGCCACAATTAGAGATACTTGAAGTGTATTTTGGGATGACGAGTCATCTAGAGATGACGGGTGGCATTTGTTTAATTTTATCTAGTTATAGGTGAAACATTCGCCTCCATGAAGCATTCATATACGTCTCCATAACTTCATCAGAACAATTTGTTTATATGATTATGTTTGCCTGGTACTTACCAGTTGTCTTCTTTGTGCGCTTGAAAGGCTCGCAAGAAAGATGTGTTAAGCTCAGGGAAACTTAATGCACAGTTTATTTGCCTAACCATTCATCCTGACCAACAAGCACCAAGAAAGCAGTCAAGACTACAAGAAGGTGCAGGTTTCCTCTCTCAACAGTATGGAAATGAAACAGAAGATAAGTCAGTACACCCAAATACAATATTTTATTTATATTAAGTGCCATCAAACCACTTTCTACTTATGGAAGGAAAAAAATGACCTCCAAAATAGCAATTCGTAGGACTAAGATTACAAAACTGGAAAATAACGTGAATGAAAAATTGCACAAGGCGATAAAAATTGTGTACGGCATGGCGTACAGAAGCAGGTTACAAAAGTAGAAGACAATGTAGTAGAGGAAGGTGGTATACTTCATAGATTACAATTGATTACAATGGTATTAATTTATTAAATTGACCTCCAGCTACCCTGCAAACTGATAGGTTGAAGATGCTACCTTGCAAATGGTAGTACCCAATAGTACCCAAACATCTTCTGGGGTTGTCCCCATCCGGTGGCAGAACGGACCTGAAAAGATCAGGAAGGTTCCCACACTTTTCTTTCTGCAGAATATGTAGAATGTTTTAGAAGGGCCTTACTATGAAGAAAATTGAATTGTAGTTGTTAACGTTGCTCGAATGCTTGCAAAGTTTTTAAACTATTTATTTTTGGTTTGTAATTTTTGTAATCTGCCTTGTGTCTTTGAGAGAAAAACAGATTACGAAGTAAATTAATTAATGTCACTTGCCTTCACAACAGGCATCTCTAGGAACCCTTTGACTTTTACAGGTTCAAAGGAAAAGAAATAAGCACATTCTGCCTGCTACGCAATTGAGGGGGAGTTGGAGTTTGCAGGAATCTACAACCCTTTCTTCTGTATCTTGCCAACTGTCCAAGTGTGGATGACAAGTGGCTATTGGGGCACTCTCAGTCCCATCTGACCAGACTCCAGGCCATCAAGACCACTGGTCAAATGTGACTGTCAGAGTGCCCCCAATAACCTAATAGCTACAATTCTCTTCCCTGGATATCAAAACCTGCAGCCCACCCAGACTGCAACACAAGTGCTTATTTCCTTTGTGCTCATGTTACTATTCTAATTCCACGGCAGACACTAATCAATGTCAATGATAAAGGATATTGTACTATAACAGTCTGACATTTGTAAGCCTCTACAAAGTCATGGTTGGCAACCGCATACGTGCATCTATCAAAAAAAGAGAGAGAAAGCTATTAAGAATCACGAGATTATATCCAAAGCACGTTAATTAAATTTAAACTGTTAATTAAATTAAATTTAATTAAATTTAAATCAGATTTTAAAAAATATTGTTCCTGAATAGCAACAAATAATATTTGAATTATAATTCAAGAGATTAGACAGTGACATAGTTAAAAATTCCACTGTAATATAATTACAAACTTTAGCTTGCAATACTATATACACTTACCTGGGAGTAAGCACATTACAATTACTTCCAAATAAACATGTTTAGGTATACTTGTTATACGGAACAAAAACACTGTTTAATATGCTCAAAGAATTTTTAAAAAATGGTTTCTATTTTGAATGCAATACAAAGCTGCTCAAAATATGGTAACATTTCTACTTTTTGCAATCTGTTTGACAGGGTCAATTCTTCACTCTTTTAATATATGTTACATTCATAGTGTCATCAGCCTTTTTATGCAGTGCTCCGATACTATCTGTGGGACAGGGTTACTTTCTTTCTTGCCTAGTATACGTTTAAGAGCATCATATATACTTTTTGTTTCATTTCTGCACTGCACATGCCAAAACACAAACCCATCACAACAATTTGAGAAAGACTGATTTCCAAACTGAATCAACTGAGCCCTTCAATGTATCAATTTTACCTTAGGTGGGCAGCAAACATTTCATCATAGGGTGGCTCCAGGACTTGTTGACATTTTTCTTCTGGAGATGAAAGCTAGTTATAAAATAAGCTCAGTAAGTTGCTTTATTGCAAAAGAGTGTGACACATATACCATAGTACATTGGATTGGATACACTAACAGAAGGGCTGGGCAAATTTTACAGTTTCTGACCTCCTGATTCAGACCTTCAAACTCTCCCCACAAGGAAAGGAAAGGGGACACTTTGGGGAGTAACGGAGAGGTGAAGTTGTCCCTTTCCACTGAAAGAAATACCAACCTACAGAAATTTCCTGCTGGATTCAACCTCTTATTTTTTTTTTTAACTAGGTTCTGGTTACAAAACAAATGGCTTATTTTCTTGGACACAAATGAAGGTAAATGCAGATGGTAAATGTGAAAGTTCTCTTAATGTATTGAAAAATGACATACAATGAAGATTCCAAACCATATTATCATAGCTTGTACAACTTTTATACTTTATAAGCTGTGATATACCACACTGCATTTTCTGTTCTGTATAATATTTTGACAATCAAAACAACCTAACTACTGATTTTTCCATCTCCCCCCTTGTCTTCAGTTTTAGCTTAACACACTATCCAATATTTTTTAAAGGATCTCCCAAGCTGGGTTCAGAGCTTTCCATTCAACCAACCATACTCCAGTACTTTTTCCAACTAACTGGCAGAACTTAATCCCTAAACTAAACCTAACTGAACTAAATTTGACACTGTACAGCAAATCTTTTTGGTCTCTAGGGTGCTACTGGACTCAAATCTAGCTTTGTGGCAGTCATTTCATCACAACCTTCTACAGGTTATTATGTACTTGTGCAGTGTTTATCAAGGGCCAAGTTGGTTTTGAGAATTAAAAAACAGAAATGGTAACTCCATGGGATGCGTTCATAAGTTAATGTATTTAAGATCAAGGTATCAGGATGCTTAGTAACAGTTCAACCATATGCATGCTTATTTGGGAGTAAGCCCTATGGAATATAGTGGAACTTACTTCTGAATAAACCTCTGCAAGTCTCTCACCTGAAGTCTTGGATTTGCAACATGAGGATGTTTAAACGACACCAATTCTGCACAAAATGATCCCTCTCTGTTGTCAATGGATTCCAATACCTAAAGTATACAACAATATTACTGAACAAATCTGTACATTTAATTCTGAAACTATTTCATGAAGTGTAGATCTAAAAACCCACACAGTAGGGCTAGGTACTGATAAGGGTGTTTTTTTTCCTCTAAATACTCAAAGGCAGGGGTAGTCAACATATGGTCCTCCAGATCAGGGGTAGTCAACCTGTGGTCCTCCAGATGCTCATGGACTACAATTCCCATGAGTCCCTGCCAGCATTTGGGGGAAGGCACTACTATGAATCCCCCAAATCAAAGAAGCTGTGGTCTTGTAGTTGTGCAGATGGCATAAAGAATCTGGGCCAATGTAGGTGGGAGTGAAAGCCACCAGGGAGATGGGGAGACAGAGGAAGCTGGGAGGGCAAGGAAAGAAAATGGGCAAATAAGGCTGCCTGAGAAGAAAGAAGGCAGATAGTGGCAGAAGATGCTGCGAGACAAAAAAAAATCTAGGCTGGTAACAAGGCAGTAACCTGGGAAGAGGCATTTGCTCTTTCTCTCCTTTTCCAGTAGTTTCTCCACCCCTCCCCCCAATCAGAGAGAGAAGACGGACAAGCAGCTATAATTGGGAGAAGGTGCTTCTTCTTTCTGCTGCTCCTTCTTTCTGCTTCCTTTCTTCTCCAACTCCCATCCCAGCACAAAAAGGACATAAATGAATAAACAAAAGGTGTTTATTGTTTACTGACAAATTACTGAAATGCAGCTGTCACTTACCTGCTGCAAATACTGGTTTATAGTGATGTGTGCCATTGAAAGTAAGTAAGCATTTTATTCTGAAAAGAAAAAAATACGGAATTAATCACAGTAATGTCAATTTGTTTATCTATCAGCTTCAATATGGGTGGGTGTGTCAAGAACAGATATTTATGGTTGGAAATGGCACAACATGCAGTCTTGTTATTGGTGCAACATGCAGAATTAGTTGCACTTTTAGGCACACAAGTATTAAATTTCTTTATGTTAATGTGGGTGCTTGGGACCCCCCTGGTAAAAAGGTAAAGGTATCCCCTGTGCAAGCACCGAGTCATGTCTGACCCTTGGGGTGACGCCCTCTAGCGTTTTTATGGCAGACTCAATATGGGGTGGTTTGCCAGTGCCTTCCCGAAAACCCCTGGAGCAGCAAGCAAAACATTCATGTGAGGAGAACTGTGTGTACACTTAGCACCGCAAACTGAAGTCATAGGAGAGGTGATGGCTCAGTTGCAGAGCATCTGCTAGGCATGGAGAATGTCCCAGGTTCAATCTTCAACTAAAAGGATCAGGTAGAAAGTAATGTAAAAAACCATTACCCAAGCCCTGGAGAGCCATGGCCATTCTGACAGTACTAACCTTGATGGATCATTTATTTAACGTATTCATTGAATTTATAAACCACCCCTCACTATGACATCTCACACTGTACATAGCACCGGTAAAGTTGGAAACATACATCGAAATTGGGTCTGATTCAGCATAAAACTGTTCCAAGTGTATGTATATGCCTTTAAAATGCTGCTTTGGGGAGAAACTGTGGGTTAGTGGTTTGGCATGCAAGGTTTAAGGTTGAATCCATGGGATCTCCAGTTAAGGTTCCGGTAATAGGTGATACAAAAGCTATCTCCCTGAAATCTTACAGAGTTGCTATCAGTGTTAATAGGCAATACTGATTTGGGTGGACCAAGGTCTGATTCAGTGTAGGCAGCATGTTCACTGTGGTCTGCAACCAACTACTATGGCAAGAACAGTTGTGAGAAACCGTTCCAGATTTTGCCAAACAAAGCCATATTAGAAACAAGAACAGCAATGCAAATATGTGCCATTGAAACACAACTTAACAAATACCAGAGACTAAAAAATGCAATACAAAGGATCCTTCTGAGACCACCCTAATCTTGCCAGATACTAGTGCCAGCGTACCATGTATGGCGAACTTTTAGCACATGGATAATATGAGAGACAAACTTTCATACTCTGGATCAGGAATGTTAGCTCTCTTTGCTACTGCACCTCCCTAGCAGAGGCTAACATTTGACTTAAACAAGTCCTAAGTGATTTGCCTGCGGAAGCCTACGATCCACAGAGTTCTAGAAGTGCATATGAGAGAAAGTTATGTCTGTATCACCTTAAGTGAGTGAAATGCCATCTAGACACAGGCAATCAACTGCCCTTCAATCCAGCAGTCTCTATGAATTTCAGCACCATTCCCCTAGCTCTGGCCACAAAACCGAACTTGCCCAAGAGGAAACGAGTATCCTATAATAAGTGCGAGTGAAACTCCAAGCAAGTTCATAAATATATTTTCAAAACCTTATTTTCAGCACCTTACAAAACTTGCTGGAGAGCAAAGTGTGGATGCCGGCAGGGATAGCTGTCCATACCCCACAGTGGCCTGAGGCTCTACCTGACGAGCAGCGAGAGATCGCCCTTCCAAGAACGACGCCCACGCACTCCACTCCTCCTCGGACGCCCCCAGCCCCGAACACGCCACTGGCTGAGGGCTGCACAGGACCAGAGAGGCGGAACCCTTTCAAAAGCGGGGCGGGACTTCCTTTCTGGGATCCACTTTGCGGATTGGCTCGTCCTGATCCATCCAGTCCGCTCGACACGTGACACAACATCGCCGGTCGCTTTGACCTATCCGTGAGCGGCTGAGAAGGGGGGGGGCGTTCGAAAGGGGCGGGGCTCTGACCGCCGGAGATGCATCAATGAAAGGCTGATGTTTCGGGTGCGTCGCCGTGATCCCGAGCTCGTTGGGGCTGCTCGCGAGTAGTTACACGCAGGTTCCTCAGTATTGCAGCCTTGCAGAGCGCAACGCTGCTATGCGACTTGCACGTGTTTAAGCAAAGGCATTGCGGAATGAATGAACGAAGCTCCCTGTGGCTTAAAACCTTGCGCCTCTCAAGTTATCCCAGAAGTCAAACGAAAAATGGAGAGGCTCCCCGTGACATCTCGAAATGCAGCACATGCTTATTTTAATGCAGCTTTTTTTTCGAGCAGACGGGCCTCGGAAGCTTCCCCGGGGAGTTTTGTTCTAAGGTCTCGCAGGTGCACCAGAGAGGGTCCCTGTTTCTGCTGATGGCCCCGCAAAAGGCCCTACCTAGGTTTTGGAGGGCTGCATGCCTAGCGTTCGGTGGCCCATTGGAATGACCACTAGGCTGGCAACCCCTTTTATAATGGAGCGGAATAGAAAGGGACGCCGGTAGGACGAGTCCTCAAAAATAGCTGAGCAGAGAATAATTCCATCTTCGTTGGCCTCAAAGGTGCCGCTGGACTCCGGCTTTGTTTTCTTGGGCTGCTTCAGACCAACCCGCTTGAATCTATCGATTGCAAAGAGTTCACTACCTTCCCCTCGGAGGCTGGCAGAGAGATGCCCCCGCGGGTCAGGCCGACTATTCCTCCCCTGGAACTATTAAACAGCAGGGGCGTCAGTGGGCTCGGGGTCCGCTTGCTAAGTGCGCACGCCTTCCGGACTTGGCAGCGGCAGCCCTCCATGGGGCGCCAGGGGACTTGCTTCCCCGAGGCCCCTCCCGAAGCGCTGGGGGAGAGGTGGCAACAAGTAGCGGGCCGGGAAGGCGCCGCTCGGGGCTCCTCCTGGGCACGCGTTGCCTCTTCCCCGCGCCTGTGCGCCAAGCTCGGGATTCGGAGTCCCTGCGGCTTGGGCTGCCGGCCCGTTCCGGGGGGAATTGCACGCCCTCCTCGTGGCCCACGGCCCAGAGGAGGCTTTTGCTCCGCCGAGGCGCCTTGCCGTCGGGTGGCGGGGCGGCTGCAGGCTCCCACGAGCGGGACGGACCCAGGAGGAGCCATTTTGTGCGGCGCCGTCCGAGAGGCGGGGGGAGGGAGCGCCGGCTCCTGCTTTCCGGACTGCGAGCTCCGCGCCGCCGGGTGCCCTGACGCCACTCCTCCTCAGCCGGACGGTCTCCATGGCGGGCCCGCGGCCGTCGGGGAGACGGGAAGGAGCCGCGGCCGAGCTCTCCGCCCAGCGCACGGGCCCCTCCGCTTGGACAGACGCCGCCCGCCGGCCTTCCGCCCCCATGCAGCAGGTGTTCCGGGGGCCGTGAGGGGGACAACGGCGGACTGGTGCCCCATTTGACGGTCGGTCGGACATGGCCGGCGAGCCCCAGAAGCAGCAGCACTTGTCGGCCCTGGTGGGCTACACCAACGGGCTCTCCAAGCCCGCCTTCTTGGGGGTCAGGAGTGGGGTGGCCGGCGGTGCTTCTGCTGGAGGGGCCACCGCCAAGAAGTTAGTGATCAAGAATTTCAGAGGTGGGTGTGGAGGAGAGCCCCTGGGGGGGGGGCGGGGGACTGGCGTAGAGTTAATCCAGTAAACGAAATCCAGTTGCCCTTTCGAAGTATTTTAGCGTCCCTTGTTAAAGGGCCATTCGGAGCCACTTCAGATGTGTTCCTTTCCTTACAGGTGAATGTAGGTGTGCGTCCAAATGCTTGCAGGACTGCGCTTTTTTAAAAAGCTGTGTAGCAAGAGGAGATTTTTGACAGGGGCAGCTTTTCCCAGGACTGCGTGACAAGCTATAGATGTTGCCATCCCCCCCCCCCTTCCGTATTGCTTTTAAATGGATAGGTATACCAATCTGCTTTACACCTGGACATATTAGATCCCTACTTTTTCATCCCCTTGGACACCGTGGGTGTCTGAATTTCCTGCATTCTGCAAGGGGTTGGGCTAGATGATCCTGAAGGTCTCTTCCAGCTCTAAGATTCTATGACACCTTTTCGTTATTCAGAGTAAGAGCCGGAGGGATCAACTGGTGAACTCCCATTGAGTGTCTTTGTGGATGACACTGAAAATGTCTTTGAGTTATTCCCATTCTTCTAGTGTTAAATATGGCCAGTGGTGGGTGAGATGCTAAAAAAAAGGAGCAGACCACTTCCAAACTAAATGCAGGAGTTATGTTTTAGAATGGGATAGGATAAGAATGTACATTTGCAGTACAGATTCAGGAAATGCAAACAATAATTTCCGCAAACAGCTCTGCTGGTTTATGCCTATATTTGAAGGTTCACCATTTCCAATGATATTTTGTTTTGAATCACAATAACTCCCAAAACATCCCTTTGTTTTCTGAAATATTCCTCTGGCAGCCAAATGTATGCAGTGCTGCTTCCAAGGACACAGATGCTGTCATTTTGGCTGGGTCGTGTGCCTTTGTGGCTCCATGGCACATAGATGAAGGGCTTGGAGTGACTTCTCATCTGACGTACAGAAATGGAAGAAAAGAACCTTGGCACTTTGCCTAGGTCAGATTAGCGGCTGGCAGCCAATAGGGATGCAGGATTCTCTGCCTGTGTTGACATGTGATACTCATTGCCCTTTCCTCACCTTAGTGTCCACAGGGCCTTGCTACGGCTGTCCTGGGAGAGATTACTCTGCTGCTGTTATAGAACCAAGGTGGACTTTATCATGAGCTCATCAGTTATTTGGTGTCTTGCTGAGTCCCCAGTGGTTCATTCCAAACTACCACCTTCTGTTTCTGCTGCTTTTAAGCATCAACACATTAGAATCTGCAGGCATCAGCTGTAAATGCGGAGTATATAAAAGTTTCCAACAAAGGAACAAATCAGTTTAAATAGGAAGTATACACCTTCAGCAAATCTGTTTTCCTGCCCCCCTGCTTACCAGGTTAGAGTTGCCAAGTGAACGATTATACTACTCTGAACCTGAGCTTTGCATACTTTCATGGGTCACTGGTTTTTTTCTGTCTAGAAGTTTCTAGCTCAATCCCTCTGGTGGTGTGTTTGAGAGATACAACATTTACCTAGAATAGATGCCTGAAGCAACAATTATTAGTATTTTTTCTATATTTTTCCTTTTGTCTATATTAGGTTTTCTAGCTGGTCATTATTGATTTTTAAAAGCCTATTCCAGTCATAAATTTCACCAAGGGGGGTTGCTCAAAGATGGATCTTAAAGTTATGACTGGTAACAATTAGCATCATGTCATACAGTTAAATAACTTTTCTCTGTGATAATTGGGAGAAAATGCAAATAAGAGCTTACTTTTTTATGGATCTGCAAAGGAAGGCACTGGAATTTGAGAATGAGAAACAAGTTTTGTACCAAATTTAGTATGCAGAGAAAATGACTTTGGTTTTGCATTAATCATAACCAAGCAAGAACAGTTTCAGAGTAATGTTATGCACAACAATCTTGTGAGGTAGCTTGGGCCAAGAATGTGTGTTGGGCCCAATGTTATCCTGCACACCTGGAATTCGAACCTGAGCCTAGCAGATCCTACTCCATTGCTCTAACCACAAAAACAATAACACAGATTAGGTTCTTTAGACAGAAAATGATAAAGCAGTTTAGTTTTGTAGAACACATAAAAAGGGAAATGTCTCTTCCCCTCTTTTTATTATTTTCAGATTTGTATGCTACCCTCTCCCAATGGCTCAAGGTGGCTCACAAAATATACATTTAAATAATTTAAAAAATCAGTCCAGCTAATTTAAGTTAAAAATGGCATCAAAGTTGTTGCCACCTTCTCTTGCTGCCCACTGTCACTCTCTTACACCAGGTCCCCCCACCCTGCTTTGGCTGTCCCCTAAAGGCACCATAGTGTCTCTTGGCTCCCTGCTGTTACCCTCTTGTGGCCCCTGCTATGTGGTTGGCAAGCTTCAGTGTAGCTGATCTGCAGTTGGCAACCCAAATGCCTCATGAACTGTAGTGTATGTGTATATTAATGTCTGCAGATCCTAAAGAATGATGTCTGCAGATTCACATCATTCACTATTAATGTTGTAGGAAATTTAATTGTCACATTTTTATTAAACCACATTTACAGAACTCTGACTGGTAGCTATTGTTAGTCCTGTTTCATGTCTGTCTGCATGGACCAGCCCTTGTCTATTAGGGATTAAATACTTGTTACAATAATCAAAGTTGTGATTAAAAATTGGTTCTGAGGCAAATTTATATATTTGTGAACTGGTGATTTTGATTCATCTGAAATAAATATTGGTAATCAGATTATAAATTCCCAAGTATCCCTTAAAATTTTTCATTATGTAATAGGCCCAGTTTCTTTTAGTTGAATTGTTAGTTAAAAATGCCATTACTTTAAAGTGGGCTTTTGTTGAAATATTTTCTAGCAGGCGCTTATGTATCAGATTATCATCAGTCATTACAAAATTGGAATGAAACAATTTTAAAAACACCTTTTTGATCATTTATTTAAAGTGAATGAAATTTTGAAATTTTAACATGCGTAGCAGTTTACCATCTTTTGTTTTTGTTTGTGTGGAAATAATGTATATTGTTTATTTTTAAACACTTTTTGCCATGACTGAACCTTACTGAAATGACAATCAGTTTAATTCATTTGTGGGAATGGAAAGTCCAGATGTGCAAGTCTGAGAGTCCCTTCCACTCCTGTATTTGTGATGAGCTTCATGTGACCGTGATAGCAGCAGTAAATATATTGCTGTTTATTTGCTGTTACTTGGTATTTTGCAAAATACAAAAATATACAAGTACCTCATGTGCCATCCCATCCAGAGCTTATCAACAAGAGATCAGAAGGTTTTGGTTTATATTCTTAAAGTAGAATCATAGAATTGAAAGGAACCTCTAGGGTCATCTAGTCCAACTCCCTGTACAGCACAGGGACTCACAACAGCACAGGGACTCACAGTGACCCCAATTTCATGGCCGGATGATCCTCCCCCCAATAAAAAATCTCCAGAATCCAGCCTGGCCTGCAGGAAATTCACCTACCATCCCAAAGTGGTAATTAGCAATTCCCTGGAATGTGGAATTAATATTTTTAATATTTTTTGCAATTAAGGAAAAGCTTTCAACTGAGAGAAGAAAGCTGCATTGGGTCTCTGTAAGAAATGCACATAATAAATGCATTTTAAATAAGCAGACACATAGAATATAATAGTCCAGGATACTTATCAGCATTCCGTAAACTATTGGGCAATATCATTAACAAACATTCAAAAATGGAAGGTTAAGTTGCTATCATTCTGTCATCCCCCTGGGTTTCACAAAGCCTTTTTTGAAAGAAAAAAGATAAGTGAATACCTAAACCTTGTTTTGCCAGCTTGAAATAGTAGACCTCTGTTTTCCCTAACACTTAATAATAGCAGTTATTTTGGAATGCAGTGGCATAATGTATGTGTGGTGTGTGTTTCACCAGTTTTGTGTTTCTTTAATGCAGAGAGACCAGCATTGCCTGACAGCTACACTCAGGACACTTGGAAGAAGCTTCATGAAGCAGTTAGAGCAATTCAGAGCAGCACATCCATTAAATATAATCTAGAAGAGCTCTACCAAGTAAGAGTAGTGAATTCTTTTTAAAAAAAATTATTATCTGAGCAACACAGATACCTTAATATGGGTTTAAAGAGGTGTTTTGGGGGTAGTTTGCACAAACATGATAAAACTTTTCCTTCACTGTACCGTTTCTGATAGCCATGAAAAAGGAAGAGAGGGATTATATGTTTACAGATGAAAAGCTAGGAAGTTTGGTCAAGGTCTAGCAAATCTTTCCCCATGACATTTAGTTTTCTATAGGGAAACATTCAGTAGTGCTTTCTCCCATCTGCAGTGTTATTTACAATCCAGTTCAGAAACATTATTATTATTATTATTATTATTATTATTATTATTATTATTATTATTATTATTATTATTATTTATTGGATTTCTAGCCCGCCACTCCCCTGAGGCTCGGTTAACAACATGTAAAAACCCCATAAAACCCCTAATACATAAAACACCTAAAAACAATCCCCAGCCCACCCAACACACACCACCTGATTGCGGCAGAACTATCCGGGAAACCAGGGGTCACTGCTGATGTGGGGGGGGTGGCGATCTAAAAAGGGGAGGCGCCAGCCTCAACCATAAGCCTGGTGGAAGAGCTCCCTTTTGCAGGCCCTGCAGAAGTATGGCAAATCCCACAGGGCCTGCAGCTCCTCCGGGAGCTCATTCCACCAGGCGGGGGCCAGGTCCAAAAAGGCCCTGTCGCTGGTCGAGGCCAGACGCGCCTCCTGGGGGCCAGGAACAGTTTGGACAGTTCTGTGTAGCTTAAAGGTATGTCAGAATGATTTATAACCTCTTTTTAGTAACACAGGTATATTGCATATAAACTTGTTTGTTATGGAGAAAAAACACGGTCACAGATGACTTCAGTGAAGAAGGGAGGATGAGTGAAATTCTCCCTTACTGCAGACTATTTTGCAGTAGTAAGAGCACTGTTAGTGGAAAATTATTCTGCCCCATTCTCTCCCTTTTCTGCCTTTTTCGGTGCTCATGGGGCTGCTACAGAAATGTAGGGAAAATCCATGTCTGTGTGAGATCCAACTCAAAGTTTAGTGAATGGCATATGAAATTATTTAACTACAAATAAAAATGCAGCTGCTTTTTGACACTTGTTCTGGAATTTGTCTCTTTACTTGTTTAACTTTTGTTTGTTCTGCTGAAACAACAGTTTACACATGTTTCTTATTTTTAGTTGTTTCATATGGATATGATGGGAACTTGCAATATTTGCCTTCCAATAGTTTTAATTTTTTCTCTCCAATAATACTGTCTTCTTCCCACTCTTTTCTTCTGTTATCTGCAGCAAATTCTATTTAAAACCAAGGTAGATGCTTACTGAGTCTATCTTCATATAAATTTGTTCTACTGTATTTGAAAATGTTCTACTATATTTGTATTTGAATATTAATGAAAAATGCTTGATTCTGACATGGAAGGTATATATAGAGACAACCACATTTCCTTACTATAGCAGTTGGTTTTTATTCTGATTAATAATTTTTTTACAAAATTATTTTACAGGCTGTAGAAAATGTCTGCTCTTACAATGCATCGCCCACACTGTACAAACAATTGCGACAGGTCTGTGAAGATCATGTGAAAGCACAAATATTGCAGTTTAGAGAATATCCTTTTAATGTTAAAACTTAACCACCATAATAGTGTTCATTATACTAAAGACTACATTGGGATAGCTCTCAAGTTGTTTCCATAAATTAACTTTATGCAGTTGATTCATCTAGCTTGGTATTGTCTGTACTCACCAGCCATGGTTTTCTAGGATTGAAACAGAGAGAAGTCCTTCTGAGCACCTGCCAAGGTATGTGCTTTTACAACTTGACCATGGTTCCTCTGGAATGTGTGTTCTCTGCTGCTTCCAATTGTACATTCTTGAAACTTGTAATTTCAAGGTCTGATTGTCACGGTAAAGAGTAAAACTCCTTTTTAGAGTTTAAGTTTTTAGGACATCATTATGTTATCACTGTGGATGTAGAACAGTATTAATTTCAACTACTTGGTAGATTCTGGTTTTGTAGCACTTCTATAATGCTTTGATTTTAGTATCTTGGTTTCAGTGTCTTTGTATATGTTCCCTATGATTATATGACTTTACCTTGTCATATAACCATGGGACATTGTTCACTGTCTCATTGGTGACAGTCACAGCTTCTGTTGTATTTAACTATCTTTTTGAGGAGTAAAAACATATTTCATTTAGGGTAGTTTATTCTTATATGATCATTTTCTTTAGAAAAATGTGAATGTTAATAGCAGAAGCCTGCTAGATATTCGTCTTTGGAACATGAGAAAACGTATCACTCAATCAGTCTTGTTTTCTGAACAAATGCAATCATAGACAGGCAGATATGGAGGTATATTTTTCTCAGAATTGTTTAGCCACAAATTTCCCTTAACTTTTGCAGCACAGATTCTCTTGACAGTCTCTTATTTTTGAAGAAAATAAATAAATGCTGGCAAGATCATTGCAGACAAATGGTAAGTTCAATATAATGTAATGTTACATGTGCATGTACTAGAAGCAATCTTTCTGCAGGCAGATAAATATTTATTTTATCATTTTATGTTTGCAGATCATGATTAGAAGCATTTTTTTGTTTTTGGATCGTACTTATGTGCTCCAGAATTCAATGCTTCCTTCTATATGGTAGGTATAGTATCTAAGTCTCTCTTGGCAATGCATGAATCTTTTGTTTAAATTGCTAGTAAAATGTGTATGTGGGATACAATTGACGAGCTTTGATAGTAGTTTTGAGCCCTATAAGAAGTGCTCTGGACAGAAGGAGCATCTTGGCTAGGGCAGAGGATGGACTAAGCTGAATCTATACCCAAAGAGAATTCAGTATCCAGATTGAAAACACACATTGTATTTATTTATTAATCTATTTAAGGCTCTGGACCTCATGTAAAACTTTTCAATTTATACTGCTTTAAGATGGCTTTTCTATATTTAGTCTTGAGCTAGCTGTAGACTTAAATGAGATGCAAAAACACTCAGGGTTCCTCTGCATTTGTGGCATTTTTTAGCTGATAACTTTCTCATACCTGAATCTATACCAATTTGTATGAACAGTATGCATATTCTTAGAAGATTATCTGTCATCTGCAGCTGGCAAACCCTAAAAGGTTATTCTTCTGATTATTTGTGCTATTGGAAAAGTGTACCAAGTGATTTAAAATTTAGTGGAAATGCATAAAGGACTAGGCACCTGCTAAGGTAACTGTGGAACTGATGTTTCAAATGTTGTTTCTGTTATGAACTTCCTACATGGCCTTAGACAGCTCCTCTTTCTGTCTTAGCCTGCAACTGAAATGCAGAAATGATAAATAGGAATGGACATGAACCAACTGCTGAACTAAAGTTTGTCAAGAATTTTGGGCAGTTCATGGTTTGTGAAGCAATGTTCGGGAGCTGAAGAACCCCTGTGATCTCCATTTCTGCTTGTATCGAAGGAATGGAGATTCTATGTTCAGTTGTGGGCACCAGTTTGTTTCCAGATCAAGTTCAAGGTTTTGGTTCTGACCTTTAAGGCCTTACATGGATTGGGCCCTACCTATCTGCGGGACCGCCTGTCTGCCTATGCCCCCCGTAGAACGCTCCACTCTGTGGGGTATGAACCTACTAGTTGTCCCAGGTCCCTGGGATATCCCCCTGGCCTCGACCAGGGCCAGGGCCTTTTCAGCCTTGGCCCCAGCCTGGTGGAATGAGCTCCCAAGATAGCTGAGGGCCCTGATGGAGCTAACTAGGTTCTGCAGGGCCTGCAAGTTGGAACTTTTCCGCCAGGCATTTGGTTGAGGCCAGGGAAAGAGTGCCCGGAATCACAATTCTGGGGTCCTGCCCTATTATAGACTATGCTATGAGAACTGTGGTGGGCAACGGTGGCTGGAGCAGCGGAGCTATGGGGGGTTTTTTGTACCGTTCCGCCATCTTGATGTTGTTCAATATTAGATTGTTTTAATTGTGGTTGGGGATGTTTTAATTGTTGATATTCGGACTGCTGTTTTTACTGTTTTATTGTGAGCTGCCCCGCTCCAGTAGTTGCCGGGAGAGGCAGGATACAAAGATATGAATGAATGAATGAATGTTTATTTCCTGAAAACTTGTTGTTCTATGAGATGCTGTTAGATACAAATCCAGCTGTGAAAACGCTATGTATTTGTTAATTAGTAATCAGTTTCCAAGCCAGGTAACCTCTGTTGATGATACAAATACACTTGTAAGTACACTGGAACCCTGCGTGTGCTGTGACAGCGCAAGCATAATGTGCTGTCTCTGGCTAATGTTCAACAATTTAAGAGTGAGTGATTTTTGAAAGGGAGGTTTGTAAGCCATGTCATTGAATACCAAAATGAAACTCTAATGCTGTTTTGTATTTCTGCAGGGATATGGGGCTAGAACTTTTTAGAAGCCATGTTATTAGTGATAAACTAGCTCAAAGAAAAACTATTGATGGAATCTTACTGTTGATAAAACAAGAACGAAATGGTGAAGCTGTGGATAGAAGCTTGTTACGAAGTTTATTAAGCATGCTATCTGATCTACAAGTAAGTGTAGCAGCCATATTCATAAAGTGGCAGGAGCAAATCTGCTTTTTGAATGTCTTCTCATTCTGCTTGTCCATTTAAGCATAACAAATATGAGGCTTACCTTCGTACTCGAATTCTCAAGTAATGAAGAAGAAGTTGGGTTTTATGTGCTGCTTTTCTCTACCCGAAGGAGTCTCAAAGCGGCTTACATTCGCCTTCCCTTTCCTCTCCCCACAACAGACACCCTGTGAGGTAGGTGAGGCTGAGAGAGCCCTGATATTACTGAGCCCTGAGAGAGCCTTATCAGTACTGTGGTGAGCCCAAGGTCACACAGCTGACTGCATGTAGGGGAGCAGGGAACCAAACCTGGCTTGCCAGATTAGAAGTTGGCCCTCCTAACCACTACACCACTCCAAGGCTGACATTACCCTTACTTGAATATCCAGGGAATTGCTGATCACCACTGTGGGATGGTAGGTGAATTTCCTACAGGTCAGACTGGATTCTGGAGATTTTTGGTGGTGGTGGGGATCACTTGGGCAAGAAATTGGGGTCACTGTGGATAGGCAGGTAGTTGTGAGTTCCTGCATTGGGCAGGGGTTGGACTAGATGACCCTGGAGATCCCTTCCAACATGATCCTATGAATTATTTTGTGTTCAGGGCTTTTTCAGTGAGCTGTGTTATTCTATATATACTAGCTTCAAAGCCATTCCTAAGAACGGGCCTTGAAAGGGTCCCCTCCCCTGTCCCCTGACCAGGCAGCTTAAGGTGGCTTTGGGCCGCAGCTTGCAGCCAGATCAAGTGGGGCAGATGGGGGCTGGCCAGCTTGTTAGCAGGACCAGGACAGAGCTCAGCAGGCAGTCAGCAGGCCAGGAGGCCCTTGTTAGCAGGTCCAACCTAGCAGGCCAAGAGGCTCTCCTTAGCAGGCCCAGCAGGCCGGGAGGCCCTCGTCAGCAGGCCCTGCTTAGCAGGCCAAGAGGCCCTCGTTAGCAGGCCCTCCACCGTGACTCTTTGCCCAGGGCCCTCTTCCCTTACCTGCTGCTGACTCCAGGCACTGAAGTGCATCCGAGAGCAAAGAGGCTAGAGTCCAGGGACGGAGGGCGGGAGCTGCAGGGGCAGGGCCAATCAGGGTGCAGCTGGCTGAACCCTGATTGGCCCTATTTCAGCTTGGACAGCCGGACACGTTCCACCCCCCAGGCTGTTTTACAAATATATAGAGGAACCATGGATAGGGATATGCTTACTTGGAAATGTCTGAACGCTCAATGGCTCCTAGTTCCAAGGAAATGCGCATATACGATCACAGATTCAATATTAGTATATTGGTAGATTTGTTGTTTACTTTTGTTCTGCATTAGTTCCCAACTTGTAAACCGGAATATTATCTATATCAGTTTTTATCATGAATAAGAACAAGTTTATTCCTTGAACCTTTAAAAAGGTTATTGAAATTAAGACCTCAACATTTAATGTCTTGTCATAAATTAACTGCATATACATGAATATCTTTTTCAAATAGGTTTACAAGGACTCGTTTGAACAAAGATTTTTAGAAGATACAAACTGTTTATATTCTGCAGAAGGCCAAAGGTTAATGCAAGAAAGAGAGGTATGAAGTTGATTTTCTCTTGATGGAATGATTTCCAAGGAGACAGGACTCCTATTAAATATAAACTGCTCTCAGATGTGAACTCCATGTATTTGAGTGGGAGTTGTACTGCACTTTGGAGAATTGTTTAAATACCTCTACATGTGTGAATTAAAGGAAGTTCACTTTAGTTCTCTTTTGGTGAGTGTTAGGAGTGTGCAGAAAATAAATCAGTATATTTCAGGTTTGGGTATACGAAATCCCCCCTCCAAATAAGTATTTTCCAATATTACCAAATTCCAATACTACCAATATTCAGAGTTTTTTTGGGAAATATTTTTTTTGGGAAATCCCTGTTTGTTTGTTTTTTGGTTCTTTTAATACCCTTTGGAAGCCATTACAGTCAATGTTCCCCATAGGATATAATGGAAAATCTATCTGGGGAATCTGTTTTCTTGAGCTAAAGGGGCCAAATTTTCATTATAGCTGCTGGTGTCTCTTCTTAAAAAACTCCACAAGTTTCAAAAAAAAAAAATTGGTCCAGGGGGTTCAGTTCTGTGGGCCTTCAAAGAAGGTGCACCATCATCCATTGGTTTCATTGGAATGGGGGAATAGATATTTAAAGGGAATGTGGTCCTTTTAAATTAAGTAATTAATTATATTTATGTCTTTTGCAAGCCTGAGTGACCTCTACAGGTGTTTAAGGAACTTGCAATCTCTTTAAACATCATATTCAAGCACAAGATCACCTGGAAGTTATTTAAAGGGACCGCAAGCCTCAATTATCCAGCAATTAAAAAAAATCCTAAATATTTTCAAGGTGTTTTAGATAGCTGAAAAAATACTGAGATCTATATCCAACTGAAAGAATAGCCGGAAAATACCAGCAAGGTATCATTTTCAAGTTGACAGGAGACTTGAAAATGCTGTTCAATTGTTATGCTGTACTCAGGAGAGCCAGCTTGGAAAAGTAAAGAGCAAAACAAGTGGGCAATAAGAGGATGACCTCCTGTGGATGCTTCATCATGGAAACCAAGCTTGAGCAAAATACCATGTAGAAGCGGATATAGAGATCAGGGTCTCTCAAACCTTTCAGAATGGGACCCACTTCTAAAATTACATTAGTTTTTGGGACCCACTTGCCAAGCAGCTCACACTAATCCCCCCCAACATAAAATACAGGAATCTTGCATCATTACTCCACTGAACAATTTAGATATCAATTGTTTCTCTTGTTTATAAAGCACTTTTTTAACCATTGAGAAACCCTTGAAACATTTTTCAGGCTTTGAGAACCCCAGAAGTAGTGCAATCATGCGGAATATGGTTGGGAAGCATAGCTGTGTACACACTCACCTATGGCCCCTCCGCTTCCCACCCCCTCCAAGCCCATCATTGGCCATTGGGGGGGGGGGTTGGGTCAATATGACCATATATGGTCATACACTTGATAAATATTTAACAATTCTTTTTAAAAACCCTGGTTGAGAAAGCCTGGTATAGCGTTACTGAACAACAGACGGCATTTCCTGGTCATTGCATTCATCTTGTGGAGGCAAACCCAGATTTGCCATTGAACTTCTCAGAGGTTCCTCTCCCTGCTCACCGGAGAGACAGTGAGATTTTGAAATGTTCCCACTATGGTAATTAAATCAGCTTTATGAAAAAAATAAAATCACAAATGATAGCAAAGCCCTGAATTTAATTTATAGCCATCTATGCCCACTGTCTACACATTTGCACCAGGTAAGGTGGCTTTGGTATACAAGAGTCTTGATTTGACTTTGTACCTTTCACTTGGTGTACCTATAGTTAAAAATATATATGTTTATTTTGTATAGGTCTCACAATATCTTCACCATGTTAACAAACGTTTAGAAGAGGAAGCAGATAGAGTAGTAACGTATTTAGACTACAGCACACAGTAAGTACTCTCCAAAATGCAAGATCACTGTTGCTTTGAGGAAGGTTACTGTATATTTTTGATATTCAAGCAGAATAATGGTAGCACATTTGGTAAATCTGTCTTGTTTAAACTACAATAAGGAAATGGAAGCAAAGGACAGTTGAGAAGCAAGTTTTAGGAATTTATGACCATTATGTAGCACTCTGTTCAGATCATCAGTGTATGAATTGTTAATTTTAATGATAACTATAATTTGGAGAGATGTGGTAGCCACTGTGGTGGCTAAAGTGCTGGACTAGATCTTGGAAATCCAGGTTCAAATCTCAGCTTTTGAAACCCACTAGGTATTCTTGAACCAGTCTCTTTCCATTTGACATTTGTTGTAGGGTGGGTTGTTGTTAGGATAAAATGGAGGAGGGGAAACCAATATGGTAAGATAGTGGGACGAAAAGCAGGATATATGTATTTAAATAAATAAATACACATGGAAGGAGTTTTTGTTTACCATAACTACCTGCTAAGATGTCACTGTCTCAGATTTCTGTCATGGGGGTGACTTTCCACAAGGTTTGTTGGTTTGTTTATTTATTTATTTATATTTGAGCCTTGTGTCTAATTGTTTTAAGGTCAATTAAATTGACAAAACCTTGCACCTTAAATTCTGTGTTGGGTATGAGACAACTTTGCCCATATATTTTAAAGCATATATTTACATCCATCCATACAGGCTACATAGTTTTTAAAACTGGGGGGGGGGGGGGGGAGGGAGGAGTAAGCTCAGAAACTAGTTCAAGTTAGTATCATAACCTGTCACTTTTGTGTATGCTAATGAATTTATGGCATATGGACCTCTCTCGTTCTACCAATCAGGACACACATTATTGTTAGCTGCAGTGAATATCACATTTATGACATGGGCATTTCTCAGGGGTATTATGTAGTTGAGAAGTGGGTTGATTGGGGACATACAAGGAACAGAACAAGGGAAATCCTAGAGATAAATAATACCCATGCTATTCTTCAGCACCTTCAACCATTCTGGAGCTCATATCAGCAGTGGGCTAGGCAGCCCCCCAACATGAGTGACACAGCTGACCATTTTGTTTGGCACCTGTGAGGAAAAAAACAAAGGGCCCCATTCATTGGAGCAAAGAGACAAAGAAAAAACAATGATGAAGTGGTAAGAAACTTTTATTCCAAAATATAAATAACTCCTAGTTGTTCCCATAAAGCTTCTTTAGAGGGATCTGTGGAATATAACTGCAGCAATCCTTCCACTAAACCAGCTTTTTTCTTTGTCTCATGGCCCTTGTGGCCACATCTATGCCCAGGCAACTAAGGCAATGGCAGCAGAGGGGGGGGGGGAGAGAAAGGCAACAAGCACCTCACAGACCCCCACAGAGGTGACAGTCTGCAAATCTTGGGTGAACCTAAAATTCCAGCGTATTTCCCTGGTTATATAAGAGGACACACCTGTGCATACCTATGGTGTGTGTAGTTTCATCCTCTTGAATTGCACAGGTATTTATAGATATTTTTTCTTGCCTTAAACAGGAAGCCGCTTGTTGCCTGTGTGGAGAGGCAACTGTTAGGAGAGCACTTGGCAGCTATTCTGCAGAAAGGTACTCTTTTTTTCTCAGTAGTTTTTGTAGCCAACAGCTGCGACGTTTGCCCTTGTTTTATGGGCTGCTTTAGCCATTGTTATTAAAGTCTGTATTATTATGTGTTATTATGCAGACTCCTTGTAGGAGAAAAGATTTCAGTGTTGTCTAATCTGATTTTTGTTTAATTTGTAGACTTTGTATTCGGACTTTTATTGGCATAAAATTGCAAAGCATAAGATGAAAATTTCAAACAGTTCCAGATTTAAAATCCATCGTAAAAAGAATTTCATTTTAAATTTCCAGCAAACATTTAGCTATCTTTGTAATTTAGTATCATTTTAATCCAATGTTTCTCATCAACACAGCTGAATTTCAATTTCTTCAGATAGTTAGCTTAGGGGCGATGATGTACATCAAACTTAAGACACACCAGAAGTATGTGGTACAACATGTCAGGAACACTACACCCATGCAAACAGTGTCTCTCCTGAGGAGGGATCTTCAAAAATCTACCTCAGGTGACATTTGAGGGAAAGATGTTTAAGTGAGCTACTAGAAATGCTCTTCTTAACGTATGTGTCTCCAAAATTTTGGAGATACATGGGCATGGATTTGTATGTTGAGGAAATATCCCAGAAACTGGGAGAACATACACTGTTGTTAGAGGAGCCCAGAATCTGGGTATCCTGATCTTCCAGTCTCCGTGATATTAGTTTTAGTATGTGCAATACATTGGGTATGGGGGGGCTTAATTGCATTTTCCTCTCGTAATATTCTCGCGAAAAAAATGTGTAGCAATCCTTCTCCGAACAGAAGATGTCACTTGCATTTGAAAGGGCACCTTTGGATCCAACTGGTAAAAGTCCTTGTGAACACATTCTTAAAATGTTGCATCTGTTGATATATATCTGAATTGATTTCTGCTTTTCACGCTCTATATCTCAAATTAATGAAATGAAACAAAGCAGTAAGTCTTGCATGTACTGATTAATGTACTCTCTTGCGTTCATTTGATCCAGGGCCCTTGTAAACCACTTATAACAGCCTAGTGAGCAGTGCAAGTAGAAGATGGCACTGCTTTTGTAGGGCTTGTTCCTTAGCAGAAGGCACGAAGTGTAGTCAGTTTGGCAAGGGAAAATAAAGGTTTGCACATTTCAGGTTATGTATGTAAATCCTTTTTTTCCTTGCCTTATTACAGTTACCACTAATAGATGTATGCATATTTTTTTCTTTTCAAACTCAAAAGTTTATCAGTCTACTGTGATATTCTGGTTTTCTGCAAGTTTTTTATTTGAGGACGATCTTTGGGGCTCCCCCTTGGTTCCTTCACTGTCCAGTTAAATTCTGTGGTTGGTCAGCAGGTTTAGAGAAAATAAGAATCCTTTAGCCAATGTTCAGACTTCCTAAAAGCGTGTGTGTGTGTAGAATATACCCTTATTTGCACTTTTCATATCTGAAACAAATCTATATTAAAAAAAATATCGCCATCTGTCTGTTCTAGGTGGTTTCCTGGCGACTGTTACAGATTATAGACGAAGATAAAATTGTACACGCTTACCAGGGAGTAAGCCCCATGGGGCTTAGCTGTAGTCGCCAGGAAACTACCTAAAATAGACAGATGGTGATTTTTTAAAAATGTTGGCTTGCTTCTGAGAGTAAGCCCCCATTGAACGTTATGAGGCTTCTGAGGAAGCATGCACAGAATTAAGCTGCAATCCTGTGTACACTTGGGCTGTGTTCTCATGGAGATGATTCGCTGTGCAGCTCTATTTCCATCTCTGCTTTCCTCCACTAGAGCATTTTATAGCATCATGATCTAGTAGTTCCCGGCTTTTATTTTAAAGTTGTTTTTGCCCTTTTTTAGTTGTTTATACATGTTCGTTGCCTGGTTTGGATGCTATTGGAAAGATTTTCTCCCCCAAACACACACACAAACACTTTACCACAACATTGTGGTGCTTTTGAGAAAGATATATAGGGAAATAGAAGAGGTGGGTTTTAAATGGTTTTTAATAATTAATCTGTTGAATTAATATTTTATTATTTGTAGTAATGAATTGTTTGTATTTGTTGTGAGCCTCGCTGAGATGGACAGGGAAGGGCAGCATACAAGAATGAAGAGGGTTTTTATGTTTTGGGAGATTGCAGCAAAATCTGGGGGGCTGCTGTATGGGGGGTGAGAAGATCTAGATTTTCCATTTCCTGGCAGGAAAACCTGTCCTGTGGAAATCTTGTTGCTAGGCTGCATTGGCAGCTGCATCAACAATGAGGCAACCTCAGGATAGTATTGCTGCAGAGCTATAAGGGGAAATGTGCAGGTTGCATGATTTCCCCTTACAACTTCATAATGGAAAAATGTGAGTGATTTATCTTTAAAAATAAAGCTAGTAGATGATGGCTACATATCATTGTAATTCTGTTGCAATCTGGAAATTCCCAGTTAATTGTTTTGGAAATTGGAAAAAGCCTTCCAGGGAAGGATATGTATGTTGAATGAACAGTAGCCAAGAGAAGGCAATAGTGCTGGTGTGATTGGAACATGCAAAAACATGCATCTTCTTGGCTGCATAGCATCCAAAGGTGTTTTGACTTGCACTAAACCAGGTTTAGAAATGATTGCAGCAATGCAGGGGCGGGAGGACATGGAAGCAGGATAAATAGAGGATGCTGTTCTTTGGATCTTAAAAAGATCATTGCAGGGCTGGAAAAAGTACAGAAGAGGCAACCATGATTATTAGTGTGTGGAGCACCTCCCCTATGAGGAAAGGCTGAAGACTCTGGGACTTTTCAGTTTAGAAAGAGACAACTGAGATGGGTGGGCGTGATAGAGGTTTATAAAATTATTAATGGTATGGACTGAGCTGACAAAGATAAATTTTTCTCTCCCAAAGGACTAGAACTTGGTGGGCAATGACTTCAAGATGAACAAAAGGAAACACTTCTTTACAAAGAGTAATTAAAATGTGGAATTCACTGCCGGAGGATGTGGTGATGGCCACAGGAATAAGCTGCTTTAAAAGAGGAATAGATAGATTAGTGGAGGATAGGACTCTTGGTGGCTACTAGGCATGTTGACTAAAGGAAACCTCCATGTTTAGAGACACTAAGTCTCCGAGACAGGGTGCTGGATGTGATTGACCATTGGTCCGATTCACTAGGGTTCTTCTTATGTTCTTACGCTGTTGTAAGGCAATCAAGGTGGAGCAAAACAGCCAAGTAAAAACACCCTTACTTAGGAATAGGTGAACAGGCATCAAAATAAACCTGCAAAGTGAACAGGCATCTAAGTAAACATGCATAGTTTGGTGCTTTCAAGTATTCTGATTTTCTCTTACCTTTTCTTGCTCTTCATCAATTCTGCTTTTGGTTTTCTTAGAATTCCAATGAATTAAAAAAGGAAGAAAAAGAAATCTGTTATTTACAGTTGATATAAATGCCAGAAGTAATTAAGAATAAAAAGTAACTGCTGAACCCAAAATCATTATGTAATATTTCATCAAACGTTTTTGAAATTTAAAGAAAATCAGGACCCTGTAGTGACTCTGCCTTTTGGAGCAGATGCTAAGCAAGAAAAAGGGACGTTACTTAGTTGCTGTATGCAGTTCTGTCAGCACAAATATTTGGAGACCAAAATGCTAATCATAAAAAAGGGTGGTCTGACATTTGACAAAACCTTCCATGATATTTACAGTAATTATATTCCACTCAAAATTTTTAAAACCTATTTGGGGGGTTTGTAATGATTGACAACATTAAAAATATACAAGTCAGATTTTTAATACCTAATTTTGGTTTTCCCTGCTGCTGTACATTAAAATGATAACATGTTCCTCCCTTACAGGGACATTAATGGTGGTGGGTGGTGGGCGGGATTAGTGCTTAATGCTGTTTAAGGCTGGTGCTAGCTTAATGAATTGCACATTTGCAGCAGAAAAGAACAGAGAGATTAGTAACCTGTGGGTGGCCATAGCTGCGACTTGATGACACTTCCTGCCATCATAATTTACAGGGTTAGAACGAAGAAAGTTTTGGTTCATTAGTATGCCTTAAAACTACAGATATCAAACGATTAAAACAAATGAGTACATTACACCAGTGGTCCCCAACCCGTGGGCCACGGCCCGGTGTCGGGCCGTGAAGGCCTTGGCGCCAGGCCGTGGCTCCCTCTCCCCCCCCCCCGCAGTAAAAAACTTCCCAGGCCGCAAGCTTGCGGCCTGGGAAGCTTCTTACTGCGGGAGGGGGGAGAGGGAATCAGGGCTGCGCCCGCGCTTCGCACATGCGTGGCCGGGCCGTGCATGCGTGATGCGCGGCATGCGTGGGCGGGCTGTTGCCCTGCTGGTCCCCAGCCTCAAAAAGGTTGGGGACCATTGCATTACATTGCATACTTTCAATAACTAGTACATTATAGAATTCCTTATTTCATGCATACTTGATTTAGGACTGAACTACATGTTTATAAAACAAAGTTTGAGTCCAATGACACCTTTAAGACCAACAAAGTTTTATTCAAGGTATAAGCTTTTTGTGCATGTGGACTTCTTCAGATGCACATGAAAGCTTATACCTTGAATAAAACTTTAAGACCAACAAAGGTGCCACTGGACTAAAAGTTTGTTCTGCTGTTTCAGACCGACACAGCTACCTGCCTGAATCTAGTTCCACTTATTATTATTATTATTATTATTATTATTATTATTATTATTATTATTATTATTATTATTATTATTATTATTATTATATTTATTTCCCACCACTCCCTAGAAGGCTCGTGTTGGGTAACAGTAGTCTAATCCCATCAAAATACCCATTAAAAGACTTTAAAAAATCCCAACATGACGGAAAATAATCTTATTTCCACCGCCCACTACCAGAGCAGGGGGGAGAGTGGAGAGGAATGATGTAACTTCCAATCCCAGGGTAGGGGGTTCTACTTTGCTGACCCCAGACTCAACCATAGACCTGGCAGAAGAGCTCCGTTTTACAGACCCTGCAGAAAGCTGGCAAATCCCACAGGGTCTGCAGCTCACCCGGGAGTTCATTCCACCAGGTAGGGGCCAGGATCGTGAAGGCCCTGGCCCTGGTTGAGGCTAGGCGCGCTTCCTTAGGGCTGGGAACAACCAGTAAATTCTCACCCGCAGAGCACAAGGCCCTACGGGGAGCATAGGGCGACAAGCAGTCCCTCAGGTATGTGGGTGCCAACCCGCGTAAGGCCTTAATAGAAGTGAGACCTACTTCAGCTCTCATCAAAGCAGCTGGAGACTTTAGAGAACATCAGAATGTACCTTAAGAAATAATTTTTTATGGTAGAGCATTATTAGTGTGTGTGTTAAATGTTTTATGTCAAGTTTCTTCTTATGTACAATATACCAAGCACTTACCAATCGCACACTTATTATTCTTTACGGTAAAGCCTATGTGTTTTCAGAAGCCATATAAATTTGTGGGATCCATTCTGTTTTTTAAGAATAATGTGTTTTGTTTTAATTTTAGGATTTGATAATCTACTTAATGAAAACAGAATAGCAGATCTCACACTATTGTGCCATCTGTTCAGCCGAGTGAAAGGTGGACAACAACTCCTCCTGCATAGCTGGGGTGAATACATCAAGGTAATTTAAAATATCCTGTTTTCTTTGTAGGGATAAAAGCTTATCAGTTGTGACTCAATAATTTATAGGGTTAAGTGTTAATTTAAAATTTGAGCAACTCCTTAATTCCAAAGCCCTTTATTCAGTTGGTAAGACAAATTGTATATAATGGAAAAAAGATGACTGCAATTGGTAAAGTGTTTGAAGTCTTATACATTTTTCTCATCTCCCATTTCTCTCCCAAGCAGCCATCAAGTCTGTCACATGTCAAAATAATGTTTGATGTTAATCTGTCATTGCATGCCTTTGTCCTGCATTCAGTTTTTAAACAAGTATCACTTTTGTGAAGGTGTTCTTGTTTCACTACCATGTCCTTGAAATGCTTCTTTTGCGCATGCTTTTTAATTTGCTTACTGTTTTCAAGTATGCAAAAGGATTCCTGGAAAGAAGAGATCTGTTCATATTATCAGCTGCACATCTTGCATGGTTTTTGCCTTTACAGAATATAAGAATTGAACTCATATAACCTAGAACGCTTCTAGATTTACTTATTCCTTTTCCATCGGGCTGGTTGCAGTTGTTGCATTGACCTGAAAGCCAAAGGTCATGGAGAAAGTAATGTAGCTTGAGAGGGCATTCCCAAAGTGGGCTCAATAGAAATAGCATTCTGGGCTCAGAAGATCCTGTTGGTAAACAGATACATCATTTAAGATAGGAGGCAGTGAGTTTAAATTTTCATAGAGGCTGATTTAAGTTCAGCATAAGAAACATTCTTTCTAGGAGAATGGTTTGTATATGGCATCAGCTTCCAAAACAAGGTTCAAAATTAAATTTGTGAAGGTCCCAAGAAGCAGAGAGATCACTGACAAAAGTTAGGATAGCAGAGGCTATCTTCTTGTAGGACTAAAAGAGACAAGAGGTATAACCCATGACTTCCAGGGGAACCCACAGCCAGCCAGCAGCTGGGAAGCTCCCCTTAGAACTCAATTTGTAAGTGCTGATTTGGATTGGGATTGCAACATAAGCTGGTCCCCTTATCTTGTGGCCGTGATGGGCAGTATTTGCCTAACCGGATGAGCTACATGTGTATCCCCACCAAGAGGGAAATAGTGTACACTTGGACCATTTTCATTCAGTAAAATAATGGAAGGGGAAGGTTGAAGCCCCTCCTCCTCCAAAGGCACACTCATCGGGAAATCAGAGCTATAGTCATTGCGTGTTATACATAATATCTAGTAGTAGATCATGAAATTAGATTAAGATCTACTTAAGCAAGAGTTGTGGACCATTGTGCAAGAATCTCAGATCTTCCTTGTTTTTCCCTCCCCTACTAGCCCTTTCTGAACGTGAAAATGTTGATACAGTTATAGGTCTACAGTGGGTTGATGGGCTGCATTGAGGATGGAGAAAAGAGAGAGACAAGATACAGGAAAGGCTGGCTTAGATGATCTGGTTGCCTTAAGCAGGTTCTGATACAATTTTGAATTGGGAAAACAATGTAAGAGGGGAGGCTAAAGCTCCACCTCCCTCCACTTTTCATCTTGTACCCTTTTCAGCCCCTTCTCACCTCCCAATGGCTGACACTGGGGCATAAAAGCTTTCACAGTACTGTTTGGGTAGACACCATATTCTCTTGACAGGATCATGGGCACTCAGTCAGCATTCTTTTTGTTAAAATGCGGGCATTGTTTCTATGCTTTGGGGATTTTTGAGCCTTTTGTATGTATACATGTATTTAGATTTCAAATTTTCCACAAACCTTGGGCTTTCTCACAGATATATCAGCAGTTTTTTCCTGGCCCCATTGTGCAGATTTTTGATCCACACTCTGCAGGCAAGCTCAGAATTAGAGTTAATATTTGTTGTGTTACATCCATTGCAGTAGGATGAGATTTTATATTGAAAAGTAATATATATCGAAATGTAAGGTATTTTCATTTTTGTGTACATTTTAAGACTTTAGTTGCATTAGTAATTACAATAAACTAGTTTTTACAATAATTGAAATTATAGGCATGTAGGAGTAGGTGGGAAATATTAGGAAGTGAGAAAGTTTTAGTAACAATATATTTGATTATTGAAAGTATTTGTTTTGCAGAATTTTGGAGCAACAATAGTGATAAATCCTGAAAAGGACAAGGATATGGTACAAGAGCTGCTAGATTTTAAGGACAAAATGGATCATATCATAGAAGTGTGTTTTCAGAAAAATGAGAAATTCATAAATTTGATGAAGGAATCATTTGAAACATTTATCAACAAGAGACCAAATAAACCAGCAGAACTGATAGGTATAAATCTTTTTCTACAAAATCTTATTTTCTTTCTAAACTCCTATAGAATTGGTGTAGAGTTCCAAAGTAAACCAGAATGCAGTGATGTAATATCTACTCCATGTAAATATTTGCTTCAATGTGTGCTCTGATAAGTAAGCTGTCTGTCTGTCTGTCTCCTCAAGGGCTGTGTTTGTTTCTATGAATATGACTTTTGGACCTCTGCTTGCTTTTTTTCCTGAATGAATGTATGGCTGTTTGATTGTTATTGCTGTTTGTCTACAGAAAAAGGACATGGTACATCAAATAACATATCATCAGATTGAAATATATACAATATAATCTGCAATAAATAATTAAAACAGCGAAACAGTTCTACCCTTCATTGCCTGTTTTTAGTCTTTCAGTTGCAAGATAGAGAGAAGGCAGAGAACGTTTGCCAGCCCTAGAGGGAATGAATGGGGCTTTGTTAGGGAGGCCATTTTATTCAGTGGTGTTTATTGGGCTTTAACCATAGGGCAGTGGAACAGCTTTGCTTTACAAGACTTGCAGAGCCATTCAAGGTCCTGTCGGACTCTGATCTCACTTCCCATATACAGGATTGGTTTAAGGATTTACAGAGCCCATAGCACCAGAGCCAGTTTAAGGATTTGTGGGGCCCTAGCAGAGTACAATTGCAGGGGGAGTAGCCAGACTAGGGGCAGAGGGGACTACCACAGTGGAAAGGGATGTGACTCCGAGTGTCCAAGAGGGAAAAGGGAGGAGGAAAGAGGCTATGACCCTGATCTGGGGAGGGTAAGGCACCACACGGGGCCGCTAGAAGTGTGGGGCCCGTAGCATATGCTACATGGATAAACTGTCCCTGTCCATATGCCTACCAAAGGGCATTAAGATTGAGCCATTAATATTTGTATAGGGTTCCTGGCACCAGGGAAATAAAACTGGCCAACCACGGAAGGGCCCCTGATTGCTGATTGTTCTCTTTCCCAACACAGCAACAAAGTGTTATCTGCAAGACTGTGACCTGTCCCAAAAGGTCCTCCTAACCATCTCTGGCTAAATGTCTTTCCTTCCTGCTCCACCCAGAACAAACACTCCCAACCCAATTCCTATCCAAGACTACCCCAGGAATTTCAAGAACCCATCTGCAATTAAGCACTATTCAGATGGATCATTAGCACCTTTTTGTACTTTTTGTGGGAAACCCCTCATTAGGGTTTACTATAAATTGAGATATCTGTAAATTGAGATATCTCCAGTGACAACATGCTGATATTATCAGGATATCTGGCCAGAACATCATCTGTTTTGATCTTGTTGCCCAACAAGATCTGTTTTGATCTTGTTGCCTGGAGTTACAAATGGGGCTATAAAAAGGAGACAGAAGGTAGCCATCCTTGTCTCGTGTTTTGACTTTCCATTCATGAAACACAGCTTGCAGGCTGGGCTCCTGCTCTTCTCCCAGTACTGGATTCTCTTCATGTTGGATGGTAATTATGACTTTCTCTGATCCAAATATTAATCCCCTGTTGCAAACAATCACCTCTTTTGTTTCCTCTGGGTATATGTAGTAGCTTAATTTTTTGTGTTTGTATATTAGGGACTTTTTATTTTGCTTTTAGTAAAAATCCTTTTAGTATTAATTTCTGCAACTGCTTCTGTTTGAGATTTTTGGCTAGATATTTCCCCCATATGAATTGGTGTAGATTCCCACTTGTTGACCCTCTCTCAAAGCATGTATCCTAGAACTGCTAATTCCCCATCATAAATTCAGGAGAGAGGTCTGTTTCAGATAACAGTTTAGGCTAGCTGGACCACAGAGCAAAGAAAGAGTTTAATAGTTTATGAATTTTATGCTCATGTTTCCAAGAATCTCTTACAAAGCAGTAAGAGTCAGTGGCTGAAAAATGCTGCTCCTTAACTATATCAGCTTTTTAAAAGTTTGGCTTTTAAAAATGTATTCCTTTTTTGTTTGTTTTAGAACCACATGTTTGTTTCACCTAATATTTTGTGTCTGGTGCTTCTAACACAGTTCTTAGAATAACAATTGTGGCACTAACTCCTGCCATAGTATCTGTTGGCTCTTTGCTTAATGAGATCTTACCTTGCATACTAAAAAACTCCTTAACAGTCATCTTTAAGAGATTCTTTAACAGTGCAATCCTATAATGAGTTACTCCAGTCTAAGTTAAATGATTTAGAATTGTGCTGTAAGTATGGTAAGGCATGCAGGGCCTATGCAGAGCCAGTTTGGTGTAGTGGTTAGGAGTGCGGACTTCTAATCTGGCATGCCAGGTTCGATTCTGCGCTCCCCCACATGCAACCAGCTGGGTGACCTTGGGCTCGCCACGGCACTGATAAAACTGTTCTGACCGGGCATTGATATCAGGGCTCTCTCAGCCTCACCCACCCCACAGGGTGTCTGTTGTGGGGAGAGGAAAGGGAAGGCGAAGAAGAAGAAGAAGAAGAGTTGGTTCTTATATGCCACTTTTCTCTACCCGAAGGATGCTCAAAGCGGCTTCCATTCGCCTTCCCTTTCCTCTCCCCACAACAGACACCCTGTGAGGTGGGTGAGGCTGAGAAAGCGCTGTTATCACTGCTCAGTCAGAACAGCTTTATCAGTGCTGTGGCGAGCCCAAGGTCAGCCATCTGGCTGCATGTGGGGGAGTGCAGAATCGAACCTGGCATGCCAGATTAGAAGTCCGCACTCCTAACCACTACACCAAACTGGCTCTGTCAACAGAAAAGAATGCTAGGCTTTTTATGGGATGCTAAAGCAATTGAAGAAAACATTTTAAAAGTTATATATGATTAATTCTGTCCTATGTCCCACTGTTTATCCCAAAACTCTGCTTATCCTGAAATTCCTAACTTTTCTAAATTGTAGGTTTTGTTTCATAAACTTTCTACAAGTTTCTGTCTTAAACTTCTCCCTTCTCCCCTGTTCCAACTCTTATTGAGCCTCCAACTGAAAAGAATCCTCACTCAGTTTTGGCTGAGTTTTTATCCAGTCAACACGATCTTTTATTTGCTTTATAAGCAAGTTACTCAAACTGCTGTTTAACACTTCTCTGGGTTTTTTTTCTGTACCAAGACTTCCTTCTATATTCTTCAAAGAAGGATGTGAAATCCCTTTTTCCTGCCTGATAGTATCATTATTGTGTTGCTGTTATTCTCTGTTGCTTTTTATCAGCTTATACTGTCTCTGTTTGCACTATTGTCTGCTGATCTTCTTTCCTTCTTATTTTGCATTCAAAATTTCTTATTTTTGTTCCTAATGCTGGCACTTGTATTTCTGCTGGTCTCTGTGGTGATGGAATGGAATGCTTCTCCATTGTTCTCTTCATTGGCAGGCCCATCCTTGTTTCAGACATTTTTATGTTTCAAGAAATTTATATTAGAGTTCCCCTCTTTCTCTTTTGTTTGCCTTAAGTGTCAGGGAGGAATGTGTATAAAGGAAATAAATAAATTTAAAAAATTCTAAGTTCCAGCAACCCCTCACATCTTTTCTCTGTGCCTTAGATTTTTCCCTATGACTTCATCTTTTATTTATTATTTATTTATTTATTTGTTATATTTATATATTGCACTCCCCGGAGGCTCAGGGCGGTTTACATGGAACATAAGAATAATACATGAAACTGTCTATAATATATGAATAACCATACAATAATATTAATAACTAATAGTTGTAACAATATAACAGTATAAACAATGCAACAGTGCAACGGTCAGAAACCACTTTGAGCCACTTTGTAAAAAACAGGAGATGTTGTAGTCCTGCACTACAATGGGTTGGATTCAGCAGTGTCTGCTACTCAGCATAAATCCAATTCACCTTAATGGATTTTAAGTAGGCTGTCCTTGTGCAGAAAGTTCAGGTGGATAAAATAGCTCTTGCTTAATTAAGGTTTTACCCCTGCAGAATTACACATGCTTGCCTTGGAGTAAGACAAATTGTGTAAAATGGGTCACATCTGAGTAAATATGCCTGGGATTTTGCTGTTCGTCTTTCACCTGTGATAAATTCCTATTGCTTGCAATTTGCTCTTCCATTTCCTTTTTCCTTTCTTTTTCCAAATTTGTTGGAATCTTTGTCACAGAACAGATTCCTCACATTGTCTGTATAGTGACCAGAATAGTTTTATGTGCCTTATAAATCATATATGAACACTATGTGGTTATTTTAATATTACTTTCAAACTTCTTAAAACTTTTTTTAAAGCAAAACACGTAGATTCAAAGCTAAGAGCTGGCAATAAAGAAGCAACAGATGAAGAACTGGAAAGAATTCTGGACAAAATTATGATAATATTCAGATTTATTCATGGTATGAAAAACTCTTTTTATGCATTCTAGAAGGTAAACCACATGTTGCTTGACTACTGAATTTTTAATCAAGTAGAAATTCCTACGTTTTGTGTGTACTATGAGCTTGTGGGAAACGTCTGAGAGGAAGCCGAGTTCTGACTCTACAGAATGTTTGTGGTTTGGGCTTT
This sequence comes from Paroedura picta, assembly GCF_049243985.1. Classification (NCBI taxonomy): domain Eukaryota; kingdom Metazoa; phylum Chordata; class Lepidosauria; order Squamata; family Gekkonidae; genus Paroedura; species Paroedura picta. The sequence goes on along the minus strand of NC_135374.1, from coordinate 92,424,797 downwards.
TGCCACATCTACTTTGTTATGCTGAATACTTTAGACAGGAAGTCCAACAAACTGCATAATTTTTTTTTCCTGATAGGCACTGAGGAGCAGCCAAGTGCCTGCCCTGCAATGACTTAGTCATTTAGACAAACGCAAAAGGAAGCACTTGAATTAATAAGTATCAGGCAGTGATTTGTTGCTCTTGGTCACCTGACTCCCTGGTTAGAAAGTGATTCCTCATGGCCTACGAGTTTAATGTTTTCTCTTGTGATCAGCATTGTAAAGAGATAGTACATGATAATGTCCTGCATGTTGAGCCCTATGGTTCCTAGCACCTATCGTAATGCTGCGTGGGAAACAAACTGTTTCTGACTGATGGGGCGGGGGGCTTGTGAGTACTCAGAGTAGAATATCTCTTCACCAGAAAAGTGGGAATGAGTTCTGCTTGAACAAAGGCCGTCCTCTGCAGCTGCCTTTCTTTTACAGAAAAGCAGTTCCTGAAGTTTGAGGGATCCTCCCAGGTGACGCCCAAAACAGCATAGGGAGTTTCAGTTAGGATAGAGATTGAGCTGAAATCGGAGAACCCCCTTCCCTCATGCCAGGTGCTTTCTGGATATAAGAAGTGACAGTGAGGTCCAACCTTTAACCTAGCTGGCAGACATCTTGAGGTTTGAATTGGCAGTTGCTTTTTCCAATAAACTGAAACAATAAAAGCATAGACCGTTTTCTTCAAAGTGTCTGTCTGTTACTTGAAATAAAAATTCAAAATGACTCTCAAATTTCACTTGGTGTGTGCATTCTTCTCCCTATTACTCACACAGGCAAAGATGTTTTTGAAGCATTTTATAAAAAAGATTTGGCCAAAAGACTTCTGGTTGGAAAAAGTGCATCAGTAGATGCTGAGAAATCAATGTTGTCCAAACTTAAGCATGGTATGTAATACCAATCTGTTGTTTGTCCTGTAGATTTGAAAACATGTAGAAATAGTTACAGTGAGATATTCAAAGGCCTTTCTAATATCCTAAATAAATGCCCCTGTCAAATAAGTAAGTAAATGCTGGGTCTTCTGAAAACGTTTAGCATTAAAGTGTGTGTTTAAAAGGTAACCTGGAGCTGCTGTAAACACGGTATGTCTGTTTTGATTTATATAACAGAATGTGGTGCTGCTTTCACCAGTAAACTGGAAGGAATGTTCAAGGATATGGAACTTTCAAAGGACATTATAGTTCACTTTAAACAGGTACACTTAATTTCAGTGTTGTTTTAGACCCAGCTAAGTATCTAACACCTGATCTTCTATTTGTCTTTTTGGAAAGAAATCAGAATAGTAAAGCATAACATAAGAAGAGACCTGCTAAACCAGACCAAGGGTCTATATCTAGTACGGCATCCTAACTGTGTTCAGCCTGTTGTTTCAGAAATGCTGATAAAGGAGGCACAAACATCTGATTTGCTCTTCAGCAACTGGCATTCAGAGCTCATACTGTTTCTGAGAAAGGAGATCTCATGCAATTATCATGGCTAGTAGTCAATGATATATTAAATTGATCCTCCAGGAATTGGTTTTTTAAAGATCTGTAAGCTAGTGGTCATTACCATGTCTTGTGGAAGTGAAGCCATTACTTTTTATAGTAGGAAAAACTTTCTCCTGAATCTACTAATACTCATCTTACTTGGCACAAGGGTTTTACAGGGCTTGGATCATGCATATAATTTCCGTGTGTGTGTGTGTGTGTGAGGGGGGGGGGGTTGATTCCATCCCCTGTCACAGGAAGAGTCAGATTCCCCTCCCCAACTATTTCTGGTGATTCCCCAGCCTCTGGGAATAATATTTTGGGTGTGGTTGGGGGCTGTTCTAGAAGTGAATTAGTGAAAATTTCTCATGCATGAATAGAAATTTTAGGTAGAATCCAAGAGATGATAGGCAAGTTGTGCAGAATGTTTCGCACCCCACCCCGATACCACTTGTAAAGGCATATAAAAATTCAAGTAAGTTTTTTAACTGTGCTCACTGGAGAACTGACATGTATTGATCTCATTTGAGTTGTAGATTACAAAGTTATTATTTTACTGAGTTGCTATGTATTAAATGTATGTTTGGCTTTTGTAAGTTTTCTCAGGTTGTGGGGCTGTTCTGGTAGGCTTTGCCAGCCACAGACAAACTTTAGGAACAAAAACTAGCAGAACATGGCCCCACAACCTGAGACAGCTACAAAAGATTATTCTGGCCACGAGAGCCTTTGATAATACAAATTTATATTTGTTGTCACTATTTCATAATTAAAATTGTTCAGTAGAACAAAGTTCATCTTCTTAATATATAAAATAGCAAGTGGTAGTCATCTGCTTTTAATTCTATATAGTAGCATGATAACAAATCCTTGGTTTTATTTCTTCCCCCACAGTACATGCAGAATCAAAGTGACTCAGGCAGTATAGATTTAACAGTAAATATACTTACTATGGGATACTGGCCAACTTACACACCTATGGATGTCCTTTTACCTCCAGAGGTAAGTCTTCAAGAATACCTAAATTATCGTGGTTTATCATGGTCTGTACTGTCCCACATATATTGAAATGAATAAATTGATCGCAGTGCAGTGCAGAATCTTCCAGAACCTTTCAGTTCTCTTTTATCCCTTTAGATCACAGCTTAACACTTGCACATGTACACCAGGGATGGCTTCTCATTCAGTTGTACTTAATCTCTCTATGAAAGAATAGCTCCTGTAGATGTCATATAATCCCACCATAAAGAGTTAGCTGTGTGTTTTTTCCACTGGGGATTCTTTCAGGGACTGTAGAACGGTCGCAGGTAGTGATGGGAGAATTGCATTGCTCAAATTCTCTCCTGTGCCAGAAGCTTCTTGCATATGAGAATCGGTTGCATCAAGCAGAACAGGTTTAGGCTAGCCTTCCCACTGGTGTCATAAGTTACCAGGGGGAAGTGTTGGTATAAACATGTATATGTGCCTAACAAACTCTCCAATAATTCATAGTGCAATATGTTGTACATCTCATAGAACATGTAGATCAGTTTGTCTTGATCTGTGCATTAATTTTAAAATGGTATATTCCTTCTTGGGTTGCTTGCTATCTTTTCAGTGTACTTAATCTGTATCCATTTACCTGGGGGTTAGTGTTCTCTTATGGTTAGCATGTCGCACTAGGACCTGAGACACCAGAGTTTGAATCACCTGCTGTTATGGAAGAATGCTGAGGTATCTTGGGCCTGTCATACTCTCCCAGCCTAACCTACATTTGCAAGATTGTTGATATAAGGATTAAGTGGAAGATGTGAAAAGCCCATTTGAATCCCCAGTCAGGGGGAGGGGATCTTCATCTTCTAGATTCTAATCAGAACTGATTTAATAATGTTTGAGGCCCAGTGTAAGATCCTAGATTTTCTATACATTTATACATATAGTATGTCTGTAGCTTTTCCTAAATAAGACAGAGGCTTTGGCTACCATTAAGCATATATTCTGTAACTGGAGCTAGTCATACAAATTGTTCAGCTCTTGGTTCTCTGTCTTGATTTTAAACACAGTCTATTTGCCTGCAATACGTTTAGACAAACTCTGAGTCATTTATGTGTGAATTTTAGTACAAAGGTGATGGCGAGTCTCCTCTGGAATGGTACGGGCGTGTCTGTCTGTCTATATGTCTTTATTTCTCTCTTCTTTTTTGTATTATTGTAGATGGTTAAGCTTCAAGAAGTATTCAAGACTTTTTATCTTGGAAAGCACAGTGGTCGAAAACTTCAGTGGCAAACTAGTTTAGGACATGCTGTGCTCAAAGCAGAGTTTAAAGAGGTTTGTTTGTATTTGTATCCATGCTTCCTACCTTTTGTCAGTGATTCTTAATAAGATACAGATCGATTAATTTATTTCACAAAGTTTTTATGTTTTCTTTTAGCCAGAGATTGCCTTAAGTTGTCATAATAAACCAAGAAACCAATAAGAACTTTACACTCCGAAGCACAACAGTTGATATTTAAAAAGTTGATAGTAAAAGGTAAAGGTATCCCCTGTGCAAGCACCGAGTCATGTCTGACCCTTGGGGTGACGCCCTCTAGCGTTTTCTTGGCAGACTCAATACAGGGTGGTTTGCCAGTGCCTTCCCCAGTCATTACCGTTTACCCCACAGCAAGCTGGGTCCTCATTTTACCAACCTCGGAAGGATGGAAGGCTGAGTCAACCTTGAGCCGGCTGCTGGGATTGAACTCCCAACCTCATGGGCAAAGCTTTCAGATGGCTGCCTTACCACTCTGCGCCACAAGAGGCTCTTCCAAAAAAGTTGATATTAGAGCCTAAATTTCCTAGACATGTGATAATTTAAGACGATCAGGTTAATGCATCCCCCATGGCTATTTGCTGCCCTGTTTAAATTATTTTTGTTTGGATTTTTGTGGCTGCCACATATAAAAGAAATAGATAGTAGATCTGTATCAGACAGTATATAGCTTATTTTATTTACACAACAGAGCTTGAATTTAAGAAAGATGGGAGGGCAACAAGAAATGTTATAACATTCAGAACAGAAGGAATAGCATATAATATATTATGGAAAATCCTTTTAGTAGTGCCACAGATACATGATTCCTCCTTCCCAAGCAGTGTCTTTATGCTTTGTATACTGTTTTGTACATATGTATTATAACTCTGTTTTTAACTCTTTAGTTTTAATGATATATCTTTGGAAGTGGGGTGTTGAATTTAATAGTTTTATAATGTAATTTTATTATGTATGCTTTAAACTGTTAGCTACCTTGGCAGACCTCATAAGGGCAAAAAAAGCAGGATACAAATGTTGTCAATAAATAATAAATGCATAATTTATAAGGGGAAGGCTGCTTCCCCCCCTCCCCCCAGCGTCAGCGTGGCCTTCCGCTTGTGCCTAGAAGCACACCCTGGGCCTCTTCAAGGCCCCGTGTGTGCTTCTAGGCCCGAGGGGAAGGCCTCCGTCTTTACTCACGGTGTCCTGCCGCTTAACGCCTTCCGATTGGCCCCTCACCCAGACTGGCCCCACCCAATTTCCACCCACTTAACCAAATATGAATACAGCGAAAGATGTATAAAGATAATAATCTGCAGTTTTACTTTTGTTGTACTTTGCTAGAATCTGAATACACTAGGAGTATTAAAATAATTCATATTAATGTTTGGGCAAATATGCTTTACTTTGTGTGAGGCCTACAGTCTCACTAATGAATGGCAAGCTAGTCACGCCACTGCACGATAAACACTAGAAGGCAGACTTGATAGATCCTGAACAAAAAAGCAGCTTAGATACATACTAGCCAAATAAATAAAATGTGGCTTTAAGAGGGTTTACTGTACTACCAAGGCAACATCTCAGTTCAAACTTCAGTAGCCCAGGTAGAAAATTTTAACTGTGAGGGCTTCTCTTCATGAGTCTGTTTAGCTGTCTCCCTCTTGGTTTAGGTTTGCCTTGGTGGCTACAGAACCTAATCGCCTGTTTAGGAACACCATCCTGGTGTGGTGACGTTCTCTTTGTGCTTATAGAATAAAATAGTCTTGGCAAAGAATTTTTCATGATAATATTATAGATCTATCATTCTTATGTGCAAGATTACAATTTTACCATAACAATGGTGACAATTACAGGTACTGTAATATAATGTAACAAACTATATTTTCAGTGGAAATGTTGGGGGGTCGTCTTATACGCCCAGTCGTCTTATACGCCAGCAAATATTGCAAGCATACGTTATTTATTTGGAACATGCTTCTAAGGGCATCAGCTACCCTGGCAAGTTTAATGGGATCCTTTCCTGAAAGCATTAATTTGATGATTGGCTTTGGAATTTAAATCCATCAAATACGACTGGATTGAAGCTCTTTGGTGAGGGTAGTGATGGTGGTGGTTGTGATGTTATGATTTGGTCTTCCACATGAAGGCACTTTTACAAGATATTTTACCTCGTGGATTTGGATAGGGCTTCACAAGGACTTTGCTATCCCGAAAATGGCCATGTGAATTGACGCTACGTAATCAGATTCTATTGGCGTTTGACCCACAACAAGACCTTTGCTTACTTACGTAACACATGATTTTTTCAGGCTTAAGTAATTTCAGAAAATCCTTATAATTGAGTGTATTAACGGACAAAATCAATGTCTCCTGTTAAACTAGCAATGTATCTAGATGTCAGCCCCTGGTGCATGACAAATTACATTCTGGTGTAGCACAAGACAAAAAGATTAGCAAGTCTGTTGTTTTTTTAAAACAGTATGCACCATTATTTCTTCAAATAATAAGGCATTTTAAAGACAACAAATCAAATATCACATGAAACAAAACAACTCCATTCTACTAATTGTGTGTATGATTTTCTTAAGGGGAAGAAGGAATTCCAAGTATCACTCTTCCAAACATTAGTGCTTTTAATGTTCAATGAAGGAGATGAATTTGGTTTTGAAGAAATTAAAATGGCCACTGGTATAGGTATGTAGTGATCACTGAGCACATATCTTGCCTGTTATCTAATCCAAGTCCAGCAATCTTGAAATCTGTTGCAAAATGTTGTTAATGTTGGTAACTAGTATATACATGCCAGTTAGTACCTACCTTATAAAAGTTGTCACTAAAAATATTTCAGAATAGATAACATGTATAGTCATGTACAGATGGAAACACATCTTGTGGCTTCGTGATGTCTGTAGAGCTCTGTGATCTAAATTTATAATAGATACGGTACGTGGAGAAGCCGTTAAAGGCACACTTCCTAAATTCACTGAACAATTTGAGAACAAATTCACTGAACAATGAGAGAATCCAACATGCAAAACTTGAAATATGTCTAGCTTATCATTTCAAGTTCTGGGTCTGTGAGTGAATGTTTATTGGTCTCCAACCTCTGGTCTTAAAAACCAGAACTGTCTTTTGGTAGCAGCAGGGGGAGATGAACCGAGTGGTTTGAAGCTTGTGTCTCATCCATGGCACTGTTTGCTTTTTAAAGCAAGTGGCAAATTTCATGACTAAACAGTATCCAGACTGCCTCCTACCTGATCTCACAGCTCATATCTAACACTTTAAGGAACATTTCCCAGCTTGCTGCCTTTTTGGCCTGCAAATTCATGTTAGTGGCATGGCACAGTAGTTAGAATGTCAGACTAGGCTGCAGGAGGGTTTAAATTATTAGGCTGCAGTGGAAGCTAGCTCTTTAAGCCTAATCTACCTCACAGGGTGGTTGTTATAAGACGGAATGAGAAAACTGAGTGTGTTGGGGGTGGGTGGGAAAACAGGGTATAAATATAAAATAGATAAATTGTTTCATTGTATGACTGTTAATTATCACTGTAAAAAACGGTTTTCTTTGTTTTCGCTCTTTAAACTTGTATTGCAGAGGACAGTGAATTAAGAAGAACCTTACAGTCCCTGGCCTGTGGTAAAGCACGAGTATTGAATAAAAGCCCAAAAGGCAAGGACATAGAAGACGGAGACAAATTTACTTTCAATGGTGATTTCAAACACAAATTGTTCAGAATAAAAATCAATCAAATCCAGATGAAAGAAACCGTACGTATGAAACATTGGCACACCTTTGACACATTCTTCTGTTTTGATGTTTGGTTTTCCCACTCAGGCAGGATATACTGTGATATCGTACTGTATGTATTTTCAAGCATTTCTTCTTTCCTTAAACAACGAGCGTGAGATTAATGTAAATACTCTTAGCAGCTTTCTGGAATTTGAGACCCCTTTTTTACATACTGCTGCAAGGCTCAGCAGTTATCAAGAATGTCTGCCTCAAATTAAAACAGTGTTTATACCTGTGGGATGAGTGTTTTCTAAAAATTGTCAGCTTCTATACAATTTTGGTGCTGATCACAAATGCGTCATGTTGGATACACATTTAAGTAATGGGATGCCACTGCACAAATTGCTTGTTAAAAACCTGGTACATAGAATTGCAAACTGGTCTTGTCAATAACAATGAAATTATAGCAGAGATGAAATCTTACTTCTGTTTAATTTGCATTATTCTTAAAATATAATTTGAGCATTACATCCATGTGCCCAAGTATATCAGGTGTGCTAGGCTACTTGATCTCTATAGAATCCCAAACATTTTAGGATAATTAAGTCACTTTAGTGAGTCATTTCTGTAATACTCCAGTCCACAGTGACTTTTTCATGTTGTTATTGCCTTAGAGGAGCTTTGCAGTCCTTTGAAGTAGATTTCTGTATAGCCATGAGTTTAAAAATTAGCTGACAGTAACACATCTAAGGTATTTGAAATTCTGATCAGAAGGAGTGGTCATAATATAATCTTCATTATTTGCATCATGTACATTTATGTAAATAAGCCACAATCTGTATATTTTCACATTAAGCTTCAGGATAGGTTTTCTAACTATAATTCAGTTCCATGGGCAAATTATTGGGTTTACTTAACATCTTTCACTCCAGGGGCTAGTTCCTCCAAACAAATACCCCCTACTAGGGGGGGGGGGGACCTTATGCTTATGTATTTGAAAAGCTACATTGCAAAAAAAAATTGAATCAGAGCATTGCCTTTGACTGTATATGCATGTAGTTTGTTCTCTCTTAATGCTGCCTGTGTAGAAAAACTAACCAAAGGCAAAGGTGTGACACTGTCTGAGTGAAAGACGTTGATGAAAATCTTGCTGTTTAGGTTGAAGAACAAGTCAGCACAACTGAAAGGGTGTTTCAAGACAGGCAGTATCAGATTGATGCTGCTATAGTACGAATAATGAAGATGAGGAAGACACTTGGTCACAATCTTCTTGTTTCAGAGTTGTACAATCAGCTAAAGTTTCCAGTGAAGGTGAGTGAACTTTTAAGATTCTCACCCAATAAAATCCACATTTCCCATGAAGACTTTGAAACTGCTCTGTAGAACATGGTCCCCTACCAAAGGAAAGGAAAGGAAAGGAAAGGAACATCTGTTCTTTCTTTTTTTTATCCTGGCCTTAATCTCCTACCTCTGTAGATTCCCCTGTTACACAGTCTCAGTTGCAAGGTTCTTCAAGCAGGGACCAGTAATTCTGAACTCGATAAAATGCCATGGACTGAGGGGGTAATATAAAAGCAAAATGTAATAGATTCAGATTTGGTTGCATGATCATGGTGAGGTTCCTGTTGTCAGAATAATTACACTACTAAAATAAAAAAATTACCTATATGTATCTTTACAATGGTAAACTGAATACCCATCTATTTGTTCTCTTGTTACAGCCTGGAGACCTGAAAAAGCGGATTGAATCTCTCATAGACAGAGACTACATGGAGAGAGAGAAAGATAATCCTAATCAGTACCACTACGTTGCATGATGAAAAAGAGAGACTGTTTTTATAAAACAAAAGAACACTGGCTTCCCAGTAATAGATATCTGCGCTGTTCTCAGACTTTACTTCTAGCAGATCTGGGAATTTTGTTTGTCTAGTCAGTCAGTTGTCTGTATTGCTGGAACTTGAAATCTCCTTGCCTAGAGTCCATGGTAGCATTCAGCTATTTTTAGACCTGCCTCTTCATTTTTTTTTTTTGAGATGTCTGTTTAATTTGCAGGGGGAAGGTGAGTTGGAGTGTTACATGTAGCAATGCTTCAAACTGTATCCATTTGGGTGGCTTATATTTGTTATTGATTGATTCTTAATGCTACCGCCTTTGGTTTCAAGGATTATTTGGCTTCTGTTTAAAGTTTCACTGAAGAATGCCAGTTGTCTCAGAGTACACTGAATTTTTAAGTATGCACATAAAATTCTAATATTTCTATTTGATTATTTTTTACAAATTCACATATTCCTGAAGTGTATCCTAGTGGAGCTAAGTCAAGTGCCAAGAAGATAACAGCTTTAAAAGATGACATTTCAGTCTTCTGTTTAGCTAGTTGTTAATAAATTCTTTCCCACCCCCCACCCCTTGGCCATAGTAGAATGTTTTAATAAGCACTTTAATTTCAAGATAATTGTTAATTTAATTTTTTTGTCAAATACAGGGCAACTTTGTTTGCTTTTAACAGTAGCACTCTGTGTTTACTGTATAGTATATTTTTAGACAGACATTGCATAGTCCTGTTGTAAAAATAAGAAGGATAATCCCTCTACAGATCCATCGCTCCATGTTTGCTGGAAAGTGCATGTGAGAGAGGAGAGAGGATTCCTGTATCAGTGACTCTTCTCCTACACACTCAGAATAGTGCAGCATATTACTTTGTAGAGTAGAGGGAATGGCTTTCTCCCACAGTTTGCCTACAAAGGCTTTACAGTAGCTTAGAATCATAGAGTTAGAAGGGGACTTCCCGGGTCATCTAGTCCTGCCCCTTGCACAATGCAGGAAACTCACAACTAACTACCCACCCACAGTTGCCCCAAGAACCAAGCACTGACCAACCATTCCTGCTCATCCACTCACAGTCTGCCTAAGTTTACAGAATCAGCATTTCATTAAGCAGATGGCTATCTAGCCTCTGCTTAAAATTTTCTACAGAAGAACCCACCACCTCCCGAGGAAGCCTGCTGCATATTGTAAATATGGAAGTTAAGTTCAGAGAATGGAAGATACGTAAACTGATAACATAATGGCTGGTTCTACAGGATGCACATATGAAAAGCAACCAAAAGGGGTTTGACTTTCCTGTCATGAATGATACCAATGCCATAATGAACTTGCTTTGCATAAAATTAGCAATATTGTTTATTATGTAAGTACAATCTCATAGATTATTTTGACTTTTGCAAATTAAAGTCCTCCTTTTGTCACGTATATTTTGTTGACTGAGTTGCAAGAAATTTTTCTTTCCCTTTCTCTAAAAAAGCTAAACAAAACACACAAACTACTTAATGTAGGTTAACATTTTTAAGATCGGAATTTCTTTTGGTAATAATTATTAATTTCTTTGTTACAATTTTATAGCTGCAGTGGAGTATAAAATGACACGATAGATTACTAACTAAGCATTTTGTTCTGTCTTTTAAAATGTTATAAAACAGTCTCTGTATACCTTTGTTTGATATCCATAAAAACAAAGAGAATGTTCCAGAGGGTTTCTAGTAGTTTCCTAGTACAACCTTGTTTTTCTTTTTACTGCTGCTATTTTACCTGTAACAAACAGTGGGCTCAGCTTTGAATGTATGCAAATAAGCTTTCTAACATACAGGACAATATCTGGGCTCTGTAAATGTAGTTTCAAAACCATTTAAACTATAAAAAACAGTGTAACTGGCCACTGGAAAATACAACAGCAATCAGATGCATACTTTAGGCAGTTTTACAAACTGCTTTGCAGTTTTTACAGTTTCTTATTAAAATCCTAAATTTTCTCAACCATTAAATTTCTCGGTCAGGAAAATCCCCCACAGCTAATAAAAGGAAAATGGTGATTGCTGGGGAAATAATTTATCTACAACAGAGTGAGAATTTTTGCATTAAGAAGTTATGAACTCGGAAACCTGAGTTCCTTATGGAGATTATATTCAAACCACAGAAATTATACTTCCTTGTTGCCTTTGGCATGGGGAGAAGTTGAATATCTCTGTGCCAAAATTTCAAATTAACATATTGTAGAGACAAATACTTTATTGTATCATTTCTGTTGCTACAGCTTTATAATATGAACCAAAGTTATGACTTAAAATTTGCTAGTAGTGTGCCATGATTATTACATTTACTTATCAAGATACAATTAAAACATTTTTAAAGAATCAACACATTGAATTTATTAGGAAAAGCACTCAGCAAGTATTCAGTTGTCAGATGCTCATGCAAAACTGTTTGGCTTGCATGCACTTTTAAAGATGTATGCATAATGCTTTGGACAGTTTATAAGAATGAGAATTATTTGCAGCATTATCAAACCCACCATTTTAGTTGCAATTCGATAATTTGCAGACAGTTATTCACATAACAATAATGATATTAAAGGGGAGAAAAGGAAATTATTGGCCTGACCTCTCATTTTATAAGGACTAGTTATCTAGAAATTCTTCTTGCAGCAGGCAACTGGAAGACTGGCTCATTATAAGCTAGTCAAAAGGTTGCTATGGAATAATCAAAAATAAAAATAGATTGGTGGAAACATCATGGGCTATGCATTAGATACACCAACCAATTGGATGCTAGCAACCCACTTACCACCAGAACATACCAATTAGCTTTTTGTTAGGTAACTTGTAAAAATGGAAGAGCATGCACATAGAAGAAACCAACCTAGAGGTTAAACGACTGAGATAATGCAGGTTAAATGTGTTTATTACACTAAAGTGCTGTTATAAATAGTGGTGATCAAAAGCATGCAGTATACATTGTAAATAAGCAGAGAGCAGATATAAACTTAACTAGCCTGGTGAACGAATGTTAACTTTTCCTCACTCATCCTGTGCCCATTTTCTCTTGTCCTACTGGTTTGGATGGAAAATTTCCATCTAGCATGCATCATTCTCTTCTCATAACAACCCTCATTCATTAATTCACATTTATGTACCACCTTCCCCGAAGGCTCAGGGCGGTTTACATAGAACTGAAAACTATACAAGAAACCATGCATATAAATAACTATAACATTAATATTATTAACTAATAATAACAGGGTAACAGTATAACATTAAACAATAATAATACAAACAGCTCTAGGAGTCTTTGAGGTAGGTTAGGCTGACAGTAATTGACTGGCCCAAGGTCACCCAGCAACCTTCCATGACAGAGGGATTTCAATCTGGCTTTGTTACCCTAGTCAGGGGTAGTCCCTCTGGATGTCCATGGACTACAATTCCCATGATGGGAATTGTAGTCCATGGACATCTGGAGGGCCGCAGTTTAACTACCCCTGCTGAGGTCATGTATGTTCATTTTTACTAAAGACCTGGGGGGGGGGGGATTTGAACATGGAACATATAACTTTTGTAGCAAACAATATTAAGTATATAGTCTCAATAGAAGGAGCAGTATACTTGGATATTGAGTTAAATCTCATAAACCTGAACTATTCCACTGTGTAATCTTATGCATATTAATTGCTCATCTTTCAAACAGCTAGAACAGGGGGAAAACTTGTTATGACAGCTTGGTGTAGTGGCTAAGAGCAGCAGCTTCTAATCTAGAGAGCCAGGTTTGATTCCTCACTCCTCCACATGCAGCCTGCTGGGTGACAATGACCTTGTGCCAGTCACAGTCCTGGTAGAGCTGTTCTCACAGGGCAGTCCTGTCGGAGCTCCCCCAGCCTCACCTACCTAACAGGGTGTCTATTGTGGGGAGAGAAAAGGGAAGGCGAATGTAAGCTGCTTTGAGATTCCTTCAGGTAGTGAAAATGGGTGTATAAAAACCAACTTTTCTTCAAAACTGGACAGTTGGCAACTGTTCACAACATGTTTTGTACTCATATACTGAAGGTTGTCCCTTAATTCTGGGGTTGTCATACCTGAGACCTTCCGCCAGTGCCTGAAGTACCATTAGGAGAAAATGGGATGGGTACATAGTGGTATTGTGCCAGCACACTAAAAGTGATGTATGATTTGCAAAATCCATAGGGTTCTTTGTTGTTGTTGTTAATCTTAGAGCTCTCATGACATCATTTTCAGTTTTCATTCGTCAGCATGCCAACATGATGCTGGCACACTAGTCCCTGCCCCCTGAATGCTCCTAGAGTTTGCTGGCTGCAGCCTGGCAATCCTTCTTGGGTTTGAACCCTAAGGGAAGGCCTCAGGGAGACTCAGAATTAGGACACTTTTCACATGTGAAAAATTGCCTACCTTGGATTATAGTAGCTAAGAGTAAGTGTGGAGTCCCTCATGAGGTACAGTGAAAACACTACATGTGATTCATCTCCTTTGTATTGGCATGTAGGGAAAGGGTATGTTTTTTATAAAAAATACCTTTGCTGTATTTATCACAAGAGGTAAACATTCAATTGCCTTTGGTGTGCTGCTTTGCCAGTAAAAATGCATGGATTTTTGATGATGGTGATCTAGCAATGTCTCTTTCTAAGGGTTGTGGAAAGGAATCCATTGTTCATATGAAGATTCCTATAGAAGTAATTATCTCTTACTTCTGATTAGGATAATGTGCATTATCCTAACACAACTCCTCCTTAAATGTCATATAACCTGACAGCGAATAGTGAAACTTCCATTTATTTTACACATTTTAGTTGCTCTTCAAAGTTTACATAGCCACTGCCCAAATGGAAGATTGAATTAACATCAGTGCACATTAATGGCCTCAGCTGGAATGACTGCCTTTTCGGTCATTAAGGACCTGTCTTTCTAGCTTCTCTGAAAAGTGGCATCCCTCATAGCAACCACTTCAGCAGTCTTAGATGGCATTTGGCATCATTTACAATAAATTGCACATTTCTCGAATAAGAATTCCGCAAGGGTAGCAGCTCTTTTTTACCACATTAAAACAAACCCAGGTACACCTTGCAAGCATTTTTTCTGACACATTTTCAGAGTAAGAGACACAGGTCCCATTTTATTAAATGGGGCTTACTCCCCCACCCCACCACAAAGATTACAGCCTAAACAGAAGAAGAGTTGGTTCTTATATGCCGCTTTTCTCTCAAAGCGGCTTACATTTGCCTTCCCTTTCCTCTCCCCACAACAGACACCCTGTGAGGTGGGTGAAGCTGAGAGAGCCCTGATATTACTGCTCAGTCAGAACAGCTTTATCAGTGCTGTGGCGAGCCCAGGGTCACCCAGCTGGCTGTATGTGGGGGCATGCCAGATTTAGAAGTCCATGCTCCTAACCACTACACCAAAGTGGCTTGCCTCTCTCAGAAGCCAAATACTTTTAAAATCATCAGATCTTGTTTTAAACCAAACTCTTTTGTAGTATTGTGCCCCACCCTCCAGCCCTGGCTACTTTTCAGTTGTGAATATAAATGCATCAGTTAAAGATATGTAGAAGAGCAGGTTCTCAATACCTCACTTGTCCCTACCAGGAAGAGTTCCAAAGCAGCTTACAAACACCTTTTCCTTCCCCTCCCCAGAACAGAATCTGTAAAGTAGCTGGGCTGAGAGAGCTGCGGGAACAGCTCTAAGAGAACTGACTGACCCAAGGTCAGCCAGCTGCCTGCATGCGGAGGTCTGGGAAATTAAACTTGGCTTTCTCCAGATTAGAGTCCATCACTCCACACTGGTTCTCAGAGATTGAGTCCAGTGGCATCTTTAAACCAAAGGTTTTATTTAATCTGTGTGTAAGATTCTGTGTGCATCAGCACTTCAGATACTTTGAAACTAAACTCTTCAGCCCTTACATATAGGTAGCAGGTGAGGAGTGTGTGGCATTAGATTCAAGGTGTATAAGAAACCGAGCAGTTAACATAGCTAGAACGGAATGAAGGAAATTGGTTAGACCAACGAACAAGAGCTAATTAGCATACAGCATAATAAAGTTTACAACAGATGCTAGAACTGAACGACCTTCGATAAACCCTGAGAGTTGTAATAACTTATAACTCAGAAATTTCTTTCCAGCCTGTTCTTGAAGTTCCTTTGGAATAAACCAGCTACTTTGAACCCCACCCCACCCGGGAAGGCTGAAGTGCTCTGTGGTCCCCAACCTTTTTATCACTGGGGACCGGTCAACGCTTGACAATTTTACAGAGGCCTGGGGGGGGGGATAGTCTTTTGCCAAGGGACGTTGCCACCTGAGCTCCTGCTCCACTTGCTTTCCTGCCAGCACCCCTTTTTCCCGCCTTCCACTGGGGGGGGGGGTGCTGCCAGCAGCAGCTGTGCAGCCCCACGCTAAGGGGGAGCCCCAGCCATGGCAACCGCTGGAGACCACCAAAGGTGAGCCGGCGGCAGAGTGGCAGGGCAGCCCCCAAGGCAGCAGATGAGGAGCTGCAGCCTGATACCGGTCTGCAGACCGGGGGTTGGGGACCACTGCTCTACAAGCTTCACCATTTCTTGAGTCTTTTAGATGTGTCTGTTTAGAAGAGTTCGTTTTTAAACCCACTTTTCACTACCCAAAGGAGTCTCAAAGTGGCTTCTCCCCTAAACTTTGCCTCCCACACAAATCTTTTCATTTCATAATTCTGATGAAGAATTATGATAAACCCTGCTTTTCACTGCCCGAAGGCGTCTCAAAGCAGCTTAGGATCGCCTTCCCTTCCTTGCCACAACAGGCACCCTGCGAGGTAGATGGGGTTGAGAGAGCCCTGACAGAACTGCTCTATCAAGACTGTGAGGATCCCCTGGTCAGCCAGCCGGCTGCAAGTGAGGAACAAGCAATCAAACCCCGCTCGCCAAATTAGAAGCCGTCGCTTGTAACCCAAACACCAAATTGGCAATAAGAGTTCAACGCATCGGAGAAAGTGAACTTTGAATCTCGGCAATAGTTTATGAGGGAATAAAGACGGCAAGTTGCAAAGGCAGACGGGACTCCTGCATTATTTTATTAGGTTGTTTTCGTGTTCTGTTATAGCCTTCCTGCGAGCACACCCGCATGCTCTCTCTGTGTCCTTTAAGCCAGGGGTAGTCAACCTGTGGTCCTCCAGATGTCCATGGACTACAATTCCCATGAGCCCCTGCCAGCGCTTGCTGGCAGGGGCTCATGGGAATTGTAGTCCATGGACATCTGGAGGACCACAGGTTGACTATCCCTGCTTTAAGCGCCTCTCCCACGGCTCCACCACCGGGCGGCTCCTAAAACTGGTGCCAAAGGAGCGCGTGCCATCCCCTCGAGGGCCGCGGCGGGGAGAGAAAAGCAGGAATCGAAACTGAACCTCGACGCGAAGGGCAGGACCTCCGCCCGGCCTTGACATGGCCTGGCCTCGCGCCATTCCCGTCGCTTCTCGCGAGAGGACGCCAACCGCTACCCGGCTGGGGTTTCCCTCCCTCCGCGTTCCGGGCTCGGGGGGTTAGTCGGTCTCTCGCGCGGCCCCTTCTCTCGCCCCCCCTCCCCCCCCAGGCCCGGCGTCCTTTGGATCAGGTGACCCGCGGAGGCAGGCTTCAAAAAGAGGAGGCGGGGCTCCGGGGAGGATTGACGTCTTTCGGTCACGTGAGGGCGCCGAGTGGTGTTCTTCGAGGCGGGCGTCTCTCCGGCTTTCGAGGCTCCCTCCCGACTCCCTCGTCCTGTCATGGCGGCTCGGAGTGGCCGGGGGCTGCTGCTGCTGACGGCTGTGCTGCTGGGTGAGTGAGTGAGTGAGGGGGGAGCAGGAGGGGGGAGCAGGAGGGGGGGGCGTCTTGGGGAAGAGCCCGGGGAGGGGGGCGGGAGTGGAACGCTCTTCCTTCCTCCCTCCCTCCCTCCCTCCCTCCCTTTCTGGGCCGCTCCTCGTCGCCCTCCTCCTGGGCCTGCGTCTCACCTGGACGCGGCGCTGCTGCCTGGCCCGAGCCCCTTGCCCGGGCCGCGCTTCTCCAGGCTTCCTTCGCCGCTTACTCCGGCCGCAGCAGCCTTCCCCGAGGGCGCCGGCCTGGTGCTCCCGGGGAGAAGAAGGCCTTGCCCCCCGTCACGCCCGCGAGGAACCCGAATGGGGCTCCCAAATGGGGCTCGCGGGGGGGAGGGGGAGGAGGAGGGGCGCTTGGATCAGGGCCTGCCCTCGCCCTGCAAGCCTGGGCATTGGACCCTCGGCCCTGCGCTCGCTGTTCGACACCGCCTCCCCGGTGACTCGATACCTTCGTTGTGCAAAACAGCTGCTGTCGATGCAGAGCGTCTGCCGGGGATTTCAGATGCGTAGCTTTCGCTTGCAGCCTGATTGCTGTGTAACTTCTCCCTTCCCCACCCCGCCGGATATAGTAGTAATGTCTGCTCCATTCTCTTTCTCTCCCTACCCACCCCCGCTTGCTTATTTACTCCAATGTGGAACTTTCTCTCCCAAGCCTTGCGGTTGTTTTTCCTCTGGCCCCAGACTGGGAAGGAGGAAGTGACTGGCAGCTTTTCCTTTCTCTGGTTTGTTGCTGTAACATCGGGGTTGTTTCCTTTCTGGTTCTGTTGCAACCTCTGGGTAAGCTGTGTTGCTCAGGGTGTAGGCAGCTTTGTAACCTAACCCTTTAGGCCTGGTTTCAGTCGTCTTGTTGCCATGTTTATTACCATTCTTCTAAAATAACAGGCTCGGCCTGTACTTTCAACTGGCTGCCCTTTGCATTACCGCTCCAGGTGAGAGTAAATACAGTAGCCTGTCTCGCTGTATTGGGAGGGGTGTGTGTTGTGTATCTGTGGCCATTATTTAAGTTACTAAGCACGAACACCCATGTCATAAACAATAATTTCCTGGTAATGGTTAGCACAAAAAATGCCCCGTGTTTTCTTCACTGTGTACATATTTAGTCTTCAGAGGGAATTTTTACCTGTCATGGGATCACTAAAGCAGCCAATGTCCAAAACTGATTCAATTTCTCACCTTGCTTGTGTGGACTGTAGTTATGTGATAGACCACATGTTCAGTGGGTAGTAGCTAAAACTTCATTATTCCGTGAGACTTCTTCTCTAAGCTTTTACTCATTCAACTTTCGTCTTGTTATGTTTTTGCGTGTTTTGGGAGTGGCAGTAATGCTACCACATTTTCCCAGCCCTGTTGAGGCAGGACAAAAAATATCAAACTGGTCATTCGGATGCTATCTATCTCTACAGTTGTGTCCACCTTCCCTGAATGCACCCTGCAGGTTTGAGGGCACAAATGAAACATGCAGTGCTCTTAACAAGGCATTTGTTAGCATTGCATTTGGGAGGAACTGGATGCAAATATGCATTGAATGTAATAGGACTTAGAGTCCAGTAGCACCTTTAAGACCAACAAAGATTTATTCAGGGCATGAGCTTTCGAGTGCAAGCACTCTTCGTCAGACTAAGAACTCCTTACATGACCGTGGGAAGTTCTTAGTCTGAGGAAGAGTGCTTGCACTCGAAAGCTCACACCCTGAATAAATCTTTGTTGGTCTTAAAGGTGCTACTGGACTCTGATTGTATTGTGCTACTTCAGATAAACACAGTTTCCCATTTGAATCTTTCATAATAGGACTTAGTTATTAGTTGGGGTAATAACTCATCAATCCATCCTGTGAATAGTTGGCTGGCAATTTTGAATTGTTTTTATATTTGCTTGCATAGCAAGTACTCAGTCCTGTGCAGACTGGAGTTGAATTTGGTGGGGCAACTGTCAAAATAAAACATGCATAACGCTGTTCTCTTAATACTGTTAGTGGAATCAGGTTATGCGCATGGGATAAACGAGTCTTGCAGAGACCATTATGCAGGCTGGAACATAGAAATAAACAAGGGTGGGGGGAGACTGTGACTCAGTGTAAGAGCATCTGTTTGGCACACAGAAGGTCTCAGGTTCAATCCCCAGTAATATCCAGTCAAAAGATCAGGTGGCAGGTGATGTGAGTGACTGCTGTTGCTGCCACCTAACACCCTGGACAGTCACTGCCATTCTGAGTAGACAACACTGACATTGATGAGACAGTGGTCTGCTTCGGTATAGGGCAGCCTCATGTCTTCGCAACTCAGAATTCTAGGGTTGCTCTATGCTAACTTAACCTGACCTGATAGAGATCTTCATCTGATTCCACTATTTATGTTTTCTTGCATTGGATACCAATGCGTTTCTTCCCAGTAGAGATTGTTTTCGTCAAGGTGAAAGAAAATCTTGTCGCATTAGGCTGTAGTATTTTGTGTCTTTTGCAAACAAAGCAAAGGTGTATTATCTTTGAAAGGCAATAGCTGAGGTGAGTACATTAGCTTGGTCAACAGTGTTATTTGATTGAAACACAGATTAGGAGGATACAAGGACAAAACATTGTGAGGGTGAGGCCAACTGATCACTAACCCTCCTCAGACTCCATCCCCCAAATCTCCAGGTATTTCACAGCCTAGAGCTGGCAACCCTAAGGAAATGGATTTGGCTACAGTTATTGAGGTGTACTTTGTTAAAAAAAATCATATGAATTTGTATTTATCTCTTTAAACTAGAGATACTCAACAATTGTTGGTGCCTTTGGGTGCCATAGCAGCTGATACTACTGGTGCCTTTTGCGCTTTCACGTAGGCAGAGTGTGTTACTGTTTGCTTTCATGCAAATGAAAGAGGCATACACAGCTGCTAGAAGATCACGAAGACTAGTAAACTCCTTGGATTGTGGTTCCTTTTCCCCTTCAGGCTTTAAAAAAATTTCCTTTTTCCTCCATTTCATTCCCCCACTGTGATAGTTTTGCAGAAGCCATTTTGGGTTTGGTTCCGCCTCCTGTGGCAGCCATTTTAGGGTAGGGCTTTTAATCTCCTCTCAAATTCCAAATGTGCCTGCTGCCTCAAAAATATTTGGGACTCCTGTTTTTAGAATGTCCTGTTAAAACGCTGTAATAATGTATGTCTGTAGATACTTTGATGCTGGTCAATGACCGTAATAAATAAATAATAATAATAAAAAATAGACAGAAGGGCTGCTCATAGGTATGGGGGGTATGTGAAGGAGTGTGTGTGTGGTGGAGAACTGAAGGTACTTGAACACCTTCCCTATGAAGAAAGACTGAAGAGTCTGGTCCTTCTCAGTCAGAAAACAGAGGACTAGTGGGAGACATGATAGAGGTTTATAAAATTACACGTGGAATGGAGAGACTTGAGAATCTTTTATCTCCCAAACTACTAGAACTTCAGGGCATCTACTGAAAGTGATGGGCAGTAGGTTCAGGATGGACAAAAGAAAATACTACCTTATAGAGAGAGTAATTCAGCTGTGGAATTCACTGCCAGAAGCTGTAGTTCTAGCTGCGGGAATACATAGCTTTAATGGGGGATTAGAAAGACTGATGTAGGATAAAGTATCTCTGGCTACTAGCCATGGTGACTGTGGGGAACTTCCCCATTCAGAGGCACTAACCCTCTGGATCCAAAAGCAAGGAGGCAACATCTGCAGAAGGCCACAGCTTCTATGCTGTGTTTTTGGCTATGCAGAGGTACTGGTTGGCTGCTGTGTGAGACAGGATGTTGGAGTTGATGGACCATTGGTCTGGTCCAGAAGGACTCTTCTTATGTTCTAAGTCAGTAGTTCTCAATGCTGAGAACCTTTAATATAGTTCCTCATGTTGTGGTGACCCCCAACCAGAAAATTATGCAAGTGTTCTTTCACAGAAATTAAACCGAAACTGACCAATGGCGTGAAGATCCATTGTTCATGGTTGTATGTAAATTGTTTTTTTTCTGGGGTTTCTCAGTTCACTTCTGCCTCTTGTCCCACCATACTGATCTCGCTCTTTTCTACTGCTCCAGACAGAAGAACACTCTATCTCAATCTATCCTGCATGGCTGTTGTGTGGATGGCATTTCCCCGGCCAAGCTGCTTGCCCTGCCGTGACCTCTGTGAAAGGATTGTTTGACCCCAAAGGGGTCCCGACCCCTAGGTTGAGAACCACTGTTCTAAGTGTTTCTCCCTTCCTTCCTGTCTATATTTAGTGTAGTTGAAGTCTCTTTTTTTTTTTTGTCCTGCTAATTATATGTGTTTTTTTACAAGGGAGTTTTGAACCTCCATGTTGTATAGAAAAGAGTGTAACACTGGACTTTACTCTGGGTGTGGTACTTGCTTCTACTAGAAATTCCATTTTCTTTTGTCTATATGATACTTAAGTTTCCATACTCTAACAAATGAAGTTTGGCTGTCGAAGTAGCATTATTGCTTCTCAAACAATATACATTAACCTTGTACTTATATTGCACTTGTACCATCCTAGCAAACACTGTGCCAGTTTGAGCTCTCATTTGGCATGCTTGGTAGTACCCAACAAAGCATACTGCCTCTGACCACTTTCTGTGGAAGAGCTCTTCAGCTTAGCTGTATACTCTGACAGAATGCAAGTTGACCACTTATTAGAAGCAGGCATGTATTTTGTTTTACTGCCTGGCTAGGTTCACCAAAATGGGTTTTGGCATTCTGAAGTCTCCTAGCTGATTCATTCCCTCCTCCCCGTTGCTGGAATATTCTGGTAGAAAAATCAGAGAGCCAATATGTAAGAAGCTGACCTTATTTTGTCTTTTTTCTTTATAAATATGATGATATATAGGTTATAACATCTAAGGCATTCCCAGCCAGGGCTTGGTGGACCCTTGGAGGTCTGCAGGATCTCCAAAGGGCATCCACAACCTTTCCCTCCTGCCTGAATGGACTCAGCCACAAGCCAGGGAACCTGCTGCTTCCATTGCTCCCCCTCCCAAGTGTCTCTCATGGTTTCTGCGCTTGGGACGGGGCAGAGCCTGCATGCCTACTCCTGCCTTAAACTGCCCCCCCCCAAAGTTTTTCTTGAGCCTTTTTTTAAACATGAGGGGTGATGTCACTTCCAGGATGGGGTCTGGCCAGCTGACATCACTTCCGGGACTCCTCAAAACCTGAAAAATTATTTCAGTCAGAAGGTTGAAAAGGACTGAAAACTACTATTTTCAAGGCCATAAACAATTCTCAAGTTTTGAAAAACATGAACATTTCAGCAAAAGAACCTTAACAAGAATATTTGTTGTGCTTTAAATAACGTCCCAAGCAGACTACTGTACAAATATAATTTCCATAAAGAAATAAGTCACGTGATAGAAACACGAAGACAAAATCTGATCAATAAATTGTGGTTTTGTGATAACAAGACTTGGAATGCATTTAATAACAGTAAGGTCAACAGCTGGAAAAGTCTGTGCACAAAAATAGCATGGAAGCATAATATTTTTAATCAAATCAATAGTTCAACTAGTACATAAGAAGGGCTACGTATATGATACTCTCCCCCCCCCTCAGTTGTGTTGAATGTTCCTAGCCCAGCAGATGGAAATACTAATATCAAGTTTTTAGGGCTGGAAATACAGTACTACAAGATGAGATGAAGTGGTTAATTGAAGGCTACGGATACTTTAAACCTGATGGTCTCAAGAGTATGTTTTGCTTATCTAGCATTGTACTTTATCCTTTGACTAACCATGGCCTTAGGCTTCTGGGCAGAAAAAGCCCTTTCCCCATGATATATGTATTTAATTGGAGAAGCTAGGGGACATTCTGCTGGCAAAACAAGAGTTTCTAGCACTGAGCAAACGGAGGGTTCCTTGTAAGTAGACTATACTTTGATTTTGGCTACCTTGCCTTTACCACAAAGAAAAAGATTATTTAGAGAAGAAAGCAGGAGTATCTTTGTCTTTCGCGGGGGGGGGGGGGGAGGGGGACAGTATTTAGAAGATCATAACTAGATAACTGAAAAGTTATTATGTTTGTGAAACGGTCAAGACTTGGAAGTGTAAATAAATGCTCTTTAGGACCTGGATGTGTACACCGTTTCCTCCTTTTTCTTTGTTTGGCATAGGGAACTACAGGTGTTTCTTGTACCATAAAATTAGGCATATTAGCTCAGGTCTGGGATGTACTATCTTCAGAAAATCAACTCTGAATTTTTGGTAATGTTATTGCTACAAAATGTTGCTACTGCTACAAAAATACAAGCTAGTAAATATTATTGCTACAAAAATACAAGCTAGTAAACAGTAACTTTATTGCACTATTTATCAGCAGCCTGTACTGTCTTGCTAGATTGACTAATTTACAAGGTCAAATCTGAGGGGAAAGTAGAGATAAATTTGAGAAAAGTAAAGGAATGTATGTTATTTAGGTGATAAATGGGTGGGTATATCTTTAACTAGCCTTTAATCATGCTTAGTGTAAATGCTGGGTTCAGTGTCATGTTACCAGACCATTTCAGAACATCTGAACCATGATCATGGATGCCTCCCCTCCCATTTTGAATATATGCACTACATAAGTCTATTGAACTATACTTGGATTCTAGTGTGGCTTCTGTTTATCCGTGGACCAGAACTGGCAGCTCATGAAGAGCTGATCCAACATGAAATTTTGGCTGAAGCAGCTGTTTGGCAGGAAGTTGCAATACATCCATTATGTGTTGCTTTCTGACTAACTGTAGTCCTCAGTTCCAGGATGCATAGTTCAGTGATGGTCTTGACTCTCAGCCTAGCCTAACAGTAATCCGTCACTTGTTGGGAAGTGCAGGTCTTAGTGTGATCTATTTTATGGATCAGGGATCCACAAATTGATTGGATGGAGTAACCAACTTACTGATGTGTCAGTCCAAAAGTAAAAGCCAAGCGTATACTCAGGTAATGCCTTTATTAGGACTAACCCAATGATACATGCGTGCCAGCTTTTGAGTTCACCAGAGTTCTTCTTCAGACTGTATTGCAAGAAGGAATAAAGCAGGTTTGTAAATACCTTGTCTTTAAGGCCTGCAGCATCTTAAAACCAGATGCTGGCTTGACAATGTGTTAAAATCATGTCCTGAAAAATCTGCTTTTGCCTTTTTTATTTTCTAACGTCTGACCTAATGAAGACTTCTGGTGAACTCAAAAAACTGTTATTGGTCCTTAGATTGGTCCTATTAAAAGTTATTTTGATTGATTGTGTTCTAAGGAGCTAACTGTTGTTTTTGTCTAGTCAGCTATGAAGACCAACCCCACCATAATATTTCTTGTAACAAGAAAATAATTCCTAATCAGACCTTAACAGGATTTTGTGGTTCTGCTGCGTGCTGTGGTGGTAGCTTAAACATGAATTACCAAAGAGAATGATGCTACAAAAGAGAATCTGTGTGCGTGCTTCAGTTGTATAATGTATGCCTGAAAAACTTCAAGCAGCCTTAGCTTGTGTTGATCCTACACTTCATATACAATCTTTATGCCGTCAATATACTGTGAATACTGGGTGGAAAGTCTGGGAACTGTGTCAATGAAACATGGATGCACTGGTCTACCAGTTCAATTCTATAAAACGACGATATGTTCCTCAAGTTTGGAAAGCTAGAGAGCCAGCTTGGTGTAGTGGTTAGGAGTGGGGACTTCTAATATGGCGAGCCAGGTTTGAATCTGTGCTCCCCCACATGCAGCCAGCTGGGCGACCTTGGGCTCACCACAGCACTGATAAAGCTGTTCTGACCGAGCAGTAATATCAGGGCTCTCAGCCTCACCTACCCCATAGGGTGTCTGTTGTGGGGAGAGGAAAGGGAAGGCAACTGTAAGCCGTTTCAAGACTCTTTCAGGTAGAGTAAAGGCATGAAGGGTCAGGTTCTGATTTTTAAAAAAAACGCCATTGTTTGGTTTTAATAAAAACTGTCATAATTCACAAATTCCTTTAACCAGCCTTCCTGTGAAACAAAGGCAAGCAAAAAACCTGCAGTGGACTTTGTCCCCATCTCTGCATAAGAAGCTATGTCAAAGGGCTCTTACAATGGCCTTGAATAATTGCCATTAGCTGGTGCCTCAGTCAGGAAAAATGGTGGCGGGTTGATTGCTTTTTGTTTTAATTTGGAATCATGACCCACACTGCAGTCCTGGTGCCTAAAACAAGCCTTGTTCATGAAGTTAACTTGCTTGTTCCATTAATTATCACAAATCCAAAATGGATCTACTGAACTGAGGTTCGCAACTTTCTCTCTGTCTCAAAATAACCTTACTTGAGCATTAGTTTACAAACCACTTTAAGAGATCAAGCCACCCTGGTTAGACAGGGCTACCCATTCAGTATTAGTAAGGCAACCAATGTAAATGTTTTGGTGGGTGTTTTTTTTTAAAACAACTTCTTAAAAATTGTAAGCACTATGGGACCTCAGCAAAGGATAGTAGTATCTGCAAGTTGCACACCTTGGGAATTGCAATAGAAGTGGGGGTATGTGCAGTGCAAATCCCTGATAGTCTGGGAGAAGATCCAACAGTGTATATATCACTTCTTATTTTACAATAGTGACTCTGTGTGTGTGTTCTCAGGTAACGGAACCTTTTGGGAAAACAGATACGGTCTCCTGCCGTAGCAGACAGCTGGAGAGCCTTGGCAGTACCAGACTGTATACTTGCTGTAGTTGATAGGAAACTTCTGCTGGCAAATAGCAGTCAGTTAAATTAACAGTTGTCGCCCTCTGGCAGTGTGTTAATCACAGAAACTCCCTACCCCAATTTTTTGTTCTCTTTTGAGAGGTGAAGGCCTAATTGGAGGGGGGGCAGTTTCAACAGAATAATTGAAGCCATGAAATTAATATATAAAAGTCCACAGCACTGTATGGTTCTTACAGACATAAACACTTTTGATATGTTTAAATGTGACTGATTTTGTCCAGATTACTATGCAACGTGTGTTGTCTGAAATGCCATATAAATGTTGTTTTTTGATGTTATAACATTTCACTGTATGAAACCCGGCCATCCAAATATTCTTTCTGTTACTTATTTTTTTCCTACTTATAAATTAAAATTAAAATAAAATTTAAAAGTTGCTGGGATAAAATTAAAAAGTTGCTGTGGTGGCATAGGGTGTAGCAGTTAGCAGCATGTTTTTGTATTTGTATTTTTGTTTGCCAAAAACTGTTTATACTTTTCATAAATATACCAAGTAGTACAATTTATGTGTTAGGGGTTAGAAAAAGCCTATGCCATCTCTCCAGAGTACTTGCTTAAAAAGGCTTACAAAATGAAAGTAACATTGTAAAATTTATTTATTTATGATTGCATTTGTATACCACCGCTCCCAGCAAGCTGTCTCGCGGTGGTTCGCAGATGACAATAATATCCAATAAAAACATATAATATTCATAATCACCTTAAGCAATCCCCAGTATCATACAAAATGCTATATTTCTTATTAGTCTTTAACTTTACTGCTCCACAAAATGTGTTTCCCAGGTGCCTGGAACAGGTTTTTCCCATGACTTCAGAATGTACACGTCACCGCACTCCCCACCCTTCCACACACACACACACCAAAATCCCCCAGCCCCTGGTTTGGAATAACACTGTTAGTGTAGAAACATGATTCAGAGAAGGGACACATATGACAAGTTATGGTCGCTGGTCTCATGGCAATTCAACCCCAGCCTTATTTTTAAATGTGGAGATTAGAAAAATGAATGTTCCTTTGTACACCTGACAGTGCATTGATAAACCCTTAGTAAATTATTAGCTCCTGTAGGTGGTTATCTGGATAGTTGCTATTTGCGGCAGCGTGTACTATAACTAGAGCCTTTTAAATACAAAGAATCTCATATTGGAGATGAACTCTACCCTCTGCTTTCCTTCGCAAATGCTGGCCTATGTCAGGACCTGAAATATGTTGAAACAGTGCTGTATCCCTGTTATTGCACTTGCTTTATTCATGCTGTAACTCTCAGAATGAGGAACATTTAAGCATCCATCATAGTCCATAATAATGTAACTCTGAGCTCAACTACTAAAATGTATTCTCTTTTGCTTATTCTGCCGTTTCCCCCCAAAGGATTTCTGCAATATAATGATTTCAGCATGGTTGTGTGTACATATGATGACTTCAAACAAGCATGTTGGCAAGTTTTGTAACATGCTACCCAAAGATCCAAATGTGAACATTTAGTGTCCAAAAAGGCTAGATTTCTCTTTGCAAACTGATCGGTTTGCATTCTCATGGTTGCTTATGAGGAGTCTTTTTGGACATTGTTTTTGTCCAAAATGTAAATTCATGTAACGTTAACTCAAATACTGCAAGTGCATCACCAGCCCTTGATCTCTCTGTACAGTATAATGTGTTAAAAGCACATCTGGTTACTGAGTAGTGCAATCTTCCTGAAGGCACTTGTGTTTTGATCCTACAGATGATCCTACAGAAGTTAAATATTTTTACCCAGCTTTACTTGATGTACTACTTGTTCTCTGTTCACAGGATTCGTACAAGCATCTTCAACATTTGAAGTTAATGATGGTGATAAAGTCTGCATATTAGCTAATTTCTCTGTAGCTTTTACAGTTGAGTATGACACACAGAGTCAAAAACAGGTAAGAGAAGCTTTTGAAGTTCAAGTGCTAACTACTTCCCAAGACTAGTAATTGCTAAATCACTTTGTGAAGGTTTCTGTGTCTTTCTGTAGCTGAAACCAGCATAATGTCGGGTAGGATCCAGAGATTTCCTTATGGAAGAGATCTTGGCCACTTGTCATTGGGCAGCCCTCTGTCCTCCTCCCCCCACCCACTACAGGGGTCAGGGGCATTACAAGGAACTTAAGTGTAAGGGGGGGAGCATTAGAAGTCCCCCACTTTTTTGTGCAAGAGTATGAAGAATGATTTCTGCCAGTTCCCTCTTCCTACTATGCCCTCCTTCATTTGGAGCGGGGTGGGTGGGTGGAAGGAACAAGCTGTAGAAAGAAGTGACAGATTTTTGCTGTGAACTCTCCTCACAGTAATCTGGATCCAACTAATTGTTCCTGGAGCAGAAGCTTACTTTACTCATGCTTGGGGTTGTAGCGGTAGCTACTTGCAGTTGCCTACTCCAGCTGGCACAAAGCTTCTGTCAAAACTAGCTCTGCCTCTAGCATGGAATGGCGAGAGCTTGGTGTGACTCAAGCCATTCGGTAGCCTGCTGAACTATATCGATGCCGTAGATAACCGCTGAGGGTCAGTTTGCAGCTAGATGTCTTTGTTAAACCACTGTGGGTTCAATTGTGGGTTCCTGGCTGTGCTGTGTTTAGTTATGAATAAAACTGCTCCCTTGCCCAAGGCGTAGGGTAAGTAATAGTGCCATAAAATAAACAGTGAGCTAAACTGTTCCAGCCTTGCTTAATGAGCCATCATGTGTCCTTTTTGCTTGCAAAAGATGCTTTGCAGTTTTAAAGGAAGGCAAAAGCTGAACAACTGCCAGGGCATCATCTCACAGTGTTGTAAATGCCACCTTTGCAGTTCTTATGTCTGACAATCAGAGTCACTTAGTAACTTCTGCCTGGTGTGAAGTGGCCCTGTTTGGTTGAGAAATAATCTGAAAGTCTGCATGATGCACTACAACCCAGGGTGGGTTTTACACACACACGCACACACACACACAGGAGGGAGGGAGGGAGGGATATGGCCATATATGGCTATGTTGACCAATCCCCTCCTCCAAAATGGCCAGTAATGGACTTGGAGGGGGTGGGAATGTGTGGGGCAGCAGATGGATGTGTACTCAGCTATGCTTCCCAACCATATTTGGCACGATTGCATTACCTCTAGGGTTTCTCAATGGTAAAAATGTTGAGAAAGACTGATAGAATGAGAGAAGGCAGATTTAACATTTAGAGCAGTGGTTCTCAACCGCTCTGATGCCGCGACCCCAATTGCAGCAGCGGCGGGGTTGGAGGCGGTGTGCGCATGCGCACAAATCATCTGCCAGCCCCATTAAATAAAACCCTCTTTTTTAAACTTGCGGTATTGGGGAAGAAGGGTTCAGCACTTTATTGTAGGAACTTGGTAGCAGTCACACTCACTCTGTGGGGGTGACATGCTTGGTGGCAACCTGATTGTGATTGATCGATTTGCCAGTGTCCTGACTTCTTTGTCCTTATGTTGGCTTGCCATTTAAGGCATATCCTAAAATAATTTGTTTGAGGAAGCAGCACAATGATTTCTCTCACTCTTACCTTGGGTGTTGCCAGGCTGACACAAAATCGTACTTTTAAGAGTAACTGTGACACACACAAACTTTGATTAGTGTTCACTAAAGAAATGGTTATAACATTTGTATCCTGCTGTTGCTCTGCAAGCTAAGAGTGGGACTTGCTTGCCTTTAATGACTCAACAGTGGCTTAGTTTCTCCCCCAAAATGGGTTTTTTCTGCCTTCTTGGCCTACTGTGTTAGACTTAACTGCCTAATATGTTTTAGGGCAACTGTTCTCATTAAAGGCACGGAGACTGACAGATGAACTATGACACATATAAACACATTCACAGTAGTTTTTGCTGCACAAGCAAATGAGTGACTCATTCTTTGACTCATAAAGCTAGCAAGAAATCTTTGAAGTAATGGGAATGAAGGATCCCTGTTCTTTTCTCATGTCCACCTTCAGCTGCACTACAATTGCCAATTATTCCCTCACAGCCACAATGAATGCAGGAAAACAATGTTTAGATTTTCCTTAGTTCAGGATTAAGAGGCTCGGAGATATGATCAGATACTCTTGTTTGCCAACTAGATCACTTCTGAAATACAGTAGTTTGAGGCATTCTGCTAGTGACGCTGACCATCACAGGTCCTGTCAGAAGTGCAGGGACCATGAAGTTGAACTGGGAGCAGCTTCAAGCCAATATAAGACAAGATAATGTAGGAGGGTACAACACATGCAGAATGGGGGACACCCCTGCACTGTCATAGGCTATACTTGGATCATATCTGTGCATCAGCTGTGTAGAGCCAACCTAGTACGCTGGTGTGGCTTCCTTTGAGCAAAGCTTAATAACTTGCAGTAATCATGGCATCTTAAACTCCTTTGAGTAATGAGAAGTAATGTATGCTACGTTCTAGTCAAAAGCCTTACTGGTTCTGAGCAACCGTTTGAAGGCTTGTACAGAGTGCAAGTAAATCTAAACTACTTGGTAATTAGAAAGGAAACCTGATGCTCTGAAAATGCTTTGGCAAGGAGAACCATGTATAACTTTCAGCCAAGATGCATAGTGAGGGTATTTTTAAGGCCAAAGAAGACAACACTGTAAATCCACACATATACCAACCCCCTGATTACAAAAGACTTGGGCAGGGGGGGGGAAGGGCACAAAGCACAGCTGTGTTGTCATATTTGCAATTATCAACTGTCTTAATACCTTTTTTTTTAGAATGCCAGTTTTAGACTTCCAAATAATGCTACAGTACTGAATAGCAGTACCTGCGGTGAGAAAGAGAAAATTCCAGTACTTGCACTTGGATTTGGCAAAGGATATTCATTAATCTTGGACTTTGAAAAGATCGCAAGTTCCTACGGTGTCAAAAATCTGACCTTCAAATACAATGTGTCAGACGAGACAATTTTCCCTAATGCAACAGGAAAAGGTGAGTAGTGTTTGGCTTTTCACATGAGGGTGGGATAATGGTGTGCAGTCAACTTGGGAGAGATTCTGTGAAGTCTCCTGACCCCGGACACAACCGCAAACTTTTCTGCCTTAGGAATCAAAGAAGCAACTTCAGATCCCAATATACATGCGGCTTTGAATACGACGTACGTGTGTGTGCACAGCCACAGGATAACGATGCCAAATGTGACCGTTCTTTTCAGGAATGTTACGCTTGAAGCCTACGTTGCAAGTAACAAATTCAGTCTTAATGGTAAGTCTTATCCTCCAAGAGCATTTCTGTCACTCTTTGAATCGCATGGACTGCATCTAAGGCAGTGGTCCCCAACCTTTTTCCGGCTGGGGACCGGCAGGGCAAGTGCCCCGCCCGCGCATCGCGCATGCGTGCCCGCACATCATGCGTGCGCGGCCGAAATAACGCATGTGCTGCACTTTCGCGCATGCGCAATTTCGGCCGTGCATGCGCGATGTGTGGCACAGCCCTGATTCCCTCCCCCCCCTCCCGCAGTAAGAAGCTTCCCAGGCCGCAAGCTTGCCGGCGCCCTAGCCTTCGCAGCCCGGCGCCCTGGCCTTCGCGGCCCGGCACCGGGCCGCGGACCGCAGGTTGGGGACCACTGATCTAAGGGGTTCATGCTTGTTGCAGACTTGGGCTTTTAAGTTAGGCAATTTTGAGGAGAATGTCTGACTAGAAAACTCTTGAGACACTTGGTAAAATGCTATATTTCATTGACAGTCCAGCAAACCTGAAGAAGTTTACGGAGCAGTCGTTGTTTGAACAGTAAGACCAGGTAGCTCAAGCCAACCCGGGACAGGAAAAAGATAGCCTTTTCTATTTTGCAGCTAATAAGACCTCATTCTTCCAAGTGTATTCACCTTTAATTCAAGCAACTGCAAGGGGAAAAAAACCATAATCAAAAGACCTAGTTCAAACTTTGTCAATTTTTTGAGCATGGGGGAACCCCTGGAATAATTTTCAGGCTTTGGTTAGTGACATGCTCCTTCAGGGAAGTAAGTGCAGAAAAAGCCAGCCAATCAACCATTTATTGTTTCCATTGTGGGGAAAGAAACTAGACCTGTAGAGAGCAACAGTGTAAGTGGGCTCCAGTGACATCCACTGTTGTCAGAGGCCATCCATACTTCTGGGAAAGGCTGCATAACCCCAGGGTTCCCCAGAACCCTGGTTGGGAATCCCTGACCTAGTTGAATGAGAGGTGTTGAAATGGGGTCGGGGGTATAGTCAGTGAAATGGCACAATAGCAGGAAATCCTTCACCCCTGAATTTTGAAACACTTTTGTGTTCAAAATAGAAATGAAAAAAAAAAAACCCACAAAATTATGTCAAGTATAAAAAAAATTCTGGATAAAGGATGCAGTGATGGTGAATTACATACATAGATATAGGTCAATTCTGTTTTCCCACTTACTGAAATGGAACTGGGGTTTGCATGTTAATTCATAGGCCTTGTATTTGAGAGAGCTTGGCCTTAGAAGGCCTGTCAATTCCACTGATGGTTTGACTGCTGCTTTCCTTTCTTTCAGATACTTTATGTAAGGAAGATCAAACGCCCACAACTTCTGCCCCCCCTACAACCAGCCACGTACCTACGACTACTACTTACGCACCACCCACACCCTCTAAAAAACCAGATAAAGGACAATATAATGTGACCGGTCAAAATGGTACCTGCTTGCTTGCTTCAATGGGTGTGCAAATGAATGTTACTTACGATTTAAAAAATCAGGTACACTTGACTTTAATATCCCCAATCCTTTGTGGAACTCATTTATTTGATTTGATGATGATATCTGTACTACTCTCTCAACAACTGGCTCAATGTAGAGCTGGCTAGCATTTTTTTTTAAAGAAGAACCAAAGTTCTCCCATCTCCCCATGATAAGTACGTTAAATGAGAGATCCTGATTAATTATGTTAAAATACATTGTGGGGTAGGGTGACAGTTCTTACCCCCCTGGGACATAAAAAGGGGCTATGGGCCATGTTGCTGATGGTCCTGAACATGGCTGAATTGTGAAAGAGCTAATCTTTTCCCATTCTTCCCTCTGATAGTAATAAAATGCTCCCATAGACTTGTCGCTTTGCTAACTTGAGTCTCCATAGGCTGTACAATAACTGATAACGTCTGTATATTTCTGTTTTGAAGACTGAATCGGATATGTTGATCAATGTTCCGTTCAATACTTCTTACAACGGGACCTGTGGCAATTCCTCAGTTACCCTGAACTTGTCACTTGAGAATGGCCTGCTTGCCTTCCATTTTGCACAGGTAAGCATAATTAGCACAAGGCTTTTTGTGAAAGTTTAGCTCAGATCCCAAAGCAGTTTTAGCTCTTGCAGTGAAGTTAGGCTTTGCAGGAAGGAATCTGTGATAGCTTTTTAAAAAGCTGTCCAAACTCAGTGCTATGAAAGGCTTGGATTCCTTGCTTTGCCTATATTTAAGCATATTTGCATGCGTAACTCTGTTTCCTAGAGTCATATAAAGCGGCAAGGAATCATGCAAGGCACAGAATCATAGACGCTGATACCTGGAAATTGTTCTGGGCTCTTCAAGCTTAAGAGGTCACCAATCTTTTACACACTTTCAGTTCTGCCTGAGAGGATAAAATGCCTGCTTCAGACAGGAGGAAGGACAGTTTTGCTTGATAGACCCTCTGAACTTTACCCAGCTACGCGATGAGGGAAGGGGAACACAGGCAGGGAAGGCATTGTATGTTTTACTCTGGTGGCTAAGTAGCTACTATCCAATTTTGCTGGGCAGAACTTACCTGTACAACTGGAGCAGTCCTGCACTGGTAATGCAGCTCTGTTCCATTAAATCTCCATGTCCCAAAACTACAATAGAATGAGCCTCTAAGTCTTCCTCTTGGGTCAGGTAATAATTGCACCTCTCAATTAAATTAAATGACATGGGTATATGCCTTGCAGGCGCCAGATCGCTATCATAATACTGTGGCACTTCTGAACCTAGTTTGAGCACAAACCTTTCTAATCTGATGAAGATCTCCGGTGTATGGTCAGGTGGGATTTAGGCTTCATGCTTTCAAAAGTGGGCAGAGGCTAGCTTTCTGCAAATAGATACAGAGCTTTTGCTTTCAGATTGCAAAAATATATTTTTAAAGCTGAAGCATTTTCAGTGGTTGTGCATGGACCTCCCAACCTCTTTTCCTTTTCAGAGCTTCATCCTTCCTGTATGGTTTCCTCTTAGTTAAGAACTGTAGCATATTTTCATAGTGAAATGGTAGGTTTGTGGAACAAGTAAGCCTGGTTTTTAATGCATAACCAAGTAGCTTAACAATTAAGTTTAGTGATTAAACACCACCTCTCTTTTTAAGAATGCAAGTATTGAGAAGTACTTTCTGCAAGGCATCGAGATAAATGTCACTCTTCCTTCTGAAGCTAAAGGTAAGAACTTCATTTTTGAAACTTTTTTTAAACTTTGAAGTTTTTCGCTGGAAGGAGGGTGTTCGTGGCTGGGCTGCACAGGGACATTTCCAATCTGATAAATGCTTTTATGTGTTTCAAAAAAGATGGGAGAGCATGTTCTACATGCTCCAGCAATAGTGTTCTGATAGTCGATATCCAGAATTTGTTGCCTGATGATATTGTAAGCTTGGTTCTCTGTAAGGTTTTCTAGAAGCTCAATAGACAGGCCTATAGATTTTAGTTTGCTGTTAATCTTCATGAACCAGGGTGATATAAACTTATCCAACAGCATAAGGTAGACAAGACTCCCAGGTTGGGCTCTAAAGTTCAGGCGGAGCCAGTATTTAAAGATACGGAGCCAGGCTAGAGTGGCCAGTTGGGTAACGCCGGTGTCAAAGTATATTGTGAGGGCAGAGATGCATTTGGGGAGGCCCAATAAACAGCGAAGGAAGGCGGACTGCAGCCTCTTTACTCCTGCAGGGAGAATTGCAGATCTCTGAACTGCCTAAAGTTGTCTCTTAAGGCTTATTGCTTGATTGTCTGTTGTGAGGTTTAGTTGTACTTCTTTCCTAATGGGCTGGGAGCCAGTGGTGTACGCGCTTTTAAGTACGGAGAGCCTCTTCATTGGGCTGGCTGTACTTTATGTAGAACCCCCCAAGACTATTATAATGCTGTCCTATAACAGTCAAATCAATATTGAGAGGGGGCATACTGATTGGAGATTGTCTTTGCTGTCTCCCGCCTTTGGGTCATCTAACATTAAAACTTGTGCCTTTAAACAGCCTGTCCCTGTGAGTTAATAATTTCTCTCCCCCCCCCCCCAATATTGTGCAGATAAGAGCCGTTATGTAACCAACAACAGTCTGAGTGAACTAAAAGCTACTGTTGGAAGATCTTTCAAGTGTGTTGCAGAGGAGACTATCTGGGTATCAGATACAGTGTCCGTCAATGTATTTGATGTTCAACTTCAGGCTTTCAAGTTTGAAGGAAACAAATTTGGAGCAGGTGAGCTCTTTGAATACATGTTTAAAAAACTCCAGTTTGTTATCTGAAGTAGTAGGAGTTAATGTGACAGGGTAGCTTGGTCATAACCTGGTACTTTGATGTGTGTTCCTGTTAAATTTCCACAGAGGTTCTACACACTTCACGAAGGTAGAAGAGTGCCTGATATATTAAGGCAGTTGAAGTTGCTGTAAATGATTCAGCCAACTCCTTGACAAGGAGGAGATGGCTGTTAATATTTTATTTACAATTAGTATTATTACAGGCACCCAGCAGAATTTAAAATATCTGTATTGCTACTGTTAGAGTAAGTAATTCATCAGGCTGATAAAGGTATTATGATGTGTTTTGATGGACAGGAGTTTTTGATCAATGCTAAATATTGTCAACGTACAGCATCCACACTTCCGGATCAAGAGCAGCTGTGGAACAGCCTTGGTGACAGATGCCTCGTTGTTCTTAAATATAGGGCCTAATTCAGTGTTCAGCCCTCTTGTTCCTAAAGAACCAGTATGGGATTGCCTTATGCAAAAGTGAAGACATTTGGTCCAGTCCTTCTCCTGTTTGTGTAGTGTCTGAATCATGAGATTTACTGGGTGAGAAGGGCTAGGAGAACTAGAAAAGGCCTTAGAAGCCATCTGGGTGGCCAGTACTTTCCTAAGTACACATGAAGCTGCCTTACAGTCAGAACACAGGTCTCTCCAGGTTTGTATTGTCCTGGCTCTCCTAAGTTTCTCCTTTTCAGATTTTTCACATCAGCTACTGCTTGACCCATTTACTTTTGCCTTTTTTTTAAACTAGACCTTCTGCATGCAAAGCAGATGCTCTGCCACAGTCCTTCTCCTATGAGAGCCTTTTATTGTTCCAGTTTTGGCTGGTTGTCTATAAAAAGAAAGAATTGCCTAGAGGCAATTCTCTCCTTGATACATACACACACATGCGAACCTTTTCTCAT
This sequence comes from Paroedura picta, assembly GCF_049243985.1. Lineage (NCBI taxonomy): Eukaryota > Metazoa > Chordata > Lepidosauria > Squamata > Gekkonidae > Paroedura > Paroedura picta. The sequence continues at coordinate 92,388,629 of NC_135374.1, read as the reverse complement.
TTTGGCTTGACCTGTTGTGTTTTTGCTGTTGTATGCTAGTAGAATCCCGACTGTCATAACGACGTCTTTTTCTTTTCCCCTCCAGTGGAAGAATGTCAGCTGGATGAGAACAACATGTTGATTCCCATCATAGTTGGTGCAGCTCTTGCTGGACTTGTCCTCATTGTACTGATTGCATATTTAATTGGCAGAAAACGTAGCCATGCTGGCTACCAAACAATTTAATGATTTGCACTTAATGAAACCAGTGTGGAAGAACAGCAGTTGCAAGAAGCAGAGACACCTTGTTTCTCCCCCCCCCTCAAAAAACAAAACAAAACAGGTTGATGAGGGAGCACAGTCTCTTCCTTGCCAACTGCTTCTTGCAGTGTCTGCTTTACTAAATGTGAAAATCCATCTTGTGGCATTTAACTATGCACCAAGGATAACTTCTATAATTCTGTTTTAATTTTGCTAATGGGTTAAAATATGTACCCACCTAGAAACAGGCTGAAGTTTTAAGAATGCTCTTCTGAATTGGCATGGTTTTTAATGTCAACTACTTAAATGGGTGTGATGTAGTTTTCACATTCATTCACTTAAATTCAGATTAATTATATCTAACAAAGGGAAACTTCCACTTTCTGGTACTACCATCCTGTGCTGAGTTTAGTTGCTGCACTTTTGCAGTTATAAATGTAATGACTGACCAATCAAACTTAAAATTATTCCCACTTTGTCTCTACCTTGGGTCTGGATCATTAATAAGCTTGAAATGCTGAGCTTGGTATATGCAAGGTGTGAAGATAAATTGGCCAACTCCCAAGATATTTTGATCTGTCAGCTTCATAGGAGCTGGCCCTTTTTTACATAAAATGGGTGTTACTTTATTTTTTTGTAAGTGAATTTCAGTCTCTTCTGTTGAAAGTTCAAGGATCCTCCTCCTGCACATGTGTACAATAGACTTTCAATCTTGCTAATTCTTGCTTTGACCTTGGCTGGGATTGTACACTACAAGGATCAGTTATGGATGCATTGCCTGTAACAATGCTAATAAAGACTTTTCTGTACATGTTTTGTCATTGTTCTCTTGAGTTAATACAATGGTCTCTATTGATAGGCTTAAATTTCAGTTTATTGGCCTCATCTACCACATTGCCTTCTCCAGGCACCTACTGTGGATTTCCACAGATCCACTTGGCTTAATTCAGCAGCCGTAGAACTAGATATTGTTTTTGCATATCAGTGCCACCTTTCCTCAGATGGCCTGTGTCAGCAGCTTGATGTAGATGTTAAGTAGTAGGGCAGATAACATGGGACTCCACCAATGCAACAAGGCTGAGCAGCAGTCCCCAAGCAGCTCCTTCTGAAATTCATTTCTATTAGGACTGGGCTGATAATATTGACCATAAGGAACAAGACTGGACATGGTGGATTGTACTATGAAGCACGCTGTCCTTCAAGCTTCACCAACTGAAAGTCCTCCACACATCTAAGACCATGCTGAGATGAGTGAGTTTAATAAAGTGAATGGAATATTTCTCAGCAAGATTCATTCCAAAGGTAGCACAGCAGCCTTGTTTGTTTTCCGGTTCTGAGGCTCCTCAGTAAACGGAGGGGTGTTCTGGGTCCATGGAAGGAGCTATGTGGTTCAAGGGCAATCATGTCCACAGTCCAGCCCATCTCTTTTCCACAGGACTGCCAGCCTTGCTGACTGGAAAATCCCAAAGAAATACTAGGCCCCTGCTGAATCCCACCTTCTTCCTTGGCCTGGCTGTCCTAAGTGTTCCCTATCCCCACCCTGGCAGAGACTCCTAGTAGAGCAAAGTTTGAGTCTAGTGCCATCTTTAAGAGCAGCACAATTTTACTTTGGGTACATGCTCAAATTAAAACTTTAATAGTATTGAGGGTGGCATTGGGCTCCAACTTTGTTTTGCTGCTTCAACCAACATGGCTACCCCTTCCATCTGTCCTCAGAGATTCCATAGAGAAGGACAGAGTGGCAAATTCCCCTATTAGCAAACCACCTTAATGCTCAGGCAACAATTTTCTGGAACATCCTCAGTATGAACATTGAAGGACGACAAACCTTGGGATGATTTGCACCAAGCCTGCTGATACAGTCAGCTCAAGTTAGGGAGAGTGTTAGCAGGGTGGGTGGTACCCCAACAGGATGCCAAATATATACCCTTGTTTCAAAAAGGTTGCTAAAAACAGTATTAGATAAAGTTGGTGAACTCAGGCTGGATCTGATCACATTTTAACCACAATTTTGTGAGTGTTCCCAGGTGTACTTCCACACCCCTCATACACAAAGTGTAACTGGGAGTTGCTGCAGCTTTGGGGGGGGGCACTTAAATGACTGAGCAAAGCACTGCCCCCTTTTCCCCATCCTTAGACATAACTAAGGAAAAGAAATGAAGCAGCCCAGATGCCTGTATTAGGAAGTCCTAATGTGAAGTTTCCCACAGAAGGAACGCATATAGGGGTTTTGGGTGATGTCTGAATGCATTTGGCTTGCTTCATTTATACCATCTTCCCAGTGGGGGGCACAGAGAAGCTTACACTGCTCTTTGTGCTGTTTTATCCTCACAAACCTGTGAGGGTAGGTTATACTGGGCATGTGAGACTAGTCAAAGGTCAACCAACAAGCTTCTGTAATAGAGTGAGAAATTGACCCTGGGCTCTTCCTGGCTTGATACTATAACGACTTCGATACTGGTTCTTGTGTTTGACCAAGACAAAGGAAAAGCTTATCTTTGAGAACTCTGTCACCTGAGTCTCTGATTCTTGCAGATTACAATCATTTCAATATGCTGCTTATATTACCATCTCTGTCCTTGCCCCCATTGAGATAAAACCATAGAAAGTCAGGGAAGGTAAAGTGAAGATAACAAATAATGACCAATATTATACTCACCAAGGCCATCCCAAACTATAAAATTACTGGAACAAATTATCAGTGGTGTCTATCCTATTGTGTATAGATTGCTGTAAGCTGGATCCTACCATGGAAGCTTACAACAATTAGTGTGTCATACTAACACTTATTATTCCGTTAGTTCTGAGGGTTATTTAAAAAAAAAAGATTTCTGGTTGGTTTTACAGCTCAGAATCTATTTCAGTGTTTGTTTAACGTCCCATCCTATTGATTATATAATCTGCCTTAAGTCTCAGTGAGAACGGTGGACTAGAAATTAAGCAAAATACACAAAACACTTTGTGTACAGAATATGCCCCAGCCTAGTCCCCTAGGACTGTTATTACACATGCACATGATGTCTGGAGAAAGCAATCAACATTTCTGGAAACAAGCCGGGAGGGCTCAGTGATATTGCCAGGAAGAAAAGAGATTCCCTTAGGTATCCATATATCAACTAATTTGCATGGGCTTTGGCATGTACCACTAGGTGTAAATAAACCAACATCCATTAGCCTTTTTATCCAGGCCTAGTACAAACTTCAAATAACCTACTCCCTTATGTTAAATTTAAATCCAATTCCTCTCACTTTTCAGAGTCCAAATCGGAAGTTCACGAGCAGGTGTCTAATATCAGCGCTGGTTTTTATCTAGATGTGTAAAACCCTCAAATCTAGATTTCTCTTTGCTCGCAGTTATGCTCCTGTACATATGGTTGGTTTTACTCTGCTACAACAGTGTTAAGTCAAATAGCAATCCCTCTGTAAAAGGTAAAGGTAAAGGTATCCCTTGTGCAAGCACCGGGTCATGTCTGACCCTTGGGGTGACGCCCTCTAGCATTTTCATGGCAGATAAGGTAAAGGTATCCCCTGTGCAAGCACCGAGTCATGTCTGACCCTTGGGGTGACGCCCTCCAGCGTTTTCATGGCAGACTCAATACGGGATGGTTTGCCAGTGCCTTCCCCAGTCATTACCGTTTACCCCCCAGCAAGCTGGGTACTCATTTTACCGACCTCAGAAGGATGGAAGGCTGAGTCAACCTTGAGCCGGCTGCTGGGATTGAACTCCCAGCCTCATGGGCAAAGCTTTCAGACGGCTGCCTTACCACTCTGCGCCACAAGAGGCTCATTCATGGCAGATACGCTAATATAAAAAAACAGTTCAGCGGAGCCCCACTGCCATCTGGTGATTTCGAAGGAGGCAAGTCTCTTAGAATATACACCATAGAAGTGCTAAGAGAGGGGCAGGCTCTGCTACAACGTACCACTTCTGTTTAACTGACTTTATGCAACTGACACCCTGTGCAGGAGAAACATCTGCGTTGCAGTTCAAGCCAAGGGGCTGGAAAAGGAAACCGGATCCGTTCCATTACAACGTCATACTGGCCTCAACCATTTGCTATGAAGAGCACAAGCAAAACAAAAAGGAATTTTGCAAATAAATAGAATTTTTATTTTGTACCTTCATAATTATTGTAAATATTTATAAGCCTATTTATTGACTTAAATATTACCAAAAAAAAAAAATTCCTCAAAAAGTGACTCTGACCCCCTCCCCAAGAATTGAACACCACACTGATGCCATTTTATTTATACAGCAAAGTTTCTTTAAAAAAAAAAGAGAGAGATCAAGTTATCCAGTTTACAAGACTTACTTGAAAGGCTGGAAAGAATTGGTCAAGTGCCAGTCAACACCACTGAGACTGTGGAAACTGTGCATGATTTAGTGCAACGAAGTGAAGGAATGTGCCCACATTTCCAGTAGAAGGTTTTTAAACATTGTCCGATTTATCTCTGAGCAATCAGCTTTTCTCTACAAGTTTCTCGAAGTTTGTTTATGGTAGCCATCCGTAGACTTCCAGGATCTGTAAATATTTTCTAGAATTGAGAATTAAACGCTTATGAATATAAATCCGGGAAATGAGTAAGGGGGACGGACACAAAAGAGCAGAGGTCAATGGCATTCTGGGGATAGACGGGGAGTCTGTGGAGATGCTGGGAACTCTTCTCTGGAAGGGTCTACTCAGCCACCACTTAGCTAAAGATTACCGCCCAATTTTCACTGCCCTCCTTTAATTTCCTCATCTGTAAAATGGTATACATCATAGAATCATAGAGTTGGAAGGGGCCATACAGGCCATCTAGTCCACCCCCCTGCTCAACGCAGGATCAGCCCTAAGCATCCTAAAGCATCCAAAAAAAGTGCGTATCCAACCTTTGCTTGAAGACTGCCAGTGAGGGGGAGCTTCACCACCTCCTTAGGCAGCCTATTCCACTGCTGAACTACTCTGACTGTGAATTTTTTTTCCTGATATCTAGCCTATATCGTTGTACTTGTAGTTTAAACCCATTACTGGTACAGCATCTGACCATTCACTATTCTATCACACCCACATTTCCTGCACTCAGGATCGTAATGTAACTGATGTAATCTGTTCCTCTCTGGATGTTCTTTTATATCACATCTTTTTAAAAAACAAAAAAGCCATGGTACATGAGAGGAGGAAGTGCAGAGAGAATATATCGATACTCAGAACATGTTTCTTTGCTTCTCCTGCAAAGTGACCATTGCAAAAAGACCCTTCCCTCCCATTTCGACAACACAACAATGTGTAATTATGTAATTACAACTATTATTTACAAACAGAGGGGAAGTATGTTCAATAGAGCAGGAAGTCTCCAGTTCAGCCAATCGGGCCATAGGAGATTATTCTTAAAATACCAGGAAGTTCCTTTCTAAATATGCTCACTACACATCTAGTTCAATTCCCTCTGTAGGATATTTGATAGACTGACCACTGGGTAGCCAGAGGATGTCCTTCAAGACCAGGGAATTGGGCCCACACCTCAAAAAGTGGCAAAGAGAGAAAATCACTTGTCCCTTACTATCCCATCTCCCCAAATTAAACTGAGACCTGCCAAGGAGAACTGCAATCCTACTGTGTTGTAACTGAAGTAAAGACTTCATATCTTCCTTCATTATATATTCTTTGTATGTATCTCCCTATTCAGGAGGAAAAGATCTCCCTATTCAGGAGGAAAATAACCAAAGATCTCCCTATTCAGGAGGAAAATAACCTGAATTCAAGGTACTGGGAACAGAGGGACTTGCTTATGTCACAGACAGCTAAGCCTTCCAAAGGATGCTGGCAGGTCCCTCTCAGAAACAAGGTGTCCTTCAACCTGGGCCCTCGCTCTGATCCAACACTGGCCTCGGCTTCCCAGGAAAACTTTTTGCAAGCCAGAAGTTATCAATGCTCCTACCAAGACCAATAATTAATTAGCATGGCACATGAAGAGGGGATTGATCAAAAGGAAAACTGGCTGAAAGAGGGCGGCGCAGGTTGGCATACAAAGCAAGAGGTCCCTCAACATTGTTCTACAGCCAGTATGTAGTGTACTAACTAGAGTAGGATTTCAACATAAGCTCTCAGCTGTAAGCTTGAGCAGCTTTTCCCAGCAGGTGGAAAATGGGGAATACTCTGGTCAATTGTGCTACCGAGTAATTTCTGCTGGTGTCTGCAGTCCTGCTCCTCCCTCCCTTGTTGCAGGAGGTCAGGACCAGCTAGAAGGTTTGGTCGTTCCATTTGATTCACACCACCATTAAAAGGAAGAGCTGCAGGCAGGTAACATTTGGATCCTTCACTGAGCTATAAATTGTGCAAATCATTGATTCAGGGTAGCTGAGTAACTAAAATGCCATTCAGAGCTCATTTCAGAGGAAAAGACAGCACAATGTGTTTTCTCTTTAGGCCCTTTATAGTAATCATCCCTGAAGAAATAATCATTGTTTAATGGATGAGATGTTCCATCCAACCACTACAAGATACTACATGGAAGAGTATTAGCACAGCACAATGAACTGTGGAGCGTTCACAGCTATGGACTTCTGCCAATCGCAATTTTTCCCCAGGATAATGAGGGGTTTTTTGCACATCCACCAATTTGTCTATAATTTGTGATGCATCCCAGATAAGTGTCTTCTGAAATGTTCAAAAGCATTACAGGAAAATAACAGTTACGGTTATTAATATGTTATAGATTGTTTCATGTATTGTTTATACGTTTATGTAAGCTGCCCTGAGCCTCCAGGGAGGGCAGTATATAAATATAATAAATAAAGCTAATGAATCAATATACTGATTAACTTAGAAAGAGCTCTGTACCTTGGCACTTCAGGAAGACTTAGATAAATAAATATAATTTTTAACAAACTACGTACCTGCATGAAAGTATGACACTCTGTCACGAATGGACCTTTGGTGATCTGCTTAAATTTATCACAGATGTCTGGGAAGTTGCTGGCTTCCAAAATGAAAGCTTGGTGTTGCTTAATTAACGTTAAGGCCACTCGAAATATTATTTTAGATCCCTCATAGAACAAGCAGTCCCAAATTCGAAGTACGGTCTGCGGGACAAATAATGGAATTTTTAAAAAAGATCACTAGAGCGCATGTAGCCAGAGATTAGAAGTTAGATGTTATCTAAAAACAGTAATAACCACCCTTCCCCCCCTCCCCATTCCCAGGGCTAAAAATATCAAGGTCTCTCTTGCCTCTACAGGAAGAATATCTATGAACAAGCAGATAAACCAACGGGACACCACCAAGGTCCACATGACACCATGTCTATCCATCAATTCTGCAATGGCGGGTATTTTCATTCTCACAAGTTCTCCCAGGACTTCTTGATCTGTTTTCAAGCCCATCATTTCTGGACTATAATAATCTAATAAAAGGGGGGGGGGAGGGAATAAGTAATCAACAAATAGGAGTCACACAACATAGTATTTCAATCAACACAAACAAGTTGTTTTATCTGTCTATACAAGCTCCCTTTAAGTGACAGCTCAGACAGAAGTTTACCTAATGGGAAGAGTTTGCTCCTTTGCCCTTTAGATGCTCATTTTATGCATCTCTCCGCTCTAAAACTATATTGCCTTTTTTCAAGGCGGCATCTGACATTACTGACCAAGACAAAATTAAGTTTCTCTTATGGGAAGGGAATATCACTATATGTAAGCACAACAAAATCAGAGTCCAGTGGCAGCTTTGAGACCAACAAAGATTTATTCAAGGCATGAGCTTTTGAGTGCAAGCACTCTTCCTTGAATCTATCTATATGTAAGCAGACAGCTGAGTTTTGTTCAGCTAAGTTTTGTTATGACAATTATATATGGAAGCAAATAAATGCTACCTTCTGGTAGTGACTGACAGAGGCTTAGACATTTTAAATATTATTTTTTGAATGTTTTATATTACAGAGTTTGTATCTGTTTTATCTAAGAATGGCTGGCATTATGCTGTACCTAATTTTTAAAAAGTCCTTTGTTTTTAAAGGAAACATGGCCAAGGATGCCAAGTTTTGTGCTCTGAACAGACACAAATTTCAGGTGTGTAAATATACAGTGGTCCAGCAGAGGACCAAGAGTAGTTACGGCAAAGTTGCATCCTCCAGTGTATCAGAATCTCTATGTCTATCCCCTGCCATTTGGAGTCACATGACATTTAAAGACGAACAGGAAGCCCCAAAGGCCCATGGGGTTGGATCCAAAGCATAGCCAGCACAGTGAAACTGGAAGAAGATGGATTGTCCCCCACCTTTCTTTTCTGCTGCAGCCTGCTGAGCCACCCCTCCCAACTGTGTTGCTGGAGTCACAAAATTATCTGCAATGGATACAGGCAACTACTGACAACTGCCCTTTTCTGTCTGCTGAAGTGCCCTTCTGCCAATGTTAACAGCACCTTTGGATATAACTCACTTTGATTCAGCTGGTTTTGGCAGCAGTTTCCAGATCAAGTTATGTCCCCCCTCCTTCCCAAGGGAAGAAAAATTGTGTGTGTGTGTTTTGGGCTGATTAAGGCAAAACACAGAGGGGGTTTTCCATTGCCTCCCTCTGCAAAGAGGCCCTGTTCTTCCTTGGTACTCTCTCACACAAATGCTAATCCTGGCTGACCCCACTTAACTTCTGAGATCTGACGAGATCAGGTGATTCTGGGCCATCCAAGTCAGACCAACAGGAAGGGCAGGGGAAGACTCATTGCATATTACACAACCAAAGGCTTTAACTTGACAGATTTGTGGTTATCCCTGGGCCTCAGTAATTTCCTTTAGGAAACTTTGAACTCGGCCTGGGGACACTGCTTGGGAGTCCCACTGGTGCTGCTCCCCTTCTTCTTGATTTCAAATTCTGATTTCACAATAGGCATCTCGCATCTGGAGTTATAGGACTTATTGAAGAAATTCAGTTTCTGCCGCTACATTCTAGAGACTAAGTGGATTGGTTTGACATGACATAAACATCATCAGTGTGCAGTAAGGGGTTAGCTATATAATATATACACACACAGAGGCCACTCCACCTCATAATAGGTTTTCCATTTCATGGCTATCTGTAAGGCACACAGGCGAGTTAACCAACTTCCTAGAGGTGGCCACAAGAGGGCCCCCTTGACTGAGCTTAGGTCGTCAAGCTGCACATTCCTGAGAGAGAACAACAGTTGCTGCTGTCACTCTCTCCAAGGCAAATGCCGAAAGGTCCTATTAAAAATGGTAAGGCACCATTTCAAGCTGTTAGAAATACTAGACTCCAAGCCAGAGGCACCCGGATCCCAAAAACCTTGGGGAAACTAGTCAGAGAGAATCTACTTTGAATTTAAAAGCGGATGAAACGTTAAGTTCCAAAACCCAGAATGAAGACAAGAGGAAGGTGTGCTCCAAGTTGTAGAAAATAAGGCAGTAGAGAAATGGAGCACATTCCCAGACAGAATTCTTCTTTATTGACACAGACACTGAGGAGACCAGTTCACAAAGCAGGCTCCTTCTGAAACCGTGACCATGATTCCATGTTTAAACCACAGTCATCGGGTCAGGCCTGCGTTGAAATAATACTTCATCCTACAGTCATCTGTGTAAATATACTGCTTGGGAAAAGAAATATTTAAGCTTCACTTTGTTAAATGTTCAGAAGATAGCCTAAAATAGCCTTCCGAGGTAGGAAAACCCACACATTCTAAATAGGGCTTTCTGAATTCTCAGGTGTACCGTCTTCAGAGAACTCATGAGGAGCAGCAAAGGAATGGTGTAATGCCAGTATGGTGTAGTGCAGGGGTAGTCAGCCTGTGGTCCTCCAGATGTCCATGGACTACAATTCCCCTGAGCCCCTGCCAGCGTTTGCTGGCAGGGGCTCATGGGAATTGTAATCCATGGACATCTGGAGGACCACAGGTTGACTACCGCTGGTGTAGTGGTTAAAAGTGGCCATCTCTCATCTGGAGATTTGGACTTGATTCTCCACTCCTCCACATGAAGCCTGCTGGATGACCCTGGGACAGTCATAGTTCTCTCAGAACTCTCTCAGCCCCACCTACCTCTCAAAGGAGAGAATGGGAAGGTGACTGTGAGCTGCTTTGAGATTCCTAAGGGTAGAGAAGAGCAGCATATAAAAACCAGCTCTTCTTCTTCTTCTTCTTCAATATCTGCTCACAATTCCTGGGTAGCAAAAAATGGGGGTAGCTGACCATTTTTGGTGGCAGCTTTAGCCACGATTAGCTGGATAATTCGCACAAAAACAAATTCTACACATTTTTTTTTAAAGAACTAAAAGCCTGCACTGAGGAGAGCATAAGTACGCCTGCTTCTGGCTCACTCCAAAGGGTAGGAGTTATGAGCAGAAACCCAAGGAAAGGATAACTAAAGTTTGTGACACTCTTACGGATTGTTTTTGACTGGGGCACAGGAGAGTCGGAGCTAGATCCTGCTTCATTATATAGGGTTAATATGCAGCATAGTTTCCACTAAGATAGATCCAAGTGCGTAACCGTATTGGTCTGTAGGAGCAGATACAATTCCGTATCTGAGGACGTGTGCGTGCACACAAAAGCTCATACCTTGAATAAAATTTTGTTTCCACTGGTAGTCCTTTTTTCTAGGAGTAGATGCTTCCCCCTCCCCCTTACTGCAGAGAAAAAATAATGTTTCCATGCCATTTCCTTCTGGACCCATTTTTTAGAACAATAGAATGATTGCCCAGTCAGGAAGACTGCAGGATCACCTGCACTTGTTAGCTTTGAATGAACGCCAGCTTACCATATGAATACCAGTTAATCACATGCTATGGCTTTCTACCATGTAGTTGCTTGGTCTTGTATATTTGTGCAAATATACTGTAACTTTCTGGGAAGTCTTTCCATTGTCTGGCTAAACTGTGGCTCTCCGGATGTCCATCAGCTACAGTTCCCATGAGTCCCTGCTTGAGCTGGCAGGGCCTCATAGGAATTGTAGTCCATGGACATCTGGAGAGCCACAGTTTGGCCATCCTTGATCTATTTCAACCACCTGCTTAACTTAAGAAACTGAAAACTACAGCATTTCTGACAGCTGCCTTGTACTTGGTGAGTCCATACTTCTCCTACCCCTGCTAACTTTTCCCCAAAGTACTTCAATGCTCTCTTACCATCATTAATATGCCCAGTTTCTTCAATCATTCCTCATAGGACTTGTTCTCTAGACTCCCAAATCTTCTTTGTTTTCCTCTGGGCCCGAACAGGGCTTCAGAGGTGGTCTGCTGATCAGGATGATCTCTTTCACTTAGCACGCTTAAAAAGAAGAGAGTTCAACATACCTGGTAATATTCGGCCAATGAGAGCATCTAACAACCAAAAAGACTCTTCCTCATTTTTTGTAATAAGAATCAAGTATCCAGCTATGAAGTTCATGCCCTGAAATACAAAGGAACGGCCTGTTTACCTCAGAGATCTTGTTTCATTCTATGTTGACAAGCATGACGTGAGCATACAATGAGAAAATCCATCTTCATTTTACTCAAAAGGAATTTCTGACTTTTTATGAACATATGACCTACAGGTAACTAATACATGTTGATGATAGTCCATTAGTTCACAAGGCAAGATAGGTGAAAATTCTGGTCAATATTCCCACAAAAGAATGACATACTCTGAACGATATTTAGAAATGTTCTTTGAATGTAAATGTAAGTGAGACTGTACTACAGATAATGTACAGGAGATGGCACTTAACAATAGACAGAATTGCAAAAGATGTTACAATGTAAAAATGGAAAGAAATCTTTTTTTTTAGGTATATGATGGTCTAGTCTGGTTGCCAAAATATATTAGCAAGAGGTCTTCAAGGTATTAAGGGGCGTACTAAAGAAAATACTACCATATGATCCCAAATGTGATCCTTTTACGGCTTATTCTTAGAAAGCAGAAACAGAGATACGACTCAGAAGTTCTTAGAAGAAGCAGCTAGAATAACACTGGTGCAGTACTGGTCTGGATATGTAAAACCTGGCTTAACCTACCGATGAATAAAATATCAGTAATTAAGTAGATGTGATGAAGAAAGTGGAGCATCCAGGAAGACTTTGCTAAAACCTGGCAACTGTTTATGATATACTGGAATAGAAGTAAGCCAAAAGAAAACGTACAAGTACTTTTGAGTTATGGATTATTTCAGTAGAAGTATATGAATAATTTATGTGTTCATATAAGTGACACATTCTTGAAGTGGTAATGAATTGTTCACAATGACTTTTATGTTATGTAAGGCATATATATTGATCTTAACAAAATTAAATTTTAAAGTTAAAGTCTCCATTTATAGATGTATGAAGTCTACAAAACACAAACAGTCAAGATTCTTCTCAATTTTTCAACTACAATACAACTTTGGACTCCCACTGTCTGAGCTACTAAAGCTACACAATGAACACACAAAAATAAAAATGGTATTTATCTATACTCAGGAAAGTATAAGACTCTAACGCACAACTTTCCACTTAACAAGCCATATTCCTAACAAATGTACTCCTTTGCTTTGAAGCAGGAACCCAAAAAGGTAAAGGACTATAAAATGTGGTTTAGTATTATAAACACAACCTGTTTTTATTAATTACAAAGTAAGTTAAAAACACTATAAGTCCTCAAACATAGTCTCACATACAAAATCCATTCTTAAAATTTCAAACAAGGACCAAACAATTTCAGCGCAATAGCCTTCTTCAGTGGTCAGGCATACATGGATTGTTAAATACATGGGCTCCAAATACATACATAATTGTTATATACATAGGCTCCAAACAACTAATAAGTATTTTCTAAACATGAAAAAGTCCCAGTAGAGGTTGTTTTGAGCCAGTGATAATATAGAACTTCTCCTGGAGGGTCATCCCCTTAATGGTGTTGTTAATATGACAAAGGATTGTAAGAGAAGGGGTAGTAGGAGGGAGAAAAAGTAGGGGGAAAGGGGAGGAAATAAAGATTGGTAGAGGGCCACTTATGCAGTTTTCTTATGAGCCCCACCTTGTTTGATCTATTGCTGAATCATGGCCCCGCCTTATAAAAACAGTAGCTCAATAGCCCGTTGCGGACGTTTCAGGGAATGGGCGGGGAATGGCGGTGAGGACTCCGCGCCTCTCCCTTCTGCCCCAAAAAGGCTTGTCGAGGACTCCGCAGGCCCTCGTAGGTGTTTTGGGGGCGACGGTGGGGAACAGCGGCGGGGACTCTGCACCCCCCTCCACTGCGAAAAGGCTCGCCAAGGGCTCCACAGGCCCCGGCAAGCATATTTGGAGCACGGGCAAGGAAGGCTGCATTGGAGTCTGAGAGAGGCTACACTGGCCCTTCTTGGGGCAAACGGGAGCCCTGGCTGGGACTTAAGCCCCAGCCAGGGCTCCCATTGGCCCAGAGAAGGGCCAGCGCAGACTTTCTCAGCCGCAGCGATGCTTCCCAGGGCTAAAGGAAGGGCTGAGCTACACTCAGACCCCCAGCCAACCTCCTTACTCAGCGGTATCCAGGTGCAGAATAATGCTGCCACGTTTGTTGAGGGGCGGGTGTGAGCAGGGCCAGGCCAATCAGGATGCGCACAGCATCCTGATTGCCCCATCAAGTTCCAGGGGACGGGAAACAGACAGGCTGCGCCCAGGAGGTCTCTGTGAAAATATTAACACTACAAGTGTTAAGGATATGGTGGAAGTCTTCTCTCTCAAACCCCAACTGAGGCATAAGGAGAAAATCTTTCCCTGCCCTTTTTGCTGCTACTTTGCTGCTTTCTGTGGTGATTTGCTATGTAAATGTTTTGTTTCTTCTACTCCTGTGATTTAACATGGGCTTGCCTGCATGTGAAAACGTATGCCTTGAATAAAACTTAGTTGCTCTTAAAGGTGCCACTGTAGTCAAACTTAATCCTGCTGCTTCAACACAGCTACCCACCCAAACCTATGCTGTATTCACAGTTTTCCTCAAGCTGCTATTTTCAAAAGATGGACTCCATTTGCAGAAACTGAGCATTTGGCCACATACCCATCAACTGCTGTTTTAGCCGTGTAAACTAATCGGAGGATCATCTTTAAATATTTATGAACTGAGCTATCAGTTGTATTTGTCAGGCTTACAGTGCCATTCTTATCTATGTTACATTCTTTTAAATCCACGGCAGTCAGTGGGGTTAGAAAGCCGTAATTCTGTTTAGGATTGCACCACTACTCTTTGAGCCCTTCTCCAGTTTCTCTCTGGATCTTCTCTGGGCCCCTCTTATTCTGCCCCCTTCATTGCCTCTACCTTGGCAAAACAATAATTTCCCTCATAAAGGAGGCCAGTTCTGATTCAAGGAGGAAGAAAAGCCCAGTACCCCAAGTACTTGGGAAACCAGAAGTTCAAACAGAAGCCATTTTTCTTTTCAGACACTTGGAGACTGTAACCATCTGTTCCCATCCCATGGGCAGTGTTCAAAAAGGTTAGTTACCAGTACCCCACCCCCACCCCTCCAGCCTGTAAGCCTGCAAAAAGCCAACAGCTGCTGTAAAAATGGTTCGGTTTTGCCGGACTATCTGCCCGCCAATTGTGAGGACGTCTTTCATTCCATATCCTACCCGTTTGCTTGACAATTGCAACCATGGAGACGGAGGACTATTTGGCACTTGATCTGCAGCGGCAGCAAACGGCTGTCCCCCAGAAGACGTTCAGGAGGGGAATATTCACCAGTTGTAAATGCTGGCATAGAAACTGTAGTATATACAGTAGTATATACACACACATATATACACTAAGACATAAAATAGTAAGTTCACCGTGGCATTTCTTAACAGAAGTGACCCAAGCACACACGTTTGTGTTACTCTACTGAGAAGTGCTGGGAAAGCTATGAAAAAACGAACACGCAGAGATTTATGCACTGTTCTGGCAGGCATTTAAAAAGACTCCCTGTGAGGTAATTTGGCATTCGCTTTTATCTAATCCCACAAAATTTGCTCTCCCTTTTTGAGTACCCAACTAAAAACCAGGGTCCTGACAGACACTTATCAGTAATTTGATGGGCATTGCCCCACTACACAAGCCATTCCCAGAGCAGCAGCACTTTTCCTGCTTCGTTTATTTTAGAAACAGTGGCCTATGAGGGGTTTATATCATCAGCATTATTTACAAACTAGCTTCAAAGACCATTCATGAGAATGGGACTTTAAAGGGTCCCCTTCCCTGGCCCCTGGCCAGGCTGCTTAGGGTGGCTTTGGGCTGCAGCTCGCAGCTAGATCAAGTGGTGCGGGTGGGGGCTAGGCAGCTCGTTAGCAGGCCTGGGAGAGAGCTCCTTAGCAGGCAGTCAGCAGGCCTGGAGGCCCTCGTTAGCAGGCCCAGCCTAGCAAGCCAGGAGGCCCTCGTTGGGAGGCCCTCCACCATGACCCTTAGCCCAGGGCCCTCTCCTCTTACCTGCTGCTGGTTCCAGGCACTGAGGCGCATCTGAGAGCAAAGAGGCTAGAGTCCAGGGACGGGGGGGGGGGAGCTGCAGGGGCAGGGCCAATCAGGGTGCAGCCAGCTTTGCTGGCTTCACCCTGATTGGCCCTATTCCAATTTGGACAGCCGGACACGTTCCACCCCAAGGCTGTTTCACTTATATATAGAGGAACCATGGATAAGGATATACAGTGGGAGTTTAAGTCAAGATAAACACGCACTCCTGCAAGGCAAAATTACCAACTATCACAAATCAGAGGGTCCACAGAGGAACAAGGATATTACAGGCGATATATATAATCTAAATGTAAATAAATAATGTCTGTCCTAGGCAAATTAGAAGAAGTCAAATCATTATTCCACAAAGCCTGCTGAGGAAAAGAGAAATCCTGTCTCACAAATCTTTTGGAATTCTTTGAGAAAGTGAACAAGCATGCAGTTAACAGTGATCCAGTAGACATTATATACTTGGATTTTTAAAAGGCTTTTGACAAGAGACTTCACCAAAAACTCTTAGCAGAAGAAAAGTTGGTTCTCATATGCCGCTTTCATCTACCAGAAGGAGTATCAAAGCGGCTTACAATCACCTTCCCTTTCCTCTCCCCACAACAGACACCCTGTGGGGTAGGTGAGGCTGGGAGAGCCCTGATATTCCTGCTTGGTCAGAACAGCTTTATCAGTGCTGTGGTGAGCCCAAGGTCACCCAGCTGGCTGCATGTCGGGAAGCGGAGAATCAAACCCGTCTTGCCAGATTAGAAGTTCACACTCCTAACCACTACACCAAACTGACTCCCACTTCTGGATTAAAAACTGGTTAACTGACAGGAAACAAGGAGTAGGAATAAATGGACAATTCTCAGAATGAAGGGAAGTAAGCAGTGAGGTAGCCAAAGGGTTGATATTGGGGGCAGCATTATTTAATTTGTTCATAAATGATCTGAGAGACCAATGGAATAGTTCTATACACAGTGAGTGATTAAAATGTGTACACACCTACCCAAGGCTCTCCCCTTCCCACTTTCTCCAGGTTCATCACTGGCCATTTTGGGAGGGAGGGAGGGCCATCATGACCATATATGACCATATCACCTGATAAATGTTTAATAAGTTAAAAATACCCCCAAATTAATTAACTCCCACCCATTTGGGAAACCCTTCCAGGGCCATGAAGAAACACTAGGGTTGAGGACGCCTGCCCTAACCAAGTTCATTCTTTTCTGCAAATGAATTTTGACCCAAGAATTGACACAGATAGTTTGCTATGAGGAAGTGGAGCAGGAATGAGATGCTTCTGCCTCGTTGCCATTAGAAGTGTGTGGCTCACGTGAATCCTTGGGCTGTGTGGCTTGCAATTTCAAACTTGTTCATTTGGCAGCATAGTTCTTTGAAATCAGACAGACTTTATTCCAAGACAGTAAGCCTAGAAGTAATGCGTCAAAAAGCAACAGAAATAGGTACAGCCATATACACAATCTTTGCCTCATTAGCTAAGAAAGAAGACCTTCTCAAGGTTTGATGGACATTCCAAAGATCAAATATTGATCCAAGAAAAAAAAATGCAATGTGTTCAGTATGGTTTCTTGCGATTTGCAGAGCATCAGCCCTAGGACTCAAGCAGATTAAACAAAGACTGTGCATCTCAAACCATCCGTAAAATACAAGTTGAAGGCTTGAGCAGCAACATTTTGCTTCAGGACAGCACAAGGAAGGGAGAAGGGGTTTGATACTTAATCTCCACTGAAACCCTGTCATCTATTTGCAATTTAAAGGAGTTTTTAAAACAGTTGAAAGCAGAATGAGAGACCCAGTTTCCAATGGCAAAACTGACTTAAATCCCTTCTCTGCAAGGCCTGGACAAGCATTTGCATTTTATGGAAAGGAGTAATCAGGGGAGCCCTCAGAATCTATTTTGAATAGGGCTTAGAAGTTATAAATGAAGAAAGTAAATCAAAATGGCTGGTGTGTAGCTATTAAAACATGGGGAGGAGGAAGAGGAAGAAGAAGAACTTAGATGCTGCTTTTCTCTACCAGGAGGAGTCTCAAAGCAGCTTACAATCACCTTCCCTTTCCTCTCTTAAGTCCAGTGGTACCTCTAAGACCAACAAAATTTCATTCAAGGTATAAGCTTTTGTTCAACTGCACAGTTCTTCAGATACCAATTAGTAGAGTGCATTGACAGAAACTAAATTTGTGCTTCCATTGCTACAAAAGCTGTTGAAAACATTTCTAGTTTTAAAACAGCATTTTCTTATATTTTTTAAATTATATACCTGACAATAGCCCACAGATTTGTTATGGTGCCCATATGCTACCAATACATTGTACAGCGTCTTCTGTAAACAGGGATCAGCAGTTTTGCGAAACCGTATGTTATCTGGAAATGTTCTGTTCATATCTGAGAGAGAGAAAAAGAAAGAGAACACAATTTAAAGGTATGTCCCTGAACATTTATTTACTGCTATTAAAAAAGAACAATTTTACTAAATGCAGGCTGTCTATCATTAAGGAAAGCTTCAAGGTCTTTTACTTGAAGGATCCATAAACTTTGCTCAGCGAGCATGATAAAATGTAACCTTCTCATTTACAATGTAAGCCTGGAGTCTGGCCCATGATCACAGCACACTGGAGGCATCTGGAACAGAGTGAATGAGTAAGTACAATTGTTAGGAAGATTGCTACTGAATTTAGGATGCAACTGAAAGAAATAAGCATGTTTAAGACTCAAATCTCATTGGATAGAAAAGCATTTAATTGTACCTTTGTGTTCGGGTTTGAAGCATGTTTATTTAAAATGAATTCCTAAGTCTTTTTCATGACTCCACAAGGTCTACGGGCTGAACATGTGTGTTCACTACCACTTCTGGAAATGTACATCTTTCTTCTGTCACCTCTGCTTTCCAAATGCCATAAAGAAAGCATGGAAACACTTCAGTCCTTCCCAGTATAGGGAAAAAAATAGTGTCCTTATATGACGAAGGAGAGTGGGTTTTTTTTTTAATACCCCGCTTTCACTACCCAAAGGAATCCCAAAGCAGCTTACAAACTCCTTTCCCTTCCTCTCCTCACAACAGCCACCCTGTGAGGTAGGTGGGGCTGAGAGAGCTCTGAGAGGGACTGCTCTATGAGAACAGCCCTAAGAAAACTGTTACTAGCCCAAGATCACCTAGCTGGCTCCATGTGAAGGAGTGCAGAATCAAACCCGGTTCTTCCAGTAAGAGTATGCTGCTCTTTAACTGCTACCCAACACTGGCTCTTCATGCGACACCATGGCAGTTGGAGTACAATTATCTTTGCCACATTCTCAAGTTCATTCGGAAAAGTAAACTGTGCCATGTCACACCTCATTTACTCTTCTGTGTCCCAGGCTGAACACAGCAGCTGTCAGTCAGGGGAAATTTTTTTTTTTTAATTTTAACAATGACCAGTGGATTTTTCAGTTTTCAGTGGGATTTCAGAATTGGATTACAAGTTGAGGAAAAGTCCTCATTCACAGGGAAATGCCGGCCTACACTGCTACAAGCAGGTTCTGAGTTAATCAAAGCAACTGATGCCAAAATTAATTGTGGAATGCTGTTTGAGCCCAGTCATGCGACTGTCCTCTGCAAAGGCCCCGACAGAGAGGACTGGACATTGCCTTGCTGCCGGTCTTGGAGGTTGCATTCTCATTGACCCATGTTACTGCCTTAGGCCTGATCTTGCCAAACACTGACATACACAGTACTGTGTGTCACTGTCAACTTGGAATGGGCCACTATTATGCATGCCTCAGTGACATCAAGATTAGCCATCTGTAAACATGCTCTATGGGCAGCTGCCTTTGAAGAGTGCTTGAAGAGGATTCATTGGTACACAATGCAGCTAACAGCTTTCCAACCGTTCAAGTCTATAGTTCTGTACTGTGATATCTTTACTGATCACCGGTTTAGTTTGGGCCCCAGTTCAAGGTGCTGCTTTTGACTATGGAAGTCACAGAAGGCCTGGGCTCAAGATAGCTCATTTACTCACTTAGGAACTTGTCCAGACTGAGGCCCCCTTTCACCCCTCTGATATGGAGCATATAGACATTTCTTCAATTGCTTCATTTATACCTGGCCTCTGTCCCCAATGTGCACACAAGGGAGCTTTGTATCATTCTTCTCTCCTCTATTTTATCCTTATCACAACCCTGTGAAGTAGGTTAGTATGACTGGCCCAAGTTTCCATGACACAAAAGAATATAATACATGTATGCATCTGATGGGCCAGATCTATTATATTTCTATTAATGGAAGACATTCTCATTGACAGAAACAAAACTTCCTTGCCTGCACCTTGCTGTTGTTTTCAATTGATCTCCCAAAAATTCTCTTCCTGGGGGATAGAAGACAGAAAGTACAGAACAAAGAAGAGTTGGGTTTTATACCCCACTTTTCACTGCCTAAAGAAGTCCCAAGGTGGCTTACACTCACCTTCCCTTTCTCCCCACAACAGACACCCTCTGAGATAGGTGAAGCTGAGAGATCTTTTGAGAGAGACTGCTCAGTGGGAAGAGCCTCTAACAGGACTGTGACTAGCCCAAGGGCTGACTGCATGTGGAGGAGTGGGGAATCACACCCTGCTCACCAGATTAGAAGCCGCTGCTCCTGACCACAAACCAAGGTCTGAAGAGCAAAGAAGGGGAATTGGTGAAAACTGCCATCCCTCCCAGTAGTAGAAGGTTGTGTTGGTCTCCAGCCTTGAGCTTAGAAACTAACCTGTCTGAATGGTGTCCACCAGCTTGTCATTCTTCTCTCCTTCAAGTAGCTTCTGGTAGTATCCAGGGTTTTGTTCCATGTGAGCCTGAGCACCACTTACCACCATCCAGACCAGCGTACGATGCTCATTTGGAATGCCTTTTCTGATATAGCGTTTCACTGCAATACAGCACACATTATATTTCTCAATATAAGTGTTTTGTTTGTTTTCAAAATATATGAACAAAGAGGACAGAAAAAAATCCAAGAAGTTAAGAAGCTGGTCATTCCCCTTGAGATCAGAAATCCAGGATTAAGTTTTAAAACCATGTCCTGGGAAGTTAAATTGTTTGATGCCTGTCACATAACTGCCAATGTAGTATAGTGGTTACAGTGTTAAAAGAAGAGTTGGTTCTTATATGCCGCTTTTCTCTACTAGAAGGAGTCTCAAAGCAGCTTACAATCGTCTTCCCTTTCCTCTCCACACAACAGACACCCTGTGAGGGAGGTGAGGCTGTGAGAGCCCTGATATCTGTACACTGCCCGTGGCGCCGCGGGCGGCGTCACGGACTAAATAATGCAGTAAGGAGTCCTGGGGCGGGATGTGTCCGGGATGAGGAAGGGTCCAGATTGGACCCTTCCTCATGACAGACAATCAGAGGGACCAATTGGCAGGCGCGAAGCGCCTGCCGATTGGTCCCTCTGATTCCCAGCCCCAGCAACTGCGAGCCGTGCGCAGCGCGGATCGCAGTTGCTCCTGGCCTGATGCGGGGAGAGGCGCGAAGCGCCTCTCGCCGCGTCAGCCCACCGTCTGAGGGAGCCCCCGGCTCAGCGGCGGAGATGGCGGTGCAGACGGGACGGAGAGTCTTCTGTTGTTCCCAAGCAGCCTTCCATTTGTCTCGGCGAGTCGTCCCTGGACTCCGCGTGCCTGCGGGGGTTCCCACGGGCGGCGGCCTGACACGGTGAGAGGCGCTTTGCACCTCTTGCCGCGTCAGGCCGCCGCCCGAGGGAGCCCCCGGCAGTCCACCGTCTGAGGGAGCCCCCGGCTCAGCGGCGGAGATGGCGGTGCAGACGGGACGGAGAGTCTTCTGTTGTTCCCAAGCAGCCTTCCATTTGTCTCGGCGAGTCGTCCCTGGACTCCGCGTGCCTGCGGGGGTTCCCACGGGCGGCGGCCTGACACGGTGAGAGGCGCTTTGCACCTCTTGCCGCGTCAGGCCGCCGCCCGAGGGAGCCCCCGGCAGTCCACCGTCTGAGGGAGCCCCCGGCTCAACGGCGGAGATGGCAGTGCAGACGGGACGGAGAGTCCCCTGTTGTTCTCAAGCAGCCTTCCATTTGTCTCGGCGAGTCGTCCCTGGGCTCCGCGCGACTGCGGGGGTTCCCTCGGGCGGCGGCCTGACGCTGCGAGAGGCGCTTTGCGCCTCTCGCCGCGTCAGCCCGCCACCCGAGGGAGCCCCCGGCAGTCGCGCGGAGCCCAGGGACGACTCGCCGAGACAAATGGAAGGCTGCTTGAGAACAACAGGGGACTCTCCGTCCCGTCTGCACCGCCATCTCCGCCGCCGAGAGGGGACTGTCCCTTCCGTCTCCGCCGCCGTCTCTGCTGCCTAGACGGGAATCTCCCTTCCGTCTCCGCCGCCATTTTAACCATTCTTCTCTTCGATCCCGCCTGCCAAGGACCGCTCGCCCTGCCCTGCCCCCCCCCGGCAGCTAAGCTCGCTAAGCCCCTGGCTGGGCTTGCCGACGAGCTGCCCCACTTCAACGCTGTCGGCGACGCAGCAGCGCCCGGGGCGGCGAGTGGCACGACACGAAAGCACATTTCCTCGACGAGCACAGCTACCAGCTTTGTGAGTAACAATTTCACTCTCCCACCCTCTCCGCTCCATCTGCAGCCTCAGATTGCTGACCTTCATAGGACCTGGCCAAGTATGTTATAAAGCTGTTTTGGGGGCTGAGCTGACCACCCAGATGGGCGTCAGAGAAGTCTGCTTTGTTGACAAGTTTGTTGACAGCCATTTCTGGCATGCCTCCCTATTGGGACAGCCTAGCGCCCATTGTATTTCCTCATACAATGGGCTTTTTTACTAGTTACTGAAGAAGAAGAGTTGGTTTTCTATGCCACTTTTCTCTACCCGAAGGAGGCTCAAAGCAACTTACAGTCGCCTTCCCTTTCCTCTCCCCACAACAGACACCCTGTGAGGTGGGTGAGGCTGAGAGAGCCCTGATATTACTGCTGGTCAGAACAGCTTTATTAGTGCTGTGGGTGAGCCCAAGGTCGCCCAGCTGGCTGCATGTGGGGGAGCGCGGAATCAAACCCGGCTCGCCAGATTAGAAGTCCGCACTCCTAACCACTACACCAAGATCTCCACTCATGCCATGGAAACTCACTGACTGCCCAGTCAGTCAGTAATGCTCTCTCAGCCTAAATTATCTCACAGGTTGTTGTGAGGATAAAATGGAAGAGTGGAGACCGAAGTAAACTGCTTTGGAATCCCGACTGGGAGAAAGGTAGATGGTAACGGCAGTAATCAATAACAAGCCGTCATTGCTGCAGAGAGGGGTGGGTTTTCTGAGAATGGTCTATCTTAGTGAAATATCAAGGATGTGAACCTATCTGAAGGAACTATCTTAAAAGCTCATGGAAATAGGAAAGTAGAGTTGTTTTACTTCAATGATAGTACTGGCAATAGGCAGAAATTGTAGTTTCTTGGCCAACATTATTATTTGAATGTTTGCATGTACATTTTAATTTATTATTTATTTTATTTATTACGGTCATTGACCAGCATCAAAGTATCTACAGACATACATTATTACAGCATTTTAACAGGACATTCGGCATCAGTGAGTTGACAAAGGCACAAAACATGAATACAGCATTTTGACAGTCAGGTCATTCAGCATCAACAATAGCCAAAGATTTCCGCACTCTGCTGGAAGTATAGCAAAACTTTGTCACCATGTAAGAAACAGAATTATCTTTATCTGCAAGCAAGATGTTAATTGTAAGCCGTGATTTTAATTTGATTTTTAATGTTTTACTTCTGTGTTTTGTCTTAGTTTTTAATATTTTTAAGATGCTTTTTTGTTATATATTAACCCTGATTACTGCAGAAAGATGGGGTTTAAATTTTGTAAATGGACACTAAGAAATAAGAAAAGCATCATCATAATTTGGTTCGAGGGTTAAATAAATTACAAAAAGCTACTAATTGAATCAATGAAAACCTATTAACAATGGTACAAGATTTTAAAAATAATAGAAAAAGAGTTTTAAAATTCAAGAAATAATTAATTAAGACATTTCACTAAGGTTCTGGAGTATATTGTAACTCCCCCCCCAAAGAAAATCCTGTGCATGGGCCTGATTTAATCAGTTTTCATTAAACTTCCATTGGGCCCAGCTTTGGTACTGATATCTGTCAAGGCGCTTCATAATTCCAAAGCAAATTACAGAAGAAGAAGAGCTGGTTTGTTATACCCTGCTTTTCACTACCTGAAAAAGTCTCAAAGAGGCTTATAAGCACCTTTCCCTCCCTGTCTTCACAACAGACACCGTATGAGGTAGGTGGAGCTGAGAGAGCTCTATCAGAACTCCTGTGTGAGAACAACCTAAAAGAACTGTCAGTAGCCCGAAGTCACCCAGCTGGCTGCATGTGAGGAGTGGGTTTGTCAAGCCCAGTTCTCCAGATCAGAGGCCACTACTCTTAACCACTACACAATGTTGGCTCACTAAATTAGTTACAGATTTACTGTATATATTCCTTTAAGCAACTGACATTCAATAAGACGAGCATGCATCTGTTAAGAGTATGCATTCCCCCCTGATGTTATAATATCTGGATATTTATAGCTAAGAAAGACACCACATTCCATCTGATTTTTGTCCCCACAACATCTCTCTTGGCTCTGCAGCTGACCCCGTCTGACAACCAGAATTGATTCTGAAAGTAAAGCCAGCCTGAAACACAGTTAAATCAGACTCATTATTCCTCTGTGCTGCTGTCCTTGTGACAGAGAACAGCCACAAGCTTGCAGCAAAGAAAAAAAAACACAATTTAAGTTGTGGCGACTGTAAATCTGCTTCCAAACCCCAGAGAATTTCCCAAGGCACAAAATCACAGAAACGTAACCATTCGGTGTGGGGTCTGTTTTTAAAGAATATATCAAAAGAAGTTCATTTTTCTATTTCCATCACCGTGCAGAGTAAGGAATACCAACAGACCCCCAGAATTTGCACTGAAAGTGTTCAAGTTCTAAAACTTTATCATCGCAAACACTTGCTAACTGAATGGAAGAAATAGTTTAAGCTTTCAGCTTAGACAACAGCTAGCATGATAAGATTATCACAGTGCTGGGAAAACCCAGGCCATCTGGATGACCAGGGTGTTTTTCTGGCATTCAGCAAGTGGAGACTTTTATTCAGACTGATTGTAAAAAAGAGAGATACAGACACCAGAGACTCTTTGAATGCTGTTATCGGGCATGCCCCAGCATTTCCTGGTTTGGCTCCCACACCTAGGATATTGCCTCCAGTTCCACATGTACACCATATTTCAAGACTGGCTATCCTTATTGCTCAAGTATCAAGTAGAAATAGCTGGGCGAGCAGAGAACAGCGAATGTGCTCTTGTCCACTGACAAATTCCTCTGCTCCCCAATCAACCCTGTTTGAGGGCAAACACATCCTTGAACTTGGTTTGAAGACTGAGCCTTGGCCCAAAAAATACCTTAAACTAATAGAAGTGGAAAGAATTGTGAATAAATCTAAAACTATAATACAGAAGCACCTGGCCACATTTGAACCAGAAGTACTCCAGCAAGCAACACTTTGCTTTGAGCAACTCAAGCCTCAAAGTCTCAGATTTTTATCAATTCACAGGATGTGGGTGGGGAGGGGGAATAAGTTGTTGCAAGGGAAACTTAGGAAGCTACTGGTGGATTGCCACTAGAGTTGATATCAATCCTTCCGGTTACAGAAAATAAGGAGACAATGGGGTATTAAAACATGATTTAAGATCAGGTATGAAGGGCATTGCAGGGGGAAAGTCCATTATTTTCTCACTAGCAACCAGGGTGCTCTTATGAATTTGGTGGCCCTGGGCAAAAGTCAGATACCCCACCTACCCCTTTATTCTCACTCTCAACAAGACTAAAGCAGTGAACTTTCACGATGCACGTTCTTCCAAAAATGTACCAATTTGTGTCCCAACTTTGTTCTCTTTTCCACCATCATTTTCTATCATGCCCTCTAGCCATATAGGACCACCCAGGGGAGGGACTGAGCAATTGCCCAGGGTAGCCCACAGGTAAGACTGCCTCTGTTGAGAACAGAGGTCACATGGGTGGCACATACAGCTGCCAAAATTGCAGTAATTCAATTTGAACACAGCAGCTATAGTAGGGGGGGAAGGAAAAGTTATATTGCCTACCCACTTGATAGAGACCTGGATACACAAACAGGCATTTGGTTGAGGCTGGGACCAGAAGATCCTGAATCCCTCACCCCTAATCCCCCCCCCTCAGTTTTTTAGGTGGTGGCTACTGTGACTGACATGTACTATTCCGGCTGGCTGACCAGGACTTTGGGGAGGGTGGAAACTGGGGGGGGGGAGGTTTTACGCCATCATTGCTGTTGTATTTTATGCTTATTTTAACTGTATTTGGGGGTTTAGTCTGTAACCCACCATGAGCCGGCATCACCAAGGCCCATTATGCACGGCCGCCGAAACGGTGATTTCGGGTCACATGGAAAACGCAGAGGGGGAAGACGCGACGCATACCGGTTATACACGGGGCGGGGCGCGACGGCGGCAAAACCCAGAGTAACCGATTATGCACGCGCCGATCCGGGCGCCGCTTCTGGTTGCGCCCCGCTCACCCGGAAGCTGCGCTTTCTTCCGCGTTTCACTGATGCGGCTTTTTCGGCGGCATGCACCGAAGCTGCAGCCGGTTGCAGCCGGCTCCGTGCGTTATCCGTGATTTTAGTCGCCGCCATTCCACCCCGAATGTGCGCTAAAACCCCCGTGCATAATGGGTCCAAGAGTAGCAAAAAATAAATAAAAACAAAATGCCCCAAAGGTAAAACAAAGGCTGGATGAGCTTAAAGGAAGAGATTGACTGTGAACATCTTCCTGCTACCTTGAGAAAAAGCAGCAACAGGGTCATTACCTTACTAGAACCAAGTTAAATGAAAGCCATTAAAAGCCAACATCAATAGAAGAAGAAGAAGAAGAAGAAGAAGAAGAAAAGTTATGTCTACGAGAACTAAAAGCTTAAGGGTGAATGCTGGTTAAGAACAACTTCATTTATTAATTATACTTCAAAGCAGTTGCAGCAACTCCCTTCTTTTCCGCCAGAGAACATGTCATTGGGTAGAAGCCACTGGAGCTGCTCACCCAGTCATCGCAACTTTGCCAGCTGGGCAACTGGATTATGCAATCAATTTACCCCAGGTATTCCTGTGTTTCTCCAGGCCTGTGGGGACATGACTATAGACACCACTTTGGTCTAGGCAGCAATGTGAAGCTGTAATTCACAGTCCATAGCCTAGCACACCAACAAAAAGCTATGAAGAAAAAATCCTAAATCAGCCAGTGCTAAAAAATAAAATGCCCTCTTTGTTAGAAACAATGTGGGTTTTAAACTGGGTTCACAACTCCAATATTATTTATATATTTTAAGAAATATTGGCCAATTTGTTTTGCTTTACTCTGTTCCCTGGTTGCCTGAGCTAGCCAATGCAAGCCCAGCATAACAGTACTACCACGCAAGTACCTGCAGACCAAAGTGAGTCCACTGACCCCTTTAAGACCAACAAAGTTTAATTCTGTATACAAGATTTCATGTGTAAGCACACTTCTTCGGATAAGGTTTTCCTCAAGCCTTACATGTAGGTAAAGAAAGGGTGGGGAGGCTAAGGCCCTTTCCGTACAAGGACCAATGTTGCCAATTGGTTTCACAAAGCGGAAATGCTATTTTAAATAGTGGAATCTCGGCATTCCGCATACCTTCATTTGTAGTGGAATCCAGTAGCGTTTCATTTGTTCCCCACAGGTTTCCGGTCTTGCAGGAATCACTAGAAAGGAAGCGATTTTTTCCTGTGCTTGTTCCCGCCCCTGGCCGTCAATCAAATGAACAGCCAATGGGCGGTTGTTATCATGCTCCCGAAAAGCCCCTTTCCCATTCAGCACAGTTTAAAAAAACACACACACACACACACGTGTCTAGCTGGTGTGTGAGCTGGCGAGTCATCGTTACCATGCTCCCCCGAGGGAAAAAAAAATCCCCCCTCCCCAAGGGTGCAATTTTCGGCTGAAATTAAAGGGAACTGGCAAACGGGGGGCTGTGCTGTGCTTGGGGACTTAGGGGAGCTTTAAAGCACTTCTGTGGAGGGACTGTAGCCAGAGAAGCCTCACTGGGTGAATCAAGCCTCGCTGGTTCGTTGCTTTCCCTGCTCACTCCAAGGGGAAAAAAATAGTGATCGCTTCACCAGAAGTTCAGAGGAGTGAGCCAGGGGGAGGGACTTTGTTGGAACCGCTACAATGAGAATGCACATGTCTTTTTTGCTAGTGTTGCTGATTGTTCGCAAGAGTATAGCGCTTTCCACAGGGTGAATCCACTTTTCCAGATTTCCCTAGAAGCGCTACAACGAATAGTTTTTTGTGGAACTGTTGCAGGAGTGTTGCAGATTGTGTGTGATGTCATGCGGAATGTCAAATTAGTAGCGTTTACCATATGCAAGCCTTTTGCTACTTCTAACTCGTGCGGAATGGCCCTAAATTTTCAGGAAAGGCTAGTTAGAGCAGGATGTGTAAATAACTAGGTAATAAAGATTAAAGAAGTTGTTAAGACCTGTGAATGGCAGCAATTTAGAATACAAGTAACTATAATAATGGGCTTTCTCTTTTTTCCTTCCTGTGCTTTTTACACTCTGAGACTGAGGAAAGTTCACACCTTGAATAAATCTTTGATGGTTTTAAAGGTGCTACTGGACTCAGATTTTATTGTTACACTCATATTGTGAGACTCTACTTGAATGGGGGGGGCATTCATTCTCTACCCTCCCCTTTTGTGTAGCCAATCAAATGGAGAAGGGTTGGCTATTTTTCTTTTGTTTGAAAACCAAGGCATACCTCTCATGCCTTCAATGACCATGACCTGCCAAAAATGGAACATATCAATCATGTAGCCTTGTTACTCTCCATGTTTGGTTCTGTCCTTCTCTGCAAATTCAGAAGAAGTGCTCCAGCTCACCAGGTAAGGCTCTGCATGCAGTCGGTTTCACTGTCAGCCTCTCACATTCCCAAATAAATGACCTCAGAAGGAAGGTCCTGAGAAAGGCCTAGCTCTCCTTAAGACTCTAGAGCAGGGGTAGTCAAACTGCGGCCCTCCAGATATCCATGGACTACAATTCCCATGAGCCCCTGCCAGTGAAGTCCATGGACACCTGGAGGGCCACAGTTTGACTACCCCTGCTCTAGAGAGATACTGCAAGATGGAGTAGGAAGTACTAAGATGGAGGGACCAATGATTTGAAGAAAAAGAGTTGGATATGCCGCTTTTCTATACCCGAAGGAGTCTCAAAGCGGCTTACAGTCGCCTTCCCTTTCCTCTCCCCACAACAGACACCCTGTGAGGTAGGTGAGGCTGAGATAGCCCTGATTTCACTGCTCAGTCAGAACAGCTTTCTCAGTGCTGTGGGGAACCCCAGAGTCACCCAGCTGGCTGCATGTGGGGGAGGAGCATGGAATCAAACCCAGCTCGCCAGATTAGAAGTCCGCAATCCTAACCAGTACACCAAGCTGGCTTTGATTTGGCATAAGGATGCTTCATACATTAATGTGGAACACCAAACACATGTGTGTTAGGGATAGGACAGGCACAGGATAGGAAGCGGAGCTGACAAATGCCTTTCTTCCCCCTCCCCCCTGCGTTGGATCCAATGTCTGTACTTATTACAACTTGAAAAGCTGGCTATTGTTTAATATGGCTTCTCAACTAAGTCCTGGTGAAGGAATCCAACATTGACTCTAGGGCCACTCCTACATGTAAGATACAGAATCTTCTGCACATGTACGATACATTATCTTATAGAATAACGATCTGGTATGGTTTTGGTTCAGCGGCTAAATTGTAAAGCAAATTTTATCATAAAGTACTTATAACTGTTCAGGTATGTCATTAGTTTAAGAAACAATTAATACGTAACAAGCAGTGCAATCCTAAGAACACTTTCTTAGGGAATTCTTAGGGAACAAGCCCTACGGACTAGATTTCAGTAGGACCCTGACTAGAGCTGCTTTGGATTTATTTCTCATTCTTCTTTCTCGTGATTTGCATTGTTCCTCACCACTGATCTAAATTTTTGCATTGTGAGAAACTAAGTTTGGCATGTTTTAGGAAGCAAAGAAAGATTTCCTACCCACAGCACTTTACTGTCCAGATTTTGCAACAAACTGCAGCAAACAGATTAAATTAGTTTCCTACAAGGACACTACGTAGGAATGAAACAAAGTCATCAATGGTCATTGACAAATTCACCATAACTCTATTAGTTTAGTCAGATTTATGGCAGGGGAAAATAAAGGTGATACTTGTATGCAGATATATATATCTTATAAAGGTAAAGGTATCCCCTGTGCAAGCACCGAGTCATGTCTGACCCTTGGGGTGAGGCCCTCTAGCGTTTTCATGGCAGACTCAATACAGGGTGGTTTGCCATTCACTTCCCCAGTCATTACTGTTTAAGACTCTGTTTTTGTGATAAACCGTTATTCTCATAAAGTTATGCCTAATTTCTGATGAGTTAGTACTCACACAGAACTGTTTTTATCAAAATATTGACAGTTTCAAAAGCAACAGAAATAGTAAGCCATCTTAGGTAGAAGAAGAAGAGTTGGTTCTTAAATGCCGCTTTTCTCTACCTGAAGGATGCTCAAAGCGGCTTACAGTTGCCTTCCCTTTCCTCTCCCCACAACAGACACCCTGTGGGGTAGGTGAGGCTGAGAGAGCCCTGATATTACTGCTCGGTCAGAGCAGTTTTCTCAGTGATGTGGCGAGCCCAAGGTCACCCAGCTGGCTGCATGTGGGGGAGCGCAGATTCAAGCCCGGATCGCCAGATTAGAAGTCCGTGCTCCTAACCACTATATCAAGGTGACAGAGTTCTCAACTTTTACAAGAGAAAACTCTCAATATAGGGCATTCACTCAACTGTATGGAGGGATAATAACTACTGATATAAACAACAATGGAGTGCCATTTCAGTTTTTCGTTTTAAGTAAACAAAATGTCTTAGGTTGATTGGGGGAAATTGTCCCATCTTATGGCCATATGGGCAGTGTTGTAGAAACAGAAGAAAAAAATGAAGCAGAAAGAAAAACCTCCAGAGCAACTGACATAGGACAATTGTCAAACACTTGAAGAAACTGCTTGACATGGGCATTTGGACTGAGTTGTTGTTCACCACCCTGAGATGGCACTGCTGAGAGGGGTGGCATAAAATCAAGTAGACAAAAGTATAAAAAGTTACCCTTCACTATCAGCCATACAAACTGTAGATGTCTAGATGCAGAATGACAAAAAGGGCACACACAGATTTGCTATCAAGACAGGACTGACCATAAATAAAGTATGCACTGATCAGAGGAACTCTCTGAAATACCTTGTACATTCCAACAGGTCTATATTATAAAATAATGGTTTAGAAAGATGTTTTAATAACGGGGAAAAGACTGTGACCTACACTGGTACATAAGATCTGTGGCTGTATCTGTCATCCTGCTATGTAATTTCTGTGTCCAGTTTGCTAATAATTATATTTTGTTTCAGATTTCTGCAATCCTCGCTTTCCCATCCTGTTGAAAGCATTGACTTATACAGCGTAATCAACCTTGAATTTCAGGGCAATAGGCAGACTATAAACAATGAACATAATAAATAAAGCTCCATAATTCATTCAAATTACTCTTACCTTTTAAACTTTTGGGCACACTATTGTTTCCCTTTAAAAGCTTTGACCACTGAATGGCTCTTCTGGTGAGTACCACTAGGTAGCCAGAAAAGAATTCTTCATAGGTTGTATAGTCAAAGTCAGCTGGCCTTTCAAACCCATATGGATCCACCCTGCAAATATAAGAGAATTACAGCATGTACCTAACCTTATGTTGCTTTTTCAGAAATGAACTCAGGAGGGAAATATAAAGAACATAAAAGGGCAAATAATGATGCCAGTATTTTTTTTTAATGATAAACTTGATAAAATTACTGGAAGTTTAAAAGGAAATTCTGGTTTCTTTTAAAGTTCCAGTTACTGCTAGTTTGACCCTAATATTTTAAAAGAGACAAATAAAGGATAGTAGAAGAGTCATCACTCAGTGAAAATACTTGTGTATGGCTGTGTTGTGAAGCCTCCAGTTTTAGAGGCAGTATGACTCTGAATACCAATTTCTGGGGTTGATATTAGTTTTCGTGTCCAGCCAAGTGCTCCCTGGGAATATCTGGATGTAGGACATTGTTGGATTGATAAACAACTTGGTCCAGGGATGGAGGGGTCATGTTTTTATGTTTATGTAAGCCCTTTACTCATTAGATGGGCTTACGTAAATCACTACGCTGTATTCTTGGCCACCTGAGTTTGCAAGATCTACCTTATGGGTCTTTCATAAGACTTTGTAAATCTCTAGGAATGTTCACTAAGATGCTAGATAAACACAAAGTATTGTTGTATAAATGGAATTTTAATAGACCACTTATGTGTGCCTTCTTTACATTTCTCTGCGATTTTAATCCCAACATAATTTTTATTAAATGAAAATTTGTTACGAATCAGAGCTATGAAACATTGAGTTGACGACGTTATTCATTCACACAAGGAATCCCTGGGCATTCGGATCCCCTTGCTTACTAAATGAAGCCCTTCACCCATGTAAGAAGATCACAATCTGACAAAAAGTTCATGCCCTGAATAAATCTTTGTTGGTCTTAAAGGTGCTACTGGACTCTGATTTTATTGTGTTACTTCAGACCAACACTGCTACTCATTTGAATCTACCCTTCACCCCTGAATGCAGGTTTTCTTTTGTTCTGACCGCCATTCAGCTCTGTTTATTGCTTGCTGCCACTAAAATGCAATGGATCCCTGAGAAACACACTTCCCTTTTGGTTGCTGTTTTGTTCCTTGAGCATATGAACAAACCAGAAAATGGAAAATCCTAGTCTGTGTCACTTCAAAGGCACCTCTCTTTAATAATGAACGGAAAGAGAAATGGGTCTGTATTCTACAGCTACAAATGCCTAAGTGCCAGTGGTTGCATCTGAACCTAAGTATTCAAAAACTGTGCAGGGGATTTTTTAAGTGGTAGGATTGATAGTCTAAGAAAGACAAATCCAAAGCTCTACTGTGTGCATGTGTCCCAGAACTATATGCTTGGTATCCTAAAGAGAAGCATCGGGCTACAAACAACTTTCTCCAGAAGTACACTCGGAGTAATACAATTCAGTCCAACTGATACATACAGCAATGTTAAAAAGCTTATTCTGGACTGTGCAATCCAGTTTAAAGCTGCAAATAGGGAGTTGTATGTTTCAGTACTGCTCCATGGGGAGGGGGGACACTCCACACAAATAGAAAAATAGCTTTCCAAGGAGAGGCTAGGCTTCTCCCTGGCATCTAACTTTGGAAACAGAATGGACAGGATCCGGGCAAACAACATTCAAGGGCACCAACCTCCACAAGTAGTCTGAAATGGTTTCACCCAGGAAAAACTTTTAACACTCGCCTGTGTAGGATGCATGTTTTACTGCATGTGTAAAGTGAGTCCCATCACCTGGTGACATGCATTAGATCAAAGGATAGAGAATTCACCACTGCCTGGTTATGAAGTTGGAAATAAATACTAAGCCAGACTCCTTGATGTCTCATTTGTCATCTGTCTGTTGAGATGCTGCTGCTGACTCCTTGGAATTTGTAAATAATTCCTTATTTCTGTCTAGACAACATCCACATTTTCATGATTCCTCATCACTTCTAGCTTTTATATACCTGTTTCATCTCTCTGTCTGTGTAAAGTTTACCTGTTTATTTAAGCAAAACAAGACAGTGCAAGAAGTTGTCTTATTGCACATGTTAAGGCAAATCTCTTTCTAAATAAATGACTCATATGTTTGTAATCTCTCTTTTCTGTTTCAAGGATGCACCCAAAACACACCTACCAAGACTCTTAAGTGAACACAGTGAATTAAGTCTGGTGCCGGTGCAACACAGCAGTCAATTGGTCACAGTACGAACAGGACTTTCTGAAGAGTTAACATTGCGAAATAGTACTTCAGCACTTCCAAAATTGGGACTCCAGAAGTTATATTTTACTAAGCAAAGGAAACACCCAAGAGAAGCTTCTAACAACTGGCCTAACTACTTTTACCTTCATGAGTCTAAAACAAGGAAGTTCCATCTTTTTTGACGTGTAAGATTGCATGCTATTAATTCCATGGGAATCCTCCTGACAATGAGAAACCAGAGCATTTCAATAAAGGGTACAAAACCAAATCTGAAAAGCAGACCTATAATGTGTCTAGAAAAGTTAGTGTTTTTTAAATGTTTATTCAGTAGCCTCAGCTAATCGAATAAAAATCCCCAAACAACATGTATGCTTTGCCGACCAACGCACATTGATTTCCAATGACATAAGCAGGCCTGAGGGCCATGCCCGGGAATGATGACCCCGTTGTCAATGACAAAAGTGCGTGCCCAAAGTGCCCAGCGGGAGCCACAGCAAGGGCAGCCCTCCAGGGACGAGGCGGAGGCGGGCAACCTCCTGGAGAACTGACCGCGAGGGTCCTCCGCGCCCCGGCGCTTCCCTCCTCCTTCCTCGGCGCCTGCCTGAAGTGCAGAAGGTGCCCTCGGCGGGCAACCCCAGAGGGAGGCGATGCTTGCAGCCGGCCACCTGCGCGAGGGGAGGGGACGAGCCCCCGGCCGCCACGTACCTGTGGACGCTGCTGGCGCGCGCTTCTTGCCGGGCCCGCCGCCGCTCCTCCTCCTCCTCCTCGCCGTCCATGCGAAAGGAGTCCCCGGGGTGCCTCCAGCACAGAATGCTCGAGCCCGCGGCGGGCCTCTCCACGGCTCGGCGCTACCCCCGGGAGCCGCTTCGGCCCCGCGCCGCTGCTCTCCTCCACGGCTCCGCCGCACGGCAAGGGCGGTCGCGGCGCCTCCACGCTGGAAAGGGGCGCAAAGCCCAGCGCGGGCTCCGGAGTTCAGCGGCGTCCCCTTCAGGGGCTGCTCCCGCTGGCCAGAGCGCGCAGGAGGCGGCGACGGCGGCGGCGCTGGGCTTGCGAGGGTGGCGCCCTTCCCATGCCAAGGAGTCCTTCGCGCGGCTCGTCCCTTTCGTCCCTGCGCGACGCTGCCTCGGTGGGTCCGCGCCGGCCACGGCTCCCTTCCTCGCCTCCTGCCGGCAGCCCGGTGCCCGGGTGCGCCTCCTGAAGGAGAGCCGCGCCGCAAACTTCTCGCCAGGCGGGCGGGACAACTTGGGAGAGCAGCTGGGAGGAAGCCGGGCAACCTGCTGCTCCCTCCCTCGCTCGCTCGCCCCCGCCCTCTCCCCTTCCCCGGCGCCTCTGACCTGCGCGCGCACTTCCCCGCCCGCCCGGCCAGCCGGCGTGCTCAGTGCCTTCTGGCTCTCCCGCAGGGCGTGAGGGCAGCGGAGCCGGGAGCTCCGAGGATTGCCCGGCGGCCAGGCAGGTGGCTCGCCAGTACCCGCCCCTAGCTGCCCTCCCTTCCCGGGACGGCCCTGCTCATGGTGACGGGGACAGGAATCCTGCTTCTGCCCGCAGGGAAGGAGACGCTCGGGGGCTGGGAGAGCCCGGGAACCCCGGCGCCTGCCTGCAGCTCTGGGTCAGGAAACATGAGCATTTTCTTTACTAAGCGAGAACACGCGGGGCGAGCCACTGTGGTTGGGAATGGTGGCCCCCGCTCTGCTGTAAAACTTACTTGGATGACCTTGAGCCAGCCACTGTCTCTTCGCCTGGCCTATCCCGCAGGGTTGTCGTGAAACAAGGAGACTGCTCCTTGGGGGAAGGGCAAGAGCAGTCATACGCAGACTGCCCCTTCCAGTTTTATGTGAACGCGCGGGCCTTCATACTTGCCTGAACTCCAGCCACCAATGAGTAGTAGCTAAGGATGGAGGACTGGTGTTTGGGTATAATTAACAGGAGACCCTGCTAGGCTGATCATATCTTGAGGGGTTTATGCCCATTCTTGCAGGCAGAAGCCTACCTGGGAAGATCTGTTTGTGGCATTATTGTGTAAAAGATCAGTTCATACTTGATTAAACAATTGAGTATTGCCACCAAATGGTCTAATACTGGAACGAGAAGGACGGTTAAAGAGTAACTTGTAGCTCCCTCTTTCAACAGCTTAAACTGTGAGAATTAGGTAGCAATTGAACTTCCTGGGATGGATTCAGTGCTGCTGCTGATCTCTTCCTTTTTCTTCTAGAAAATTCAGAAATTGCTTCCTGTTCTTTTGTGGATAGCCTGTGCTTTCTCAGCATTCATGAATCACTTATAAATTGTCTATTCTTTGTGAAGATGTTCAATGGGGCCCTAAGTATAGGGATTTTTTTTTTTTTACAAAACCCTTTGTATCCAGCCAAACTCACTGGGCTTATTATTGTAATAGCACAGTTATAAAATAATACTGCAAGCTATTTTTTAAGCAGTGGCTTTGTCTGTCTACAAGGTATTTAATTACTAAGCTCATTGACTTTGGAGAGTATAACACTGTTTAAGATTGCCCTGTAAGTCTCCCAGCCCATCAAACAAAAATGCCAAGATATAGGAAGTGATTAAGGTGAAAGGAGATGAGTTAGATAGAAGAAACTTGAAGCAACAGAAGTCCTGAGAAACCTCTATAGCAGTGGTTCTCAACCTTCCTAATGCCACGACCCTTTAATACAGTTCCTCCTGTTGTGGTGACCCCCAACCATAAAATGATGCAAGTGTTCTTTCACAGAAATTAAACCGAAACTGACCAATGGCGTGAAGATCCATTGTTCATGATTGTATATAAATTGCTCCCCCCCCCGGGGGTTTCTCAGTTCAATTCTGCCTTTTATCCCACCATGCCGGTCTTGTTCTTTTACGCTGCTCCAGACAGACGAACACTCTCTCAATCCACCCCACAAGGCTGTTGTGTGGATGGTGCCCCTGGCCAAGCTGCTTGCCCTGCTGCAATTCCTGTGAAAGGGTCATTTGAACCCCAAAGGGGTCTTGACCCCCAGGTTGAGAACCACTGCTGCTCTATAATGATTTGAGCATCCATACATGACAGTTTGGGGCTGCTTTTGCCACAGATGAGATGATTAAACACAACACAGTGATACCACATGAATTGTTCATTGAAACTGTGTGAACAAATAATGAAACGTTGAATTTCTAATGTGAAGCCATCCTCTGCTATAGAACCTTGTTAAACACTTATGCACAGTTGCACATGAACACACTGTCTAAGAAGTCCACTCCTGCATTTCCCCCCAAATTGATGGGATTAAATTCATTGGGAGTATCCAAGGTCACTAAGAGCTAAGATCAGGTTTTAAGTAGCTTAAGAATTCTGTCTCTGAAATAGATGGCCTCTGAATAACAGCATTTTACTTATGCTGTAAGCGAAGTTCCTAAGCTTTGGGGGTAAACTAAGGACCCTATGCTTGCTGTAGGCATTGCATTCACACACAAGCACGTGTACATACATTGCAACACAAGGTAATCTCATGTTTGAAGGAAAAAACAAAAGCCATCAATATTCTTAATTGATTTACATGCTTTTATTTGTCATACAGAAAATATTTGCAGTGGCTGGATTTTAAAACCCTATTTTCTGCATTGAATGTACATTATAATTTATCTAAACACACTTTTGGAAATTATTCAAATGGGTTGGTCTGAAGTAGCACAATAAAGTCAGAGTCTAGTAACACCTTTAAGACCAACAAAGATTTATTCAAGGCATTATCTTTCGAGTGCAAGCACTCTTCCTCAGACTAAGAACTCCCTACATGACAGTGGGAATATACAGCAAAAATTAATTCTGTTACATTAGTAAACTGTGTCACACATCCAAATATAGCCATATGATAAATCTTTGCCAAAACAGCCAATCAATCTCCTGGAATTCAGTTGTCGTTCACAAAAACATAGGAGAAATAAAACTCTGTCAGTGTTGCATTTGAATGTGTGTGTGTAGGGGGGGGGTGTTAAATGAGAGAGTAGTGTTTCTTATCCAAAATCCCTGAGCTTTCAAAAGCTCTTATTGAGAGCTGTTCTGCATAAAATGCTTCTACTGTGTAAAACTAAAGTACAGCTTAGAAAATGCAATGAAGTCCCAGATATTTCACAAGGAGAGTTAAGCACATGCCTAGATATCTTCCACAGACTAACTCTGAACTATTATGCAGAGTTGCTACTGAATAGGTGTAGAGTTGTACTCTGAATAGAATTGCATTGTAAAGAGCTTGGCTCTAGACTAGAACCTGCCTTGAATTTGCACAATATTTAGGGCAAAACAAGCTGTTACTTTTTTATTGAGCCCTTTCTCTCCCCATACCATGGTCCCTGTTGCATCCATAATCTTGCTGAGGACCGAGCTTGAGATCTGAGGCAGGAGCGTAATCCCGCAGTGCAATTAGCCAATGTGCAGCTAGATCCCCTTTGCTGGATCCAGTCAGTTTAAATTGAAACTGACCTATTGCATGCACTGGCAGAAAGATCTGTTGTCTGCTTGTGTGTATAATTTGTTTGGTTTTTTTTTGGGGGGGGGAGGGTTCTGTTTTGACTCTTGTACCATCATGCTGGGGTCACAACAAAGAGCTGAAATGAACTCCCAGTGTCCTGGCTTCCTTGAACCCACAGATCTAACACTCTCAGTCTGAGTCTGGCCTCTGTGGTGCTTAGGAAACCTATTCATTCTCCTCAGCTTTCTTCCGTTTGGAAGGAACAATGGAGAATCATCCCCATGTGGAAGCAACCCAAGTGTTCACCCTGTGGATAATCTATTCTTTGATAATCTAATCAACCATTACAAAAATTATTGATGGTCCCAACCCATTTGGTTTATGAGTAGGTTTTGTCTCCATTTAACAAGGTCGTGATGATGCAGCCCAATCAGTGAATGGGGAAAGAACCCAAAAGTAAAAAAAAAAACATCTTGCATCCTTGCTTGAAAGACTAGTAGATTGGTTTATTGGGGGGGGGTTCTTTTAATCTTAAACCAGATCTTGTTTGACTCAGGAGTGGTTCTCTCTCTCTCTTTCTCTCTCTCTCCATACCATGGCCTGTTATATATGGGTGTTTTCCTTTGCTTTCACCATGCATGTTTGTTGGGTTTTCTTTTTTGTTCTGCATTTCCCCTTTCACCATGCATTTCTGTTGCTTTCACCATACATGTCCATTCTGCATTGATTTCCTTCCCTTCATTGCTCAGTTTCTTTCTAGTCACTGTTTCATTGAGTTTTCTGAGAGTGGTTTTGTGCTGGTTTTTCCCATTGCTTTGCTTCCACTGAATTCAAAAGCATACAGATTCCCTTCGATTTCCCTGCTGCCCTTTCTTAGAGACCACTCCACTGCCCATGGTGAGGTTGTTCCGCTCATTCTGGACCTTCCACCATCCTCCCCCCTTCATTGATGTACAAGCCCTTCATTTCAGTCACAGAGGCATGTTCAGTGATGAGGGATGTTACAGCTTGAAGATATTCCATGCATTTAATATATATTTTATAAAGATACAGTTTGGAAGAGAGAGTGTCAATTTTTCACTCCCTGTAGTAGCAGAACGACACTGTTTTGTGGGACTGTATTGACCAACTTTGGCAACCAATTCCCAGACAGAAGGGGTTGTTCAATATTTTTTCACAGGATCTTGAAGTTCATGAAAGGGACCATTGTCTGTCTGCAAAATATCTCAGCAAGACAGATAAAAAGGTTTTCTGTTCACTGCATCCACTCAGAATAAAAATTATAGACCCTTTTCACTCTGCTTCATGAGAATATAGGGTACTGGGATTATGGTCTCTTTTCTCATGCACTTTGATGCCTCCTCTTCTTTAGAAGTGGGACAGTCAAAAGAGATACGCAGGAGAAAGGAAGGTCAACTGCTGCTTCTGTTAAAGCACATCTTTCCAGGCAGTGAGAGCCAATGTATTGTAGTGGCTAGACCAGGGTTTCATGAAATCCTGAGATTTCTTGATGTCCCTGGAAGCATTTATCAGGTGATATGATCATACATGGTCATGTCAACCTGCCCCCCAATGGCCACTGATGGGCCTGGAGAGGGACATTTATCTCTACCCAAAGGAGTCTCAAAGCGGCTTACATTTGCCTTCCGTTTCCTTTCCACACAACAGATGCCCTGTGAGGGAGGTGAGGCTGAGAGAGCCTTGATATTTCTGCTCAATCAGAACAGCTTTATCAGTGCTGTAGGAGTCCAAGGTCACCCAGCTGGCTGCATGTGGGGGAGGAATGGGGAATCAAGCCCGGCTTGCCAGATTAGAAGTCCGCACTCCTAACCACTACACCAACCTGTAAGATGTGAAACATTGAGAACAACCAGTCTAAATAATAGCAGCATAAATCTCCAAACTTGTTTGAAAAGGATGGGGTTTATTTGGGGGGGGGGGGATGGAGTTGTTGCTTCCTACTTGCCCTCCATCTAAACATCAGTACTTTAAAATTTATTTATTTGTAGTTACTAAGTGTCTCTCCAATAGGGTTGCTAGCTCTGGGTTGGGAAATACCTGGAGACTTTGGGCGTGGAGCCAGGAGTGGGTGGGATTTGGGGCAGAGAGTTTTACCATAGGATTTTCTTGGCAAAATTTTTACTTGGGAAAATTCTCATGCTAGTAAGATCCTGCTTTATTTTTCAGCATAGTTATAAACACACCTGTTTTCTCTTGTTGCTTAAAGGTGGAGGCTTTTCCTTTTCGCATTGCAAATTACTATTAGCATAAAGGCAAAACACCTGCTCATGTACAAATAAAACTGTATTTATCTCACTGGTGTGGTTATATAGTGTATTTGTTCAAACACAAGACTAGGAAAGAGGGGAGGGGGGTAGGCTTACATTTGTATATGTTACAGTTGTGTCCAGTAATTGCTTGTGTGTGTGTGTTCATTACATTTTAAGGGGTCATCTTTTGTAAAAAGAAACCAGAGTGTGTAATCTTTGTTTGAATAAATACTGTAAAAGCACAATTCATAACGGTAGAAATGCATTTAGAGCTTTCAGTTGTTCAGCTACACAGAACAACTCAAATATCTCTGTTGGGAAGTGGCCATTGGTCTCTCTTTCTCTCAGGCCACCCTAATGTTGTGAAATGCACTAAGGACTTATATACCTTTAGAATTGATTTTCTGCGATTTGGAAGGAGACTGGGAAATAATTTTTTTTACTTTTTTATATTTAATACAACAAGGGAGAAAAAAAGAGACTCCCTGTTGTCTCTAACAAGGAAATGGGGGAAAAAGGAAACAGTGCCTGAAATAAAGAACTTGGAATAAATAAGAACTGAATATAAGTTGTCCTCTCTGATTCTCCTCCCCAGTCATTTAATAAAATTTCATCAGCTTGCAAAAGCTGCCATAAAAATACACAGTGGCTGAGTTTAGAGCTATAATGGGAGGCCTCCCATCAATCCCTTTCATTGCCTACCAAAGTCTGGTGGGTGGGAGAGGAATGTGTGCCGGCATCACACCAGTGCATTAGAGCAGGGGTAGTCAACCTGTGGTCCTCCAGATGTCCATGCATTTGCTGGCAGGGGCTCATAGGAATTGTAGTCCATGGACATCTGGAGGACCACAGGTTGACTACCCCTGCATTGGAGCCAGGAGTGATACAAGTCTCTATAGTTTGTTACATATTAGATCATCCCTGTGTTACTTTCTGTTTTACCTGGAAGTGTCCTGTTTTAACAGGAAGTGACAAAGCTCATCAGCGTGATGCCAATGTGCCCACCACTCAATTCCTTCCAGGTGTTGTTGGCTGTGCCCTGACAACCCTACATCAGTCCAAACACTATGTGAAATAACAGTTTGGTTTGGTTACATTACCTATGGTTAGTGTAATTGACTCAATGCAGGCCAGTCCACTAATTGTAGTTACGTACTTAGTGTCTCTCCAATAGGGTTGCCAGCTCTGGGTTGGGAAATACCTGGAGATTTTGGGGGTGGAGCCAGGAGTGGGTGGGATTTGGGGCAGAGAGCTTTGCAATAGGATTTTCTTGGCAATTTTTTTTACTTGGGAAAATTCTCGTGCTTGTAAGATCCTGCTTAAAATCATGCAACAACACATAGCAACACATAGCAACGACCATTGAAAGGGAATGATGAGATGTTCAAGTTGGCTTTCGATAGGGATGTGGCACTTGTGACCATGTAGCAAATTTGTGCTGGATTTTGGAAAAGTCACGGGAATATCAGAAAGATGTCTATATCTGTTTTGTTGACTACAAGAAATCTTTTGATTGTGTGGATCACAACAAATTGTAGGAAGCCCTGCAAAATTTGGGGGTGCCAGTGCATTTGATCAAACTGATGCAGTCTCTCTACTCAAACCAAGAAGCTACTGGATGTACACCATTTGTTGACACTGACTGGTTCTATTTTAAAAGACAAATAAAAAATATTGAGACAAGAATAGAGAAAGGAGTGTGCCAAGGTTGTATTATTTCCCCTTTCCTGTTTAAATTGTATGCTGAGATCATTATGAGGGAGATTGAACTCAAAGAGTCAAACAATGGAACTAAGATTGGAGGAAGGAGTATAAATAATTTTTGGTATGCTGATGACACTGCCCTCCTGTCAGAAACTAAGGAAGGCCTAGAACAGGTCAATGTTCAAAGGTCAATGAAGTAAGGAATTCGGCCTTTTCTTAAACACTAAAAAGACAAAAAAAGACAAAATTAATGACCACTGCAAAAAACAATAACGATGGTGAAGTGATCATGTGCATTCAAGAATTCATTTTTCTTGGATCACAAACTGATGAAACTGGTGATTGCAGTATGAAAATAAAATGTTGAATTGCTTTGGGTTGCTCAGCAATGACAAGCTTGAACCAAAGATGGTTCCCCATCTTTGGAAATTTTTAAACAGAGGCTGGATAGATATCTGACAAAGAGGCTGATTCTGTGAAGATTCAAGGGGGTGGCAGTTTACAGTGGATGAGCAATTGGGATGTGAGTGTCCTGCATAGTGCAGGGAGTTGGACTAGATGACCCAGCAGGTACCTTCCAACTCTATGATTCTATGACTACCAAATGTAGATTAGTTAGATCTATCATATTTCCAATATCCACTTATAGTTGTGAAAGTTGGATGATTAAAAAATCAGACAAGAGAAGAATCTATTAGTTTAAACTCTGGTGCTGGAGAAGGTTTCTGTGTGTTCCATGGACAGCAAAAGTCACGACCTAGGAGATACTACAATGCATAGAATCTGATTTATCACAGGTAGGCAAAATCACAAAACTCCAGTTCACTTACTTTGGCCATATCATGCGATCCAGCTTAGTGGAGAAAGCAATTATGCTAGGATTGGTCAGTGGAAAAAGGAAACCAGGCCAACAAAGAGCGCAGAGATCAACATTTTAGGGTTGTACACCTCAGCAAGGTTCAGCCACTTTGGTGATCACTAAAGCCCGCGGTGGCCAGCACCACATCGTGGAGAGGAGGGGCGGCAGCACTACCCCTCCTCTCCGTGCCACGGCATTGGCCCTGTATATGCTGCTTCGGGCTTCGGTGATCACCAAGGCAGCCGAACCGCACCAAAGCGCACAACCCTGACACCTAGCTCTAAATCCATGACTTGGAAGTAAGTGCCATTGATTTCAACTCTTCCCATGGGAAGCCTAAGAAAAATATAGTTTTTAAAACAGCTTGCAATACAATGCAGAATGGTTTGCTTGCTTGGTTTATTCATTTGGGTTCTAACCACCTTGCGCATGTAGAAATCCTGTATG
Organism: Paroedura picta; assembly: GCF_049243985.1. Lineage (NCBI taxonomy): Eukaryota > Metazoa > Chordata > Lepidosauria > Squamata > Gekkonidae > Paroedura > Paroedura picta. The sequence continues at coordinate 92,345,279 of NC_135374.1, read as the reverse complement.
CCCCAGACTTGTGACACCATTACTGACTTGCGACATCATTACTAGTAATAATTTTTAAGTTTTAAATGGTTTGTGAACCTTTAAAATTTAAAACTTCTGAGTAGCAATGATGCATACAATCAGAAGGTCATCGAGGTCCTACTCATCCCAAAGCACATGCATAACAGTCTATATTGCCTGATAATTACAACAAATACCTTCTCTCCTTGAAAGTAGGGATGACCAACTAGCAGTGCAGAGGCTAGATCTGAGTCACAAAGAAACATTATTGTCCTGTTTAATTTTAATCAAGGTGCAGTACAGGTTATTACTATAGTCATCCTTTTTGTAAAGATCATCCTAGAACATCACGCTGGTATTGGAATTAGAATTTAGTTATACATTTAGGAAAAAATGATATTACCACTGTTTTAATTTGTATGGGAGACTTTGGCAGAAGAAGCACAGCAAGTGCTGTTCAGAATGTAGTCTTCTGTCATCTTTATTACTTGGCCAACAAGCCTTTCAGAAATACAGTCACTAAAATGAATTATAGTACTCAGACACATTTAGTTTAATAGTGTTGTTTCAGTATCCAGGATCAAGTTTCAATAGCTACATATCTTTTAATGCCACATAATCTATACCAGTGGTTCTCAACCTGGGGGTCAGGACCCCTTTGGGGGTCGAACGACCCTTTCATGGGGTCGTGGCAAGGCAAGCAGCTTGGCCGGGGGGGGGGGGTGCCACTGTTGCCGCTCCTCCTGAAGGCACCTGCCAATTTATATACAATTTATAACCCATCCATATACAATCATGAACAATGGATCTTCATGCCATTGGTCAGTTTCAGTTTAATTTCTGTGAAAGAACACTTGCATAATTTTATGGTTGGGGGTCACCACAACATGAGGAACGGTATTAAAGGGTCGTGGCATTAGGAAGGTTGAGAACCACTGCTCTATATTATGTACATTCCCCCATACAACAAAAAAGCTTAAGAATTCTTTCAGGCCATTTTTACCTTGGACAACAGGGCAGCAATTACTGCATCGATGATCCCTTCACAGTAACTACAAAGCAACCAAATGCCGACAGGTTATAGTCTCTTATGTCACCCGGATGCCATGAAGCTTTTGAAGGAATTGCTTGCAAATACACTCAAGGATTTTCAGGTGCCAAAACATTATAACATGCCGATGTAGAGTAATATGGCATGTTCTTAAAGCACATACAGTTATCAAGCAGCATTTCAATAACACTCTAATGCTCAGGAGATACTTCTTGGCGCAGCTCAATATGCGAGAGGGAGAGATCATGGGGGAAAGTGTTGCATTCATTGGCCATGTTCAGTCTCTAGCTCTTGCAAGAGTGAATAATACTGGTTATTCCAGTCTGCTGGTACTAAATAGCATTCAGCAGAAGATTAATGACCAGCTGGAAGGAGGCAGAGAAGAAAGAAGTCAAGCAGGAAGGTCTACTCTGTGAGGGATGGTTATGCAAAGATCCAGTATTGCATTTAGGTGTTAGGGTGCTACTTATGCCTTTAGTACCAGCCCTTGATAATACCACATCTGTACACCTTACTACATATCATGTGCTGTTATATTTTTAGCTATCATTGGCATGTACTTGACATATGCCATTCCATTCAGAAATGTACTTGGGACTTCCTCCTTTTAAAAAGGCAGTCATCTATTACAACATGAGAAGTATTTCCGCAGTGTAAAAAGAAAATCAAAGAGATCAAATAGTAAGCAGTCTTGGGCAATAACTTTTACAGGAATGTGATGCTGGGACTGGAATTTGTGGGAGGGAATGCATAATTACAATCTGGAATATGGAGAATACCTAAGGACAGGAGATTTCTAAAATGTCTACTGGCTGTATTCCAACTATCTGTTTCTCTTACCCATTTGTTCACTATGGTAGAATGCAATGATATTGTTCTTTTTAATATATATAATGAATATTCAACCAATCTTGATGGCATATGCCTAGAGTTCCCAGGTTCCTCATAGCAGCTCGTGGGGGCGGGTGAGCATTCTGGGAGTAGGGAGGCGCACAGGAAATTGACACAACATGCTGATGTCACCCAGAAGTGATGTTGGCATGTCAGTGACATTGGGGTGACACTCTGGCTTTGAGGAAAAAACTCTATGGTAGAATTGGGCCTTTTTTTTTTTTAGTTTTGCCATCAAACCAGAATTACCCAACAATACTGATTTGCCTGTGCCACTCCTGGGTGATGTTAGTACATCATGTTTACTTCCTGCTTCTTCCTTCCCTGTACCTGGTAAGTTCCCCCAGTTTCTGAGAGCCCAAAAATGGGGGAAGAGGCTCAAAACCAATGGGTCTCCAGGCCCCAACTGGGGGACCCAACTGTTGCCTGGTCAACAGAGCTGTACATTTATGCTTGCTGCATTTGAGTGGCTGGCTTCTAGCTCAAGCTACTGACCTTAGAAATCATGAACCGGAGATCCTTTGGACCTAGGCTTAAGTACAGCTGTTTATTGCTCCTGACTCAGAGTTACTTATATTTGCATCTACCAACAGCAAGCTCTTGCATGATCATCATGGTAATCCAGCAGTTCATAGCAAATTTGTTTGTAAATTGTAAGCTGTGGCGGGGCTGTGGCTCACTGGCAGAGCACCTGCTTGGCTTGCAGAAGCTTCCAGGTTCAATCCCTGGCATCACCAGTTATAAGGATCAGGTAGGAAGCAAGGTGAAAGACCTTTGCCTGAGACCCTGGAGGGCTGCTGCTGGGGTAGTCAAACTGCGGCCCTTCAGATATCCATGGACTACAATTCCCATGAGCCCCTGCCAGCAAATGGGCTCATGGGTAGTGTAGTCCATGGACATCTGGAAGGCCGCAGTTTGACTACCCCTGGTGTAGACAATACCGACCATTGGCCAAGGGTCTGAGTCAATATAAGTCCAAACCACAAAGATAAGAGAATGTGCCTTTGAGTACTATACAATCTAGATGATGATAGTATTTGTCAGCTGCATGTTTACAGTTCAGAGGCCACAGAGTTCATGTTTTCAGAGGAAGCGGTGAGGCTAAATAGTTGAATCAATATTCCACAGGCTATATACATAATAGGGCTATTTTTAGAGGCTGGGTATAACGGGGCAGCATTACAACCAGCTCGTTCTGTCAAAAGTGGGGATTTGGTCATATGCTAGTTTTCTTTACAGAACTTTCCCTAGGCTGCACCAATGCACTAGTGTTTCTTCTGCCGTTGCCTTATGGTAATTAACATAAAGCAAAAGAATGTGGCATTTAAAAAAATCAAAACCGTATAGTCCACAATACAAAAATGCATACAAGGCCTTGAGGTTTTTGTTTCTTTTCCTGGTGTGAGAGACTTCTTATGACCAGAGCTTCCCCGGGTTTAGTGCCAGCTTGTTTGCTGGTGTGGAGGTGTGTTTCCAAAATCCGAGGATGCTCAGAATCTCACTGTGCATATAGAGTTCACAGCCAAAGGCCTAAATGACATCAATTTATTGTGTTTCTGTTCTATCCTTTCTGCAAGACGTTTGGAGTAATATGCCTGGGATGTCCCCATTTTATCACAACAGCTCTACTGAGGTAATTTAGTCTGAGTGACTGGTCAGAAGTGGCCCTATGTCTTAGTGAGGCTTTGGACATGTGACTCTCCCATGGTAGGATTGCCTTTGCAGGCAGGAGTAGGGTTGGAAAGCTCAATATAGGGCCTGGTGACCTCCTAGAACTGCAACTAATGTCCAGGCTTAGACATCAGTTCCTCTGGACAAAATGGCTGCCATGGAGGGTGGATTCTATGGCATTATACTCTTCTGAGGTCCTTCCCAAACCGAATTTCCCCAGGACTGTGTATTATTATTACATGCAGACTTACAACCAAGCATGGAAAATCAAAGACAAACTGGATTACCAAACGTTCAATATTTCCATTAGCCACTTATGGCTGTGAAAACTAAATGATGAAGAAATTGGACAGGAGGAGAGTTGATTTGTTTGAACTCTGGTGCTGGAGAAGGTTTCTGTAGATTCCATGGACAGCAAAAGTCATAAACAAGGAAATACCAGAGCGCATAAAGCCTGATTTATCACTGGAAGGTGAAATCACAAATCTTTGGCTCACTGACCTTGGCCATATCATACGATCCAACTCAATGGAGAGAGTAATTATGCTAGGACTGGTCAGTGGTAAAAAGAAACCAGGATGACAAAGAACACAGTGATTACATACAATCAAAAGGGACATCAGCCAGGGCATTACACAATTAATAGAAGTGGTACAAGATGGGAAGACATGGAGACAGCTGAGACATAGGATCGCCCAGAGTTGGGCATGACTGAATGGCTAACATCACCATCATCATACAATTATATTTCACTCTGTGCCATTTCCTCATACAAGTTATGTCCCTCATCACCCTCCATTGCCTAAGCCACAGCACTCTAGGCCTCACCTCATGGCATCATCCAGTCTGGCATGTTATGCTGTGGCCAGAAACCAAGGTGTAAACTGCACAGAGCTTTTATTCCAATCCCAGGTCGATTCAGTCCCTGCCCTCTACACAGAATGCGATTTCCATTTTGATTTTGGGCGATTTAAATTTTCCTTCTGCAGCAAGAAGGATTGATCCAGAGTGATCCTAAATTTATTGTGCAAAATCTTAGAGTGCTTTTAATGCTCAATATTTAAAGAATCGAATTGAGAAAGCAGGCTGTTTTGAATCTGGGCTCTCCTCTGTGGTAGATTGGCCAAAGCTGATCATGTGATCAGCTTGCCTTAAAGGAGAAGCCCCTAATTTCTCTCAACTTCTGTCAGTCTTGGATTCCCCCCCCTCCTCTGCCTTCTTCGATCCTCTCTTCCCCCCCCCTCCAAGAAAAGAGGCTCCCTGCTAGGCTCCTCTCCCCCCCCCTTCAAGAAAAGAAAGAGGATTGGCTCCCCCCCCTTCTAAACTACCCTAACCACGTGCAGAAGAAGAAGAAGAAGAAGAAGAAGAAGAAGAGTTGGTTCTTATATGCTGCTTTTCCCTACCCGAAGGAGGCTCAAAGTGGCTTACAGTCACCTTCCCATTCCTCCCAGAACACTTTTCTATTTCAATGGGGGGGGGGGGAAGGAAGACCCGAGTTCAAATCAATCTGAATTCAACAGGATTGACAACGGAATAAACAAATTAAGTGCAGACTCTGCCCAAATATCCTAACAAACACATCCACCCACAGCTTCTCCCTCAGCATAGAGTTGCTGTAAACTGCCCCATCTTGAGGCCAAAAACAGTACTGAAAAAAAGATTTCAAAGTAAGCAGCTTGGACAGTTTACTCAGAATCCTACTCATATCTATTCAATGTGGCTTACTCCCAATAAAGGGTTCTTAGGACTGTGTTGTTACACTGCCGTGACATGCTGATATGCCTATCGAAGTCAATAGGCACAGAAGAGTATAGCTCTCTTTAGGATGACACTGTAAACACAAGGAGGTTTTTAAAAACGGGTTTGATTTGTGGGGTTGACAATATCTGGTAGCTGGAGCTCTCCCACTATTACAGCTGGTCTCTTGGTGACAGATCAGTTCACCTGGAGTAAATGGCCACTTTAGAAGGTGAACTCTCTGGCATCCGCTGAAGTTTCTTCCTTCCCTTCCTTCCTTCCCGGAGCCCTGCCCTCCTCAGGCTCCAACCAGAAATCTCCAGGTATTTCCCAACCCAAGCTAGCAACTCTATTAATGGGATAGATGGGATTTGAAGTGCTTATGGGACAAACAAGGCCGATGCTTTTCAAAAAGAGTTAGGACTCAGTATCCAGGAGCCCCACAGCAGCTGTGGGAAATGACTATCAAACAAATAAAGCAGAGCCTGTTTGGAGTCCGAATGTCACCACAGGCAGAGGAAGAGCTCCCCCACCCCTGCTGTTTTCTGAGCTGAAACAGCAGTGTGTAAGGGGGGAGTTATTTCTGTTTTTGCTGCTCCACATAGAGTATTCTGTGCATGTACAGCAGCAAGCATCTAGTCTGGCTCTAAGCCTAGCTGGATCATGTCTTTTATTTTCTGTCTTCAGAAAGTTTGCTTCTAATACCTTGTGTCAAAAATATCTAGAAACTGTGGTTTCATTGACAAGCATTACATTTGCTGTGTTGTCCGTGTAAGGCAATTAATATCTTCTGAAGATTCCAAATTTGGTATGGGTAGAATGACTGACTATATCCATGGCCTTTTCTTCTTCTGAAGTGCACAATCTGACGGTGAATATAAAAATACCAAAAGCTGTGAAGAATGTGCTTTAGACGTAATATCTCCACTGGAAGGAAACTGGAAACGGTTTTCAAAAACACCACCCGTGAAAAGATTTTCAGAGACGATCACAGCATAGTAAAAGACATCTTCCTCTTTTATTAGGTTCCCATAATATTCTTACTCTAGTTTGCCCATCCATTTGCATTCAGACATCTTGGGGTATTTGAGTTTGATTTTAGGCTAGAGCAGCCTTTCTCAACTTCTTTACCATTGAGAAACCCCGGAAACATTCTTCAGGGTTCAAGAAACCTCAGAAGTGATTGCCCAAATATGGTTGGGAAGCATAGCTGTGTACACACCTACTTGGGGCCCCTTCCCTTCCCTTCCCTTCTTCTCTTCCCTTCCCTTTCCTTCCCACTCCATCCAACCCCATCAACTCAAATACTTTGGATACCTCATGAGAAGGAAGGACTCCCTGGAGAAGAGCCTAATGCTGGGAGCGATTGAGGGCAAAAGAAGAAGGGGACGACAGAGAATGAGGTGGCTGGATGGAGTGACTGAAGCAGTAGGTGCAAACTTAAATGGACTCCGGGAATGGTAGAGGACAGGAAGGCCTGGAGGATCATTGTCCATGGGGTCGCGATGGGTCGGACACGACTTCGCACCTAACAACAAATATATATATGTGTGTGTGTGTGTGTGTGTGTGTGTATACTCCCACCTATTCGGGAAACCCTTCCAGGGCTGTCAGGAAACCTAGGTTAGAGATTTCTCTACAGGAGAAGAGGAGAAAAGAATGAGTCAGAGGAGTTGCAATGAACAAGTTGTATTCATGCTAACAGGGGCAACTTGGAGTCTGACTACATTTTAGCAGGATATCTCAATGTACTCGATGGTTCTAGTCCAGATTAAGTAATCATGGTGAAATCAAGTTACTTGTGACATAATTCTGATAATTCATTTTGTGATTACAGTAAAATTTTATATTGTTTGAAGAATTATATATTTATATATATTTTCTTTCATTGAAGTGGTGTATTTACTTTGTTACTAATACTATGCACAGATATAGCAGTCAGTTTTGAATACACATGTTTCCCAAAGAATAATTATTGTACAATGCATTGCACATAAGAATCTTAAAAGAATAACTGTTTAAACTGCATTTGTTCAAAGAGATATTTCTCCTAACAATTCAAAGGGCATTTCCGCACATTAGGAAAAATAGTGTTATGTCAGCGGAATGGCAAAGTGCTAAATTTTATCACGCTTCCCAGCCCCTCCTAACCTTTTTGCTGTCTCACCTTTGTCTGCCACCTTTTTGCACATCTCACCCTCCATATCTGTTGCTGGAAACGGCAGAAGAGAGCAACGCGCCTTATACATGTCATGCTTCCACCTGTTAATCAATTCAGGCAACCAATCCCCTTGCTCCATATTCTGGCAGTTTAAAGGTCCTGCGATGCCTGCTAGTTTTTAAAAAAAATCATACTTCTCTGTTGCAATGCCTATGCATATGATCATAGATGCATAGTGCTTTTTGAACGCCACCCCTTATAGGATCATGAGTCCTTTGATAAATAAGAAAATTAATATTGTTCCTAATTTGGGGGGGGGATGAAAATTTGAGTGGTATAGTTTGTGTTAAAACACTGAAAAATATTCTTTTATTTCTGGCAATATTTTCAAATATCGATAAATAAAGGAGACTTCTGTCATTTAGTTGCATCCACAGCATTTCTAAGTTTAATGGGGTTATCATCGTGAAAACAACCATAATTCTAAGTAATCAAAATCTATTCTAAAAACAAACTGATGAAATGAAAGCTTGCTGTCTCCTGAACCTTTGTTAGTAGTTGAATCAATACTATTGTTGTCTGAATGTCTGGATGTTTCTTACTTCCTGTGCCAACGGGAACTTGTCACTCGATTATGCAAATAGTTTTGTCCTACATGCAGCCATGAGTTGATTCATAAAACTGGTTGAACATAGAAATTAATTGAGCTGCACTATAATTAATGTAAATATTTGATGCAGGCTCATCACCATCTCTGCTGCATGCTGAATAAATCTGTTCATCTGTCAGAACAGATGAGATGATGGGAGATCTGGGCTTGCCGCCCTGTAAGGGGAAGAAAGGACTTAACTCTTTCTCTGAGTTGCTTTGCTCACCCAAACAGAACTCTCTATGGGAAGGTAAAAAGTCAAGCACCTTGTCTTTGGCTGCCTTTTAAAAATCTGACTGCTAATAATAGAGTGTCTGTTTGTGTCTTTGGTTTAAATTGCCAAGCCTGCAGCTGGGGATGTGGTGAGAGAGTTAAATGTCTTCTTCCTCTCAGTATGGCCCCCTAGTCCAAATCTCTCTCTCTCTCTCTCTCTCTCTCTCTCTCTCTCTCTCTCTCTCTCTCTTTACCATCAAAATCACAACTGACTTACAGTGACCCTGTGGGGATTATCAAGGCAACTGACATTCAGAGGCGGTTTGCCCTTGCCTGCCTCAGTGGCATGACCCTTGTGTTCCTTGGAAGCCTCCCATCCAAATACTATGCAAGGCTGATCCTGCTTAGCTTCCAATATCTGACAAGATGGGTAGGATAGTAGAAGAAGAGTTGGTTTTTATACATGAAGGAGTTTCAAAGTGACTTACAATCACCTTCCCTTCCTCTCTCTGCAACACACACCCTGTGAGGTAGGTGAGGCTAAGAGAGTTCTGACAGGACTGCTGGGTCAGAGCAACACTGTCGGGCCTGTGACGAGTCCAAGGTCACCCAGCTGTGTCAAATCTGGCGAGTCATCACTCTTAACCACTACACCACATTTTAAAATGTTTGTAAGATCAGTCCATGGATTTACCTTGTCTAGATTAACCCTGATTAGTTCTCTCTGAACTGACATACTTGTGTCTGAACTGTATCACCTCAGATCGCTGGTGTATGTATATCCAGTACTTTTCTGTACTATACTCTGTTTCTCTCCATGTCAAGAACTAGCACACCATGAGGGAAGATTCTGCACTCTCTTTCTCCTTCACTAGGCCCAGCTGTGCAGAAATAATTATGAGAGAGGAAGAGAGGGCTGCTAGCAATTCTACTCGAGTCCAATCCCCTGGAAACCAGTGGGCTAACTCTTCATAGGTTATATTGCAACTCACTCAAATCTGTTGTTAATTCCAGTGAGGATTTTGTGGTACATTCGAGAGACTGACCATGTTGCTGCCAGGACAAAGAACAGTACTGCATTGTGTAAAAAAAACAAAATAAACCAAAAACATTACATGTTACCTTAAAGATTAACACATTTATTGTGACATGCTGTAAACATACAATTCCAAGCTCTCTTAATCAAAGACACAAACCTGACAAAGTAAGTGCTGACTCAAGTATTCAAGCAGGGCTGATTGGCTAGACTCTACAGCTTAAGGTAGCTATTTCTAAAAGACAAATCTTTATGTTAAGGTGCACTGGAAGAACAGGTGGGATGCTAGAATCAGTATGATAAAGGAATAGCAGGCAAAGATTTTTATGGGACTTAAATTAGGAAGGGGCAGTTTATAAATCTAATTATTATTATTATTAATAAGACATTTCCTAGTGATGCTTTGCAGAAAGGGGAAAGATCAAGATGGGTAGCCATGTTAGTCTGTCTGTAGCCTCAGAAAAGAGCAAGAGTCCAGCAGCTCCTTAAAGATTAACCAAATTTGTGGCAGCGTATGAGCCTTCATGAGTCACTGATCACTTCTTCAGAAAGGTTAATGGTGAACAGCTGCCAGTAATCCAAGTTTGAACCATGTACGGATTTATGCTGGGTTACTAAAACAATTGCACAAGATGTTCCTGCATCATTTTATATGCATCCCACTCTTTAATCGAGGACCAGTAACAGCTGATATTTGAGTTGCAGAAAGTTATGACAGCTAGGAACACCTTACAGACCAATGAGATTTAGGGGATATAAACCTTTGAGAGTTAAAGCTCCCTTCATCAAATCTCTGATTCTTGGAAGGGTATAGCCAATTGATCTTCGTAGTATTATTGCCTTTTTCTGTGACTCTGGTCTTCTCATGATGTGACATAAGTACAGTAGCTTCAAATGGGTTGTTTACATTGGACCTGAATCTAGCGGTTCTACGGACTGACACAGCTACCTTCTGAACTAAATGTATAATTAAGCAGTAGTATCCATTAAGTACTGTTTAACTGCGTATTTCCAGTGATGTTTATGGGCATTCTTATACTGGCTCTTAGTTTGTCTCTTGCTCAGAATTACAAAAAATTGCTGACCCTTTCAGCCTCCTCAAAATCCTGCGTTGTTCTACTAAAGTACTTTTCACAATATGAATTAATGCCACAAGGTGGAGCTTTCCATCAACTGATAGTTCTGTTGCCTGGAACAAGGTCGGAACTAAAGCTCTTAAGGTTTATGTTGAACAAATAACGCAGCGAACCTGTAAACAGGCAAAACAACTTCAGTTTATATTTTATTTACGGTGTGTCAACAGGAACACTACCAAGAGTCTTGTGGCATCTTCAGGATCTTCATCCCACTAAAGATATGCTTCTTGTTTTATAGAACATGTAGTCCGTAGCTGGAATGCAGTACATGGCTTTTGTGGGAAAGTGAATCATGTGTTCAAAGCTATCCCATTGCCGTCAGCAGGACTTAATAATGCTCAAATTAGCAGGATCATGTCCTACTAATTGTGGCTGCTGTTTGAAAAGACATTCAGAGCCTTTCAGATTTGCTGTTGTTCCTTGCTCAGCACAATCCATACTTCTCTTTGATTATCAAATTAAAAAAAAGAGTTTTGCAAATTTATCTTTACAGCGACCATAAGGCTTCTGTTTGTTTTTGCTGTGACAGAATTATATAGCTTTTTGAAAAGGAAGAAACCATAGAAACTCCAGCACTTTCTATGTTAGTTTGCACTCCTAGGTGTAGTCTGCACAGGGCTTTTTACCCACTCCCAGATTGACTAAATCTCAGAAGTCTACACTGAATTTGATTTCTATTTTGATTTTGGGCGCTTTACATTTTCCCTCTGCAACATGCATGATTGATTCGTGGTGACCCTACCTTTCCCCCGTGATATCCTGGAGCGGATATAAGCCTTGATATTTCAAAAACCGCCATGAGTAAATATGCAGATTTTTGCTTTTTTTTTAATTAACTCACTGCTCTGTACCTTGGAGCAAAGCATAGGTGTGGAGTCTCTTCTGTCAGAATAAGTCTCTGGATGTAATTCAGTGTGGCTAAGGATCCACTTGTGATTTGAAGTGGAATTTTCCCTAGGGATAGCATTGGGGGTGGGGACTTCAGGCTGATGTGAGAAGAGGAAGTTGTACTCTGTATGCAAAACTCCTTGTACCTGCAGAAATATTCTGGTGGATCTTTCATCTTCTGAGAAATTTCATTTTTATGCTGCTTCAGAGCTCATTAAATTCCTACGAATCGTATTAAAAACTACATATTTATATCCTGCATTGCCATGAAGCCCAAGGTGGCTTATGAAATAATGTGCCTATCTGGTTATGATTACACAGAGGGAGAATTACTCTGCACATCCTCAGGAGCATCACCAGTCTGAAAGGCCTAGTCCAGAGATTCCCAACAACATGACCTTTGGATTCTAGGTCCCAATGCTGGTATTTGAAATCCAGAATCTGGCTTTGGTGAAATTCAGCAGTTAAGATGATTTTTCTGATAGTCCTAGCTATGATATACATATTACATACAGCTAGTATGTACAGATCTATACATTTTTCCCAGTGAAACTGGAATAGCAGCATCTAGATTAGCTGATAGGAATGACTTCTTCATGGCCAGAGGGAGTAACTAAGAGATGCATTTGTGCCTTTATTAAGAGCACAAGTTGATGGGTCTAATCTGAGAGGCTGGATTTTTAATAGTGATGCCATATTGGATAGACAAACAATAATAAAATCTAATTCTTCCCTGTTGTTTAAAGTATTCAAAACGTCCATCTCAGATCTGACTATTTAGCAACCATTTCTGTGTCAAAACTTCGAACGGCTTTTGCTCATTTACGCTTTGAAGCTATGCCATCAGCCCTACTCTCAGGCCATTTTTTTGGTGTACCTTTTGTCCTTCACCTATGTATTTGTGGAGAACCTGCTGTTGAAGACCTCTATCATTATGTTTTGGATTGTCCACTATACCTGGAGCCGAGAACCAAATATATTGAGAGATTTTTGAATGGTCAGAACTTCCCTGCAAATTTAGACAAAATGGTATTTTTATTATCGGTTACCAACCCCCTAATCAGTTATAATGTCTCATTATTTGCACTAGCAGCAAGGAAAATTCAAGCCAAATTTACGCCACCAGAGAGCTAGAGACCCAAATTCTTATCGTCTTTCATTATCTATGGACCACTGCATATATTGTTTTAATTGTTTAATTGCTTTTTTGATATCAACCACTATGATATTGCTAACATTTTAATGGCCTATGGCTGGAAACAATAAAGTCTTATACACATACACACATCTGTGCCTGTTATCAATACATAGTTGACTGCTGCAAGGAAGGCGATATAGGTCAATGACATCTTCTCTGTGTTCAGAAGATCCCAGGTTCAACTCCTAGCAGCTCTCATTAAAAGGGCCAGGTAGCAGGTGATTTGAAGGCTCTTCAGCTGGACTCTGGGAGAGCCACCGCTAGTCACAGTAGAAAATACCAATAGGCCAGTGGATGGATTCATTATAACAAAAACAGCATCCAATGACACCTTTAAGACCAACAAAGATTTATTCAAGGTGTGAGCTTTCGAGTGCATGCTGTTTTTGTTGTGATACTTTAGACCAACACAACTACCCACTTGAACCTGACTCCTTATAAGACAGCTTTGTGTGTTTGCCTGGCAACATGTGGCTGTTGGGTGTTTGCTGAGAGCTTCAGCATATGTAGTTTTCATGCAACCAGCCGGTTTAAATGTTCATTGCAAATGTTTGTAGAAATAATCCTAGGCGATCCAAAACACAGAGGGCTGTGAGTGTCCTGTTCCATTTACACTGGTCTTAATTAAGTGCTTCGTTCTAGTTTGGTAAAAATGACAGCAGCACAATGGGGGAATTTGCCTTACCATTCTGCTCCACAGCTTTCAGGACTTTATCTTGGCACTGCACTGGGCTCCCAGGGCTGCCCTGGTAAGCTTTGCCTCTCATTGACCATTTATGCACTGGAGGTTTCATGCTGGGCTGCAGGCTGGAGTTTTAGTCGTGGCAGGTTGCCCCACCTCTTCCTGCACCCACACAGGGGAGCATTTGGCCCAGTGTGCCTTATCCGTCCCCGATTTGTGCATCTGCACGGAAGCTGGGGCAGTGAAGTTCCCAGTGCGTAAATGGTCATTAAGCCCATGTTTATGAGAGGTAAATTAGTGAGAACGGAAGGCACCTTTATCCTCCTAGAGGTTTCCATTGCAAGGATGGCTTGCTAATCTATGTCTTCACAAAAGAATGTGAAACCAACACCTTCTTTAATGTCCCAGGAACAACATGTCCTGTGTGACGTCTTCCATTCAGTGTTCCTGTTCTGTTTCACCTAAGCTTTTATGGATGTAGATGTCATTTCTGCTCTTTCATGAAGGGAGATTCTTCTATCTCTTCTGACAGTGATCTTGAAGAGAGTGTATGTAATCTTGAACATTTTGAACAAACAAATGAAACATTTTTTTGCACTTGAAAGAAATCTCTCTCTCTCTCTCTCTCTCTCTCTCTCTGTATATCCAGTTCTACAGATGTGTATGATTAAAACATTCATTCATACTTATAAAACAAGGAGGATGGGGCAACAGTGTTTCCCTATATGAATGATCAGCAAAGCATCTTTTTGAAAGATACTAATGTTTTCCTTGCCAAATGTGGGATATGTGATGGGGTATATTTATATATTTGCAGCAAGAATAGACACAGAGGTAGCCTTGGATATAACTGATTGGATTATTATATTTTAGACACTCACAGCCTGCTTCTCTACAAGTACAGAGTGGCTTGAAAAGGTAATGCTGATTCCTCTTCTGTTCCATATACTAAAAATAGGAGTGCTCTTCAAGAACAGCCCTAAAAGAACTGTGACTAGCCCAAGGTCACCCAGCGAGCTGCATGTGGAGGAGTGGGGAATCAAACCTAGTTTTCTAGATTAGAAGCCACTGCTCTATACCATCCTAGCCCTCGTTATCCCTCTCCCCTGTATTTCAGAATATTTTTGGTTATTCCTCAGGTATGTTCTTGGTACCATGATGTATAACTATTCAGCAACGCTTGAAGCTTGAAGCAGCCAGGGAGGAGGATGAGGAGCCGCAGCCTGGTACCAACTGATCTACGGACCGGTCCCGGTCCCCGGACCGGGGGTTGGGGACCACTGATTTATATGTTCTAATTGATGTATACCACCCTGAGGGGTAAAATATGTCTATAGTAGCCATTTCCTCTCTGCCTGATTCTGTCATACTCCTATCACCGCTAATAATTGCCGGACTTTGGTTTATCTCTCTATATTTGTATTGTTCACCGAAAATTATTGTCTTTGGCCCAGGACAATATCTGTTTGATTGTCACGACTAACTAACAGAGAAAGGTTATTCCCATTGTTGACTAGTATGGAGAGCCATAATAATAAATTGGGAGGGAAGGTGGCATGGTATAGCCTGAGCTCATCAGAGCTTGGAAGCTAAGCAAGATTGATATTTGGAAGGGAGATGACCAAAAAAGACTCTAAAGAGGAAGGGACTAGCAAACCACCTCTGCTTTTCACTTGCCTTGAAAGCCCCTTGATGGGTCACCATAAGTCGGTTGTGACTAGATGACACTTGATGCACACACACACCACACGGACAAATAAATAAAATTTAAATTCCCATATTCAGGAGAACACCATTGCACCACATCATTAAAAAAAAAGATAAACTGTATTACAATTTACAAAGAAGCCAAACATATCTCATTCAAAATATGCAACTTGGATAAGAATAGTTCATTAACAAATGATCACATTACACAAATCCTGACATAGAAGAAGAATTACAAAACTCTCTGTAATGTTCATGGTAGAATCCATTTCCAGATGACTGTGGTGTGGCTGAATCGAGCCATGAAGAAATCCCATCAGCAAAATGCTGCTCCATTTCAGCCAGTGGCTGAAATGTGCATTTCAGCCTATCTCCAGCAGTTAGTGTGCCATGCAAAAACTAAAAAGGCAGTTTAAAATGTGTTTGATCAATGTATCTGACAATTAGGGGCAGCTCCAGATTTGCAAGGGCTGGGCAGAGAGTTCCCAAGGACCTCCTTCCCACCCACTGACTCATGTCACTCACTACCTGTCTGGGCTCACAAGCCATCTCACTACCCATGTTCATGGCCATCTGCACTGCAATGCCCACAACCCTTTCCCTAATGGCACTGGGTAATGTATGCCACTGGACACATGGGTAACAAAGCACTCACAAGTGAGCAGGCAGGGAAATGGCACATTGCATGGGTGGGCCACAGGGCCCCCTGCGAGAAGACCTGGGCCGGGCAGCTGCCCCATGTGAGGTCATGTGGGCTAAGACAACCTCACCCTCTTCCCTCCCTCGGCTGCACAATTCTTCTTCCATTTTTCCCCTCCCTTTCAAACTTAGCAGTCCTTTTATCTACTGTCTTCTCTCTGAAGATCTATGGCTGTCACACCCAGTCACATTATAATATTTTTATGACAAAGCTCCTGAACTTAAGGGAAGAGGCAAGATTATCCCTTTAAGTAAATCACTCAAATGGCACACAAGAGGTTTTATTACATTCAAAATTAAAATATTTTATTCGACACAGAGGGGAAAAGGACAGCTGAAATGAGGGGTAAATTATCTGAGGTAAATCAGTAAGAAGTCTTGAGGTAACAATATTTTTACAAACTACAGTTCATGTTTCCAGCAACTGTGAGTTTCAAACTTTTAACACAGTCACAGAATCTTTGAGATGAGAGGATTTTGTTTCAGTGTTTCCTAAATATTGCAGTACACTTTCTTGAGTTTAACTAACTCTTCAGGTTACCCAAGACAAGTATGCACTACCAAGCATCCAAATACTTTCTTTGAGCTCACCAGGGATCACTCCACTCGTTAGAGTTATTTCCCTTTCAACTGGGCAGGGAATCTCTTCTCTGTCTAGGAGGCCTATCCCTTTTATTGGCCAAATTGGGGTTTTCACTGATCCATCTCCTTGCCAACTTTCCCAGTCCTCATTCAGTGTTAAACTGTTCTCAGTTAGGGCTAAACTGTTCCAGCCCTCAGTCAGATATAAAACTGATGCCCATTCCGCACAAGTTAAATGTAGCAGGAGTGTGGCAAATTGTAAATGCTACTAATTTGCAGTTACGCATGACGTCGCACACAATCTGCCACACTCCTGAAACAGACCCACAAAAAGCACTTTGTTGTAGTGCTTCCAGGGAAATCACCAAAAGTGGATTCACCCTCTGGAAAGCGCTACACTCTTGCAAACAATCTGCAACAGTTTTGAAAAAGTTCTGTGCGTTTCAGCAAAGTCCCTCCCCCTGGCTCTCTCCTCTGAACTTCCAGCGAAGCGATTACCTTTTTTTTTTTCTCTGAGCGAGCGGAGAGCAATGAGCCGGCAAGCCTTCATTCACCCAGCGAGGCTTCTCCAGCTGCAGTCCCTCCACAGAGCTGCTTTAAAGCTCCCCTAAGTCACCAAGCACAACACAGCCCCGTTTGCAAGTTCCCTTTATTTTCGGCCAAAAATCGCGCCCGTGCACAGGGGGGGGGGTTTCACTCGGGAGAGCGTGGCAACGATGAATCGGCAGCTCACACGCCAGCTGCCAGCTAGATGAGTCTCTACGTTAGGAGGAAGCAAGGACTCAAGGCATATTCGTTGCAACGTGTGTTTTGCTTTTTTTTAAAAACTGTTCTTAAAGGGAAAGGGGCTTTTCCGGAGCATGATAACAACCGCCCATTGGCTGTTTGTTTGATTGATGGCCAGAGGCAGGACAAAGCACGGAAAAAATCGCTTCCTTTCTAGCGATTTTTGGCAAGACCAGAAACCTGTGGGAAACGATTGAAATGCTACTGGATTCCACTACAAAGGCAGGTATGCGTTACGCCGAATTCCACTATTTTAAATTCCGTTATTTCTTTCTGCAAGCAATTTGCCACATTGATCCTTGTGCGGAATGGGCCTGAGTTCTCTTCATCAGTCAGTTCCTACGTTTTCCTGATCAACTGACACTAACCACTAACCCTTTGAGCAGCCTGTCACTCAAGGCTCTCTGGCTTTGTGAGGCATTAAACCTTCACCATCCTTCATTTGTTTATATAGCAGTTATGACCTTTTAAAGTGCAGTCCGTCACACCAGCCTTGCTGGCCATGTAGAAAGCTGATTTCACCTGACCTTTCATTGCCCACAATAACACCCGAGCCAATGGCTAGTAAGAACAGCAGCAAGAAGAGTTGGTTCTTATATGCCGCTTTTCTCTACCCGAAGGAATCTCAAAGCAGCTTACAATCCCCTTCCCTTTCCTCTCCTCATAACAGACACCCTATGAGATAGGTGAGGCTGGGAGAGCCCTGAAATTACTGCTCAGTCAGAACAGCTTTATCAGTGCTGTGGCTCAGCAGTCCCCAACCTTTTCTAGGTTGAGGACTGCTTCCGGGGGTGGGGGAGAGGCAGCGGCCCGGGCACTGCACATGTGCAGCAGCGCTGCACAAACGCACATGCGCGGAACTGCCATGCATGCATGTTCATGCCCCGGCAGCCACAAACGGATTACAATACCTATTCTGTGCAACTATTTGTTACAATATCCCTCCTGATTTGGATTATGATTCAAAGTAATGGAAGTAATAGAAGCGCTGGATTATTATCATACTGACTGAGGCAAGCATTGTTGTAATAAACATGCAAGCGTTATTAACTTTCCAAATATAAGAAAGATGCAGCTGAAGTTATGCACTTTTAGGTTTCCATTAATTTTAATGGGATTTTAAGTACACATGTACTTAGGTCTTCCATTAAAATCACATAGAACTGAAGTTGCTTAATTGAATTTAGATGGTGCCCTGTATTTGTCAGCTTTACAAATAAATGCGATATAAAATAATTTAATGTTATGAACCCAGGAAGGCTGTGTGGGTTAAACCCCTTTGGTGGGTTTAATCATTTCTGTGGAATAACTGGCAGCGTTACATTTTCTTGTAAAAGTTTTTTAAAGGGGGGAAGGATCTAAAAACCAGGAAGCACATAAAATACTTGAAGACCAAAGTAGTAAACATTAGTTCTTCTACCTGGAGGGCCAAATCAAACAAAATTTATCCTTTAAAGCTCACCAAATGTGTTTCAGACCAACTTCCCATTCTGAAAGTCACCTTCCCTCAGGGCAGTTTCAAAACTCGGGCTACTTGTTAGCATCAAGTTTCATTTTATAGTACAGAATTCTCTTACTGTGGTCTTGACCTTAATATGAGCCCTGCCTTACATCCTTCTGGTGTGTTCACATTACAGAAGTGCGTACAGCTAACTGGGCTACTTTTGGCTCCTAAGTCAGTCTTACTCCCTTTTAGCCAAAAAAATACTGGAGAAAGGTAGATTCTCTCCTAAAATACTCCCTAGTAATTTTTGCCAGGGGTTGCCGGTGCCAATAGTTACAGCTGATCTCCAGATTATAGACCAAAGAAAATGGCTGCTTTGGAGGGTAGACTGTATGACCTTATGTCCCACTGAGATTTCTCCCCTTTATAAGCCCTGCCTTCCATGGACTCTACCCTCAAATCTCCAATAATTTCGCCATCCACAGCTAGCAGTCCTGCTTTGCTCCAGTTGTTGTGCGTAATTCTGATGGTTCTGCTCCCATGTGCTTCTTCAGTTGCTTGAAGGCCCAGTTCTGGTAATTCCAGGCAATTCCACAATCCGGCGCTGCTGTACTTACCACACCAATAATAATAAGCTACAAACAAAATGATAAGCCTGCACAGGCATGCAAGTGAAAGTAATGAAAGCCTGAGAAAAAGGTACCTTAGTAGCAGATTTGATCACTAAGATTTAAACATTTCCAATAGCATTTTTGAAAATAATAATAATAATGAATGCTCATTGAGGATGCAACTGTATCCTTTTTTTTTATCAATAAGCATCTCATCATTTAAATTACGGAATTTATTTTAAAAAACAAATTTAGGAGACCTTTGCTGCATAAGTACATGTTTATAAGGTTCTGGAGCATTTCTATCTTCCCCACAGCTCTCTTATTCACCTATAGCGAGTTTCTACTTTTTGTTTTATATTATCAGTATTCATGGACCACTATTTCCAAAGCAATTTTTAAAAACTCCAATTCAAACAGTGTTCTCATATAACCTCTGACATCTCCCTTTTGAGTTGCTGAAAAGTGGCCGTGCACAAAGTATTCCTGGGAGTTGTCTGCTATAACAACATATTTGAATGAGTAAGCATACAGTCCACGCTCAGAACATTCGCCTCCCTTCTGCAATATATTCAGAATTTTGCACATAACGATTTTTGTCAGAGGTGAACTTCTTTATTTATTTAAGCACTTATATCCTACTTTTGGGCCCTTCTTTGACATGATGGAGGAGGACCATTAAACTGTAAGGAAGTAAAAACTGCACTGCTTCTCCTCTCCCAAAAGTTTATTGTGCCACATTCTGTATCTCAAAAACAAAGTGCCAACTGTCCCTAAGGAAGGTCACTAGCTTGGCATCAAAGCAACAATCATGGGTTAAACAACTGCATTTTTTTAAAAGAGTGAATGAAATTTAAAGTGAAATCTGTGACTGTCAAGGTAAGAATATTTTAAGTGGGTCTATATGGAATGGGCTAACAGAGCCATTCAAGACAACTTCTTCACTCAGCCAACCTAGGTAGCAATGAAAAGTTGAACTAATTAGCTTAATCACCGGGGGGGGGGTTCAGAATGTTGCACAGCCTTGAGCCCCCACTCTGCCAGCTCATTGACACCTCCAGGGCTGCCTGACAGGAAGTGAGCCAACACAAACTTAACAGAGGGCTCCCCATCCAGGTCCCAGTCTGCACACATTGGATAATGCACTTTCAACGTGCTTTTGCAGCTGGATTTTCCTGTGCGGAACAGGAAAATCTACTTCTAAAGTGCAGTGAAAGTGCTTTATCTTACATGTGCAGAATGGGCCCAGTCACTGTCTGGCAATGGCATAGGTGAGGAGGGTAGAGGTAGGGTTGTGCAATCCGGCAGCTAGCCGTTTGCGCCCGGCGCTGAGTGCGCCGGGTGCGAACGGCCACTTTGGCTGCCGAATTGTATAACCCTAGTGGAGAGGCTGTCCCACCACACCTCCTGTTCAGCTCATGCTGGCTCCCGTTCTGTCAGGCACTTCTGGCAGTGACAGGCAGTGTGACGGCATGAGGTGAGCCTGAGGAGTCAGGGCCCTTCTCACAGGTGATCAAAGTGCTCCAGAGTGAAAGGAGAGACCTCATCTCACTGCTCAACAGCCTTCTGTTGTGAGCCAATCTGGAGTTGACAATCCTGAGCACGCCAGCCTCCAGTGCAAGGCCAGGGCTGCTGCTCCAGTGGCCCCATGGTTTAAGGCCACCTCTGAACCTTAATAATTAATTGTCTAATTATTTTTAAAGTGAAATGTGACTCACTCTCCCATTAAGGTCAATGAGATTTAATAATGCTTAACCTAGGCCGCACTGTTGTCCTAATTATTATATCTATAAGAGTTGCCATTCTTGAACCACAGATTTGCAATAATAATAATAATAATTTTATTTGTATAACCTGTCCTTCCCTTGAAGACTCAGGACGGGTTACACCAACATTAAAAACATTCAAAAATAAAAACATTTCCAATTACTCTCAGATAAAGTGAATGAAGTTTGAGTCCAGTGGCTACCCACCAGAATCTGTCTCAGATTTGAGATTTTAGCTGAGGCTAGTTGTCATGAGAGATAAAATCCATAACGGAACACTGACTATCCTCGTGTGGTTTACGTTATGGTTTAATGCTGCGATAAAGTGAATCAGTGGCTGAAGGGTTATACCCTTGGGGCTTTTATTTCAGTCATTCAAGCTGTTTTAGCTATCAAGCTTAATTGTATCGATGGCTCGAACCACCACAGGTTTAAAAGACAGTGTTAACGGTCCTTCGCTGTAGCTCTCTACTATGTATTTTTCCAAGCCTACTAATCTACCTTTCCTCTCATTCCCTGCACTAGCCTGACATTTTTCAGTTTCACTCCTTTCAGGGCCAGATACATTATTTGATGATTGTATCTGGTACTTGCCAGAACTAAGCGTGTTCTTCTGGTTGGAAGGAGAAGTCTTGTTCATTGAATCAGCATCGTTTATATGTTCGCCTTCCTTCATCTGTGATAAGGTGTCATGACTCAGAAGTGAAATTGGGCCTTTCTCAGTGTTGCTCAACAAGCCCTTCTTTCCAGAAGTTTTTTTCTTAGGCAAGGCCAATGCCTCTGAGGAGGGCAAACCATACTTCTCAGAATTAGGATGTCTGTGCTTTTTGTCTCCAACGCTAGCTTGAAGCTTGACGTGATCCTTTGAAGGCTGTAGTTGCTGCTGCTTCTCCAGTTTGACATCTGATGAGGGTGGCTTGAAGTTCTTAGAATGCCATAAAGTCTGTTTGTCATCTTTAGCAATAGCCTTGGCATTTCCAGAGTCGCTTAAGGTTTGTTTCTGCGGCTTCTTTGCGGCAGGATTTAGTTGCTTAAGCTTCAGTTCATATGATGGAATTTCATCTTTTTTAAGGTCCTCCAGAGCATTCTGGTCTCTCTCAGTGTTTTTGGGAAGTCCCTTTTTAAAAGAAAACTGGTTTTGTTTCTTCCTTGTTATATTTTCAGACTTCTCTCTATCACCAGAGGATGGTGTTGTCTTGTTAGTAAATTTATCCTGATGGTTTTTTTCTTCCAGTTTCTTTGGTCCCTTGGGAGATGATGCTTGATATTTTCCAGTATTTTCATCTCCTTTAGTAGCACATCCATGTTTCACTGGCTCGTTGGGTGGCATTTGGTATTTTAAGTTATCTGGGGAATGTACAAGTCCTTGATCATTAACTTTATGCTTTAACAGAGGTAAATGCTGTGGCTCTAAACTTGGAGAGAGGTTTGTTTTTGCTGTATCCTCAACATCCTTTGTAACGTCACTTTTGATAGATGTCTGGTGTGACCTGGAGTAAGACACTGTCTTCTTACCTCCTATCAATGTCTTGTCTCCTGGTCTCTCATATTCTTGCTCTTTTCTGTCAGCAGACAAGGGAATGAAATGCTTGACTGTTTTCTGCAGATCTCTTCTTCCTGAAGCACCACTGTCTCTCTTCAGCATAATCATTTCATTTTGGGAGGGAAGATTTCTTTCCTCTGACTTGTCTTCTGTCAGATTTCTTTCTTGCTTCCCAGGTTCTTTTCCAGAGGGCATTGGCTGCTTCTTGGTATTGCAGAAGGGGTTTGCTTCTCTTGCAGCATTGTTTTCAGGCTTCCTAAAGTCCCCTGAGGAGGGTGGTTGGCATTTCAGAGTCTGGTCCTTGGTATGCTTGCCTTCTGCTGCATTATTTGGTGCCATATATGTTGTTTTGTTTTCGCTTCCAGTAATACCAAGAGACTTTAAGGGTTTGTTAGGTGAAGACGAGTAGTGTTTGTCAGAATTCTGGCTGGGCACCTTATCTTCTCTAACAGAGATTTCATTCTTTATTGGCTCATTTGATGGGGGTCTTTGGAGGTCCTCAGCATTGTCCCAAGGTCTACTGACTTCTGCAATATTGCCTCCAGGCCTTGCTGAATGGTCTAATGAGGGGGGATGAGATTTTTCAGACTCAGGCCAGGGATTATGTTCTGGAATTTGGGTTTTGTGAGTGACAAGTTCTTCTAAAAGCATTTGAGAGGCATCTATTTGGCTCAAACTGCTCTTTTCATTATTGTTTACAGAGTCGGTCATTTTGTTAACTAAGCATGTGTTGGCCTTGCCAATATTTTCTTCTGCTGTAGCCGAGTTGTGTTTCACTAAATCACTAGACAAAGGGGAATTATGCTTTTCAGAATCATTATCTGCATGGCTTCTGCTTGGAGTGGAGGCTTGAGTCACCTGATTTGTGCTCCGGACTGATATATTTGGATTAGAATTATCCAAGTTGTTTTGATGACTGATCAATGGATGGAGTTGTGGCTTTGGGGGCAATTGCTCACTTTCTATTTGGCTATCAGGGATCTTTCCTTGGTTTCCCTCCAGACTTGTCTCTTTCCCTTTTATTTTGGTTATCCGTTCAGTTGTTGGGACAGTACTGTTGGAAAATGTTTCTTCTTTCTTAGGCAGTTTCTCTCCTTTTTGAACTACACCGTAATACGTGCTCCCAACATCTTGTGCATTCCCCTGACTTCGTTTTAGGGGAGGTATTTTGTCAGCAGCTGCTGGTTCAGCACTTGATGGTAGGTCATCAGTTGGAGACTCTTTGCTACAAGATGCCTGAGCTACAGGAGGGCAAAATGGAGGAATATTTTCCAATGCTTTCTGTTCAGGGAAACATTTTTGGCTGGCAAAGGGGTGATCTTTTATAGGCTCTCTGAATTCTATTTCTGTCTCCTGTGGACTGAACATGCCCTCTGGTATGCCAGGAATCCCATCCCCCTTAATATCCTGCTGACTGTGTCTAGCATTAGGCCCTTCTGTTGAATTAGAAGAGTCACAGGTAGGAGATAAGTTTTCTTTGTTAATAATTTGTCCGGCATTTTTATCCGTGGAGCCAGAAAATGCATTAGACACCACTGGTATGACACTCTTTCTGTAGCCTACACTGTTTTTAGACATGGTAGGGAAGATGCTCTCTGCGAAGGGTTCATTGCCGCATAAAGGTGGGCAGCTGTCCAGAATAGGACCTGGGCTTGCTGACACTACGTCCATCTCAACTATGTCCTTTCTATCAGTCACAACCTTGGGCATTTCATGATGCTTGTTTTGCAACTGTCCTTTCCATTGTCCATGCGCCAGGCCTTCTGGCATCCTATTCTCATCAGGATGAACGTCACATGTGTTCCGGGAATCCCTTGTCCCCCCCTCTTCAGTGCTGTGATCACAAGACTGGATGGTGCACTTGGCATTGGTGGTCCAACTCCACGGGTGACCGATTTCAGTAGCAACGTGGAATTTAGGGAGGGGGACAGTTGAACATACCAAATGTTGACGTTCAAGGCTATCGACACTTGGTGCTGTCCTCAGGTCTGTCCGTAGCCCTCTGATTTCTGCATGGTGAATGGCTTTTGTCTTTAGGGGGGTTTTGTTCTTTTTCTTCCCATTGCACGGCAGCAACGCTTTCACTTCAATGGCTGAACAAATGTTACTGGTTTGTTCAAACTTTTCTTTCAGTTTGGACATGACAAATTTTCTGTTGATTATTTTGGGCAGGTTATTGTCTGGTGCTTTCTTTTGAGGGGTCAGCTGCTTTTCCTTAGCTTCTTTTTCCTCAGCAGCTAGAAATTTCTTCAGAATGTTTTTCACAGTATTTTTACCACATTTGACTTTCTCTTGAGGCGTTATTTTTGGGCTTTCTTCTGTTAAGGAACTTCTGTCTAGCTTGTTTACAATGGAATTTAGACCATTTCTGTTGGCAGGTTGCTTTTCTTTGATGATAAGTTTGCCAACCTCCCTTGCCCTCTTTCTGTAAGGTTCCCGGTTACTGTTCATAAACCTTGACTGCAGAAGTTGAAATTTTGTAGGGCGAATGCCATTGGTTGCACCTTGGCATTTGCGCTTCAAATTCATCTTACTTTCTATGTCTTCTAGCCATTTCACCTTCTTACTCTGAACCTGTGGGTGGCTGGATGTGAGATCTGTGAGGTACAGCAGTAGACTGCTGAGGACAGCAAATGCACCTAGTTCAGTCGACATCTTACTGATCTTCTTCTTCAGTGCTATGGGATCGATCAGCACGCTATCACTGCAAAACTTTGTACCTTTTCTGCTTCTGTATAAAAGAAAAATGCCTGTTTTGAAGCCATCAGCATTGTTTTTACTTCCTTACTCTGTTAAAATACGTAATTATGAACACTTATCCAGTGCAAAAGTATAATAATCATGTTAGAGGCCATCACCAACCAGTTTTTACTGGTTCTTGCCCAGTCTTATCCACCATCCATGGAAAGTATGTACAGTATAGGCATGGTACATCTTTAATTACAAAAAAATCCTGAAAAAGCACACACCCCTGCAGAAATTTCCCAGAGCCTTGGTCCCTTAGCATCATATTACTGAACCATTGTACTTCACATTTTGTAAAGGCCTATGGCTATATACAAATAAAGTTTATCTATCTATCTACTACTGAACCAACAGGAATGTGTCTGTACCAGAGTGGGAAGGAATCTAAGACCTGCAAGCAGAAAGTTTGTGGTTGAAATGTCCTACTTCCCAGTGCCCCCAAGAATTTCCTGTAACTCCCTGAAAAGCTGACCAGATGCAAAATGCCAAATGACCTTGAAGACTGCTGTGAAGAGGAAAAAGTCTATCCTTCCCCCTCCTTTGATAATGAAAAGCTAGTTCTGCCATGCATCTCTTCAGAAGTCACAAGGAGATGCTGGAGGAAGGGAAAGTAGAAAGGATCTGGAACCATTCATAGATTCCAAATTGATATTAGGGAGTGCAATTGTATATGTATTTTTTCTATGTATTGGCTAAAGTGATCAGGAACAGAGAGGTATAGGATTCTGGCAAAATACTATGGATTACCAGCAAAATGTTTGCACAGGCACAGTGGGTTTTAGTTTTTTCCTCTTTCAGTAGAGCACAAACTGTTTTTAAAATTTACAAATGATCTGTCACTTTTTGACATACACAGTTACATCTGTGCAACTATTTCAACAGGGAGCTGCTAAATAACAGGGAAAGTAGACTATATGTTGCATAGTTCTTTGACTCCTCAATCTTTTTGTTGTTGTTGCAAGATACTTGCATGAGTTGGGGATCTCATTAAGGGTGAATGTTTGCAACACAAACCAAGCCAGGTAGCCCATACTTTTGCCCAATGTGACACAACCCATTCTGGGCCAAAGGAAAATGAAATCTGTCATCCCACTAATTATTCAGGGACATGTTCTCTTAAAATATATTTTCCCAAAGGATCATCCCAGTGAGACCTGAGGAGTAAAAACATGTTATATCCACAGCAATATCAATTGACCTCTGTCTTTCCTTTCAATTATTACGGCGGAGTTGGAGTCCTGGCATGGCTGTAACTACAGTCTGAAGAATCTGGCCTATAGGCAGCTGAGGATTTAGGAAGTGCTTTAAGGGGTGAGGATCAGTTGCTAAAAAAAAAAAAAGTGAACTCAGTGTGAAAGCTGCAGAATGAAATCAACAGACAATAGCCTAGAGGGAGTAAACACACACCAAAGGGCTCAACTTTCTAGCGCCGAAAAAATAAAAACGGAGAGAAGTTAATTCATGGAGTAACAGAACAGTTTCAGTTTACATACCAGGAAGGTTTTACAGTTTTATACCTCTTCATATACAAACAGAAGCAAGGCAACAATTCATGTTGGGATGAAATCCTGGCTCTGGAGAATACAAGGCCAAATGTCACTTTTGTCTTTAGGAGCTCAGCATTTGATCCCAATTGCATAGCAGCCCAGATCACTGAAAAGTGCTTCCCAGATTTCCAAGTATCAGCATAAGCTGCTGTGTTCAGGTAGATTCTGCCATCCACTTCACTGCAAATCAGCCAGACCCCCTTGCTCTAGGTGGACACCAACAGCAGGAGAATTGTGCCGGTCATCAATAATCTTTGTGGTCATGACCCATAAACAGTCTGAGTGTGGGAAGAACACAAGAGTGCTTGGGCGGATCGGGAAAACCATTCAGAGTCACAGAGGCCTGTTTCTGGATCTCTTCCAATCAAGCATTATCATTTTCAGTTCCACACAGGAACTGGAAATGTAGACTTTCCAAAGAAACAGTAACACGGGGTCCGCTGCCTTCTCCATTCTGTCTAAATGATACCTATGGTTTGTAGATAAGGATGGCAGAATCTATTCCTTGGAGCTTTTACTCACAGATCAACATTACATACGAGAACATTAAAATGAAGCAGTGGTTCTGAAAATTGTTTATGAAGACCATAACAGGTTTTCTTTTAAAGACTATAATAAAGTGAGGAGAGAGACTTTAATAGTAAGCTACAACAAGCAGTATGCTCAGCAATATAAAGAAGAGTAATTAGATCTCATTGTAAGATGGGGGTGGGGGTCCTCCGCCCCCCCATCCATGAATAACACATGTGGTAATGCATTTATAAAAAGCACCATTTCGCTGAAGCTGTGCCATGACACGTACGTGGAAGAATGGATGAAGTCACTGCTTTGAGAATTGCATTTATTATGTCTGGTTGTTTCCCTTTAACATAAACAGATTATAGAAGTCTTCAGATCAGAGATAAATGGAAGTATTTCAGTTAAATATGGATTAGGATGCATTTTAGATCTAGCTATGGAAGTGGAGGGAGTTTCCCCCACATACACACTAATTATATCTACAAGAATCATGGCATAGCTGTTCTAAAGGACAACAATGGATTTTTGCAACAATGCTACAGAAATCTAACAACAGTGTGTGCATAGATATTTTACCAGAAAGTAAACCTCATGGGATTTTGTGGGACTTACTTCTGAGGAACAGATTTCTATTCTATTCTATTCTATTCTATTCTATTCTATTCTATTCTATTCTATTCTATTCTATTCTATTCTATTCTATTCTATTCTATTCTATTCTATTCAACAAATTCATTGGGATGTACTATACATCCACTTTACTTCAGTAGGGCAATTAAACTGACTTTGTCTCATACTGAACTCATGGGAACATCAGTGAATGACTTCATCAGAAAATGAAATTAAAAAAAACACTTACATGTCTTTTAAAAATAAAAATGAAAAAGATACGGTTTGAAACCCAAGAAAATATAATATCAAAAATTGTTCAGATCGAAATAACTGCCTTTCATGTTGCAACTTCCTGCATTTGCCTAAAAGCCACCAAATAGCCCAGGAACTTTCAGGGGAAGGAGACACGTGCTGTATGTGTTGGTGGAGGGCATGCGTTGGGAAGAAGAAATCAACAGAAATCATTCTCCTCCTTTGTGCAAGCAGAAATGCGCTTCCGCATCCAGGACAGAAGCCAGATAGACTGTCTCATTTTCTACTCCCTGTTAGAGGGACTGTCTTTTTCACTGGCATTACCAACTTCCCTTATCGCAGCAGCAGTAAAAATGGATAATTAATTTAGTATCCCACCCCCCACTCTCATATTGTACAGGCGTGTTTTGAAAGGCTGAGAGATCAGTGCTGAACTCATATTAATACATCACACTTTTTACTTGCATATTCCAGGAGGAAGTGAAGGAAAACACATGACACAAGGGAAGAATTGTCCTGGGAAGGAGAGGCAGGCTCAAATAAGGCAGGAGACTGTAGTGGGGAGAATGGGGTAAGTAGAATAGGGGAAATTAGAGAACTCATTTCCTGCCCTTCCTTGTCCTACTTTGTCCAGCGGCTATCAAGATATAATATTTGGGATTATCTGGAGTTTCTGGGCTAGAGTGAGTCAGAAGAATTAAAAAGCAATTTGATCATTTTCACATTGTCTAATGTGGAGTTTTGATGTTTTTGATACCAGACACTAGATTGAATTCTCTTTCTATGCCAAATAACCTGATCTGTCAGACCTTTTAAGGGATAAATGTTGGTTATGTGAAACTCATCCTAATCTTGACCAACAGTGACCTGCTAACAAGAGCAAGCAAGAATTCCAGCAATGACACAGTAACATGCAAAAAGCGCCGTGGTGAAAATAAAGAAAGATGCTTATGAAGAGGCATAAGATTAATTTATTTACAAGTATTTTAGTCACCCAAATCTTTAAAAAGATTGTCTAGGATTTTTTTTTAAACACACCAAAAATCTATAAATGATTTGCAGCATGTATTTGCATATCTCTTTGCATCTGTTGGTACATTGACACACCATGGACAACTTCCTGGTGCTGGCGGTAATTTCAGACTGCAGTTTTTAGAAAGGAACAACATGAAGTGATTTTGTGAGTTAGGTGGAACCAAGGGGGTGTTAGGATTGAGAAACTGAGAGGAAAACAGAAATACTTCATTGTAAATATTACCTGGGGTGGGGGGGGGGAGAGAATCTCAGAAACATTTTGTTAGAAGGGCAATCAAATTAGTTTGACTTAAGTGTACAAGCAGTGTTCATTTTGCATGTAAAGTCTTTTACAGTCATTTTTATGTCTGGGGTGGGGGGAGAAGAAGAAGATGACCCACAATCCTTCTGATATGCGTGGTCTCCATTTCACCTGAATAGGGATCATGCATATTTTCTGCTTCAGGACAGATTACACAAAAACATGGTTACCGAAGTGGAAAATATGAGCTGTATCCCAGGGGTATTCAACCTGTGGTCCTCCAGATGTTCATGGATTACAATTCCCATGAGCCCCTGCCAGCAAACGCTGGCAGGGGCTCATGGGAATTGTAGCCCATGAACATCTGGAGGACCACAGGTTGACTCCCCCTGCTGTATCCTATTCAAATTAAATAGCAATCATGCATATCAAGAATTGTTGGTAGCATATTGTCCCAGGACACACAGTTGGACACCCCCCCTCAATGTAATGATTGAAAAGACCTATGACTAAAGTGCACTCCTGAACAGAGTTCAGCTCATAACTTCAATGGGCATAGAAGAGTTTAGGAGTACACTGTTATTGACAAAAGTCAGCCATAGGGATAGAGTTACAAATGATACACAATTTCATTAACAGTGGAAGTCGGGAGGTTTCATTTTCAAATTATAGGATTATTCTGCAAATAGCAGGTGAATATTACATTCTCTAAAAGATAGAAAGCAGATTGTGTTTAGGTATTCTTGACCTAAATTACACCTACAAAATATTTTCTTATTGTGGTGCCTGCAATAATGTTGTTATAATTAAATTTAAGGACCTTTCCACACATTTCATGGCAGCAAATCCTGCTTTATAACCAAGGGTTTATTTAATGGGCAGCTGCAGCTAGTTTTTGTATCTGATGAATGCACTTATATGATTTCC
Source organism: Paroedura picta (assembly GCF_049243985.1). NCBI lineage: Eukaryota > Metazoa > Chordata > Lepidosauria > Squamata > Gekkonidae > Paroedura > Paroedura picta. Next base: position 92,314,950 of record NC_135374.1, on the reverse strand, counting down.
ATAGAGTGGGAACTGCTCATTCACCTATTAATTTTTTAGGCATATGCTTTAATGTGCACACTCACACAAAAGGTGTGTCTCATTAAACCAGAATTTGATGTAAAGGAGGGCCCTGGTTTAGGGCCTGGCTCTTATGAATTGGGCTACAGGGTGTGTTTTAATACTTATAAAAAGGAGACAATACGTCAAAAACATCTTTACTTTTCCTCCGTAGTCAGTCGGTAAATAGCCTCTCCCAAGTGTTCTAGCCTTTCCCTTTGTTCAAGCTCCTGATACAAGCCTTTCGGGACCTTGTTGAGGCCATAAAGCAATCCGTACAAACAGCCAGCAATCGTTCCGGTGGCTGCACTCTCACCTGTAAAATCAAGCACAAACACAAACACCATTAGTGTGCCTTTTATCTGTTTGGGAGAAGGTGGAACAGTATGCTCTCTGTTTGCAAGAGAGAGGGGAAAATGTCTTCCAGCATTTCTGCTTGTGTCTCTGAAATGGCCCAAGGAAAACTTCCAGACTGTAGAATTAACATTTTCATCAAGGGTGCCTATAAGATTGATTCACCATCTGTCTAATTGTGAAAATTGTAATTGTTTTTATGGAATGTTTTATGTGTTTTATTGTATTTACTGATGTTGGAAAGCACCATGAGGCCGTTGGAGAACGGTGGTACAGAAATCTAAAAATAAAATAAAAATAAATAAAATAAGTATACTTAAGTGGAATTTCTACCATCCAATCTTGCCAGCCCTGTGAATAAAGCCCAGCCCACTATGCAAGAGGGCCTTCTCTGACTTTACTTCTTTAGGTCTTCCTAGGAATTACAGGACAACATGGTAGAAATGTGAAGAATGTTTGCTTGAGAACATTTTGCAACTTGAAATAAATGTATAATTGTATACATGCCAACTCTTTCCTATACCTACAGTCTCTCAAAACTGCAAAGAGAAGAAGGTAGAGTTTCCAGGTCCCTCCTGGCTACCAATTGAGGGGGAAGGGTTAGGAAAGTCCAGGTTGGGAAAGTCCTACAGATTTGGGGTCAGAGCTTGGGGAGGACAGGGACCTCGGTGGGGCACAGTGGCAAAGGATCAACCCTCCACCACATGCATTTTTTCCAGGGGAATTAATTTTTATAGTCTGGAGATGAGCAGTAATTCTAGGGGATCCCCATGTCCCACCTGGAGGCTGACGTCCCTAGAAGAAGGTGTGATTCATCCTAAATATGGGCTATAGAAAGAAATGTGCCACAGGAACTTTCTGCTGTTGCATTATCCTGCTGCATAAGATCAGTTTTACAATTTGGCTCACAAATAAGCCTATGTAACAATGAATCCCGGTGAACAGGAGTTTATGACAGTGTTTCTGAACACCCCTGGGACAGCACAAATGATCAGATATAAGGAATATTTCGAAGTGGAGTCTCTCTACTGTCCATCAGGGAGTTCTGTCACTGGGAAAGTGATGACTGGAGACTGATTGATGCCCCATCTTTCCCCTCAGTGGGGACCCAAAGCAGCTTTCATTATTCTCCTTTCCTCCAATAGCCTCACAACTATCCCGTGAAGTAGTTTCGGCTGAAAGCAAAACTATGGGGGGGGGGCGAGTGGGGATCTGAATATTGGTATCCCAGATTCTAGTCTGACACTCTAACCACTGCCCTGCCTTGGCTTTCTAGTAAATTTTAAACAAAACAATATTTAAAACAATATCACAAATTGTATTAAATCCATGGGTTCAGTAAAGATACTTCAGCTCCAAAACAACCCACATTTTACTGGAAACTGAAAACACTGAATGCAGACTAGCAAAACTGGAGGACTTATATATATGCTTGAGACTCTTGCCAAGACACACGATTGGTCTTTATTGGAGGCCCACGATAGGTCCATAAGCTTGTTTGCTGATTGGTTAGAACCCAGGTACTGGCAAACCCCAACCAAGAGTTCAGGATCCCAGTCTTTGCTCCGAGCTCAAGGCTTCTAAAGGTCCTAAGGCACAGCAAATTGCATAGGCTAAAGACCATCAAGTAGGAGCACAAAGCCACATCCGTGTCACAGGGATACCTGCTGTCAATAGAAAGGCAAGAGAAGTGTTTGGATGGGTATGAAAATGGAACAAGCCAGCACTGATCTCTGCAGGCTAGCATGTGACCTGGCTAACCACTGTACATGTCCATCTGAAAATGGCCTTCCTATAAAACAAGCTCCTGATCACCGTAGGGTGTTGGGAAGAGCCACAAAAATGTCTCACCACAGAGACAGATTGTATCAATTTGGAGGTAAACTCATAAATGCTTTTGTAATGCACAACTTCATTCAAGGACATAGTTTAACACATAATAATCAGAATGAGAGACAGGGCAATCCTGTTCACAATTACTGCAGTCTAAGCCAGTGGCCCCCAACCTTTTTATCACAGGGGACCGGTCAACGCTTGACAATTTTACCAAGGCCCGGGGGGGGGGTAGTCTTTTGCCAAGGGATGTCACCGCTGTCTGAGCCCCTGCTCCATTTGCTTTCCCACCAGTGCCCCTGACTTCCCGCTGCCCACTGGGGGGCGCTACCAGTAGCATCTGCACAGTGCCACACCGAGGGGGAGCCCCAGCCATGCTGGCCGCCAGAGAGCACCAAAGGTGAACCGGCAGCAGAGTGGCAGGGCAGCCCCCAAGGCAGCAGCCGGGGAGAAGGACGAGGAGGAGCCATGGCCCAGTACCAACTGATCTAAGAGCCGGTTCTGGTCTCCGGACCGGGGGTTTGGGACCACTGGTCTAAGCTACCTAAGATAGCCAATTTGTTTGAATCAGGAACAAAAAGATTCTCTAAAGGATGTAGAAACGAAATTTCTGTATATTGTCAAAGAATGACTCGGTTACTCACCACCATGGAATATGGCCCGGTTGCAAAGCTCAGTCCAGTCCCCACCACACCCCAAGAGAGCATCATAGGCAATCATGGGAGCATCATGACCTCTCCTTCCACCACGACCCTCCGAACTCCATCTCCTGTAAGTCTGAATGGATCATTAACACACTTGGTTGGGTGCTTTGGATATATATATATATATATATTTTTTTTTTTTTTTTTACACAATGGTGGAGAATTAGGCCTGAAGATTGAAGTGATAGGTATTTCTAACATATTTTATGATCACACTTAAAAATGCTTGAGGGTACAACATGGCCCTATTCCTTGAGCATGCAGCAGGACTTGGTTTTGTCTTAATATTTTTCAGTGCCTGTAGTGGGAAACAAGGTGGACACGCCCATGCTTGGCTTCAGGACAGGTGTGGTAAAAAGGTTTTCGTCTAAATCATGTCATCACATTTTAATGTATTTTGTGGAGCCCCTGTTCAAATAACAACTCTGTTTTGCCTTGAGCTGCTTCTCCAAGATTATGGGGACTATTTGCAACATGCCTAACAGTTGTCAAGGCTGCAGCCATTTGTCTGTCATTAGTCACTTAGGTTTATACATGATTCTACAAGGTTGCTTCCTTGGCTATCTCTAAGAGGGAACTGCATGGTACTGTTTCTGTTGTTCTTGGCAACCATTTATTTAATTCACTGGCTGCTGAACACTGTGTAAAGAGGCAGACAAATGAAGAGAGAGTGATTATGACCCTGTAGACAGAAGCTTGGCCTTGTAGTCAGCTTCCACCCATCTGATGTAGACTGATATTTCTTTCTTTTGGAGCCAGTTTAGTCTAATGGTTAAGAGCAGCAGCTGCTAATCTGGAGAACTGGATTTGATTTCTCAGGCCTCCACATGCAGCCTACTGAGTGACTTTTGACCAGTTGCAGTTCTTTCAGAGCTCTCTCAGCCTCACCTATCTCACAGAGTGTCTTGTGGGGAGAGGAAGGGAAGGTGATTGTAAGCCACTGTGACACTCCTTTGGGTGGTAAAAGTGGGGTACAAAACTCCAGCTTGCTTGCTTGCTTGCTTGCTTTCAATATGATTTCCTTTAGATGGGTATCATATTATGCCAAGCACACACACATGTCTATTATATCACTTCTACATGAGATGGCGACCACGGGCCACCATGAATAATGTAATAGCTTTCACAGTACAATGAGCAGAGGTGGGAAATGGGAGAACTCTGTACTGGGAAACATTTCCAAAACAGAGTTAATCTGACCAAACCAAGGAACATTAAACAAATAAATTTCTAGTTTGTTTATTAGAATGGACTAGAATTCAAAACACCCGTATTAGCTCTCAGGTGACCAAAGAGGCCAATGGAGCTTCTCTTTGGCCTATCATCTCTGGACCATACCCTTCCTCCTATTCTGCCTCTGGAGTTTGACATTTTGCCTGCCTTAGGACTTCAAGTGTTCCCATTAGATGTTTTCTCTGGATAGTCTTTGGTTTTCTTAGATTGCAGCCAGCGACCGCTTGGAGTTCCATTCTATAATAGGAATGGTGAACAAACCACCCTGCCACTCTCACGGCAGCTTTTCTTTCAGGCCTCTCCAAGTTGTCCCTTTATCACTCCCACTTCTCTTCCACCTGAAGCTGAAGGCAAGACATTGACAAATAGTTCCTTCTTGGTAACCGTAATGAGAATCTGAAGACTTCATGAGTATGGTCATGCAGCCACACTCCTCCTCTTATAACGGAGCATAAAATCAATTGCTTTGCTTATCTCCCTTTTCTATGCAAATTAGATGCATTCACCTTTGACAGCTTCCAACATTAGCTGCACCCAGTTTGAGGAAGCCAGTGATCTTTCACAACCTTCATAGTTCTATTTATTATTAAATTGTAGATAAGCAAATTATGCATTCAGCATTTATCTATGGCACGTTAATCTGCTACTCTCTGAGATGTCACGATCCCCCACTTGTTTATATGGAAAGAGAACACTTGTAAATCCCATTTAAATGCATTGACATGAACTTAAGATCCCCTTCAATGAGTGAATAAATATGTATTTAATCATATATTTAACGCTATATAAATTAAAATAAAATAATATCTCATGAAACTGAAGGTTATTTTCTATGAATTCACATACTTCTGATACTCCATGAACGCCCATGCTAGGAACGAATGGTGGGAGGGGGAAATTGTGCCTTGCTAGAGATGACAAAATACCTTGAGCCAGGGTCAACACAACTTAAACCCTGACACTGTTACTGTTCAATAGGGAAGCAGGAGAATATGAGGGAGGTGATGTGACATCATGCTAATGCTGTCATATCACTTCTGACCCAAACTAGAAATACTGTCAATCACATTGGTGTAGCACTGGAAGTTTAATCATTGAGTATTGTTGTATTCTAGAGCATTCTAGAGTCAGCATGGTGTAGTGGTTAGGAGCACCGATTTCTAATCTGGTGAGCCAGGTTTGATTCCCCACTCCTCCTCCACATGCAGCCAGCTAGGTGACCTTGGGCTTGCCACAGCACTGATAAAGCTGTTCTGACTGAGCAGTAATATCAGGTCTCTCCTAGCCTCACCTACCTCTGTTGTGGGGTGTCTGTTGTGGGGAGAGGAAAGGGAAGGCGATTGTAAGCTGCTTTGAGACTCCTTCGGTTAGAGAAAAGCAGCATATAAGAACCAACTCTTTGTCTTCATTGCACCAATGCAATGAGTGACATAACACTGTCAGCAGAACACTTATCAGGAAGGTCTCCCCCAGTCAAGACTGGTTTTATTAAGGCCATCGTACTCTGACCGTGTTTCAACTTGGGATCTGATCTGCAGCAAGCCATGATTAAGCGTAGAGTAGCATTAAAACCACCTGTACCAATATAATATCTCACACAGATTGTTTGTCAAAGCATGCCTTGGCACAATTTGTGTCAGAACCCCGTCAACTTTCTCAATTAACACTTTTGGCATTAGCAGCAAGAGCAGTTTATTGAGGTAGCAATATGAAGCTCAGGATTATTCTTGCTGAAACTAATTTGATAGGCAATACATTGGTCAACATAACCCCCAAAACCCCACTCCCAACTGACAACAGGCAGAGTTCCCCCGTTCCCAGGAAAAGGAAGTTTCCTCCCTATTTAATATTGTGAACCGCTGTAAGCCCACCAGGGAACAGTGGTATATAAATTGAAAAAAATAAAAATAATAAAATAAATATTCTCAGGGGAAAGCGTGTGAACTAGTCCTGAGCCCAGGTGCATGTTATATCATTCTTGCAAGGCAGACTCAAGGTCAGCCTCACTGATAACATTCAGGCTACCCTCTCCCACAGTTTTCGAAAAATTACAATCAGTGAACTTTCCCAGAATGTTAACAGGTGACAACATGCAAAAGGGCAATACCAAATGATCATGGCTGGAGGCTCCCAACCAGGCAGATCCTGACAATTTGACTCCAAGGCCAATTGCATTCAGTCCACAGTCATTGCTAGCAATTTATGTTAATGAGCCAAAATTAGTTCCCTGTAAAATTATATGAGCAAGGTAGATTTAACACCTGAAAGCTAATTAAGTCAAAATGTGGCTGCATAATTAAAAGGCTGCATACTTTTGCAACATAATTTCTACTACTTTCAAATAGTTAGCTAATAGTGCACATTTTAAAAATACATTCAGATGTTTTACTTGGAGAGTTTACCTTTTCTCTCTCCTCGGCATCATAATTTTCTGGAAATACAGGTTTATTCTGATTTTCTTCAGTGATTTCTCTCTCCTCCAAATAAAACTGCCATTTTGCTTCAAAGTAGAACCAGTGTTCCTGATATTCTGAATACAAAATACACTTATTATGGCATGTTTATTCTTGGAATGCTTTTTTGGCTGCATTTGAATAACCTTTGGTTTACAGAATAATATATTGACACATGACAGCAAGGTAAGATTTAAGGATAAAGTATAGCAATTTCTTAGTATAATTTAAATTAATAGCAGAAAATAAAATAAGTAAAAGGAAAATGAAATAACATAACAATGCTGTAGTCCTGAAGAGTTGGAGTCAATGCTTCTCCTCCCTCTAGGTCAGTGGTTCTCAGCCCGGGGGTCGCAACCCGTTGAGGGGTCATTTGGCCCTTTCATGGGGGTTGCGGTGGAGGAGGCCATGGCGGTGGTGCTGGTGGAGGCCGCGGTGGCATGGTGCTGGCCTCTCCATGTTGCCTCAGAGCACACGGAGGCTGCGTGGAGACCAGCACCACAGGAGCAGCGGCATGGTGCTGGCCTCCTCCCCACCACCTCAGAGTTGGCTAGATGGCCTCGCCTACGCCACATTCCATAGTTTTGCATCTATGATGGACCATCCACATCCCTCCCTCAGAAGCAAGATTTTCCCTCCATGTTTCTTTCCCTTTCTTGACTGAACAACCTGAATTATGTTTTATCCTTTTCTGAAGAATTTTGGCTGTCCCACCCTGTCACAGTGTAATATCATGGCTTTGCCTATCCCAGGAACCTGGCCAAAAGCCTCCAAATGCAAACAGAATCAACAAGTCCAATAGAACCAGTGTCAAATTAGAGAATTCCAGTGGGACCATGAACCAGCTCACCAGAAAATCCAAACCAAAGAATCCAAATTGATTTAAGCAGGGGGCACTGTTGTAAGCCCAACAAAACCCATGTCAAACTACAGAAGACAAACCACCTTAAACACACAATTGCTTGCAAGCCTAAGATTGAAGAAAAATAGATCTGGCAGCATTAAAATGCCAGCCCTGAATAGATATCTGGATAGAATTGAAAAATACCAATACTGTATTTATTGGATAAATATTCGAATCATAGCTATCTGGATGCATCTCCCTAGTGGTTCATTATTAGAAGTATTTCCACTGCGGAATAATGAATGAGATGCTAACAGACAATGCTATGTGGAGATATTTCAGTCTAAACCTACTGAATCAGTGTGTTCAGATAGGAATAGCTCTGCACAGGACTGCACTGCTAGCAGGTGATAGGTATTAAACAGGTCATGGTGAAGGACATGTAATCATAAACATATTATTTTACTGCAGGAAGTAACCTTTGTACACTAAAATTTGCTGAGCATTTCCTTGCAACATATTTATTTTACCAGACGTATACAGATTAGGACACTGATAACTCAAAATGATTTTCTAACTAATGCTCTTATAAGTAAATATTTGTACCATGCTTTGTGAGTTAAACCTGTGTGCATTTTTTTTCATGTTTTGGAAAATGTTATGTGATGTAGAAATGTACACATTTATACTCCTTTTGGTACCTTTGCACGCATATACACTGGCGGGCAATGTCATAGCTTCCTGGTCTTGGAATAACACCACTCAGCCCCAGATTAAAGTGGAAATTTCTGAAGCCACAGAAGGAGATTTTAAGTAATCAAATAAAAATGACTGAGAAGAAAACTTGAATATCCTTGCAAGTGAATGTTGAAATTATTCATCTTTAGTGATTATACCTGCCATATGCCGAATTGTCTTTTTGCAGTATTCTTCAGCCATTGGGACAACCTTCATCATTTCTCTTCCCCACTGGGCAAGTGGCTTGCCTTGTATGGCATACGATACAAACAGAGCTGTACACAGTGATCCTAAGAAACCTAAAATTAGAAGAGAAGGAGGAGGAAGAGAAGTTGGTTTTTATACCTCACTTTTCACTGCCTGAAGGAGTCTCAAAGCAGCCTACGATCACCTTCCCTTCATCTCCCCACACCCTATGAGGTAGGTGAGGCTGAGAGAGTTCTGACAGGACTGCTCAGTCAAAACAGCTCTATCAGCGCTGTGACAAGCCCAAGGTCACCCAGCTGGCCCCATGTGAAGGAGCGGGGAATCAAATCTGGATTACCAGATTAGAAGCCGCCGTTCTTAACCACTACACCAAACTGTTAGATATACTAGAATGAATGATATACATAGAGATTTTATGAAGTTAATTAATTCAATAATTAATTAAACTACTATTGAATTACTGAATGTTTGGTTTGTGGGCCACAATAAAGACTGGCCCTGACAATTCTCTCTCGTGTTGGTTCCTCCAGGCTTTCCTTGTAGCCCTGATTCACATCAGGGTTCATCATCAGACATGAGGGCACACTCACGTGTTCTACAGACAGGGTTGCCAAATCCAAGTTGGGAAATTTCTAGAGATTTGGGGGCTGGAGCCTGAGAAGGTGGGGTTTGGGGAGGGGAGGAACCTCCATTGTCTCCGGGGAGATGGCTCTGCTTAGTCTGCAGATCAGTTGTAATTTGGGAAGAACTCCAGGCTCCACTTGAAAGCTGGCAACCCTAGTTACAGCAAAGCCCTACAGCAAAAGCTGTGCTTGTTGAATGCAAAACTTTATACAGCATAATTAGGTTGGTTTATTTTCCAGGTTTTTACCTGTAGGGTGATTGTGAGTCATGCGTCCAACTTCAATGCTCACTTCAATAAGAGCTTCCAGGCTCTCAGGCTTCCAGTATCTCATCCCTAAGCACATAGCTTTCGTAGCTGCACCGAACCCTGATCCTACAAGAACAAAGATTACTGTAACCTTTTAAGAGATGTCAAGTTATAGATAGAAGCATACAATGTGTTTGATGTTGAGGTGAACACAGACATTGAATTGAAGGGGATCTTTTAGGGATCCATTTCCTGCAAACAAGAGAACTATAATTATTTTCCCCAAAGGAAGACTAGGTTATTTTTTTCTTGGTATGCTATTAAAGGAAAACACGGGCTGTCTTACATTAACACAGAAGTTATAAGTATATTAAGTAATTTAAAATGTTTCATTTATAACATTTTAGGCAGGTTGTCTTATATGCACAGTTGTCTTCCTTTTGGCTAAATAATAAGAATAATCATATTTCTGTCTGTTATTTATAGTCTGTTTTTCTCACAGAGATCCAGAGTGGATCACACAGGGTAAATCAATACTGTCAACAAAATGGGACATTCAATAAAAATGTGTTAGGATTGTAGACATCTGTAATCATCCAGAAATAAATGAAACATAGCATAAGGATTAACATGACAGGTTAAGCTGTACAAAAATTATATATTAGGCTACTACTTACAGTAGGTTATATATCGCAGTACAGGCCACAATTCCTAATGATTTATTCAAGAAATGTTGTAAACCATTTTATGCAGTACAACCCTATTGCCAGTGTGGAAAAGACCTCTTGAATCATCCAGTTTGCAGAAAGCCAGGAGAGCAGGAATCTTTCTGATCTCCTCAGCTTGGCCATTCCATTAGGCAGGAGCCACAACAGAGTAAGCACGTGTACGGGCAGTTGTGGATCTTGCCCATTTGCAATTTTCTACCTGCAGAAGCCCCAGCCAACAAGCTATTATGGAAAAGCATAGGGTGACAGATGGCCTAGCAGATAAGAGGGGTCAAAGCCATGAAGAGCTTTGTTTATGATTTCCAGTACTTCAAATCAATATTATAAAGACACATACAGGGTGACTCTGCAAAAGAAATACACACTCCACTTTCTGGACAGTATGCATGGATCCAGATGCCACCAGATAATACCTCTGACTCCCTCCAAGATTAAACCCACTGCATAGAACTTTCAGCTGTGGCTTGGACAATCCTGGAGATTTGAGGGGGGGGGGGGGCTGGAAGGCAAAGTTTAGGGAAAGGTGATAGCCGTTCAGGCTTCCACTTTCCAAAACTCCCATTTCCTCCAGTGGGAACTGATACCTGTAGCATGGAGATGTCATAATTCTGGGAGAACTATAGGCTCCAAAGCACTCTAGACCTTATCAGCACACCCTCTCTCATGCCATCCCGTATGGTCACCCAATCCTCAGGAGTGGATTAAGGATGTCACCAAAGGCTACGGTGCAACATGAGATGTCAAGACACAAGCAGAACTCAGATACTGCATCTCTGGATCTAAGTCATTAAAATAAAATAAAAACAAATAAAATATAGTCAATTTTTAATAATTACACAGCCAGTAGACAATGACTATAGCGTACTCCAGTATCTGGAAGGCTATAAATTCTTCTAAACTCGGCTCAAGGTTGACTCAGCCTTCCACCCTTCCAAGGTCAGTAAAATGAGTACCCAGCTTGCTGGGAGGGGTGGGGGGTAAACGGTAATGACTGGGGAAGGCACTGGCAAACCACCCCGTCGCCCCAAGGGTCAGACATGACCTGGTGCTTGCACAGGGGATACCTTTTTATATATAATCTCAGATTTTTGCTGTCTGATAGAATGCTTGCTATGATTATTTTATCAAATGTGGTTATTTAAGGTGTTTTTAGCCATTTTAAATAGATTTTAATTTTGACACTATTACTGTATCCAGTATATATCCATGGTATTTTATATTGGTGTGTTGAATTCTTTTTGGAATGTATTTTATTCTTGTGTAGACATAGGCAATAAAGTTTACTTACTATACCATTTATCCTCTCCTCAACTGCTGGGGACCAACAGGCCATCTTTAGAACCTGATGAGTCCACAATCTAGTAGTGTTCTGTAAGGATATATAAGAATTCTTCAGACACAAGAGTGTGCATTTGTGATACTGGTGGGTCGGGTGGAAAGTTGCTCCCCATGTGACTTGATTCATGATGTGATAATTGGTTGAAATGCAATGATAAGACTAGTCAACATGCATACCCACGAGTGACTCATATGGTGAATTACTTGCATGTCTAGGATTCTTGTGGCTTTCCTAGAATGACTTTAGACTTAAGTGGATCCTTGTTCACACAGATTTTAAGTGTACACAGTAGCACAGCTTAAAAAGGGAAGGAGAATTTTTAAAATACCTTTGGGGATGCTGCATTCTCCCAAACATTACACTTGGGGCGGTGTTACCTAATTCAGAGAATGTAAGCAGATGGGGGGTAGAAGCAGACAATTCTTAGGGTGGTCCTTTATCCCCAGCACTCCATTGTGCCAGCTGAGCATAGTTTGCTTCTGGACCATTTATGAATTCCACTTCCCATGAAAATCAGGAAACCAGGAAGAGCTTACTGTTTCTCTTTTCTGTTTTAACGCAACACAGGAATTTTTCCTTTGTGGGAACAAGGAGGAAGCAAAATCCCAGATGGTTTATGTAGTTTTTGGAGCACGTTAGATATGCCAGTGCCTTCAATTAGACATAAAGGTGTCTCAGAGCTGCATAGAGGCCTGATTGAAAAGTGATGCTGGTGAGGAAAACGAACTGACCAGACAGGGTGATGGTGATGGTGGTTGCACTCTCGGAAAACCTTGTTTGAATTGGGCCACACTGGGACTCCCATCTCCAAGTTGGGAAATTCCTGAAACCTGAACAGTTCTGCAGGGCCTGCAAAAGGGAGCTCCTCCACCAGACATTTGATTGAGGTCGACCTAAACTATCATTTCCCATTGGCCCCCTTCTAGTACGACTGCTACAAATCTGCCCAACCCACTGAGTCTCAGTTGAGCGGAGGCTCTTTGCAGTTTCCACCATTCTTTAATGTTATTATTGTTATTATGTTAATGTTATTGTTGTTATCAGCTTGTTGTTGCTATAAATGATGTTACCTGTATCATTTTTTGTTTCATGTTAATCACCCTGAGCTTTCGGGGAGGGCGGTAACTAAATAACTAAATAACTAAATAACTAAATAACTAAATAACTAAATAACTAAATAACTAAATAACTAAATAACTAAATAACTAAATAACTAAATAACTAAATAACTAAATAACTAAATAACTAAATAACAATTAAATAACAATTAAATAACAATTAAATAACAACTAAATAACAACTAAATAACAACTAAATAACAACTAAATAACAACTAAATAACTAAATAACTAAATAACTAAATAACTAAATAACTAAATAACTAAATAACTAAATAACTAAATAACTAAATAACTAAATTTGGAGGTGGAGCCTCTATCTATCTATATTATATTTATAGGCTGCTGAACTTGGCCCAGACGGCTCACAGAGGCTAACAACAAGTTTAAAATATAAGTACAAGCCTTGGGAGGAAGATATTTAGTACTGAGCTCTATTTTCTGGAGATCAGTTGTAATTCTGGGAAGAAGAGTTGGTTTTTATACTCTGCTTTTCACTCCTTGAAGGAGTCTCAAAGCAGCTTACAATAGACTTCCCTTCCTCTCCTGACTACAGACACTCCATGAGGGAGGTGAGACTGAGAGAATTCTGACAGGACTGCTTGATCAGAACAGCTTTATCAGGCCTATGACAAGGTCACCCAGCGGGCTGCATGTGGTGGAGCGGGGAAATCAAACCCGGCTCACCAGAATAGAAGCCACCTCTCTTAACCAATGCACCTCCAGATCCCAACCTTAGCAACCACATATGTGTATTTAATTTGTGTATTTTGTGTATTTAATTTGAATGCCTGGACAATACCGACTGGGATACCCTGAAACGTCAAAAGTCATGCGGAGCTGCTTTGCATGGGTAGCAGCCCACCTTAAATGCGTGAAGTTCCACTGATAAGTACTTCTTCCCTACTAGGCCTCAATCTATAAAACTTGGTCCATTGGATAACACAGGACAGATGAAATATAATATAATATAATATAATATAATATAATATAATATAATATAATATAATATAATATAATATAATATAATATAATATAATATAATATAATATAATATAATATAATATAATATAATATAATATAATATAATATAATATAATATAATATAATATAATATAATATAATATAATATAATATAATATAATATAATATAATATAATATAATATAATATAATATAATATAATAACAAATGGATTGAAAATTCCCATATTGCCTTGAAGAGCCAGAAGGGGGAGGGGAGCTGTTCTGCCAGACCTGATTGACTGCACCAAGTCAAAAATGATCATAGTATTGTGTTGCAATGTTTACGCACTGATGTTGTGTCAGTATAAGATATGAGAGTTGAGTGGTTCCATATCATAGAGACAGAGTCATAGGGACATGATCTGGAATTTGAACTACCATAGGTAAACTGATATTCTAATTTGGCAGTATTCAATTGGCTTTTGCAGAACGTTAAAATTATTCTGTAGAGCCATTACACTCTATGGAAAATTATAAAAGATAAATGACAAGTAAGTATCTACAGAGCGTTCTGCTTTGGCAGTTGCACTAAAAGAGTTTGCACCTACCTAGAACTTTTGCACTTTCAGCAAGCTGATTTCAATAGACCAGTTTCACGCTGACAAAAAGATCAGTAAGCACAGACCCTTAAATGAAACATGACAGGTTGTATTCCTGAAAATAAATACACAATTCCAGGATAAAAATCTGGACCAGAAGGCATAATGCCAAGAACAAAGACTCTTTAAATAGACATTAAGCTGGGCAGAGCTGATTTCTAAAAGGACACAGTGACTTAGCAGTGGAATTCCTGGCAGCACACTTGACAGCTCTGGGCAAGGACTATTGTGAGGCTCCCCCCCCCTTAACACACAACTATACAATAGGAATGATTCTTCCAATTGAAGGCAAGCTGGATTTTTAAATGCCCTTTTCTATTCTGTGTTGAAAAAGTAGCTTTCTTGGACAAATGATCTTCTTAACAAACCTTCAAAAAGTCATATTTATATCAAGGGTGGTGTAGGACTGGGATCAGGTTGCGATCTGTCCTCTGCAATAGAAATTTGCTGGGTGACCTTGGGCCAGTTACACATGCACTCTGCCTAACCTCTTTCACAGAACTGTTTCTACGTGGGGATTTCCCCCCAGGCGGAACGGTCCTGGGATCTTCCCATTTAAGGAACAGCCCATGGCTGCAGGCAGAGCTTCCACATGAAAGCTCAGCCTACAGGCAATCTGGATGGGGACGAAGCCAAGCATCATCTTCAAAATGGTAGAGCCAAGCTCCTTTTTTCTCTTCTCTCTTTTAGGGATGCCAGGACAGCAAGATGTAAAGGGTGCCCCTGTTCACCTCTGAGCCACCTTCTGCTAGCCCTACGGTGGAAACAGTGTAGGAAAGAATGATGGGGATTTCCACACCCTTTAAAATTAGTGAGATATTTATATTTTATTGTTGTCATAAGCGGAGGCAAGTGGGCATCGTGGGCCCTTTAAAGCATGGAGAAAGTGGATTGGCTGCTTGGCTTGATTGACAGGCGGAAGAGTCATGTATAAATCACATGGCACTCTTTCGCCATTTCCAGCAGCACTTGAGGAGGGGGAGAAGCGTGAAATGGTGGCAGAGAAGAGTGAGACAGTAAAAAAGGTGAAAGGGGCCGGAAGGCACAATTATATGTAGCTCAGCTGGCATAACGCTATTTTTAATGATGTGCAGAAATGCCTCCAATGTTACCATGCTTTTTTCTTGTGTTCAGTCAGCTTTGTAAACATCCTACTGCCATCCCATTTCTTTCCCATCCCTCTATTTCTTTTAAAGCTGTTTTCCCCCATTTTTAAATTTTTCATTGCAAAATGAATTCACAAGAAAGTCTCTTCCTGGGAATCTGAACAATTCTCCATGCCTTAAGTTGGAACAAGACTTCATAAATAGCTTAACAGAGTGCTTTGATATATTCCAGAAGCAACGTGGAAACCGTAGTTTTCCTAGGGAAATGGAATTGGGGTTGATAATGATGTAAATAGCTTATCAATTTTTTTAATAGATGGATACAAACAGACTGGCTTCCATTAAGTTTTCTAACGGTTCTTTGTTTTGAAATTACTTAGAATTACTTTAATAAACAATGGCATAGATCATAGGAGAGTTTCAACTTAGAAAAAAAGCCTTCCTACCTTTCTCATTAAATGGTGTGTGCCAAGCTAAGAGGTAGTTGTCTGGTTTCAGTTGTGAGCATCCCTCAATAGTAGCAGGGTCTGACCATTTTTCAGGAAGTTTGTCAACAGCATCAACATAACGTTTTACGAGTTCCCGATATAGATCTTCTAAACACCAGTAATCTGTTGAGAAAAGATCAATGTATATCGTTTTCAACATTGCCAGATCTGTCAATGCACATACAGACATGCTAGAGCCTTCTAAACTCTAGGAATATGCCCCAGATTTGCAGGAAAACCTGAAACCCACCAAAGTAATAAAAGCAGCACCTGTAGCTTTAAGACATGAATGCCTTCTGTTTACATTGCTAAGCAATTACACAGTATTGCCAGACTTCTATCCTTAGTTTCTGTTTGTAAAAAGGAGAAGTAGGAGGAAGTCCTGACCTTTCCGGGGCTGCTTTGGCCTATAAGGAATGACTCATCAAAGCCAGGCAGGGCAGCAACTAGGTGCTTTGATATCATGTGACATGGACTTACCTGGGCCTTGATTAGGGAAGCAGGGAAAGCTGAAAATGGGGAGCAGATAAAGATAGGTTGGATGGTGGTCGGAAGGGAGGGAAAGAATTAGAGGAAGGGGAGAGGCTGTGGAGGATATCAGGAAAGAGGAAGAGGAAATAGTGGAGATGGGGGAAATGAGGCACCCTGCAAGTCTTTTGGGGGTACTCCAATTGTAACTGTATAATCAAATAAAGCAGCAGGGAATGTTAACAAGGTAATAAGAAATCACCCATGCAACTTTCTGTCCCTCCCATCAGTCTTTTAACATGGATTATTTACTCTTTGCTATTCCTGAAAAAAAAGATAAAAGCAAACTTCAAAATTTTTTGCTGTAATATTAATTTTGTGACAACTGTGAAGAAGAAGAAGAAGAAGAAGAAGAAGAAGAAGAAGAAGAAGAAGAAGAAGAAGAAGAGAGGTTGGTTTTTATAAACCACTTTACCCGAAGGAGTCTCAAAGCAGCTTACAATCGCCTTCCCTTTCCTCTCCCCACAACAGATACCCTGTGGGGTGGGTGAGGCTGAGAGAGCCCTGATATTACTGCTCGGCCAGAACAGCTTTATCAGTGCTGTGGCGAGCCCAAGGTCACCCAGCTGGCTGCATGTGGGGGAGTGCAGAATTGAACCCGGCATGCCAGATTAGAAGTCCGCACTCCTAACCACAAACTGGCGTAGTCTGGGTAAAGGCACCAAATCCCACAAACTGGCGTAGTGGTGATCCAAGTGAATGTTGATTCTATATCTTAACCCACTGTGAAAAATAAGCATAATTATTTTCTATTGGTTCAAAGATCACCAAATTTGTTGGACCACAAGCTATACCTGACACTAAAGATTTGTCTTTAGATTTGTAAAGGCACCAAATCCCACAAAATGAAATAATCACAACCTCTGTTCATTAATAAACACAAACAGATTCTAATATGAGCAGTTTTGTCCAATATCATCCGGTTGTCCAAGTACTATTCAAAGCTAGAAAATAGTCACAAAAGTCCAGCTGTGAGGTTTCCAAACGCAGAAGATTCCTCATTTGGGGAACGTTTGGAGTTACTTATGACTACCTTCTAAATTGTATGTATGTGTTATTATATCTCTATTTTTGTATTATAAATATTTAGAATGACCAAATTACTAGTGCTATTGGACACAGTTGCTTATATCAGAATGTGTTTGTATTTATTATTGTATATAGATTATGATTATTTTGCTTAGTGTACATTTGGGGCCCTTACCAAGACTTTATTTTTTTTCTTCATTGGGCTTTTGGCTGGGTTGACACATTATGCAAGAAGCATAATAGACATACGACCTTATTGCATGTCCATGAGAATCTCCATGAGAATCTCCTGTACCACTGGCAAAAGAACTTCCACCTGATCAAGCCACAATATACAATAGGATGACAAAGATAGTAATACCAGCTATGGCATTTAACAAAAACCAAGGCAAAACAAGACAAAGAGAGATAAAAAGAGGTTTAAGGGCATTATAGTTGTTCCACATATCTTGAAGTCTTTACTAGGTAAATCCAGAGCTCTCAGCTTTTCGTTTATAAGTCTCCTTCCAAGCATGTGGGAGTCCAATTTGAACTGAACAAAGCTATTTGAAGCACAGAGATAACCCCTTGCTAATATCTGTGTGTCAGTCTACCAATAAAGGAACAATAATAAGGGTCAGGTAAAAAGACAGTAACTCGAGTGACAAGAAAAAGAAAAGGACTAACTTAGATATTATAAAGACACCCAGTCTCAAATGTGTCTAATGAACCATAAAACATAAAATGTTATATATAGTATGTGTATTAAGTATTTTGCTCCTCAGCTTAGATCATTTAGAAATGTATCAGTAACAAATGCAGTGGCATTTGCTGCCTTGGGGCCTCATATTAGCCAAAATAATCAGTTTCTTATATTTTTTATATCATTTCTATAGGTAGTCTTCAAATGTTGTCACCTGCCCTAAGCAGCACTGGAAGGGTGAGCACAAAATAAAACCATTACTACTACTACTACTACTACTACTACTACTACTACTACTACTACTACTACTACTACTACTACTACTACTACTACTACTACTGCTTGTTTCTTGTATTGTTTACATGTTTTATGTAAACCGCCCTGAGCATCCAGGAGGGAGGTGTATGAATGAATGAATGAATGAAAAGCATAAATTATTTAAATCACATTCCATGTTCAGTATTTTCATTGGGCTTCTTAGATACAGGGTTGTGTGCAAGTTTTGCATACCATATATTACTGGTATGGCATCCTTTTTATTTTTGACTGCTAAGTTACCAGTATTCAGGAAATAACAATCATATCAACTTATACCAGTAATATGCACCATTAGCACTTCTCCTCCAACCGGACTGCATCTAGAATATAAATACTTCAAAGAAAATGCCTGCCAGTCTGCTTTCTAAGACCACCATTCTGTCCAAAAATTATGGTATCTCCTTCTGAATGCCCCTGAGAAAAAGTTCGATGTCTCTTCCTTCATGAAAAGCATTTAAGAAGAAATGCAGATTTCTTTCCTTCTGACACAAAAGAATTTAAACAAGTACATGAGAATGTGCTGTGTGTGCCACTGAACAATATTACCTCATCTTTTAAAAAAACTGAGCAAGGAATACAAAGGAAAGATGTAAACACAAGTTCTCCTTGTCCCTCAACTCTGTGTCATCCCAACCTGACTTTGTTCTAAGACAAGCTCTGTATCTTAAAAGTTACAGTTTGCTAAAAGATTCCCATTACTTGGAGTTTTCATCAGGGCAGTGGTTCTCAACCTTCCTAATGCTGCGACCCTTTAATACAGTTCCTCATGTTGTGGTGACCCCCAACCATAAAATTATGCAAGTGTTCTTTCACAGAAATTAAACTGAAACTGACCAATGGCGTGAAGATCCATTGTTCATGACTGTATATAAATTGTTTCTCAGTTCAGCTCTGCCTCTAGTCCCACCATGCCGATCTTGCTCTTTTCCGCTGCTCTAGACATATGAAGGCTCTATCTCAATCTATCCCGCAAGGCTGTTGTATAGATGGTGCCCTGGCCAAGCTTCTGGCCCTCCTGCGACCCCTGTGAAAGGGTCGTTCGACCCCCAGGTTGAGAACCACTGGTCTAGAGCTAGGCAGCTAGCTAGCTCTTCGTCTGCTCCATATGGAAATGGCAGCCATCAAGATTATTCCAGGTTTAATCAGCCAGAATGGACCTGCAAAATGTCGCCTCTCCCTCTGTGCCAAGAGATTTTATCTCTTGTGTTTTCCCATCCCTTGTGGGACAAAGTATCCTTTCCTGAAATCTCCAGAAAGACACAAGCTAGCCTTTGCATCCTTAATTCTCTGTGTGGACAAGAGAATTCCAAGTTTCCATCTAATATGTTAGTCTATTTCATAGTCCACAGCCAGGGTGACCATGAGCATCTTCAAAGCTTTAGTGCTAGGTACCTGGGCAATACTTGGAAGCAACTGACTTCCTTCTACCTGCCTATCTTCTCCCAGGAAAGAGAAAAACTTTAAAAACTGAATATTGGGCTTGTGTCAAGCCCTTCTTCAAAAATAAGATGCATTTCCCCATAGGGACATTTTCAGTTTGGGTTTTAGTTGGTTAATATCTCAGATGTGCATTACTGAGGCCCCACAGCACTTCAAAAGAGCTGTAGCTGGGATGCCTCCACTACCCAGCCCAGATGAGAGATAATGAAATAGTGGCTCCACCTCTGAAGCAGAGAATTATATAACATCAAAGGAGTACGCAGGAGTCAGTTCATGAAATCAATAAAGATGTTTCTACAAAAGCTAAACAATTCACTCAGGATGTGTGTCTATAAGTCAGCAATGAAAGTACATTTGTTTGAAAGTTGCTGAGCAACATTAAGAAACATCAAATGTTTGGTACAAAGGAAATGCTGTGGATTGCATAATACTTGGAATGATAGCAGCTAACTATCAGATCTTACTTTAGCTAAAGAAACCCTGAGAACCTGTAAACCAGTATAAGCTGTCCTGGGCACCTGTGCAGAACAGCCTTACACAAGACTATTTTGCTTAGCTCAGCTGCTTCCTTCCTCCAGAAGAAGACAGGTGGGATGGGGTCAGTTTGTACCTGAGAGGTGGAATATCATTCTGGTTGGTAGCAGAATGTGTAAGAGGTAGAATAACAAATTAGAATTTGAAGTGTGATCATTTTGAAAGTGACAGCTTTGAGAATAATATCTCCCACTGGTGCTCTTGTGTCCCACTAGGATCCTGCTCTCAAAAGCATCTCTTAGTACTGGACAACATACAGGAATTATTTTCATCCATTATAATCACATTCCTAAATGAGTACATCAAAAGCAAGGCCTTCATACTTATATTTCTAAAGCAGTCTTTGAGTCTCCTTAAACAAGAAACAAACTCTCTACGCAACATAGATCAAAGTTTATGACCAAATGCAACCCTCATTTGGCATGCACACTTCCTTCTGCTTGCCAGCTTTTTTTATATGTATCTTGTTTTTAAATGAAAGATTTGGTCCAAAAACGCTGCCTATTCTGATCATCACCACAATTCATGTGCATGAAAAATTAGTTCAGCTTGTGGTCTTTCCATTGGCTTGGAACTTTAAGCAATAGACAAGGCTAGACATTTCACACATTAAATGATTTAAAGCGCAGAATGGCTTCTTGTAGATTTAAACAGAATTTAGAAAACACTGCAACTTAAAAGAGCTGGATTTTTACTCTGTTCCCAGTTAAGTATTTGCAAATTATTATGTACTTTGATTCTCAAGCCATAAATCAGGTTCCTACTGAACAAAATTCTATTTAAGGTTCACTTTGTTGAATTTCACTAGCTCCTAGAAGAATTGAAGGCATCTGTGGACTTTTAAAAACAGGTTGATTTGCAATTGCTCTGGATTTATATTCCTTTTTAGAAGATCTTACAAAACATAATAAAGTTTCTCAAAGTTCAAAAAGGGGATGCTTTAAAACTAGCTTTCCTTATTGTGTACTATAAAATGCAGAAGGGGAAGGGATCTTATGGAAACTCAGGGCTTTTCTCAAGCTTGTAAAAAGATCTGTTTTGTCTGTTCATGGCTTCTTACTGTGGATTTAAGCATACACAGATTCAGCCACTTTGAGAATATACAGATGTTAGCGAATTCTCATCTACCCTTGCTCATGTGTCACCAAAATTCACCTGTCCAGGTTTTTAAAATGCAATTAACATATGAACACATTCACAATCAACACACAGTCCTCTACATTCACAATATTCCTAAATCAATTTGTTAATAAATTAATACAATTGTAGAACAGCTACATAGCACCTATATCTCAACAAGATTTGTGGGGTATATGCTTTTGAGAATCAAAGGCCCCTTTGTCAGATAAGTGACGAGTCCCACAAGTCAAACGCCACTTACCTGTTACTGAATATAACCGCAGCAATTTAAAAAAAAATTCTTTAAAAAAGCTTGAAATCCCAGAAAGCAAATGATATGTTTCTTTGAGCGGGACAAAATTATCTAAAACAAACTCCTAAAAACTGAACAAAACCAATTTTATTCCACCTCCTTGAAGCTGTCTGCAGCAAATACCAACATTAAGGTATCTTGCAGCCTTCTCTATTGCATGTTCACACCTAGACCGTTTATGCACTGGGACCTTCACTGCCCCACTCCCCTGTCAGGAGCACAGAATGGGGGTGGATGAGGTGCACTGGGCCAAATGCTCCCCCATGTGGGTGCAGGAAGAGGTGGGGCAACCTGCCACAACTAAAACTCCAGCCTGCAGCCCTGTATGAAACCTCCAGTGCATAAACGGTCCTAGTGATGACTTAGAACTGCCATTGAAGATTAAAGATCAAAAGCTTTTTTCCCCATTCACATAAAGCGTGCTATGCCTTTAATGCCACAGAAAATATGCCAAATGAGATTGTATGATTAAAAATGTACCTGAGGAACTTTTACCTTTAGGTGTCATTTCAGAATTTACCTTTAGACAATTATGGTTCTGTTGGTAGCATATGCACAGTACAATCCTTCTGTATGGATAGTCAGAAATCCTAATGAATATTCAATGAACAATACGGCCAAGATACAAATTTCAGTGCTGTAACTATTCCCATGGTCTATTGTTGCAAACACAAAAAGGCACAGTATCTATTCCAGCCTTTTTCAACCTTTTGACCATGGAGGAGCTCCTGAAATAATTTTTCAGACTTCAAGAAGCCCCAGAAGTGATGTCAGCTGGCCATGCCCCATGCCACACCCCCAGAAGTGACATCACTACTCATATCCTTAGCCCTCCTTTTGCTTCCACCCCTTGTTCAGCCTCATGTACACTGGAAAGAAGAACAGGAACGGAGAAGACAGCCTGGACACCCCCCCCATACTGTGCTACTTCAGAGCTCCCACAGACCCCTGGTTGGGAATCCCTGATCTATTCACAACAATGATAAATGATAACATAGCATTGGTCCAGTCTGAAATTGTATCCACATTAGGAGACATACCTTGTTTAGCCTCACTTTGGATTTCCTTTGGACGTTGTGAGTCGACTCAAAGCTTTCTGCATTTGAGCCTTTCTCCCCTTGTTTCCCAAGCTGAAATTCATTATATGCTTTCTGCATCTGAGTCCCACGGAGGCAGACTCCCATCATGCTTTGTTCCCTTCCCCTTTTCAATTTCCCCCCACAAAATTTATTTTTGTTTCAATTTATAGCTTGCCACTCTCAGCAAGCTGGTTTGCAGCAGGTCACTCTAAAAACCCCAATAAAATATATGACATTTGTCCCTGTTAAAACACCCATAAAAAAACTCCTATGGTGGCGACAATTCAAATCCCATAGAGCTAACTAAAATCCGGTCACAGGGGGACCCCGAGCACCCCCCCCCATCACCCACAGCAATGGCTGGCTAGTGGGCACTTCGTATTCAGATCTTCCTTCTTCTCTGCCAGGGGAGTATCAGATCTTCCTGGGCTGGCCTCAACCATAGACCGAGCAAAAGAGCTCTGTCTTACAGGCCCTGCGGAATGTGGACATGCCTGCTTGCACCTATCTTTTTGTTGTGCCCTTTAATACCACCATTCTGTGACCTCGATTGCCTCTCCCCTTCCCCTTAAGTGTACTGAATATAACTTAAAAAACAACCCTAGGTTATTGCATTGCAGTGCTGCTGTGCAAGACTGCTTTCTTAATGCTAAAAAAAAGCAGATTTTTTTTTGGGGGGGGGGGAACAGAGGGAGGGGGAGGATGACGATGAGGGAAGGGATGGGCCCAAATGGTTCAAAATGGTGGGCACAGGTAATATGCCAGAATGCACACATTTCCCCATTGGGCAGCCCCCAAATAGATGCTGCCTTTATAGATGAAAATGCTGTAACCAGTATTTTCCAAAACATGCGGTCAATCAGAGGGCAACTTGGGACTGCGCTTGGAAAGCTGGATTTTAATGTGGAAACTGATGGAAAAGTCAGCCCTTTAAAAAGGCAAAATGATATCACTAGTGCAGAAACAGTCTTACTCTAAGCAATATCACTAGTTATAGCCATTACAAATAGCCCCTGTGTTTATTTTGAGTTTGGCATATTGTACTTCTTGCATTTCATGGCTTTTTAACTCTACTTTTTGAATTATTTTCTATTTTTATGTGTCTGGGAAAATATATATAACCAGGTTTCATTTTTACACCTGCTGAAATGGGCTCTAATTCCTTAATATTTAAGCTGCAAAAAGATCTGTTAGACTTTAAAAGTGTCAGAAGTATCTCCTTTGGTTTTGTCATAAGGACCGATTATGCACATGCTGGAACACCCAAGATGGCGGTGACAGGGCTTTGGGGAAAATCCCCGACTATGCTCGACATTGTCACCATCCCGGGCGCCGCCGAGCCATGGCACAACCCAGGCCCTCGGAATACCTGCATTAAGGAAACATGGAGCCTTCCGCATTCCTTGGTCTGCCGCAGGAGCAGCTGAGGGCTAGATTGGACCTGGCCCCTCCCCTGACCTACGACATCCCCACCATCGTGCAGTGGGGGCCCCATGCCCCTGCTCTCCCCACCGCTGTTGCCGCTGCAGAACACTCCCTGTGCTTCCGGTCCCATGTTGTGTGGGCGGGGCCGTTGCATCGGGGCAGCCAGTGTGCACCAGGGGAGCTCCTCCCCTGTGTGCACATGGGAAATAGCGGGGTTTTTTGCCCCGCCACAACAGGAAGGCAGAAGCCCAGTGTGGCTGCCGGCATGCATAATAAATCAAGGAGAGTTCTAATGTGTCTCCTTTAGTTGTGTCATAAGCAGGGTTATTCCTTTCTAAATCCATCAGAGACCTTTGAAGACTTTTGTTGTTGTTCTATTGCCAATTAAGATTCTGAGGATTACAATGCACTTCTCAGGAGCCCTCCGTAATAAAATCACACATCTATATTACCAGCACACTTTGGAGGGATGTTAAATTACTTTTATTTCATAAAGCACTCTTTCCTTAAACTGCTGGGATTTCCACCCTAATCTGTTCTAGTGGTTGATTTTGGACAGTTTTTAAGGATTTTTTTTTACTGCATTCTATTAGTTGTTCTCAGCCACGCTGGAAACTTTTTGATGAAAGAGTTTGTAAAGTACAAAGCAACCTACAAGTAAATAGCTAAACAGTTACCTAAACATGAATTTCCATTTCATTCATCAATCCTTCAATAGCCAACAGGGACGAAACGTTAATGAAAATAGGGCAATCCCTTGTTGGTGTTAGTGGAAGGCTAGCTAAGCAACCCCCATATAGAGATGGAGGAAGTTCAGCCACAATAGAAGTGTTTTATAACGTAAACTTATAGCATTGTTCACAAAGTGGCAGAGGTTAACAGTTCGTTGGGTTGTTCTAAATCTCTAAAGCAATGCCAATCAACACAAATACTACAAAAAGAAGAAACTGAAGAAAATAGAGTGGGAGACCAAAATAGATTTTTGTTTAGTGCTGTTCTCACTCGATGGCCAGTGACTACCACATATGATGCTGCCTCTACCATTCCTGTGTGGCTCAGAAACACTAGATCCACCAAGTTTTAAAAAAAATGAAGATCATATCGGATAATTCAAGTAAGCATCTTTATCATTTCTCGCTCTTCCTCTCTCACACACACAGAAAATAATTCATGACCACACGTCGGTATTGAACGGTTGTAATGCTGCACATGTGAATGGTGGAATCCTCACTGTCATTCAAGAGTTAAGTGTATTTTCACACTGCAGCTGCCCTGCTACATACAACAGACGGAGGTATAACAACAACCTGCAGTTCTATGGCTGGCATAACTATAAACAGTTGCCATCCCTCCTGATAAGACTTGTCGATAACATTTATGCGCCTACAGAGGTCAAGAGCAGGAACCATGTGACGTGCATGTAATCACAGACTATATTCAGAAGTATGTTAGTCATCCCTTCCCTTGATAGGCTGACTTCTTGCCATTATCTTTAGGGTATTAGCTACCCCTCTCATCATTGGCTAACCAGCCGCTAGGCATGAAATATCCAAGATTCTCTTCAAGAGACCTCTGCCAGCTAAATTTAGTACCTCTCGGCAACAGTCAGATAAGAGCTGAACATGATGCTGCATTGACGGTTTTGACTTTAGAAAAGAAAATTGGAAGCAAAGGAGAAATGGAATACATCATTTGATGCACACTTTTTTTCCTTATCGAAAGATACTGGCGTTTTGTTCTGCAGTGTCAACGTAACATTTGTCAAACAGCGTACAGAAATTGCATTGCAAGATACAACTAGGTGACTTTCAGATCCATTGTTATTCAGATGGGAATCTCCTTTTATTCTATGCAGAAACTACTAACTATTTTCTAAAGACAAGAGTCATCCCCATCCCCATTTTTCCTTAAAGGCAAATCCACACCAACACATCCTATATAAGAGAACATCACATAGCACATTTAGAAAACTAAAGAAGCAGCTCAGAAATTTGGTCACATTATTAACTGTGAATGGCAATATACATAAAAGAAGAAATCCTGAGGTTCAAATTGTTCACATAACATTATCTCTGCAGTACTTACAACAATCATATAAAATTGGTCAGTATTATCTTCCCCATATCAGGGAGCTAATTGTGGCTTATATAAGGCCACCTAGTACTTTTTTGGACCCTCTGAAACAGAGGTTTCCTGCCTCACAGCATACACTTATAGCCACCACACCAAAATTTGCTAAACTAAAGCGGAAAATGCAAAGTATCCTATAGAGCACTGATGCTCAATCACAGCACAAGTTCACTGTTCAACTATCAGGGCACTGGGTTTATAGCTGTTCTCCAGTTGCTTTCCTCCATCCAAACATGCACCCGGGCTGTTTAGTTTTTCCTACCTGTAACGAGAGCCTCAGCGGTAGCCATGTGCATAATAGTATTGTCGCTCACAGGCCATTTGTCAGAGGACAGCACTAGGTTCTCCAGTCCTCCAATTTCCTTCAGTTCCTCTTTGATCTTTGCGCCTAAGGCACTGTTTTCCCTGGTGAAGTTGCGATAGCCCAGAGCATCTCCGACCCCAGCCAGCAGCAGAGCAGCCTTAAATTTCTCCATCGCAAGATGACTTGGATGCCCTTTCAATATGCTTTGGTCTCGAAAACAGCCACTTGGTGATGCTTTGCTCTGTTGCTTTCAAGCACTGGATCCAGCCACACTTTATACTGGAGCCATTGTATCAGGGCACAGAGCTGTCTGTACAAGGCGGGCCTTTCCTTTTCTGGCTTTGGAGATGCCGGCTCTTGTCGCCCATCCAATGAAGGGATGAAAATTCTTAGTGCAAGTATTTTCTAACTTATTTTTAAGTTGCAAGTGCATGAAGTGCGCAACACACAAGCCCATGTACGTAGCAAAAATCAAAAGCCCTTCTATAATCCAGGACAAAGCAAGCCAAGAAATATTTTGGCTCTCCAGTTTAAGTAACTCTACACCTAGAAAAACATACGCTGCAAACAGGAGGTTTATTTTTAAGACTCTGCAAATGAGCATGTTTTTCTTTGATTTTCATACTACTTAACTCATCACTCTTTTGGTGGGTGGGTGGGTGGTTGGTTTCAAATGAACCAGAGATGAGAGAAATTGATTTGTTTGGGGACACAGCACCTAAAAGAATAAGAAGTTGTAGAGTTACAAGAACACCGTAGAAAGCCTGTGTGTCCTTGATTCCTAAATTAAACTACATTTGAATTTGCCTAGCCTCTATATAACTCAGAAATGCTCTGATAGGAACTGATCTTGCACCAAGTGACAGCTTTTTCTTATGCTCCTGGATTAGCATCACACTTTGTACACAAAAATGAGTTATTCTGGGGGAGCTAGGCATTCCCCAAGGATGCTAAATGAAACAGTTTCAGGTTTCCATCATGATCTTTGATTCTCCCGGCTTGTTAAATGTCTCTGGCAGGATTCACACTAGAGAAATTTAAGTAGTTCTGCATTTCATCACAATTAAACTGAAGTGGGATTATCAACTTTTAAGCACTTGATTAAGATTGAAATAAACTGACACCATGCAAGTATTTCAGACTCCCAACAAAGGTAAACCACAAATTGATCAAACCCGCCACTCATTGCTAGGAGGAAATCTCTGGTGTTTTCTGTATTGCGTTTGGGAATATGAAATATTTATTACAGTACTACAAACATTGCTTTATAAGCCAAAGAGGCTAAATGCCCATCAGTAATTTAGACGGTACGTCCAACTTCAAAGAGTTTTCCTGCTTTAATTCGCGGCAACTTTTTTGCTGTCTTATGGCAGCCCTGCTGTTTTCAAGGCTAGAGACATTCAGAGGTGGTTTGCCACTGCCCGCCTCTGTGTCATGACCCTGGTACCTCTTAATGGTATCCCATCCAAATACTAGCCAGGATTGAGTCTGTTTAGCTTCTGAGATCTAGCAAGACTAGGTTAGCCTGGGCTTTCCAGGTCAGGGCAATAGCTAAAAATGAAAACAAGGCAGTTGTAGCTGATGGCTGCATGCTTGAAATTAGTGCAGAGATTACAAACATGGCTATCTTTCTGTTTCACAGAACCCAGCCCCCAAACAGAACTTTGGCCATGCTAATTAAGTACAGTCCCACACCAGGTTTCATATACTTACATTGATGTTGTGATTGCTGCATCATATGGTTGAGAGACAGCCATGGATATCTACTTGATAATACCAGTACCTCACTGGTGACAAAAGAGAGCTAGACTTGTCCTGGAGACCTGAGCAGGTGATTCTTATCCAGACTTACACAAAGCAGAGATGTCTGTGATTTGTGATGAAGAGAGGAGTGGTGATGTAATATTATGTTGTGATGGAATTAGCCCATGGCATGGGAAGAGGAAGGCACAGACAAAACTTCCTGGCAGGCCATAACTTTGTTGATTACAGGTTTCTCAGGTCTTGGCACAGCCAAGGTCCATGATGGATGCTGCTGACAGCCCAAATGCTGACAGCACCTTCCCAACCCACCTGTTGGGGGTAACAAGGGGCCAAGGGCTGGAGCCAGCAAAAGCTGCTGTTCCTAGCCATCACCAGAGGCATGGCCCATGCATCAGCCCTGAGGTTGCCTGTCCGCATACTTCTCCTACCCCCAACCCCTTAAGGAGAATCTCCTTTTGGTCCCCCTGCACTATAGCCGACACCTAAATGCCACAGGAAGCAGCCAGTTGAGTTTGCCTGGCTCCACCACCAAACCAAAGGAACCCGCAATATGCACGCCAGCCCAGTTTTGAGATCACCAAGCTATATGTTGCTGCCGTCTACAGAGAGCTGTACACTATCTGGTCTGTAAAGACGACACAGTTTGTGAGGAATTGCCAGATGCTTAGGCATTAAGAGGTAAAATAAAGGCCTGGACCGCTGACTGACTCTCTTCCATGCACAATTGAGTCTCCTTGGGGGGTTTTGTGAACCCTGCCATTCTCTCGTCTGCAGGAGCTAAAACCAAATGATCTTGACATCTGGGAAGCAGTGCAGAAATTGCTCCAGGTGTGCTCAAGCCTCCCACTACAGGGAGATACTTACCCAAGTCATTTTCGTGACAAGAGCATCTCAATGGCCTTGGTGTGCAGCAGCTATGGCAAGGGTTAGCATTAGGTGTTCCCAATGCATGCCTTATCAAACTCTGAGACATGTGGTCCAAAGCTCCCCCAGTCCAAGTGGGGATCCCCACTCAGACCTCACTGCATGAAGCTTTCCCCAGTGTACAATGCTGTGCTTGCAAATCCACAACTACTAAATCAGGATGATCTTGATATGCTCAAGAAGGGGGCTAAACTGAATAAAATGAAGTTCAATAGGGACAAATGTAAAGTTCTGCATTTAGGTAGGAAAAAATAAATACACCAATATAAGATGGGGGAGATTTGTTTTGGCAGTACCATGTGTGAAAAGGATCTAGGAGTCTTAGTAGACCATACATTGAACATGAGTCAGCAGTGTGACTCAGTGGCTAAAAAGGCAAATGGGATTTTGGGCTGTATCAAACGGAGTATTGTGTCCAGATCACGGGAAGTGATGGTACCGCTTTACTCTGCTCTGGTTCGGCCTCACTTGGAGTACTGTGTTCAGTTTTGGGCATCCCAGTTGAAGAGGGATGTTGACAAACTGGAACATGTCCAGAGGAGGGCAACAAAGATGGTGAGGGGTTTGGAGACCAAGACATTTGAAGAAAGGTTGGCGGAGCTTAGTCTGTTTAGCCTAGGGAGGAGACGACTGAGAGGGGATCTGATAACCGTCTTCAAGTATTTAAAAGGGTGCCATATGGAGGATGGAGCAGAATTGTTCTCTTTTGCCCCAGAGGGACAGACCAGAACGAATGGGATGAAATTAATTCAAAAGAAATTCCATCTAAACATCCGGTAGAAGTTCCTGATAGTTAGAGCGGTTTCTCAGTGGAGCAGGCTTCCTCGGGAGGTGGTGGGTTCTCTATCTTTGGAAATTTTTAAGCAGAGGCTAGATAGCCATCTGACAGCGAGGCTGATTCTGTGAAGGCAAAGGGGTGACAGGTTACAGTAGATGAGCGATTGGGATGTGAGTGTCCTGCATAGTGCAGGGGGTTGGACTAGATGACCCATGAGGTCCCTTCCAACTCTATGATTCTATGATTCTAAGCAAAATGCTAGAAATAGGTCACCATGTGCCACTGCAAATAGGATTTGAATGCAGAAGACCTTCACCTGCCCAATGATTTTTTCACAGAGCTGGGCAAGCTCCAGGATGCGACTGAAGTAACGGCCCCAGCGCAGATAGAATGATCTCCAGCGTCCAGGAATGGAAGATCTGCCAAGGACAGAGCCACCCTCAAAGCTGTTTTACAGCTTTCTAGTAAGGGAGTATTGGTCTTGGTACATTAGTAAGGGGCCCTGCCCATCTGGGCAGATTTTGAGAAATGTCCTGGTCACTCTCACCAGCCATGGACCAGGTGATGGTGGGATGTTTAACTGGCTTCCCTGTCCCATCTGGTGGGTTTTAGAGTTAATAGGATTCCAGAGGATCAGCCTGCCCCCTGAGAATTGGACATTGTCACAAGACAGGAAAGAATTACAGAGCGGCACACCACCTTCAGCTAATTCCTTTTCAATCCAAGCTGCAGTCCAGAGAGAAACTAAGTCTCCAGGTCCCCCAACTAAGATGATGATGATGTTATCCGTTATCGTGTCCGACCCTTGGCGATTCTATAGGAAAGCCTTCGCCATGCGCCCGTCTCTGACTGCTTCTTTTAGTTGGCTCATGGCCATCCCTGTATCGGCTTTGTGTCAAGCCAGCGGATCCTTTGGTGACCACGTTTCCTTTTGCCACTGACCATGCCGAGTATTAATGATTTTTCTATTGAGTTTGAGATCGCATGATGTGTCCAAAGTCAGCTTGAGCCAAAATATCTTGCCTTCTAATGACATAGTTGGTTTGCTCCTCTCTAAAACGATCTTGTTGGTAACTTTGGCTGTCCATGGTATTCGCAGCATTCGTCTCCAGCTAAGATGAACTGGGTCCGGTTGTGGCATTCTGCCCTCCCCCCCCCTTTGATGAACTTCCATAAAAAAGCACAACAGGCTGACTGCTATTCTGTCCGACCTCATTGCATCTGAATAGCAAAGCCAAGTGAGAGATAGGCAGCTGAAGTCGCAGGGCAGATTGGCAGCTTTTTCTTTCTTTTTTTAAAGGACACTGTTCATCCTCCATTGCCACATCATCTCATGAGCAACCTCTGGACTCCAATGACCCCCTAAATCAGGCTGGCAGGGGCTCATGGGAATTGTAGTCCATGGACATCTGGAGGGCTGCAGTTTGACCACCCCTGCCCTAAATTGACAATACATGTGAACTGAACCTTTGGGGAGGACGGTATATAAATACAATAAATAAATAAACTCCCAACATTTGAGTATATCAAGCAGCTCATATGTAAACTAGCTAACTAAATATGCTGCTAAGGTTTTCAGGGTTTTCAGAGTTTTCAGTGTGCTGGGCAACAATGATAGATAGAAAATGTTACATGTGTGAAATTTAAGAGTTCATAAACCACTGAACAAAAATGATTGCAAAAAACCATTATAACTCCTGCTGGGAAATCCGTCTAAAAAAATAATAATACTGACAAACGTTTTGAAACAGAGGAACTCTTCCTATGCTATAGCATAGAGCAGGGGTAGTCACACTGCAGCCCTCCAGATGTCCATGGACTACAATTCCCATGAACCCCTGCCAGCGAATGCTGGCAGGGGCTCATGGGAACTGTAGTCCATGGACATCTGGAGGGGCGCAGTTTGACCACCCCTGGCATAGAAATTTCACAGTTAAAGTTTAACTGCTGGGAAGGTGAGGAGGAGGAGATGTCTAGGAGTTTACTGACATCTAGTGGAGGAATAAAAGCCAGGCAACATTGGAAGGACAATGCTAACCTACATGGCCCAGGCCAGCCCTCTTAGGAGCTAAACAAGGTTGGCCCTAATTAGTGCTTGGATGAGAGCCCACCAAGGGAATCCAGGGTTGCTACACATCAGTAGGTGCCAGCCAGCACTCCTCTCACCTTGAAAACCCTGGGATCACCATAGGTTGGTGGCAACTTGACTGCACTTTCCAGTACCAGCATTAGGGTAGCTCTCACATTTCTTACTAGATTTTTAAAAGCGTTTTGCAGAACACAAGCTCTTGTTATGAAGCTGATGTTTTGCACTGAGTCACATCACAATCTGCTAGCTACCTGGCAACTCACCCAGAAGGCTTACACAGTCCGCTATTGTAGCAGCTTTCAGACTTAACAGACACGGCCTGTATCAAGGAGCCTCTTTTGCCTTTTATCTATATCGTTACGAGATAAAAAGGAGGGCAAGGCTCTCACAATATTAACAGCTGGCTAGAACAAGGAATTTGAAAACATGACACATGTGAGGGTGAGAAAATGGGTAGCTGCCGAAAATGGGTCTCCACAGTAATCGAGAAAAAACGAAGGGCTATTTTGCACAGAAAAAAAAAGCCTTACGCCAGCACAATGGTGTAACACTAAAAAAAACTGCGCCTCCTGGAATTCCTCACCTGCTGGCTCCTCTGCTACCGTGTACCTGGCATTTTGCATGCCTGCTTGAAATGGCGGAAGAGGGGAATGGGCTAGACACGTTCCTGTCATCTGCCTATGAGTCAAGAAAGGCCAATCACCTTTCTCGCTCTTTTAAAGGGACCATGATGCCCGTAATTTTTTTAAGTGATTTATTCACGTAATTTTCTTAAAATGACTTATTCATTTAAATTCATGTGTTTATTCATGGATGCATAGGGCTGCTTGCAATCCTGAGCCTTGAAGCGTAAAAAAAAAAAAAATGGGGGGGGTGATTTTTTTTTTTTTGGTGGGAAAAAAGGCATGCTTTATGGGCAGACTAGTGGGAAAAAGTTTATTTTGTGCTCTGCCTGGGCGATTGTGTGTCTATTCGTTGCTTAAAAAAAGAAAGCCCTGTTCCGGGTTAAGAGAGTGGGAGGCAGGCTCGAGGGCAGACACTGGAGCTGAAAATCTCGCTACTTCAGCCACTGTGGTAACACACGTGTCTTGTGCGAGTGTCTTGCTGGCTGCTCTCATCCTGCTAGCGCTACTTGGCAGGGGTAATCCAGTTTTGTGGATTCTCTTGCAAGCGCTTTAGGAGGATGTAGCAGCCAGTTTGCAGATGTAACGCTGAACGTTTACGACATTGTGCAGAATGCCAAAAATATGGCATTTGCAAAAGGTAAGACTCCGACTTCTTTAATTGTGTGCGGAATGGCCCTGAGAGTTCTCCAGTTATTCTTACATTTAAAAACAATGCACACATTATGAATTTACTGACAAACCCATTGCAGGATAATGCTGGAATGAGAAAAAATGAAACTTTTAAAAATAGACCCAACAGATCTCTTCATCAGTCTAAAATCTTGGCACAAGCATGAAGGGATAGCTACTTGACTTGTGTAAAAATACCACATAACACACATTTTATTTAGGGATTTAATTTATATACCACAAATACTGCTTTTAATATAAGTACAATATAATACAGTTGTAATTATGTAACTGCTGGTGTTCACCCTGGGTCATGAACTGAACGGCATGCTGTGCTGTCAAAACTTTACTAAAATGGCCTCTAGTTAAACTTCTTCAAAGTATAAAATCATGCAAAATCTACATCCTATATGATACAACCAGTACAATAATTGAAGCCAATATCCTACAGACAGCCGGGGCCGTCTTCGGACTTCCTTCTTGCAGAGTCCACGAGTCAGCCATCATTTCCTTGGAAGCAGAAGTAGTGATTTCCATTCTGTCCGTGGCATCTCACCACGACTACTGAATAGTGTGCACAGTTATTGGCCAAAATGTCTTCATTACCTGATGCAGTTCAAACTGCAGACTTAAGTCCACTAAGGAGAGTCTATGGTTAGGAAGCTTTACGCTTTCCTCCTGTGACTACGGGTCGCGCATATTCCACAAAGTCATCTATTAGAACTGGCCACGCTCCTAAAGAAGGGTCAAACATTTTTGAATTAAAACATTCAAATGTTTATTAAAGCAGATTTTTATCTTTCAACACAGTCCTCTTTATACATAGCCTGACACATTTTATTCAGTGGGACATCTGAAAGAATGTGGATCCTATTAGGACAAAGCTGTAGGGCCTGCACGTCCAGATATTAATAGTAAATAAGACTGTACTAAGCGTAGTTACATTTTAAAACCAAACATCATTTTTATTTAAAGCAAAACCCTATCTAACAAGTACATATATCAGAAAATTTAAAATAGTAGTTATTTCTATGGATAAATAAAGTTGATTTTTGGTTACTTGGGTTCACCCAAAGGATTCATAGGGTGATTTGTTAATAGACAACACAAGTTTAGCACTAAACATTCACACCAGTTACCTTCTTCATCGTAGTTTGACATATCATCTGCGATCATATTTCCAAAATCTAAAAGAAGATTCCAAGTATCTTTAGGGATTGATCTTTTATGATGTTCCTATGCAGCAATGAAAACAAGAGGGTATCCATGTGTGTGTTTTTTCCAGGTTTTCCAGCCAGTTCTGTAAAACTTGAACTGAAGCACTGAGCAAAATAATTAGGTTGGCAAAGCATTTGGTCCAAAATCAGTTTTGGTCAGCAGATAGGGTGACTGTCACTGATTTCCCCATCTCATTGGCAGGTTTCCAGTTCAACCTAGTGCTGTTCCCAATGATCCCCTGCGTCTTGGGCGGGGGGGGGGAACACTTGGGGAGCTTAGTGGGCTGCAGCACAAGGGAGCAAATATCCATTCCATAGTCAGAAGTGCCCTCCAATAGCAGACTTTTCTGCCCTCCAATGTTTTCACTTCATAGAATCATAGAGTTGGAAGGGGCCATACAGGCCATCTAGTCCAACCCCCTGCTCAACGCAGGATTAGCCCTAAGCATCCTAAAGCATCCAAGAAAAGTGTGTATCCAACCTTTGCTTGAAGACTTCCAGTGAGGGGGCGCTCACCACCTCCTTAGGCAGCCTATTCCACTGCTGAACTACTCTGACTGTGAAAAACTTTTTCCTGATATCTAGCCTATATCGTTGTACTTGAAGTTTAAACCCATTACTGCGTGTCCTCTCCTCTGCAGCCAGCAGAAACAGCATCCTGCCCTCCTCCAAGTGACAACCTTTCAAATACTTAAAGAGGGCTATCATGTCCCCTCTCAACCTCCTTTTCTCCAGGCTGAACATTCCCAAGTCCCTCAACCTATCTTCATAGGGCTTGGTCCCTTGGCCCCAGATCATCTTCGTCGCTCTCCTTTGTACCCTTTCAATTTTATCGACGTCCTTCTTGAAGTGAGGCCTCCAGAACTGCACACAGTACTCCAGGTTTGGTCTGACCAGTGCCGTATACAATGGGACTATGACATCTTGTGATTTTGATGTGATGCCCCTGTTGATACAGCCCAAAATGGCATTTGCCTTTTTTACCGCTGCATCACACTGCCTGCTCATGTTTAGTTTACAATCCACAAGTACCCCAAGGTCTCGTTCACACACAGTGCTACCTAGAAGCGTATCCCCCATCCAGTAGGCATGCTTTTCATTTTTCTGACCCAGATGCAGAACTTTACACTTATCTTTATTAAATTGCATCTTGTTCTCATTTGCCCATTTTTCCATTGTGAAAAACATCAAACATTTAAAGTCTAGATTGTAAATGCCTTTATGAAATCACCGATATTGCCACACAGCCACCAACATACATATACATGCAGATCTACTTACCAATAAAAATTTATTCCAAAGATCTAGAAATTTAAATCTTCCTGATAAGACTAAATTCCAATATGCAATTGCCATTTCTAGATCTGAAAGAAATAAATGTAACATGTAAAAGGATTAGCCTTTTAAAACCCATTTCTGTAAAATAGGGTTAGGAAAGTCAATGAATTATGGAAGGTTACGAAATCAGATAAAATCTATTGATATTTGTTTAATACTCGTCCATGATAAAGGTAAAGGTAAAGGTATCCCCTGTGCAAGCACCGAGTCATATCTGACCCTTGGGGTGACGCCCTCTAGCGTTTTCATGGCAGACTCAATACGGGGTGGTTTGCCAGTGCCTTCCCCAGTCATGACCGTTTACCCCCCAGCAAGCTGGGTACTCATTTTACCAACCTCGGAAGGATGGAAGGCTGAGTCAACCTTGAGCCGGCTGCTGGGATTGAACTCCCAGCCTCATGGGCAAAGCTTTCAGACGGCTGCCTTACCACTCTGCGCCACAAGAGGCTCGTCCATGATACATGCTTACAAATACAACATTTCAGGAGAGCTAATTTTGTCATTCCAATGAAGTGTTTTCTCCCGCTGACCTAGACAGTCCATCTTGGAAGCTAAGCTGGTCGGCCCTAGCTAGTATTTGAATGGAAGCCCACCAAGGAATATTAGGGTCATGCTGTAGAGACAATGACAAACCACCTCTGAACATCTCTTGACTTGAAAAAAACTAGAGGATTCCCATACATCAGCCGTGCCTTGGCAGTAGTTTCCACACCACAAAGTATTTTTTTTACAGTAATTTCATATACAATGGAAAATGTTAAATTCTCAGTAAAAAAAAGCAACCCAACTCCTCTCTTCTTGAAACAAACACTTCTAACTGATGTGTATTGTCTATCATCAAAACTTTGTTAAGGTCTTGAACTTTTTGCCTTTCTCTCTGATGGTGGAAAGTGCCATCAAGTCACAGCGGACTTATGGGTAATTTACAGGGTTTTCAAGGCAAGAGATGTTCAGAAGTGGTTTGCAACTACCTGCCTCCACATCAGGCCCCTGCTGCTCCCTGGAGGTCTCCCCTCCAAATACTAGCCAAGGCCAACCCTGCTTTGTTTCTGAAATCTGACTATCCAGGTCAGGGCCCTTTAACCCCATCCATATTAACGTGACATTTTCCTCTGCAAATAGGAGGGTAAAAAGGCGAGTCAACAGAACTTCTGCACCTGCTTTACTAATCTCCATCCAACCACTGAAGGATGCTGAAGGAGCATTAATTTTTGCAGTACAGAAAACAGCAACTGGGTTATCATGTGAATAACTGTGTGAAAAACTCTTAGAATTTTTTTGACATTTCTGAAAAGATGTTCCGAGGGGTGTCACCACATAACAAACAGCATTTAACGCAAAGTGTTTCCTGTGCCTCATGTATCTCCCATGGCTACTACTTCACATGAACAAAGCCTACTAAACACTAGTTTACACTGATATATTTCCACATTATAAGAATCACAGGCAGAACTCTACAAGCTTTCATCCAAGTTAAACTAAAAGGAATTCACCCAAAATAAAAACGGCTGTATTAAAGGATTTATTTTATGATCAGCTTTTCCTTCTTTGTCAAAAGGAATTTGTGATTACAACTGAAGCATATTCAGTCATACATAAAACCTGAAATTTATCTACATCTACAAAGAGCATCACCTCTTACACCATAACTGAGAAAGGCCTAGAAAAAAATTACCTGCCCAAGAGAGAACAAACCTGAAGATTTCAACAAGAACTGGAAATCATCTTTCACTAATCTCTAGTCATAAAAAAGATTATTAGCAGATTATTAGACATTTTGAAGAAGTGTGAAGAAGTTCTGAATGCTTTCTTAACTTTATAACCAGAATTAATCTTTGTTGGTCTTAAAAGTGTCACTGGACTCAAATTTTGTTATGTTTTGATGAGATACTCTGACCTGTATGCTCATTCTAAACTCTTCATAGTTAAGCCAATAAGCCCATGTGCCTTTCCCTTATTCAGAGAAATACAGTGAATTTACTGATACATCATAAATTATGGCCTCAAAACAGGCCTCTGTTCCACACAAGGGAAGCAGACTTATGTAAGTAGACCTCTTTACAAGATTTAGATCCTTTATAAACAAACAGGTGCTGCTCATGGTAAATGAAAAGGCAGCAAGGACCTGTCTTTTGCCCATATAGCCTTCTGATGCTGTAGCAAATATAGTATATCCACAACAATATGCACTGGTTTGAAACAATATGTCATCCTGCCAACCTGTGAGCAATCATTTGGTTTTCACATGACTAAACAGCCATTTGGGTGACTGGAAGGATGAAATTGTACCCCTCTGAAAATGGCTGACTGCTTCTTCAATGGATTTGGTAATCAAGGAAAATTGTTAACATTTTATGTGAACTCCCACAATTCCGCAAAAGGCAGCGACTCCACCACATGTTTGCTAGAGTCTGACCGACCCAACAACATCCACTGGTCCCCCCTGAGACACCTCCTCCATGACCTGAAGCAGCCTGACCTCCCTGGGGGCTTTGTCTAAATTATTACTCTATTTGAAGCCACTATTAGGGTATTGTTGATATGTTATTTATGACTGTGCTGTATTTTTAGACTGTTCTATGTATTACCCCTGCAATGTTTTATGTGAGCCGCCCTGAGCCGTATGGGAAGGTGATATAAAAATCTAATAAATAAAATATGAATAAATGCAAATATAAAATTTGTGAATATGTAAAAACTATTTAAATATAATACTGTTCAAATATATAGGAGAAAATCTGGCACTGCTGAACATTCTGGCAATGCTGAACATTGGCAGTGCTGAACATTGGGTAACAATGGCTAATTTTTACAGGTTAGCCAGAATGCCTCAATTAAGACACAATAGCAAACCCTGAAATTGCCCAAGATACATGTAAACAAAGAAGCTTATTACTGAAAAAGAACTTAATTGAATTCAGTCTTTCAACATAATCTTTGGACTTACCTAAACCTTTCTGTCCAGGATTCTTTGCAAAATTAAATGTAAACTGATAAAAATCTTTAAATTTCATTGGGTCCTTTAATTCTTGTTCCAGTCTTGGCAAAAGAGCTTTTAACTTGTCTGTAGTATCACACCTGATGAAAAGATTTATGTTATTTTTATAAGATATTATCAAAGAAAAAGGAAAAAGTATAAGTTTACAGATGCACTAAGAGGACTAATTTGATTAATACTGCAGTTCTAGTAAGCATTTAAAATGTTGTCATATACGAGGCATAAATCAGCCTGCTCTAGCAAAACAGTACAATAAGAGATTTGTTAACTGGCATCCATGGGCAATGGGGTTCCTTCCTGGCAGCTACACAAAGTGTAAGGTGGCCATACCTGAGATCCATCCAAGAATGGCAGCCTGTTCCACCATTGTTTGTTGCTGCTGGCCAGCAGGCCCAGTGTGGCAGTGGCTAAGAGGGCAGCCGTGTCAGCCAAGGGTGCCAGGCATGGCCACTGTCCTCTTGCTGCTGCCAGACTGGTGGGAACAGGCAGCAATGCCCTAGCATGCTGGTTCATCTAGTTGGCCAGTTAACTGAATGTTAATTAAGCAAGCTTCACTTCACTCATTCAAAAGTATACAGTACTAATTCAGGGTAAAGGTTAAACAATTCCCAGAGTAACAAAAATAGAAACTTATAGAGTTTACTCGAACATGAAAGCATCGCTCTGAGTCTGCTCTAGCAGAGAGGATGGTTTATACATCTTCTAAAGAAATCTAAAGAAATACATAAAATAAATAAACAATAGCAACAACAAAAAACCCTATACTTC
This sequence comes from Paroedura picta, assembly GCF_049243985.1. NCBI lineage: Eukaryota > Metazoa > Chordata > Lepidosauria > Squamata > Gekkonidae > Paroedura > Paroedura picta. The sequence goes on along the minus strand of NC_135374.1, from coordinate 92,275,200 downwards.
ATTAAAGATATTTCTTTGACAGTACAGAAATGAAGCAGCAAAATCACCAGGGAGAAAATGCACTTGTCAATGTCAATTTGTGAGCTCATTTTACTTTCACATTCAATGTAAACCGGGAAAGGTCAATTTTTAGTCCCTTCTTAAGGCTTTGAGAAGGGAATACAGGTTATTTTAAGGTTCATCATCCAGTTTCCATGTCCAGGGTCCAAACAGCCAGACAACTATTTTATCTCTTCTTTAATTCAATTATCCTGCTTTCAGGACACAAAACAGCCCCATCTAGCTAAACTCAATAAAATAAACACTTGGAAGTTACTTCATGTTAGTGTTATGAGATAATAAGGCAGCCTTTCTCAACTTGTTTGCCACTGAGAAACACCTGAAGCATTCTTCAGCCTTTGAGAAATCCCAATAGTGGTACAATGGGGCAGAACATGGTTGGGAAAGCATAACTGTATACACACCCACCTGGGACCCCTCCCCTTCCCATCCCCTCTAGGTTCATCACTAGCCATTGGTGTGTGTGTGAGAGAACATGACTATATATGGTTGTATCACCTTATAAATGTTTAATGAATTTAAAATATATTAAAATTAATTATCTCCCATCCATTCAGGAAACCCTTCCAAGGCCACCAAGAAACCCCAGGATTTCATGAAACCTTGGTTGAGAAAGCCTGCTATAAGGCAACTATAACAGTCCCAGACTCAAGGTGCTGTGTGTTAATGCCTATAACTCAAATAACAAAACAATCTATATCAAAAAGAAACCCATTGCATCATGTGAGGAAGTAGTGAAGCGGAGTTGTAATCTGGATGAGACACTCCAAAGAATTGGTCCTGCTAGTTTCTTTATTCCAGGAAGCACCTTTGTAGAACCCCTGACATAACTGTGACATAAAGGGCCTGCTGCACATCATTTGACCAGGATATGTCTGCAACAAAAAAGGGGCTCTGGTACTTGCCCTCCTCACAAACTAACCAGTCTACAGTGGCAACTGGGCAGGGCATTACTTTCACACATGCACAGATGATCTGCTTTAAGTTAACCAACCTCCATGGTAGAAAGACTTCAAGTCTGTACATGGGCACTACTTCTCTTCCTTGTTCACACTATGATGGGATTTATATGGAAATAACTGAATACCAATAAAGCAATACTGCTGAAGATGAACCAAGGAGATATTCATGCTATTCAGAAGCAAGACAGCCAATTCCCACAACGGGCTGCCTTTAACATCACCATTTTCATTTTCTTTGGATTAAGTCAGATAAATTAGTTTTCAAGTGAAACAAGAACAGAAAAAGTGACCCAATGGCTTGGAAAGATACTCTAAATGAATTCAAAGTACTCATTCTCGTATATATGAATGTTTGGTCAATTTACTTTGATTCGATCCACATATACGGATTGAATCAAAGTTAACAGGTCAAACTCGGTGACTGGGGAAACAGGATTCCCCTAGCTATGAAAAGCTCCAACATATTTATGGACATCTAAGAACTTTTTTATAATTTGTATTGAGACAGATCCCATGGTAAACCAGGCAAGCCACTTTGAATTTTAAAAGTGTTACTGGCTGGAGGTACTGTAGCAATGGATACTACAAAGAAACCTTTGGATGATTTCTTGGATCTGAACATAAGTTAAGGAGGGAAATACAAACTGATTAAATACAAATTGATCTATGTTTTATAAAGACAGATCTTCCTACTAAGAAAGGCAGCCAAACTCACCCCAGTTCTGTCATGCCGTCTACAAATTCTTTCTTACTGAATTCACACTGAGTGGCTGCCCTGAATTTCCATGCTATGACCAAAACGCTGATACTGGCAGGGTCCAAGCTCAAGTCATCACAAAACTGCTGAATACCATCAATACCAATTTTATTTTCATCCTGCGGGTCTGCATGTGAAAAAGAACAAAAAAGAATGTTATGTTTTACATTAAGAACTTGCATGCCATATTTCAAAGTTTCATTATCACAAATCATCCTGCTAACCTATATTTACATCATAAACTAAACTTTAAAAAATCAACATTCTTGATTTATATCTATATGTCCTAAATTAGAAATCACCCAGTGAGGCCGAGTATACATAAAATGCCTTTTTTCTTGGTAAATTAGTGATCTCCAGGCATACCAGGAAAAACACATTTTAAAGAAACATTGTGTACTATATGGTTAACTGTGCCTTCCCCCTCATTTGCAGTACCTGGAAAATTCCAGACACAGTTTGGGGTCTTTTCCCATCTCTCTGTAGGCCCACTCAAGCCTCGCAAAATGGAGTGGGATGGAGGACTGCCTGCATCATGAAATACAGAGGAGCATAGTGGCATGGGCGCTACTTTTCCCAGCCTGGTGCAGACAAGCACCGGGTACTACATGACTTGCCTGTTTCTAAAACTGTATATGAACTGCTGAGAAACCAAAAGCCTTGTGTGGTGTTATCACTAAACTCAGTGAGACAGAGATAAGTGTGAGGGGGTGGGGAGGGCAGGAATAGAGCACAGATGAGACTAAAGAAAACAGAGGGTAGACTGTAAACGTGATGGTGTTGAAAAGAAACCTAGGCATTACACAGAAGGAAAAGGTTGCAGAGTGCTTTACAGAATACGAAACAGAGAGAGAGATACCTGAGAGATGGGGCACAGAGATATCGTCGGAGAAAGAGAATAAAGGATCTAGAGACCAGTCTGAAAAAGAAGACTGAGAATACAATAAAGCAGGGGGAAAGAATGAGGATTAACAGAGAGTTGCCCATGCTGGGGTAGTAAGAGAATGATACTGGGAAAACAGATTTGAATGAAGTTCAGAGAGTGGGTTGAAAAAGAAAACACCAAGTCATTAGCAGCTATATCCTGTTATGGCCCACATGATTTACTAACAAATGACTCTCAGTCAAATTTCAGTTGTGCAAGTCTGTCTTATAGAATCAGTGGTCTAGATCTAACCTTCTGCTTAAGCAGCCTTCCTCCAACAGAAGAACCATTAAAGTTAGGCTGAGGGAAGAATTCAAACTCTAGTCTGCCCTGTAGCGTGGTAATATAGGAGGAGGATCCACTCCAGTATAGCAGATATTAAACCTAACAGATGAATTCCTATAGGAAAACAGTACAGTGTGACCACCTTTAGACAAACCAGGGATTTTTTACATAGTCAGGGGATTTTTCAAGTATGCAGAAAGAAAAACATTTTGGTTATAAATGTATTATTCATGAAACACTAAGATATCAAAAATAATATTCAAAAAAGAAATTCAACAGCACTAGGGTAAAGTCATTAGGCACTGGTGTCAAAAAATAAAATCACAAAACATGACATAACATTATTTTCAGCCACATGTGCCAGCTCAGAGACTTAGAAAGGGGAATTCATGGACCAGCCTTCACTCAGTCCAAAATTCCTGATTTAATTAGGAACCCATCCATAAAAATTATCATCCAAAAGAACTGGCTTTAATGCAAGAAAGACCCCAGACATAGGTTGTTTTCCATGCCTAATATATTTATTCAGGAAACGATATTAGATCTAAAGAGATCACATTACTACCCTTAGGGAAAGGTTAGGCTCAGTATTTTGAGAGAGAGAGAAGGTATACAATTCAACTAATTTATTCCATCTGTCACAACACCTTAGTCATAACATCAACAAGTTTATCCACCCTGGTTTTCTTAAGAATTGTTACAAAATTTTAAGCAGTATTCCCCAAATGGTACATTTGCATTTTTTACTGTACAGATGACCTACAAGTTTTAATGATACCGTTGAAGCACTGGGGGGTGGTGTTGCTGAAATGCCATCAACTCACAACTGACTTATGGTGACCTCTGCTGTAGGGTTTTCAAGGCAAGAGGCATTCAGAAGTGGTTTGTCACTTCTGAATGCACCTGCGTCACAATCTTGGTATTCCTTGGTGGTGTCCCAACCAAATACTTGCCAAGGCCTAACCTGCTTGGCTTCCAAGATCTGACAAGATCAGGCTAGCCTGGGCTATTCAGGTCAGGGCTCAAGCACTGTAGTGACCTGTAAAATGTTTATATTTGTTGATCTGTTAGGAAGTATTTTCACCATCACTAGCTATTGAAGTTTTCCATAACCATAATAAAAATAAACTATTTCATCTATTTGACCAGCACAGGCATACTAGGGATCCAGAGGATGTTTGACATATTCCTATCAAGCAATGTCAATCATGTACACAAGAAGCATGGATTTTCTGTTTTTAATAATATGGATTAATCTGCCCTTCATCCCTTTCCCCTTGGAGCAGTTATGCACATGAGACATCCTTTCTTCTCTTAATGATCTATCTTAATCTGCAGAATAACTGCTAATCTTATTCACTACAATACTAATAAAAGAATAACTGTTACAGCTTGTCTTCTATTACAGAACCCAGGTGATTAAGGTCTTTAAGTAATACACCTTTCTTTTAACTGATGAAATTAAGCACATTTGCATTTTACCAAAACAGCAGAACTATTTTAGAGATAAGGGAAGATAAAATAATTTATATTTTACCAAATATAATTCATTGTTATAAAGGAAAGTTAATCTTTATTATTTCTTTTTTGTTTATTATAAGAGCAACCACAACAAAACCAGTCTAATAAAATATGTCCCATTTAGCAAGGATCCACCAATACCATGATGATAAGTTTAACTCTGGATAACAGAAATTGTGTCTAATAACACTCCATTACATTAGATGTTTTCAAAAAGCTGTCAGAATCACAGCAAAGGGGTGTCTCTTTCAAAAGGAAGCCAGTATGAATTCTGTACTGGGAAAGGCTATTACAGTAAAAGGATAGAGGCAGGTAGACTCTTACAAATATACATATCCCATGCTTGTCACTCTTCCCCTTTAATTTTTACCAAGCAGCAGGCACAATACAGAACAGGAAGCAAGAGACTGAGTCTCATGGGCAGGCTTTGTTTCTTGATAGCCCTACAAGGGTTTCCTGAATGGGTGGGAGTAAATGAGTTTTTAATCTATCCTTTTAAATTTGCGAAACATTTATCAGGTGATATGACCATATATGGTCATGTCAACCCCCCCTCCCACCAAAGTGGTCAGTGATGGGCCTGGAGGGCGTGGGAAGGGGTGGGGCCCATGTGGGCATGTACACAGCTATGCTTTCCAACTGTATTCTGCACGATTGCACCATTTCTGGGGTTTCTCAAAGCCTGAAGAATGTTTCAGTGGTTTCTCAATGGTCAAAAAAGTTGAGAAAGGCTGCTCATGGGAAACCAAGTCAATCATTTTTATACACTACTACAAAAATTCAATTAATTTAACAATTCAAAATTCATTGCCCTAGGACTCAGTCTTCTAGAAAAGGTTCTGGTCTTCACTGTGCTAATTACACACCAATAATAAGGAACAGCTATTTGCTACCAAATCTCCCTCTTAAGTGAATTTACAAGTGTCAATGAGATCTACATTGCTCTGAGTGTTGCTTTGGTAGTGGATAAGCAGTATATACTGAGGAGTATAAGCAACTAGAAAATAGCTATGAGTACATGGACAAGAATTTTCTTGGAAGATGTTTATGAGTCAGATCTTGTATGCTTAGTCTGGAGCAGCTTCAGGGCTAAAAGGTCTCACCATGATGGAGTTTCTCTTTGTGTGTATATATGTATACACATATATAGCCCACAAAACTACATCCAAACTTATGTATGTGAAACACACTCCCACTTCTATATAAAATACAACAGGGGATTTAAAGGTATCAATTCAAGGATTCACCATTTACCTATTATGTCTCTAGAAGGTAGAAGCCCAAGAATAGCAAAGACTATAACAAATTTGGGAAAGGACAAAGATACCCAATATAACTAATGAATACAATAGGATCCAGGGGAGATTTCTCAAGTATTTTATGACAACTTATAACAAAAAGTGAAAGGAGTTAATGGCAGTGAAACTCCTGTAGATTTGGAAATTTAGGGAATGACTACTGGTGTTACTAACAAAGAAATAAAGCCACCAAAATGTGAACGTTTTAATGTTAGCAAACAGATTCACAATTACATGAAGTTGTTTTGATGTTATAGTCTGTATAATGTTCCATGTAAGTTATATAATGTTCAGTGTAAACCGCCCAGAGCTGCAAAGAAATGGGCGGTATAGGAATCTAAATAAAGTAAAGTAAAGAAGCAAGCAGGTGCATTGCATTGTCCCCCCCCCCCCCTTCCAATGCATGTGTAGAATTCTGGATTACTGACACTAGCTTGCATCTAACAACAACCTTGAGCAAAAAGTTTGTGCTACTGGATTTTTCTTTTCTCTCTCATCCACTGCAATTATCCCTCCACCCATGCTACTTCTGCAGCCCAGAAAATCCTCCAAGACAGCATGGGGTAAAATGTCAGGGTCTGCAGTGAGTGAGAGAGAGAAATTGATATAGTTTCTCACATCCAACAGTGGAAGTATCTTTCTGACAGTGGAAGGCAGATGTTGAATAGAAACCCACAGTTGTGATCAAGGGGTTAAGACTGGAAGATCAACTCACTTGTCAAGTTAATATCAGTCTCAAAATACCAATATCATTTAACTTTATATTCCATATTTAAATAAAAGTAGTTTACCAGTGAAACTGCTGCACGTCTAATTGGGACAAATTAAGCATATTCTCCACTGCTTCTGTAGATACCAAGCATTTAGAAGAAATTTAGACAACTGTGTCTGTAATAGAACTATTTGCCCTTAAAGTGGTTTAATCCTCAATTCATTTCAAATATGTATTATACATAAATATGCTAATCTTGCAAAATTCAGCAACACATGCAAAGAAAACTTGTTTCTCGAAAAAGATCACCCATGCAGCATTGGGGTATCTGGTTATGCTGCGCAAGAAAAAAGAAAAACAAAAAAGTCTGTGTTCAGCACCTGGTATAAAGCAACGACCATCAATTAAGCAGGCAAGACTCTCATTCATGCACCAAGCAATAAGAGTTTATGAAATCACGATGGAAACTTTTGTGCAGAGAAGAAATGTATAAACAAACATGTATGCATATGTATACTTATGAACTAAATATCTGTTACATTACTAGTTCTTAATGTCCTTTATGCCTATGTCCCACTTAACTTTTAATTTTAAAATCTCCACAGATAATTTTTTCCCCTTTGTTAATGATTTATTAGCAATCTCAAGCTACTGACAAATCATTTTTGCTGTAGTTGTATGAGCACAAAGATGGAGCCAAGAATGTTGTTTTTAAATTCTTGAGACTTAAGAACTTTTAGTTCAAATTCCTATTAACAAATCGGTACAACTTTCGGTATATAGTGGAACTTGCAAAGCAAATCCACAGAATAGAATTTAGACTCATGCCTTGATACAACTAAGGATATCCATAACCAGAAACAAGTTTCCTGCTATACCAAGAGCCACAGGCATAAAAGAGATAAACATCCAGTTGCACAGGTGGCAATATACACTACATATCTGCACGGCCCAGGTTTCAATTACATTTGTACTGGGGTACATTACTATCACAGTGCAGGTGGTAAAGCACCTTTGGATGTGCATCTAAGTGCACATTCCACTGAAAGCAATGCAGGGGAACACACAGCATCAGTATTTGGATGCTCATTTGATTTATGCCCATCGTTCATGGTACAGCAAGTGATTTGTACATGGAGTTGTATTGCAGAAACAGTTTAACTGTAAAACATTAAAACTCTCGATATAAGTTTTACGTGTAAGGAATTAAATGCTGTAATATACGTATCAGAGATATTATGTTTCACATAGACAGACAGGTAAGTGGTTAGAGAGTTTCTTCTAAGCAGCAGTGCATTGTCTGCTGTCCACATTGTTTTAAAACTAAAACCATATGGAATGCTGTAAGAGAGAATAAGAAAAAACTCCAACTTCACACTTGAGAGGTTTTGTTTGCTACATAAATATACAGGCAAATCGTTAAAGCAGAATATTGGGACTGCAAATGCTTACTTAGAAGTAACTTCCATAGAATTCAATGGGGCTTGCTTCCCAGTAAGCATGTTCAGGACTAAACCTTCCCCCCCCCCTTCTGGTGATCTAAGTTGAAGTAGAAATCAAGTTCAAAAGAAAAAGTGAAAAAATAAACCTTACCTTTGTACCTGTTATACAATTGTTCTAATTTCTTTCTGTCTATTGAATTTTTCATGGATTCTTTGTAGTACAAGTCTGGGTTCTGGAAGTAGTTGTCTGTTGCCACTTCTAGTTTCCACTCATTCTGCATTAAACAGTATATAGCAGTCCTTTCACCAGCCTGGGTAAATGCCATAAACTGGCGGACCTTGTCCTTCTGAGACGATTTAAGTTTATGCTTTGGGATGCAAAAGAAGCAGGAAAGCCAATGAAGCTAATCCAGAAGTTTGTTTCAGAATTCTACTACAATAGCCTATCTTTCATTTCTTCTATTGTGTGACAAATCTCACTTTAGAATATCAAAAAATCCTTGTGCTTCTGTAATTAGTAACAGTACTCTCTTCTGAAAACTGAAATACCAGCATCTGTAGGTATATTTTACTTTTAAAAATCCAAATTCAGACTTAAGCTATATATCCCTAGGGGTTCCCAACATAAAAGCACCTACATTCTTTACATACTTTTAATTAAAGGCACAGAGTTTATATTTATTCAACAGTGAAATTACTGTAATAAACAAATGGGATTGGTATAAAAATAAAGCTCTGTCCTTATAAACACAATACATTCAAAGGTTTGAAAATATTTACATTGCATATATGTGAGGACACAGCAGAAAACATTTTCAGAAGGCGGTACTTAATCCAACTTGTCTTTGGTTACAAACCAAAAATGAAAATTAATATGAAGTCACTTTATATGTGCATTCCATCTGTTTAAATATTTCAGTTATATTTCTGTATTAATGACATGACCCCGTAATACCTTGTGGTGATTTTTATTTGGATGTATAATTTATGGACATCACTTATAATGGAGTTTCCTATACAAAAGTCACTTTTGCTTTAATAAATTGCATGAATCTACTACATAAGTTATCCCACATGATGAGCTCCATGTGACTTCCGTATTTCCCAGTTAGGACATCTGTTTAAACTGATCCTGACAGCTACTTTGGTGACAATGGAACTCTTGGGAAACATAAACTCATGTTTCCAGTTACAAATTATAAATTCAAACATTTCCAGTTAGGACAGATTTCCTGTTGCTCTTTTGCCGATTTCAATTCAGAATCCACTTTCTAGGGAACAGAGTACATGAAAAATGTTTTTGGTATTAACGCCTCTACAGGCAAACTGTACATACATATTTCCAAATCATCAATAATTCATTAGTGAATGACAACTGCCAACTCCGGAAACAAGGCAGAAAAGCCAGTTTCTTCTGCCTCCAATTCTAAATGTTGGTTCCTCTGCTCCTTTCAACTCAGCGAGAGAGAGAGAGAGAGAGAGAGAGAATGGCACAACAGACAGTTCCACAGCGCCAGCAGGGAACCAGAAAGGGGTGTGGAAACGATTTGGCCTTAGCCCCACAGACCTCTGTGGTGTAAAAGGGAAAGCCTCGTCGCACAAACACACCTGCAGCCCTGGGGTCGCTCTGATTTCTCGCCGATGGATCGCATATAAAGCAGCCTCCCCCGTCCTCCACAGAAGAGGCTGTGGGGCTCCACGGGAAGCCAACGAGGCTGGCCAATTGTTTTTTGAGAGTCTGGGGGCTGATCTGTAGAAAGCAGGCGCGGGAAGGAGGACCCAGCCCGGGGGAAGGGGAAGAGAGGTCAGGCTCCAGCAACCTGCCAGCTTCTCCCCTGCCCAAAAAAGGGAAAGGGACGTGTCGGGGCTGAGCGTGAGCCCCGTCCCAGCGCTGCCTCCGCTGTCGCTTGCGGAGTTCCCAAAATACCAGCACGCTCAGAGAGCCAGGCAACCCCCCCCTCCTCCCTTCCCGGGCCGCCGGCCGGCGAGTCGGTTTGCGACCGCCTCAGCTCCTCCGCTCCTCCTCCGGGAAGGGGGCCGCGGGAGGCAGGAGGAAACCGGGCAGCCAGCCTGCCTGCCTTTTTCTTTCTTTCTTTCCTCCCTTCTTTCTTCCTTTCCCGCGCGGGATGTTTTCGCTCGGCTCCTTCCTGACCTTCCTCCACCGGGAGAGGAGGAGGAGGAGGAGGAGCGGCGGGGGCGGCATGGGGGCCGGGACCTGAGGAGGGGGCAGGAGGGGAGGGCTGCACTGGGCTCCGCGGCGGAGGCGAGCCTCGTCCCCTTTCTGCCCCAGGAGGAGCCCTCCTAGCGAGCCACACGCGGAGGAGGAAGAGGCGGAGGGAAGGAGGGGGCATCGCAACCGGTGCAGCTGCTCGCGCGCTCTCTCGCTCCCCCGCCGCCGCCGCCTCAACCTACCATTTTATCAGCGCCGCTTTCACTCAACTTCACTATCCAGCGCCAGCGCTGCCGCCGCCGCCGCCGCCACGGCGTCCTCCTGCGCACGCGCGTACCGGGCCCTTTCGCTTGTCCGGCTCCCCCCGCCCTCCTACCCTCATCCGACCTTGCTCTCTTCCCCCCCCCTCCCCGCGCCCATTCCATCCCCTCAACCGCCTGCCATCCTCCTCCGGCTCTAACGGCAAGAAACCTCGTACTCCGCTCTTCTCCTTCGGCCACTCCGGGGCTTTGGGAAGTTTTGTATGTGTGTGTGTGTTATTTTTTTCCTGTGCCGCCACTCCGACTCAGAGGCAGAGCGCCGGGGAATCAACAAGGCCCGAGAGAGAGAGGAGGAGGAACTACATTACCCATGATGCACTCCGCATGATGCACACTAAAGGGTGCCTTTTCCCTTTTATCCTTCCCACAATGCATCGCAAAGCGGGGGGGGGAGCAGGTTCACAGTCGTTACATTTCCCACAGAGGGCCGAGTTCCTAGGGGAAGGAACTACATTTCCCATAAGGCTCAGGTGAAGGAGGAAGGGATTTGATGCACACCGTGCGCCTGGACAATCTTCCTCCGCGGTGGGGGTTGGATGGGATGTGACCGCAGAGCCCAGGTGGGGAGTAAATATTTGTCTTGGGCTGGTGAGGTGGCTGGCTGGCATTTAAAGGAGCCGCAGCCTTTCTCTGGGCTGGGCAGGGGGCATGCTTGCCTTTCCTTCCGGAGGGAGTGTAGGGAAGGAGAAGGGCTGAGATTGGGGACGTGGCTTTCGCTTTGCAGGGCAGCGATGGCTGATCTGTCGGCGGTCCTTCCCGGGCAGGTGTGTGGGCTGTGAGACCGGAGCCTTGAATTTTCCTATTGGTCGGGCAAAGGGGAGGGGGGATCTCGGTAGGAGGTGGATATCTAATGCTGGAAGAAGCGTCGTGAAATCCGTGTGTTTCCGAAAGTGGTCTTTTCCCTGCTGAGATCAGGTATTGGCAACCAACATTTTTGATTACTTGGAAGGCTGAAGCGTGGCAAGGCTGCATTCCTCGGGGAGTTGATGAGGTCTTTGGATGGGGCTTCAGAGTGAACGGGCACAGTAGTGGGCCGCATTCACGCCCTCCACAACCTTTAAATAGTTGGTGGGCGGCCTTTGACTATTCTATTTTTTAGGAATAGCTTTTGTTAGATCTTGAAAGTCGTAAAGCTTGCTATGGCGATTGAAAGCTTGAAATAAATTCTGTTAAGCCTTAAAGTGACCCTGGACTCCTGGCTTACGTAGCCTTTTAAGGAGAGGGTCTCTCCTACCCTGCCTCTCTATGACCTTATCTGTGTTTCATTTCAAGACAGTATTTTCTAGCTTACATACATATTTTTAAATGTGTGTAAACATAACAACAATTCTGAATGTCCTTTTCTGTTTTTAAAGAAAAGAAACCACAGATACCTGGTTCAGGTGTGGCCCAGTTTTCATGCTTTAACCAACTAGCTAAGCTTTGCATGACTGTTGTACTGGGGATTAATAGAAGGTAAATTTGGAGTTTGCCCTTCACGCTTGGTTTATGCCAGTGTTACAAAGCAGAACTTGATTCCTGGTCCCTAGCTCCTTATTATTTATTTATTTTTATATATGGGATTCCTTCACCACCACTACCACTCAGCAAGCTGTGTGTGTGTGTGTGTGTGTGTGTGTGTGGGGGGGGTTTCCAACGTTATTGTATGGAACTGTGCAGAAAACAAACAAGTTTGTCTGTATCCTAATGGTAACTAGGGAATTTCAAAAGATTACTTGGGGATACTGAAAAAAAGTAAAGAGCAAAGAAATGTCCAGTTCCAGTGCAAAAGGAACACCTATATGCAAATAAGCATTTAAGTGTGAATTAATTATAACTTTAGTATAACATAATAGTCCTTACAAGGTTTTTTAATCTTGCTACTACATATAAATGACATTTTAAAATGAATGCAGCTCATTTACTGCTCCTTTTCTTGAAATTTCTCCATCTTTGAGACTTTAACCTCCTTCGAGTATCCTTTTGCAAGAATGCGTACAGCATGGGACTATTAAGCTATTAAGAATGCGTGCATATTTTAATATAAAACTGTAAATAACCTATTTTTATTGTTTTAAAATGTAGGGTTGAGATCGGCAGTGATAAATTATCAGCCTAAGAAGATCAAGCTACCATTCCACAAGTTAATTTTAATTAAGGAGCATTTGATATTATCAGAGAAAAACAATAGATTCAGTACAGTGAAATGTTCCAATTTGATAGATGCTAAGTATTGGCATGTTTTGGAGAAAAGTTCAACAAGGAACTAACACTATATTGCTAATGCGGAGGAATTGGACTCTGAACAGTCATACCATGTTTAACCTCTTATGTCTGCATGCTGTTTGCGGATTGGAATTCATATTTGATTCAGTGGTTCCAAAGTATGCTACAGTTGATAGCTAATTTTTATTAACTGATCACACTACACGTGTACCTCAAATGCGAAAAGCATATGATAAAGAGTTTGGGATCACTTTCGAGTGCTTTTCTGCAATTAATAATAAAAACTGGATCATGAGAATAGCTGGATATATTTTCTCATGGGCGTTGGCTTCACTGCTGTGCTGTCAATTAATAACTTCTGCAGAACATGAGGATATAGTGAAGCATGCAATAAAACTTCATCGTGGGAAAGGAGCTGCCACAACTCAGAGGAAACAGTGGCTTGTAGAAAATTGCCGAAAGCTATCTGGCCTCCTGCGTCAAAAGAATGTGGTTCTCAACAAACTTAAAAGTGCGATACGAGCAGTGGAAAAGGACTCCACGCTGTCACCTGAAGAGAGGACTTTTCAGGTCCACACGTTTGAAATTTTCCAAAAGGAGCTGAACGAAAGTGAGAATTCAGTTTTTCAAGCAATCCATGGACTCCAAAGAGCTCTTCAAGGTGATTATAAGGATGTTGTGAACATGAAAGAAAGTAGTCGGCAACGATTAGAAGCCTTGAGAGAAGCTGCAATAAAGGTTGGTAACCTCAGTATGTATAGAATGTTAAATTTCAGGATGCATTGGATCAATTAATGCATTTATCTGTCAGACGAAACACTGGTTTTGGTGAACTGGAAAGTTATATAAGGTTGGCAAGTAGGATCATATTTTCTTCTAACTAGGTGAGTGCCACTAGTTGGGGTGACCAAACATCTATACAAAAATCCAAGGTGTGTTGACTCCAAGGAATCGGCAGAAGCCTTCTCCAGCACTAAAGTTCAAACCAATCAATTCTAGCAGCAAATTAGCATGCAAATACAAGTATTTACAGGCAGATGGGAAAACTGAGTTTGAATCCGGTGGTATTTTGAAAACCAACAAAGGACCCTGTACACCCCCCAGAGAGCTATAATATCTATATGTCAGTCCTTCATATCTTGCAACTACTTACTTAGCTTTTAGCTTGTGTTTGTTGAATATTTGCACAATGCGAAGGAATTTTTAACTCGTGGATGTCTGGAACTAAAATGTGGTGGAGTGGGCTGCTGTGATCCTGCTCTTTCATCTCACATAAGCAACAAATTCAACAGGAACCATTCCCAGGAACTGTGCGAAGACCAATTCCTTTGCAATCAGATAGAAAGCATGTCTACAATCTTTTTGCAAATCTGAATTTTTCATTTTGTGCTTTTTATTCGCACTAATAGAAAACTGTGGCTTGAAACAGTAGAACTGGATTTATCAGTTACAGCTCTGAAATATAATGTTACATTTTGTTTCAAAATTGTAACTGCAGGCAAATAGGGTCTTGCAACTAATGCTTTTCTTGGTATCTGTGTTTGAGCCTTGCAAGCTCATAGCTGTAATCTCTAGCATCTTGGCTTCTTGAAGATGAATATTTTTTTAAAAAAATTACAAACTCTGCTATGTCTTTTTCTTTTTTCATGTATGTCTGTGCTTCTGCCTGTTTGGGGGTAGATTCTCTTAGTGTTAAGCAGCCATACTAACAGTAAAGAACTTGATCTTCCCTTGTCGAATGTGAGCTGCTTCTCCACTGTGTTCAGTTGTTGCCCACTCCTTTCTTGAAGGAAGGTCTTGGTCAGTGTCTACATTTTAACTTTGTCTCTAGACCTTGCATGAATCCTGGCTGATAGTGGTTAGGAAATAATGTTGCTATGGATGCCATCCTGACTTGCGCTGGGCAAGGTAGGTAGGTAAGGGGGAGTGAAGCTTGTAAGGCTCATAAACAGTCTGCTGCCATAGCAATCAGAAGTGTGTTACTCATTTTCTTCCTTTCAAACCTTGTTCCAATATGGAAAGTGGAGAATTTCTAGAGCAGTGGGGAAGAGAGAGATGAGTCAAATGGAAAGAAATACTTAACATCCTTGTATTCACAGTGATGTGTCTTGCAAATTCATATGCTTCCCTGACAGTCACAAAGGTTCTAGGGTTGCCTCTCAAGCTTGGGAAATTCTTGGAAATGTGGGGAGGGGGGTAGTGCCTGGAGGAAGTAGACTTTTGGAATGGTGAATAAGCTATCGTGATGGACCTGTAAAGGAAGAGGATTTCCTCCCCTAAACCATCATTTGTTGTATGCCTGTCAAAACCATCCTGTGTAGAGTAAATCCTCTACAGAAAGGATTTGGTAGGTTGATACAGGAGGGAGGAGTTACAGAAGCTGGAGGGAGTTACAGAAGCTGGGGAGAGACTTCTGGTCAGACAACTGAGCTGCTTAGACAATGAAGTCTTGGTTGGGTAACTGAATCCAGAGTGTGAGAGAGATTTGCTCTCACCATGTCCTTTTGGGGGAAGAACATAGAAGGACCGGTTAAGAGAGGAATCTTCGGGATTATTTCAAACCTAGCCAATGGTAGCAATTCTCTTCTGGGGACAGAAGGTTTCCTTAGTCCTGTGTTCCTTAGTCCTGAGAACCAATAAGGGATTCAGGGAAGACTTGAAAGTTGTCTCAATGTAAGTAAATGTATTTGAATAGGTATATACTGCTAAAACCATAATCTAGTCCCATCCCTTCTATTTAGTTCCCCCCCGCAAGAGTTTAATAAATTCTATATATTTGTTAAAACTTTGCAACGCTTCTTGTGTTTGGTGGTTTACTGAGGTTGTGAGGGAGAATACCTTAGTCCAGTAGGCTGGTGCTGCTTTCCCCTATAACAGCAAGGCACAGGTGGGACAAATACAATAAAGCCCTGAATGGAGAATCTACATAAAGCTCAGCAGCAGCAGAAAGAAAAAGTGAAAGATTTTTATTTGAAAGGAAGAAGTTTATGTCAGCCACAAGCCATCTCTCCCTTACAAAAACAGAGGTGTCTCAGGCATAAGGATTGGGTTAAGTGCCTGGCCCTCTCCTGGCTGTGACGAGGATATGATGTCTTGGGATCTACCCTCTAAAGCTGCTGTTTCTTCCAAGATAACTGGTCAGTATAATTGGGAGATCAGCTGTAACGGGGGGGGGGGGGGGGTCAAGGCCTACTGCAGGGTAGTAAGTGGAGTTTGCCTGGAGTGCAAACCTACACAGAAGTTACTCCAGTAAACTCATTAAAATTGTAAAATTGCACAGTGATTGTCCTTGGTATAAACCATGGTCTCACAGCCTATTCTACCTCATAGGATAGTAAAAAAGAATAGATGTATGTAAGCCACCCTCATCATCTCAAGAAAAGGTATAATATCATCATTATATAGTTGATAAACAGCAGCAGCAGCAGCTGGTGATATGAATATTCTCCATCCCCATTCTCCATCCATTTTATTAGTTACTCCTTCTCGATTTAGTTGCCTTTAAAAAATTGAATAGTTCAATTCTTTTGAGATGCTATGTCTAAAAAGGGGTTCAAGGACAATAAACAGATATTTTACAAAAACATTTGGTTTGCGTCTTGTTTCAAAAGTATGAACTTCTCTAATTTATCAGAACGTTTCAATGAGATAGTGACCTTATGCTAGTGAACTGGAAAAAAAACTTGGCATCTTAAATTTCTAACAGGAAGAAACAGAATATGTTGAACTTCTAGCAGCAGAAAAGCATCAAGTCGAAGCCCTGAAAAACATGCAGCATCAAAATAAGAGTCTGTCTATTCTTGATGAAATTCTTGAAGATGTTAGAAAAGCAGCTGATAGGCTGGAAGAGGAAATAGAAGAGCATGCTTTTGATGACAACAAGTCAGTAAGTCTATGGAGTGATGGGTTTTGTGAACTATTTGGAAATAGTACCTATGTATCAATTTTTAAAGTAATCTTATCAACTGGGTAGGTGTAAAAACATTTAAAGCTGAGTAGGGTATTTGCAGAAGAAATACTCTGGGAAAAGTAAATGTTTCTATTTTTTTTTAAAGATTTTTATTTTTATTTTCCAAGATTAAAGATAATAGAATACATGTAATCTACATTATTAATACAGAAAAAAGAAAGGTTATGCTCTTCATTTAATACATTTAGTTCCCCGTTTCAATCCCCTTTTGTATTATTTTCTTAGATAGTTCAGGTAAGGGCTCCATTGTTCTTGAAAAGCCTCTTCTGTTCTTCCGTTGACTATCAGTGTCAGTTTAGCGGAAAAGTAAATGTTTTTGTAAGGAAATACATCTTGATTTTTTAAAATGACTTGGAAGGGAAGGAAGCCAAGAATGCAGTTGAAAGTCTGCTTTCAGAAGTAAGAAGAAAGAGGCAAGTGTAGAAATTAAAGCATCAAAGCTATATGATTTAAGTTCCAGAACAGCAACGTAGAGGTTGTCGTTTGCTAGCATACAGTTCACAACAATATAACTGAATTTATTTAAACTGAATTGTTAAACTATAGTGGGTTTGGAGACACAGTACAGTAGAGATTGGTATTACTACATCTTTTAAGTTCCAGAGTAAAATCCAGTCTAGACATCAATAATTTTTGAAATTCTTTTCTTCTTTGAAGTGCTGGAACAAAAAAAGCGTATTGAAAATTCTTTGCTTCCTTCATAGGTGAGAGGGGTTAATTTTGAAGCTGTTTTAAGAGTGGAAGAGGATGAGACAGACACAAAAAGAAATATTTCAAAAAGAGAAGTGGAAGATGATTTAGGGCTAAGCATGCTTATTGACTCCCAAAACAACCAGTACATACTTACCAAGCCCAGAGACTCAACCATTCCACGCGCTGATCACCATTTTATAAAGGTAAATTGTTATCAAAAGAACTGAGTACCCACTTTGAGCAACTATAACAGACTTGTTTTAAGATTGTGGTTCTGCCTACTTGCTGATCTTTCAGAAACAGACAAATGGCAGATTGTCTTGTCTGGGGGGTCTTAAATTGATTTAGTTAAATGTGTGAAACATACCTGAGCCTGTTCTAATTCTCTGGGAATTTAGTGATACAATTTGCATTAAATGCTACATGGTTCAGTACCCTATTCCCTTCCTGAACATTTTTGGGAGAGCCTTCTTAGCTGTAAGCATAGAAATCAGACATGACTATGCAATACATTTGGAGTTGCTAATGACAATATACTCAGCAGGAAGATGTTGTCTCTTGATTGTAGCTATGTACATAAATGGTGTATTATTATTAAGCTTATATGCCACTGCTTTCCGAAGACTCGCAGCAACTTACAACATAACCCCCCCTCATAAGATCCCCACATAAAACCCATTATACCCAGGACTCTCAGCCCTCCATGACCACAGAAGCTTGGCGGCCTGGAAATTCCTCAAGCAAACCTCCTTAGAGGTGGGGGGTGTAGATGTAATACACTGAGCCTAAGGAGGGGCCATAATATTCCTATCGCTAGCACTGGCCGCAGCCAAAGACCTGGTGGAAGAGCTCCATTTTGCAGGCCCTGCGGAACTGTGATAGCTCTTTCAGGGCCCTCAACTTTCCTGGGGAGCTCATTCCACCAGGTTGGGGCCAGGCGCGCTTCCTTAGGGCCAAGTTGACCTTAAAACATCTTGGTTATACTTTGGCCTTTGTATCTTTGTATTTTTTTAAAGTAATGTGTGAGATGTCGATTCAGTGTGGAATAGTGGTTAAGAGCAGTGGCTTCTAATTTGGTGAGCTGGATTTGATTACCCACTCCTCTGCATACAGTCAGCTGAGTGACCTTGGGCTTGTCACAGCCCTGACAGTGCTGTTCTCACAGAGCAGTCCTGTCAGGGCTCTCTCAGCCTCACTTACCTCACAGGGTGTTGGTTATGGGGAGAGGAAGGGAAGACCATCGTAAGCTGTTTTGATACTCCATTGGACAGTGAAAAACGGGGTATAAAAAACAATTTTATTGCCTTCTACTTCTTTACTGAGGGATAACTAATAGCTAGGACATCTTCACCATTAAATAAATTAACCTTTTGACAGTTCCATTATTTCTACATAGTTGTGAAATCTAAGGTCTGATAATAAAAATGGCACCATATATAACATCTGCATGAAACACCCTGTGGCTTCAATTATCTCCTGGTCAAAAGTGCTTCATAGGCTTCAGTAGGAACAAATAATCAGGATACCCTGCTGTCTTTGGGAGTTTTTCTGTTTGTTTTTGGTTTGAGGGGGGAATCCATAAGGTTAGAGAAGAGGTCAACCACAGGGGAGCTTCTGTGTGAACAACTTCTGGGCGAGACTATGTTTGCACAACCGTTACAATATGGTTACAGAGTGCTGTCAGGCCTGCTCTGACTGGTACCTAATCATGAATTTGAGTATCATTTAAAAATGTTATCACATTTTAACCATGACATTCACTACTCTGTTCACTGAGAAGAATATTGTCACACTAAACCTGAGAAAGAACATGGCCCACACCTTAAGTGCTCTCACACCATGAGCTATTTGTTCTGAGTGAAATGAGCAAGTTGTGGCACCTATACAACCCCTCCCCCCCCAAAAAAAAAACAATGTGCAAGCCTCTCAGAACTCAGGAGGCCTAGTAAATGGTTGGTAACTGATGGTGTGACCCCGCTCTCTATCCAGGATGTGTATCTCCTTCACTCCTGTTTTAACACTGTTTGTACGTATGCATGTGTTGAATGAATTAGTGTTTTAATTTTATTCATTAGGATATTGTGACCATAGGAATGCTATCTTTGCCGTGTGGCTGGCTGTGCACAACAATAGGACTGCCTACTATGTTTGGGTACATTATTTGTGGAGTACTTTTGGGACCATCAGGACTGAACAGCATTAAGGTAAGAGAAGTCTATTTATGTGAGGATTCAGTGTTTATAATGTGTGTTGAACAAATGAGAAAAGAATGTGTGTGAAAACTAAGCTACTGAAGGATTTAGGTAACAGCACCATACATCAGATTTTATTATTTTCATGCAAGTTGTGCAATGTGATTGATATTTCCCCCTAAAAATAAATTGTTGCTATATTTCAATGGGAAATAACTTTAGCTGTATTATATCGTTTTCTGCAGCAGGAATAAAGTGGCTGGTTTGTCCCAAGTGTAAAATGAAAAATGTACCAATGTCTTTTAATACCTAACAGGAAAATGTTCACGAGTCAGAAACAAATGTTTAGACAGTTTCCCCGCAGTTCAGAGACTGCTAACATACACGGAGCTCTGCATTAACAAGGTATTCCCCATGGGCTTTAGTGAGGATTAATCATGACTGCCAGAGCCCCAGCTCACTCAGAGCTCTGGAGGTGCAGCAAAGCCTCCTCTTGTATGCCATACTCCTGGATCATGGCCCATTAGTCCTTGTCACAATCTTTATGATAGTCTCTTGCCACAAACCCAAAGTTCTTTATACAAGTTTTCCCCCATTATTTTTCTCCTGCATATACCTTACATTGGTTAGTTTCTTTCCCATCTTCTACCTCACATCCAGCATGATTTGTTTTATTTTCTCTCTGAGGTAATGCTACTCTTTGTAGCAGTTTGTGTTTGTGTTTAACAAGGTGAGTGAAGTGTACATCATGGTTAGGCTTCTGGGTCTCATTTGTATAGAAGTTGATACAGTGAAACAATACAGTAAAAGAGGACTATAACTTACTGATGTTTTTCCCCCCCAGTCAATTGTACAGATTGAGACATTGGGCGAATTTGGTGTATTCTTCACTTTGTTTCTGGTTGGCCTGGAGTTTTCTCCTGAAAGATTAAGAAAGGTATCGCTCCGCAATATGTTCTTTAACTTGACAAATTTCTGAGCATCAAAATATCTATTATATTGACAACTCTGAAAGGCCCCTGACCTCTGCTGGCAGCTTGTTCTATCAGGATGGAGCCAGGGCCAAGAAGGTCCTGTCTCTGGTTGAGGCCAAGTGCACTTCTTTGGGTCCAGGGATCATGAACAAGTTGGAATGTGCTGATTGTAGTGCTCTTTGGGGGGCATGTTTGGAGAGGCACTCCCTTAGGCACATAGGGCCTGGACTGTCTATGGCCTTCAAAGTTAAAACCAACACCTCAGTCCAGAATTCAACTGGTAGCCAGTGTAGATGATGGAGAGCTGGCTAAATATGGGCTGCCTCCAGGGCCCTCATGAGGACCCTGGCAGCTGCATTCTGTGCCAGTTGTTTCTAGATCAGGGTCAAGGAAACACCTATGTAGAGCACATTACAGAAATCTAGCCTGGAGATGACCATCGCATGGATCACTGGGACTAGATAGTAGCTTCACCTGATGTAGATGGAAAAGCACCTGCCGAGTTACCTTTCTGACAGGTGTGTGCCTCTGTGGTAAGGAAGGCATCACTCCCAGATTCTTGATGGTATGTGCAGTTTTCAATTGCACTCCGTCAAGGAAGGCATCCTTCTGTGCTCTTCCTTCCCAGCCATGAGACCTCCATCTCGAGAGTGTTAGGCTTCAGGCAGCTTTGTTGAAGCCATTTTGTCATAGCCTCCAAACACTCAGCCAAAGATTTGGGTGAGTTGTTAACAGATACAGCTGAGTGGTGCAATAATTCCAAGGTTCTGAGACCCCAACTATGCACCCAAGCATTTATGCTTGAATCCATAGATGTCTTTTTTTCTATAACAAAGAAGCCCAAATAGTTGTAGCACTTAAAATACTAAAGAATGATTATGAATATCAGGTGATCATATATTGGAGGTTAAAATGGAAAGGCAAGTTAACCACATACTTAATAGTATAGGGTTTTGTTGTTGTTGATTAGTCTCCTTCCAGAAGATCCCCTGGTACTTTTTTTTTGGCCTAGTTTTAAATAACGTGGGCTGGATTAGTCAGTTATAAATTTTTGAGCTCCTAGGATGTATTTGAATGATGATGAAAAAAAATTATCATAGCCAATTCCCCCTCCCTTTCTTGATATTCACAGTGTTTAATATGTCTGAGTTCTAGAAGCTCTGACATTGAAAAAATCAGTTAATTTGAGCAGCTCCTGCTTTCTCTGAATTTGGACTACCAGAATTGCATTAAACTTCAGTGTTAAACTGAAAATCATTAACGTGCTAATGCTTATTGTATTGTGCTAGTCTAAGTGACTATTTATTCTCAAAGGTATGGAAGATATCATTGCAAGGACCCTGTTACATGACTTTGTTGATGATTGCATTCGGCTTACTGTGGGGACACTTCCTGCAAATTAGAGCAACTCAGATTGTTTTCATTGCTACTTGTTTATCATTATCAAGCACACCATTAGTATCCAGATTCCTAGCAGGGAGTTCTCGAGGAGATAAGGAAGGTAATTGCAGCTTTACTTCTGAATTAGAATGTTTATCGCATACTGAGTGTCCACATAAGAGTAAAAACAATTAGCCTTTTTTTAAAAAGTGTCTTTGGTTGTAGAAGGGTAGTTCTTTATGTAGTTCATGTACATAGAAGTGGCTTTGGTACTGGAGCTAGAGATCATGTCCTAGGACCTAGGATATGAGTGCAAGCATTGCTTTTTCCCATGATATAGCTTGTACATCTTAAGAGTCATGTGCACTACTGATGCCTAGAAGTTAAACTTAATGCAGTCTTTGTGGGAACTCGGTCTCCAACATTTTGCAAATCAGTTTGTGTCCTGAGAGTTAAAACTGCATGTTGCCTTTACCAGTAGAAATTGTTCCTACCTTCACTTTAGCACAAATTTCATTAGTAGGATGAAAAAAAGCTTCACACATGTTGCAAAGAGAATTTCCAGATTGCACAAATATATATAATATACAAGTTGGGCTGAAAGTTCCTAACTGCAAGAACTCTGGCTGTTACCTTAACAACCACAATGTAGCTGCTTTTTCCCAGACCCCCTAGGAGGCAGATGGCTTCATTTTCAGATATTGCCTCTATTCTTAATAGTTTCATTCTTTAGAACTGTTTACTACAGTATACAGTTACTTAAGAGCCTCTTGTGGCGCAGAGTGGTAAGGCAGCAGTTATGCTGTCTGAAGCTGTCTGCCCATGAGGCTGGGAGTTCAATCCCAGCAGCCAGCTCAAGATTGATTCAGCCTTCCATCCTTCCGAGGTCGGTAAAATGAGTACCCAGCTTGCTGGGGGGTAAATGGTAATGACTGGGGAAGGCACTGACAAACCACCCCGTATTGAGTCTGCCAAGAAAATGCTAGAGGGCGTCACGCCAAGGGTCAGACATGATTCGGTGCTTGCACAGGGGATACCTTTGCCTTTACAGTTACTTGGACTGATTAAACAAATTGTACATATAAAATTTTCGAAGCACGTGTTTGGAAAAATAGCCGTATCACTGAATGCATGCCAATCTGAAATGAGCTGAAATGAACATACATTCACAGTGAGCAGTTGATCAACAGTTCAGTCTTCAGTAAGTGTTGATCCTTATTGCTAAAGTATTGCTGTTGAATCTGTACAGATGTACTAATTTAATTTTTGGTTGTTGTGTAAAACAGGTGATATTGATTATAGCAGCGTTCTACTTGGTATGTTGATAATGCAGGATGTACAGCTTGGCTTGTTTATAGCTATTCTGCCAACACTTATTCAAGCTGGAGTTGGCACGCATTCCAGGTAACAAAGTTCATCAGTGTGGTTTTTACTTCACTTTTCTTGTCTGTTCTCCTGTCCTTCAAGGATCTTAGGGCAGTACATGTGATGATTTTGTTTTGCTGTATTAAAGAGCTTCCCAGCTTTTAAACATTTTAACCAATATCCACTGTGTGGTGTACAGAGATGCACTTGCATTGCAGCCACTAAATGTACTGGGAGTTTGACAGTGAGATCCTAACCAGAATTACACCCATTTAAATTTGTAGATGTAACTGTATTTGGAAGGGTGTAACTCTGTTTACTGTTACAGTGCTAGTCAGTTTCCTTTTCACTCTAATCTTAACCCTACCCCCCCCCCCCGAGGTGTAGCCCCTTCAATTTAGCCTGGACATTCCTGAGTAGAGGTTGACCAAGAACCTGGTGCATTTGTACACTTGTGCTACCATTTGTACATATATAAGCATCACTCTGGTTTATATACATAAAATAAACAGCATGTTGTAATTGAGTTTTTTGATTATAAAAATTTTAAAAATTCGGGAAGAAATCATTTTACAAGACTAAAACTGACTTGTTTTTCCTCTTTTACAGCATTATCAAGGAAATACTGAGAATATTGACACTGGTTGGACAAATTCTCTTTTCTTTGGCTGCTGTCTTCTTTATGTGTCTTGTTTTAAAGACTTATCTAATAGGTCCATACTACCGCAAGTTGCATGTTGAAAGCAAAGGAAATAAAGAAATCCTAGTTCTAGGAATATCCGCTTTTATGTTTTTTATGTTAATGGTAATTTTTTTCAAAAACTATTTATTGATATGTACGTAGGGTACTTTTTAAAGGGGAAAGGTAGTGTTGGGCGTTATATATGGGTGTTATCAGTGAAAAGAAAGCCAGGTTTTCTGGTTGGGATTGTGAAGACTCATAAATCCATATCATCAATAAATTATGTGTTAATTGAGTGTTAGCAACAGAAAACTGAGTTTTATGAATAGGGGAACATCCCACACACCCTTCTAAAACCTTCACATTGTTCTGTTCGTATAACATGTACTTGGCAGCAGTTACCTGGTGCACTTTGCTTTTAAAGCTTTTGTGGTTTTAAAAGGCTCCTTGAACTAATGACAGCAGTAAATGCTACAACATCTGAGTTCATGGCTGGGTTCTGCATTTGATTGGGTTTCAAAAATGATCAGAAAGTGACACTGGCATTGTAAGATGCTCTTGTGTATATACATCCCTGTGTTACATTGTTAAAAGCAACTCCCAGTCTTATGACAGGTAAAAGACTGATCTGTTTGTTGTAGAATAAGCAATTATAGGCTAGAGACCACTTCACCAGTGGTGGGGCTTACCAGTGCAACCTTCTGCCCAGCCATGCCAGTCTAAACCCACTGAAATTAGCAAGATTAGACATTGTTAATGATTGGGCATAGCACAATGAATAGTGTAAAGAATTGCTTTTAAGCATTGAGCTAGCTATACGTAGTATAAAATTTGCTGTCTCATTTTTTGCTGATTAAAAAAAACCCTTTTCCCTGGTAGTATTACACAATGTCTCGGGGAACTGAAATACTCATCCATTGATTTCTTCATATTAGTAGTTGCTTCCGTTCAGAGGAATTGATGTGGTCTGCACGTGTTAATAGTGAAATGGAAATCAGGAGTGTAAAAGAGATTTTTCTCATGTATGCCCTTTGGCAATAGGAATTACAGGGCAGGTCAAGGAAGAAAACAACTGAACACTACTTGTAAACCAGCTGCTCTTGGCTAAACTTACTCTAGCCTTCAGGGGTCAAGGATCCTGTAGTACATCCTGAAAAATGATAAACTTCCTCACAAAACTTTGGCTAAATGTCTATTTTTGTTTAAATAAATATGAGTCTAGAGGAACTGTAAAGATGAACAATTTTTTATTCCAACATAAACTTCTTTTGGACTGTATTTCTTCCCCTGCCCTGGAAGCAATGGGCTACCAAACGGAAATTAAACCTAGAACCTAGACCTACACAAACCCGCACTCAGTGCTGTCTCTGTTTTTGCTGCAGTAATGGTGTTGTGTCCCCAACAATTTTGGTTAGAGCTCATTCATCTGGATCTTCTAATACAATGAAAGTTATTATTGGCCAAGAGTGATTTTTGTTTATGTACATAGCCCAATGAAATCTTTTTTTTTTCCCTGTAAGGGCATAAATAGACATAAGAAGAAGAAAAGTTAGTTTTTATATGCCACTTTTCTCTACCAAAAGGAGTCTCAAAGTGGCTTACAATCGCCTTCCCTTTTCTCTCCCCGCAACAGACACCCTGTGAGGTAGATGAGGCTGAGAGAGCCCTGATATTACTACTCAGTCAGAACAGCTTTATCAGTGCTGTGGTGAGCCCAAGGTCACCCAGCAGGCTGTATGTGGAGGAGCGGGGAATCAAGCCTGGCTCACCAGATAAGAAGTCACTACTCTTAACCACTACACCAAGCTGGTAATGATCAAAAAGCAGTAAGGTTTTTTTTCCTGTCCATTATGACAGTCTATAGCAACAAGCTTTAAGGATACCATATCTCACCAAAAATTTAATTTGCCACTCCTAGACTTGCTATCTATAGCCAGCTATTATCTCTCTAAGGTTTCATATAGACTATTCATCCTTTGCAAGTTTATAGCCAGCATTCCCATGTTTAATTAGATTTTTCAGTCTTTTGTGTGCTTCATAATCATTTTGTAAAAAAATTGTAAAGAAACTCCTTTTCCTCTGAGTAGTATACATTGCATCACATGACCTTGGAATGCAATTACTTTCTGAACCTAGAACTCTTGTAGGTATCTATGATAGATCTTCACAGCCATTCAAATGGAGTCTAGCTCTTTCTTTATTTTACTAATCTGCTTAGAACCAGTAAATTCTTACTCCACAATAAATATTACTCGCTGAAGTACCTTACAGTTGTTTTTGTTTCTATTTCAGACTGTAAAACAGCTTTCTAAAAGTAGACCATTTTGTATTAATATAAAAGTGACATATAGGTTTTGAGAATGATAAGAGCCTAAGAGCCATGCTGAAATCAGACCAAAGGCCCATCTAGTTTAGCCTTCTGTTCTCACAGTGGCTGACAAGCAACCTCTAGAAAGTCCACACTGCAACGGCATCTACCAGATAAAACATTGATTTGAGACCTGGACCCCTCACAGTTAGAGCCTTGCATCTCTGTCCAAAGTGAATTTATAAAGAAACAGTTTTCTTTGTGTTCAAAGGGAGAGCCAACAAAGTATAACAGAGAGAATGCTGGGTTTCAGTGTCAGTGCAGTAGGTTTTATTTTTATATGAATAAATAAAATCAGCTTGGTGTAGTGGTTTAGAGTGGCGGCTTCTAATCTGACGAGATGGGTTTGATTCCCGACTCCTCCACACACAGCCAGCTGGGTGACCTTGGGCTGTTCTCCTAGACCGGTAACATCAGGCCTTACTCAGCCACATCTACCTCACAGAGTGCCTGTTGCGGGAAGAGGAAGGGGAAGGTGATTGTAAGCTGCTTTGAGACTCCTGGTAGAGAAAAACTGTATATAAAACCCAACTCTTCTTCTAAATGTGTTCATAATCCAGAGTTTTTTTGGTAGCACCTTTAAGTTATTGGGCACAAACTTTTGTGGCACCAGAGTTCACTTCTTTAAATGCATGAAATGTGAACTTCAGTGGGCAGAAGTTACCTACAAAGCAAAAAAGGACGAGGAATGGGAAGAAGTACTGTGAAGTAAGGTGCATTATGTTATGCAGAGAAGGCATGAAAGCAAGGTCAAGTCAAATGGATGAATGATTCAGTAAGACTCGTAATGAGCCACTTCCAACAGGTGATAAATTGTTGTGTAAGGATTAAGGACATTGGTGTTTCTGATGAGACAACATTCTACAGTGAACTGAACACCCCTGGTCTCTGTGCTGTTCATAAGATTTAAGTATGTAAAATTTAAGTATGACCTTGCATTTTCATGCAAGGAGTTAACTGAAGCAAGCTGTCATCCAGAAACCTATCTTCTCTTTTTCTTTCCCCTCTCCAAACAGACTACAGATTTATTAGATGTCTCAATGGAACTGGGATGCTTTCTAGCAGGAGCACTTATTTCTTCTCAGGGTCACATGGTTACTGAAGAGATCATGTCCTGCATTGAACCAATACGTGACTTCCTTGCCATCATATTCTTTGCCTCAATAGGTAATTGTTGCAGTGATGCTTAATTTCATTACTAGACAAAGAAGAAAGAGGGTATGTTCTGTATTTTGCTAGGGAAGCAGAACACCTTGGAAGCAGTTGAGTCTGGTGTTGTGATGGCACAAAATGTTCGTGAACTCTACGGTTACTCGGGTAACAAGGAACTGAAGGGGCTGTTAAGCATGCTTTTCTTTAATGGAAGCCCCTTTGACTGATGCCAGGTTGCTTTTGAAACCGGGATATTGCAGGTCAGTCTGTGATATGCTTGGGAAGAAGCTGATGGAAAGACAAAGGGATAAAAAAAACTGCTGCTACTTTTGTGAGCCTGACAATCTTTGGCATCTGCTTCTCTTGAGAGAACAGAATACTGGCAGTTTGGTTAAACTATCACACATTTAAATTATATCCCCCTGTATGACTATATTAAAATACCTAAACTTGAGCTATTGTGATCAGAAAATTGGGGGTGCAAAAAAAAATACTTTCACCAAAGAATTCACCTCAATGTGTCAATTATTGTGATTGTTCTCTGCCTGTAGCCCTGCTGCAGAATGATTGCTGGCAGAAAGAAGAGGGGTTGGAGATAGGCGCCAAGGACACTAAAGCTCTTAGTCATGCCAATGGATTACTGCATCACTCCCTGCCACTAAGTCACACCTAGAACCGTAAAGCTGGAAAGACTGAAGTGATACGAGAACTCTTCTTTTTGGACAGAAAGGCAATCCCAAAGGGGGGGGGTTAGAAATAAAAATTTTGGACATGAGATAGAGGGGTTTCTTCCATTTGGGGTAGCTCTTAGGATGGGCAATAAGCCATGGTGAACAAACTTTCTCCAAGGAACTCCATCTTTTCCATGAAGCAGAGGATAATGGAGAAGAGTCCCTTCCTGGAGATCTAAGATAATGGTGAATTTGAACTGTAACTTAAAGTAAAGCCTGCCTATCTTTCATCAAACATCATCCAGGAAGTACCTGTAGAAGGGAGAGAGGACTGTGTGTGTTCACCTTTTCTTTGTTCCCTTGCTAAGCACAAACATAACATGCATTCCTTCATTCACTTATTAAACTTCCTTATATTTGGAAACCTCTGAGCACTCACCATGCCTTTTTAGTCCTGCGTTCTGAAATGTAATAATGGGAGGGGCAGTAGAGAAGTTTTACCTTGCCTGGATAGCTTTAACGGGCCAAGTTGTGATAAATTGCCCGTATACTTGCTTGTACAAATTCTGTGGGATACAGGGCAACTAGGTGGGGCCTCTAAACAGCAGCATAGGTATAGAGTGTTAGAAGGAGATACTACTGTATGGAGGTACTCCTGTCTGGCAGGAGATACTCCCAAGAATCGTTGGTTGTTACTCAGTTTGTAACTGGCACCACTGAGGATCAAGGGGAAGAGGGTGCATTTCTAAAAAGAGACTTGAAGTAGCAGCTGGGTGTTTCTGGCCTCCCAAGGTCCAGTCAGGAGAAATAGGGAAGGGCTTGCAAGTCTCTTCCTTCACAGAAGAACAGAAATTGACACGAGCCTCTCCATTCTTGTACATGTTAATTTTCTTCCTTGGTTACCTGAAATATCCAAACATGGTATATTCAAACATAAATTATTTTTATTTCACTTGATGCAGAAGATGGAAAATGTGAGGCTGCAGGAAACAAGAGGAAGCAAATGTTTTGTCCTGTGAAGGCCTTGCAATCCACTGTTGCAGGAGCTAATGTGCTTGGCAACTTCCCAGATTTCAGTGCTGGAGCAAATATCTAAATTATTCTTTATTCTACCACTTAAAAGAAATTCTTGGCCAACATCATATCCTTAAAAGTGCTGGTGGTTTAATAAACCAATGAAGTGTGATAACAGTCATCACT
This sequence comes from Paroedura picta, assembly GCF_049243985.1. Lineage (NCBI taxonomy): Eukaryota > Metazoa > Chordata > Lepidosauria > Squamata > Gekkonidae > Paroedura > Paroedura picta. Next base: position 92,245,896 of record NC_135374.1, on the reverse strand, counting down.
AAGAAGACTTTGAATCTTGGATAAAATACTTTATTAGGTATGATGCTGGCAAGGCAAATGAACTTACCTTTGGGATTTCATGCTCACACACAGTCTCATTTAAGCCAGGGCTGCTACCTATTCAAAACAGTTATGTGTGCTTAAAACACCAGCACACTACCCACCTGGACCACCAGTCTCTGTGAATAGGTAGAGTTGCTTTTGCATGGATGACAGCCCAGTTTAAATGAAAGTCGCAAGGTTAATTGCTTTTATCCCATTAAAATCATGTTTAAATCGAGCCTTGAGGTTTACAGCATTTGAACTGGCTGTAGCAATACTATTTTTAATAGGGATGAGTTCAGATTCAATAGGCTTAGGTTTTTACTCCCTGTGAAACATTTCCCCCCTGTTGTTGATATTTGGGGGTTATAAATAATCCCAAAGAATTTATTCAGTGTTTGTTCAGAGCAAAGGCAGTACTTTCTGCCTTCACTTTAATTTTACTTAGGTGCCGTTAGATAACAAAATGTGATGTTGCATGGTGCATAATGCCCACATGTATATATGAACTACAAAACAGTTGGCCCTGAAGTAAGAGAATGAGGAATTTAGCAATTGCCTCTAGGCTATAAAGAAGATGAGTGGCAGAAGCCACTCAGAAAGTACCTCAGAAAACATTTCATTTTTCCTCACATACCCTCATTCTGCACTGAATACCAAGCATGTTAAAAATACAAAAAATGTTTTTAACTATCCTAATTTTAGAACACTGCTGTATTTCATTCACTGGTTTGAATGATAAAATATTCAATAAGATTTTTCCTCATCCCCAGCTCCAGTTTCCAGTTGTTCCTCAACTGGTTGGATGATTAAGGCAGGGAGAGGGGCTTTACCTCCTCTTCCCCCCGTATTTTGCTCTAGGCATTCACATCTTGGCTAGAGTATTTGACTGGAACCTGGAAGGCTCTGGTTCAAATACCTACATGTAAATTATATGAGTGACCTTGGGCCAGCTACAGGGTTGCTGGAGGATCAAATTGAGGATATAAATGAAATAAAAATGATCACATCTCTTAATGTAGCAGAATGAAGCCATTAAAACCTTTTGACATACTAGACTTTTCATGTTTAACATAAATAACATTTTATCATTGCATTCTTAAATATTTTAATACTCAAAAGACAAGACTAAAGTAAGAACTGTCCCCCCCCTTTTCTCTTGCAGGTCTTCATGTTTTTCCTACATTTGTCATTTATGAACTCACAGTCCTGTTGTTCCTTACACTTTCAGTTGTAATAATGAAGGTATATGTTTGAGTATCTTACAGTAAATCTAAGTATTAAATGTATAATTGATGTACCATGTTACATATCAAGTGGGTGGCTGGGTTGGTGTGTAGCAGTAGGACTGCCTGACGCCCCCCTCCTTCCACCATGGAGTCAGGGGTCCCCCACTGACAGACCCTGCATCCCCACTGTTGATCAGCTGGCCAGAGGGGGGGAATTTACCCTGGAAAGAGGAAGATCCACCCAATGTGCAGCACTACATCACTGCCACATGATTTTTTTTATTTATAGTGATGGTATGAAACATTGTATTTGGTTAGCTCTTTTGATAAAAATATTTTCTATCCTGTGTCAAGGTTACATAGCATAAGCCATCCTTAACTCAAATAATAGTGGCTACAACACAAGTCACTTGGCTGTTTTCCTTTTTTCACATAAACATGTACATTTTTACCAGATAAAATATATGGGTTCTCACAAAAACACACACCCTGAAATGCATTATATTATACTTTGTGCAACACACACCAAATCATTAATTTCTGGTTTGGCTTGATTAATCTAGGGAAACTCCTGTCCCCCATGTGTGTTGCAGCAGTAAGAAATAATAGGATAAAGTTTTTAGTTGCTGTTGCAAAAACCCAAAACCTCCTATCATTAATTGGCTGATGTGATTCCTTGTGCTTCTTTTTTTAAATGTTAACTTGCCTGTGTTTTTCTACTGTATGTCTAAAAACAAACTCTCTCTCAAAGTTTTTCCTGGCAGTACTTGTCCTTTCTCTGATTCTTCCAAAGAGTAGCCAGTACATCAAATGGATTGTATCTGCAGGTTTGGCTCAAGTCAGTGAGTTTTCCTTTGTCTTGGGTAGTAGAGCACGCAGAGCAGGGATAATTTCTCGAGAGGTGAGTTTTGATGCTATTAAGAATTTTTTTTAATACTTTGAGAAAATATTTTTAAATGTACCTAATTTTAACGCTTCCCCCATAGTAAGCTTAAGTGGAATTCAAAAGACGAATTTTCTCTCTTATTTCCAGCTAATTTTAGCTGAGCTACTTCTTTTTCACCTGCAGAAGAGTTGGGATACTGTCTCTTTTCTCCAGCAGACATTCCCTCACTCCCGTTTGCAGTCCTTTGCCTTTCCCTGCTTTCTTTATTCCATCGACCTTCTCCCTTTCCTTTTGTTCCGCTTTTCTTTGCCCCCCTGAGCTTCCTTTTTTTCTCCTACTGACCTCAAGCTTCAGTATGCAAACTGCTGCATCCATCTGGGTTTACTCAGGCAGCTCCCACATCTGAAATTTATCTAGGCAATCTAGAATGGCTCCCGAGATCTCTTGAGGTCATAAGATATCAGCATTTTAAAACTTTTAAATCTTCTTTTACCAACTTTTATTTTTATTGTTTACAGTTTTCTGCAAACTGGGTTGTTCCTTCACAAACTTACAGAAATATTATCTCTTCCTGTACCTGGCTCTGGGATCTGGTTCAGAATTAAATATATACATGAAAATATCTGAGTAGATCAAATAAAGGATTTGAATTTTAAGGACCAAGGAGTGCAAATGCTTGCACATGCTATGCGATTTCAAATGTCATCTTGTTGATGCTGATCAGTTGATTATATCCATATTTTCAAAAGTTCGTTAGTTTTGCATGGAAGCTATATTGTTAGTAGAAGCAAACAGTAGGTAGTCTACACTATAAGTCTCTTACTGAGCCAGCTGGAAAGGATGAGCTATACAAATAATGTTGCTGCTGCTGTTATATTATGTTAGACTTACTAGTCAAGTCAACTTTATTCCTGATCATTGACCAATAAATATGAAGTTAAAAGCAGTGCTACAAAAGCATTAAAATCAAGTCAATCTTCTACATTAGAATCCAAATTAAAATTTTTGAGGGCTTTCAAAGACACTATATATAGACACTATACAGAGTCACCCATTAATTAAAATCCACAAAATGTTTAGAGGGGAAATAGATAAAATATATTATGTACCCATAATCGAGTTCTTTCATACTCTGCTGGTTAGCCAAGCAAATTCAGCAATCTTGCTTGTAAAGTATCTGTGAGTATCTGACAAGATCAGTTTGAGACATTGTTTCCTCAAAATACAGGAAAAATCTGACAAAACTGAAGCTAAAGGACTTACTTGTGTGTGATTGTGATTGTATTTGCATTCAAAAAGAACCTGTTCAGTGGTCTCTATTTGCCCTTCATTACATAAGCAGATGTGTTCTGCAATTGGAAGTGTTTTGAATAAACTGATGGTAGTGCATTGTAAGAGTAAAGAAAATCTTCTATAATCAGAGTTAGTGATATTTTAAAGGTATGGGATTGTGACATTTTCATTAAGCAGATCTTTTTCAAATGAGGGTCCTTAACTGTATTAAGGTCATGTTGCCTTTCAGTATCTATAACTTTCCTTGAATGTTCCTTAACCTAAAGCCAGAAGAGCTTGGGGTGACAGGCCATAACAGCCCAGTTTTTTTTAAATTAAGGCACAGCGAAATGAGAGTGCTCTAGTATCAGAGTTGTTAGCCCGTTCTGACAGAACATCAGCTTTAGCTAATACATTAGAGTTGCAATCCAGATCCTGATCCGGACACTGACCATCCCTATCTCAATCCTAAGAGCTGCATTCAAAATACTCTTATTTGATTCTTAGTGCAAAAAAAGCATGCAGAGATGAATTTGAATGTAGTGTGGCCAAAATGCTCAAAGGCAGGAATAGCCTAAAATGTGTCAAGATTTTCAAAAGGTGATTCATTTATTATACTATTATTTGGGGAGGGAGGGGACTCAGGAATAGCAGTCATAGCATCTTCAGTTTATGGGAATCTAGGGTTAAAAACTACTGAGGTCTTTCTCAACCTGAGATTTAGAAACCAAGGCTGGATTTAAATGATTTAACAGTCTGATTTGGTTTGAGGTAAACTCATATCTGCCCTGAGTCCACAGACAGAGGGTGGACAACAAATTCAAGTATGTATGTATAAATATGTTTCATACTACTTTGGTTCATACTACTCTAAAGTAATCCCAGTGCTTTATGCCAGATATGCTTGCTGTGGACATTTTAATCAATGATAACCCTTTTCATTCTCTGTTTCCAGGTCTATCTCCTTATATTGAGTGTGACTACTCTAAGCCTGTTGCTTGCACCAGCATTGTGGAGAGCTGCCATTATGAAATGTGTACCAAAATCAGAAAGACGATTGAGTTCTTGAATATGTTTATTACAGAGGCTTCTGTGTAAACTTGTCTCTGTAGTCACTCCATTTCTTACACAGGAAACAAAGTTTTATGTTTCTCTGTTTAGTTAGGAGCTGTACATTGAATAAACAAAATGCAACGTTTCCCATAAAACATGTTATTAACATGGAAAAATATGTGTTAAATTGCTTTTGCAAAATTGGATTTTTCTAAAAGCAGAAAGCAATCTATGAAACTAATCACTGACAACTGTGCCTTTTTTGATCATCTTTTGCATTCACTGCAGAGAACTGTGCATTTTATGGTGCCTGTGGTACTTCTATAAAAATTTCAGCACATTTTTCTAGTCTAATATCAGCCACAAAACATGTATCTTCTGTGTTATACACTGGCTTGCAAAGGTCTTGAGTACTGTTTGTGTCACAATAAAAAATACCTTGCACCTTCAATGTGGTAGGCATGTTGTGAAAATCCCTCTCCCCCATAAATCCAACTTAGTTCCAGGTTGTAATGTGACAAAACAGGACAAACATAGAGGGAGGCGAATACTTTTGCAAGCCACTGTATAAAGTTTAGTTTATTTCAAAAGTAATGTTGAACTATTAAATCTATTTAAAGAATTAAAATTAATATTCCTAAAGAATGGTGTTTCCAGATTTATCCATGTTACTGTCTTGTACTTAATATAATTTTGATTTGTCATGCTGTAATTGTTGATGCATAAATAATTTATTATGATTAGAAATAGACCTGTTGTGATTTATGTCATCAACAGAAATTGAATTTTTTTGTGGGGGACACACATATATTTGGGATTTCGTCTCTTTGCCAGATAGGCAATTAAACAAATAGCAACAGGAAGTAAGTTGAATGTTTTCAGATACTTCATAACTCAGAAAATACGTTCTCATACAGAATAAAGATAAATGTTATTATAGTTTCAGTTTTAATTGAAAATATAAATATATAGCTACTGTTATCCCTTTGTGCAATAATGTGTTGGTATAGGCAGCGGTTCTCAGTTTGTTGGCTATAAAATTAGTTTTTAAAGATTTCTGAATTATAGAACTTCAGAATTAAAAATTGAGGGCTCTTTATAGATAAAATTGATTAATGATTTTTAAAAACTTTGTATTTTCTATGGAGCACTCTTGACAATTTTTTCTAAAATTACCCTTAGAAATTCTCGCTTCAGTGTACTAATAATTTTTACCTCAGACATTTTATTTTTCATCTTTAGTGTATCATGATATTTTAAAGTCAGAGTCCAGTGGCGCCTGGACTCTGATTTTGTTGTGCTACTTCAGACAAACATGGCTACCCACTTGAATCTATGATATTGTTAAGGTTATTCCTAGTTTTTTCATTATATCATATCTAAATATAGTGCAAGAAAATCACCATTTATTTATGTATAACATTTGTATCCTACCCTTCTGTCCAGTGAGACAAATAATTTAAAAATCAGGGTCAGACATGACTTGGCGCTTGCACGGGGGATACCTTTATCTTTATCTTTTAAGTCACCTTTAGAAAAGTATGCATGTGTATGCACACACACCTAACACTGGTAGTTCAAAACACTGGTTAGTCAATCAAGATGGGTAGATGTGTTAGACAGTAGCATCAGAAAAGAGGAAGAGTCCAGTAACACCTTAAAACCAATGAGTGGTGACTCATTGGAAGTTCATACTCTGGCACAGATGTCGTTAGTCTTTAAGGTGCTTGCTCTTTTCTAAGATGAAACAGAAAAATCTTAATAGGGAGGGATGACAAAGGAAGCAAATATGAATGCAAACTCTTTTAAGGTATTTTATATTCATGCAAATTCTGCACATTTAAAGCGATCCATTGATGAATAAGGTCAGTCATACAATCTTACTAGATTCCAATGAAATCTTGAAATCTAGTTGAACCAAGTGAATGTGGCTTTATATACCATGAGCACTATAAAAGTTTCCTCTTGCTCTGCAGGTCTCCACTGCACCCAACTTAAATTTTCTGTATTGTCTACTAAATAGAGACTATTCCCTTCCCTAATGTAAACTGCGTCAACTGATATGTTGCATGTATCCCCTTGCAATGTTATATGTAAACCGCCCTGACCGTATAATAAATATGTTTAGGCTTACATTGCAAGATTTTAGTGTAATGCAGTACCCATGAAGCACTACTCTGGTGTAAGCCTGTTTTAATCAATTTTAGGTTGGAGTTGGGTCCATAGGGTTGACTAGTTAATAACAATTTAGACATTTAGCGGGGCACCAGGGCAAGTGAAGGTCTCAATACATTGACCACTTTCGGTCTACAAGGCTTCCAAGCCAGCCATAGCAACTAATTGGGGACAAGGTGGTGCCAGAAAGAAATTAGTCCTTTCCCGTCACTCGAGTAACAGGAGGCTGCCTCGGGCTGCCCTTGCAAAACAGCAGCAGGCTGCCCCTAAGGTCAGCAACAGCCGGCTGGTCTCGCGCTCTAAATTCCCGCGCGCTCCACAGTCCGGGAGGAGGAAGGCGTGGTGCCATCGGGAAGGCGCGAAAAGCTCGCGCATGCGCGCCCTCGCCGGTAGGCTGGCTGAAGCGTGTTATGTTGGTGATGATGATGAGATGGGGGAGGGAAGCACCAATGTCCCCGCGTGTGCTTATGTGGGGCACGTTACAGCCCGTGACGTCAGCGCGCAGCGTCACGCCGGAGGGACGCACAAAAGTGTAAGTTTCAATTTTTCTCTCCTTCCTGCCAACCGCCGAAAAGCCAATAATTGAAGGATCGTCGTGGGGGGCGGCGATGGGGGGCGGGTAAACGGAAGCCGCCGCGCGCCCCCCCCCTTGGGTCTCCTCAGCGGAGGGACGGTGAACAGGTGTGAGGGGCGCCGGCAGCTGAGCCAGGAGCCCGAGCGGGCAGGCGAGGGGGAGCCTTGTGTGGGCTGGGGGGCGGCCAGGCAGGCAGGCGATGATGACGCTCCGGAGAGGGATGGTCGTGCAGCCCGGCCTTCATGCAGGATGCACACGGAAGCGACTCCCGCTGAATGCGTGCGGGGGGGGGGGGGGCTGGAAAGAGAGGCTTGCTGCCGGTTAAGCATGCCCAGGATTGCAGCCCGGGAAGGGGGTTCGGCCACTTCCACGGTGCTCGCTCGCCTTCTCCCCCCACCAGGATCCCAAGTTTGACGAGGGAACAAATTTCAGTCGCTTTATTTTTTTTGGAGGGGGGGGGTTACTCCCAGGGAAAGCAGGTCTGTCCTGGCACACAGACTTGCCTTTTGCAGGATGGCTTGCAGAACTCGAGGGGAGTCAGTCCCGGGCTTTGGGGGCTGCGGTTTAGGTGGCTTCATGGGCAGGGGGAAAAAAAGAGAAACTTCGTTGGAGGAGAACTTGGGAAACAGGAGCTCCTCCTCGCCCCTCGCGACCTCCCCCCGACCCCCAATCTGCTCTGGAAGCCTGGGCAGGGGGGAAAGGGGGCAGATTTGAGGGAGGGCGCAGAAAAGGAGCGAGCGAGGAGTTAATTGGCCCGCCGCTCCTCTTGCCCCGCCGATGGTTCCTGGGGGCGACGAAGGGCTGGGTGGGGAGCAGAGCGCCCCTTTCTTTCCCAGCCGAGCCACTTCGCCGGGCGGCTGGCGAGGGGGAAGAGCGAGAGGCGAAGCCGCCGCCGAAACACCTCCTCTCTGCCTTCTCCCCACCCCCGAGGGGGTTTTGAGGAGGGCCGTGCATTGCACATGTGCAGTTGGCATCTCCGTCTCTCTTTTTCCGTGCAGAGCGGCGCTGTGGGTGGGGGATTGCTCGGGAGTGCGTGGTGGGGGATGGAGTTTGCTCTCTATTTCTCCTCCTCCACTTGGCCAGGTACGGAGGCGCCTCTGGCCACCGGGGGGGGGGGTAGGAGGAGGGCTGGCGGCGGCGAGGACAGGTGGGAGAGGAAGAGGCAGCGGCGGAGCGGCTGCTGCGGGGGAAACGTTTAGGCGGGACGGTTTGATGCGAAGAGGAGGTCCTCTTCCTCCTTCCCCTTCTCTCGTGCTTCTCCCACCCCTCCTCCCGCCCGCTCCTCTCCCGGGTCGGGTGAGAGGCGAATGAGGGTGAGATTGGCGCATGGGTGGCCCATATCTTTTTTCTTCAGACGTCAGTTATTGCTCTGCTCGGGCTTCTGAGGCCCTGGAGAGGGGGCGGGAAGGTGCAGGAGGCGGGGGCTGGCGGGAGTTGCTCTGTGAACCATAGATGTTGCTTTTCCTCCGCTTTTCTTTTTGCAGGGGCTCTGAGGATCTACCTTCTTTAACCAGCTTGTAGCAGCAGATACATTCCCTGGGCCTGCTTGGATGCATGCTTGGCAAGGCAGCGTGCATTTAGTTTAGGATTTGGGACAGTGTTCTAGGGGGTGGGCCCCGGAGGCCTAGCTGCTCTAATGCAGGTCAGGCACAGGCATCCCTCCTCCCCTTGCACAGAGCGGGTTGTGTATGTATTTATGTATGAAGCATAATAATGCTTTCCTAGTACATGGCTGGAAAGTATCCTCCCCCCCTCCCCCCATGATCTTGTGCTGTCAGTTCAGGCTTTCTTTGGATGTTCAAAAGGAAGAAGCCAAATATCTTGAAGTTTTATTTTCCTTGCTTAAGGGAAAGCTGTTGCAAGTCTTTAGTGGTTTTACATTTAATATGTATGTCTGCCTGTTGTTTTTCAGCCCATTTGTTGAAAATAAAGTAATGCCTAACAATAAACTCCGTTTTAAAATGTTTCACTTCACTAACTTTGGTTTTTTAACTTTGTTTTTAGAATATAGCACGGCTTCCCTCGTTCCTCCTGTGGTGCTCAAACAAGTGAAGAATTGATTTCTTGGATTTGGTAACATGGCAAAAGATGTAAGTATGTAAGAGAATAAATCAGCATATACTGATTACTATTAATGAAAACTTGGTATTTGTTCTGATCCTGTGCAGCTGTAACCGATTGGCTTGCTTATGTAGCATCCATCATAAGGTGAGTGAAACAGACTCAGTCTGTGCTGTATGAGTGTGGCAGAGCATCTTGATGAAATGGCTCCTGTGTCATAATTGGGTATAGTTTCACTGATGTAACACGCAGCCTTGCAGTGCCAGGTAGAGTCCTCCTCTAATCAATACTGCATTGCTTTGTGCAGCATCGGCATACCGTCTGGCAGGGTTGGCTTTTACAACACCAGTCTTTTGGTTCTTTATCAGGTTAGACTAAAATGCTAATAGAATGGCTCAGTTTGTAGTGTTGTACTACTGCTGGTAGCTGCCCTTTTGGGTAGTAAGATCATGTGCCAAAGTCACTTTTATTTGGGCTCCTAGTGTCCCTGCCAAACTTTAATTACATATGGTTTTTGCTTGCTGTTCCACTTGATAGGTTGAGAATACTTCCCAAAGTTGAAAAAGGTTCCATCTTATTTGCTAGCTCTCTGCCTCACAGAGTTGTGGCAGTAATAACTTGCCTAGATATGTTTCCATATCAGGCTTTTAAAGAATTTGCATATCACAAAAAGTTTTACTTGGTAAGCTGCAATCAGCTACTTGTCTATAAATTTTTTTTCAGTTGCTCCCTAACTCAAGCCATTATTAAGTCAGAGCTGCGTTTTCAGAGTTCTGTGTGTCTTAAATAAAAATATTCTTAAGGACTTTTTGATCAGTGATTTATCTTTAACCATACTGCAGATTTAGAATGCCAGGTGGTGTTTATGCCAACTTTGTTGTGCTGGAATTGCGTCCTTAGTCTCAACAATGATAGGTAGCTGTTTGCTCTATAGAGAAATTCTGAAACCCATCAGTCATTTTGGCAGGACTAACTAAAATATCACAGAACAATACACAAGCTTTAAAGTTTCCTAGAACTCTTCATCAGGCTTGACTTGAAAGAATAGCAATATGTTTTGAACTGTTGAAGGCGTAATACTAGTCTGATTGTGTCCTATTTAAAGTGGCTGTTTTGACTTGTTTGATTACTTTCATTGTCATGTATCAAAGTTATGATCTTTAAAATAAAAACACAAAACCTGATTGCCATGAATTTAAACTTTTTTTCTTACCTTTCTAGAGTTTGAAAAATGAGCTTAGTTGTGGCAAGGTAATATTTCCAAAAGTGTAATCGGTATTGGGTGATCACGTTGATTTAGGGTAGTGCCGAACATCTTGTGACCCGCCAAGTCAAGCACAGTTCACCAGCTATATATTGTGGCCTGCTATATGCATGATTTTGTAACCCCATTATAAACAACAAGAGGTAGGCTGCCCTACACAGAGCAAGTCATAGCCTCTTTCAGTTTCGTAGGTCAAAGTTGTGCAGTACTTAAAATTTTATATATATAAAAGACCGATTTAGAATATTTACATCAAGTTTCCCGTTTTGAAATTTATTGTTCTTAAACAGATATACCTAATAATTGCGGTCATAATTTAAAATGATAAATGACTAAAGGGCCCTTACGTGTTCTAGGACCATATTCCAGAACCTTTGGTCAGGAAACCCATGTGAATGATACCTCCTTCGAAACAAAGATTTCTGCCTAGTGGTCTCTGATAGATGCAGAGATTCTATACAGATGGTGTAATTTCTAAAGTACAAAGTATCTTGAATGTACTTATTTAGAAGTAAATTCATTTGAGCAAAGTGGAACTTGCTTCTAAGTAAGTGTAGAGAAGGTTGGCTGTAAATTTCCAGACCTTTCTGTGAATAAAGGCTGGAAGTTAAGGGCAAAATAATTTTTCTGGTTTTCTGTGCTTATTAGTCAAATCATATCAAAAATATACATAATTTGAAAAACAAACATGTTGCATAACTTTTTGAAGTGATAAAATAGGAGCATGATCTATAATCTTGGTGATAATTAGGATAATGTCTCCTAAATCCTACTGTGGCATATTGTTTCATTTACAATAATTAAAACAGACAGTCTAAAAAAGATACAATCTTTCCCCTGTATCAAAATGTTGTTTTCATATCAAAATGAAACTATCTGTTTCATTATTCAATTTTAAAAGATGTTTAGATTTTAGACAAAAAATGTCAGATTTAAATACATTCTTATAAAATAAAACAAAATTAAGGATTTGAGTTTTTATTTCAAAATATATTATTGCATTCTTACTAAAGCTTATTTTTAGAATTCATAGTTGGCAGTCTCATTTTAGGTAATGAAATGTCAAAAACAAAATTCTTTTCCCTTCCAGGAAAGAAAGCAAAATGTTCTGAGGAAGTGACTTGTAAAATTGGAAAGAAATAGCAATAACATTATGAATATATGGTTGTATTTTAAAAAATCAGATCTACTTAAGTAACCTGATAACATTGACCTTGTTATAAATGGAGGGGGGGTGTCATGAGGAAGTCATCCCAATGTATGGTGGGTGCTTTGCTTTTTAAAGTCCACTTCCTTTATGTGGCCAAAATCTGCTTAGCTAGTTCTATATTTTGGCTTGTGATGATTTTGATCTGTAGCTCCCTGCAGTGCCATGTAATACAGATTGAATTCTAAAGAACAAATGATGGCATGATGTGTCAGTCTAGTGTAACGAGGGGATACTCTGGTGATGAAAATTCTTTCGACCTCTATATGGCTAATGAAAGAAGGACTCTGAAGAAAACACAGGATTTAAGGGTAGTATTGTTCACCTAAGAGGAAGATAGGCGTGTGGATCAATGTACCCAGTAGCCTGCGAATTTAAAAAGTGCAGGTGAGAAACAGGAACCAAGGACAGAACAGCAAAACCATACAAGGCCTAGGAGATAAAGATTTGAAGGGCTAGTGATTTCAAATCACCGAGCCAAGGATTCATAGGTTACTATATCTTCAATTTGGGCCTGTCATGTAGGCTTCTACTAGCTGTTACCTGTTCTTTATTTTAAAGTCTGCATCTGATCTAAGTTTGTATGTGTAGTTTGCATATAAGGTTTGAAAAGTCACACAATTAAAATAAGGACATAAGAGCTGTGCTGTGTCTGTCTAGTCTAGCATCCTGTTTCCCACAATGACAAACCAGATGCCCCCAGAGACAAAATCCCCTCCCTGCTGCCGCCTCCATCTATTGGCACTCAGTGCGTACTGCCTATGAAGATAGAGGTTCAAATTCATGGATGTCTAATCCCCTTTTAATGCCAGTTCAGAAAGTGATTATCGCTATCCTTTAGGACTCCACAGGCTACTCTTTGAATGAAGTACTGCTTCCTTTTGTTTGTATCAACAAAGTTTTTTATTTTATTTTCTCCAGGCCATGCATCATCTTATATACTTCATGTCCCAACCCTCACTCCATTAATCTCTTTCATAAATTAAACAAAGAAGCCCCATTAGCCTTTAGTCCTTGATCATGTTTGTTACTCGTTTCATCTCTTCACCTTCAGTCAAGGCAGAGACAGTCAAGATGGTACACGTTATTCCAAATGCATCTGTTCCACAGACATTATAGCACTAGCTATTTTCAGTTCCTTTCCTGATAATTCTTACTGTAGAATTTACATTATTCACCATTTCTCCACAGTAAGTCAATATTTTTATTGGACTTTATTCTGTGAGTCCAAGCTCTTTCCTGGCCAGTGCCCTCCCTGTTCAGACTCTCATCAGTGTCTGTGGAAAGTTGGGATTTTTCAATTCCATTACATGCTTCTCTTTACACTTATTTTTATGGTGTTGTCTCTTCACACAATTAGAAGAGAGCTTCTCAATCTGTTTTTACCTTCCTGAACAGTGTTTTTGTCTTGCCTCCCATTCCAGATCTTTTATGTACAAATTAAAATACCCTGGGTCCTAATACAGTTCCCCATGTTACCATTTGTACATATTTGTTTCCATTAGGATAACTATTTACTTAGGTGCTGTTGGCAAGACACATTATCAAAAGCTTTTTAAAAGTTCCAGATCTATGAAGTCTACTCTCTCCCTTATTTATGTGGTTGTCAAGTCTTGAAGAATTCTGTGCTGATTGTTCCTGTGTCATTTGTTTTTCTGTATGTCCAATAGTTTCATCTTCAGTACTGAGTTCTGGCAGTTGGAATGTGTTTCAGACTAGCTTTCAAATACTCTGATAGGAGGCCAGTATTAACGACAAGTTGCATCTTATTACGATGCAGCTCCTTTAAAAAAAGAAAATACAAAAAAGTATGTCTGATTTAAATAACCAACTTAAAAATGAAGACATTGCCAAATCCAGAACATTAAGGACTCTTAAGAAACTCAGATGTGAAATCATAGATTTAAATACAGGCTTCCTCGGGAGGTGGGGGTTGTGAGTTTCCTGCATAGTGCAAGGGGTTGGACTAGATGACCCAGGATCCAACTCTATGATTCTATAAACACAATAGTAGCAGCATACAGCAAAGATACAAACAACGGTGACTAATCGTATTATACGAAGAGAACAGTTAACTAAGCAGTGTTTATATATATATTACAGAGAGCTGAATTGCAAAGGTGGAGAATGGTGCAATAGAACAGTACAATAGGAACAAAACAATAAATACTGGCTAAGGTTTACAGATGTTAACTACAACATTAATACCCTCCTCAGCCTAGAGTAGCATCTTCTTGATTTAGTTTTTTGTCTCTGAAAACTATGGTTCTGCCACAAGTTGTTGCCTCTCATTACCCATAGACTTGATATAAAGAATTCATTCACTTCTCTGCAATTTCCTTTCTTCTTTTTAATATTAAGAAATCTTAAGAGTGTCTTAATGTCCTCAATATGTTTCTTAAATTCTCATTTCACCTGCTTTGCAGCTTATACTTGTTTGCAGGGTTTGTGTTCCTTTCTCATTTTACTCATTTGCTTCTTACAAGAAGCCTTCACTGTATTACTTCCTTCATCTTGCTGATTAAGTACTGATGTCCTCTTAGTTTTTATGGTACCTTTTCTGATCTGTAGTATATGTTTGTCTAAGGGTCAATTTTTGTAGATCTTCCTAACAATCTGATGAGACCTGACCCACCCTTTCAACTTCCGTATTACTAATCCTCTCATTTTTGCAAAGTTTCCTCTTCTGAAATAAAATGTGTTCATGTTGGTCTTCTTGGGCAACTTGTTGTTTACATAAATGCTGAACTGGATCTTATTGTGGCTGTTACTTAAGCTAGTTACATCTCATACTGGTTTATGGATAGCATTCTGGACCAAATCAGGCTTGCTTCTTTAGTCAATTTTATAAGGATCAGTCATGGTATATAGCCACTTTTACTCTTGATCATGTAGCTGAAATATGTATTTACCCAGTCAATGTATATATTTTACAACACTTTCTATTTTGGTTATCTCATTAATTTTTTCTTCTCAGTTCATGAGTTTTTAGTTGAATGATGAAAAGTCATGTGAATACAGGTGACAATAGCCTGAGCATTGGATGTGCTCTGGGAAAGTTAAGGAATATATTATTACTGTATTTCAGATATGTTGAAATAGTTAAAATGAAAGCAGAAGTCAGGGTCAGAACTTTCTGTCTCCCAGCGGGAAACACCCTCCTTTCCCTAGTCTGCTTCCTGCCTTGAGAGGGATAGCACCTAGACTAGGCGTCTCTTGCTTCCTTTTCTTTAGAACAGTGGTCCCCAACCTTTTTATCACTGGGGACCACTCAACGCTTGACAATTTTACTGAGGCCCGGTGGGAGGTGGGGGTTGTTTACTCCTCTACTCTCAACCACTGCCCTAACGCTCTCTGATCGCTATGGTAATGTTTAAACATCCCTTCAAAATAAGATACAGACATGCGACAACAATGAACATAAGGAACATTTTATTTTCATGGAAATTTTAACTCATGACAATGACAAATCAATGGGAACCCTGAGCTAGTTTCTCTGGAACGAGATAGTCCCATCTGGGAGTGATGGGAGACAAGGACGCCCGAAGTGTGTTGTAAAGGGCCGGGGGGGGGGGTGAAGTAAAAGGCCGGGGGGGGGGGGAGAAGGCATCCTTCGCGGCCCACCTCCAATTAGTCGACGGACCACAGGTTGGGGATCACTACTTTAGAAGACACCTCCTTTCCATTCCTTTTTTCCTTCCTTGTCCCGCCCTTCCTTCCTCGGATCCTCCCTTCTGCCTTTTCTCTTTTCCTTTATCCTTGGAGGCTATTCATGGAGTAATGGAGCAGGATACCAGGTGCACAAGTGCACTCGTGGTTGCAGCAGCCATTTTGTTTTTTGCCATTCAGAGGGCGAAATGGCGACGAACAGATGGTAAAGTAATTTCTTGTCTGAAGACAAACAGGCTCCAGATCCAGTCACCGAAGGGCCCGTGGATCCCAGGGATGCTGCCATGGCGGTGGCACAAGGCATTTTGATCCCAGCGGCAGCAGAGGAGCAAGGACAGTGCTCCATTTTTCAGAAGGCCGTCAGGGAACCACGCCGCCACCCCCAAGCCATCTGACACAGCGGTTACAGGAGAGGGTCTCAATTTGGGCATGGGAACTACAGAGCCAAAAGGAAGAGGTGATCGAGAAGGGTCCCGTTGAGACAGAGGCACAATCCCAGTCGTGGATTCTGGTAACATGGCGGCAATGGCGGGAAGGTTCAACTTACGCCCAGAGTTTTTAAATTTCTTGCAGAACTTGATGCAAGCTGAAATAGCTAAATTTTGTCAACAAAATATGCCATCCTCTTACAGGGCATCTCGTTCTCGTTCCTCCTCTAGAGTTTAGCGCCTGCAGGCTCAGGTCGTCTTCCCAGCAACCTCATCCCAGGTTTAGATGGCCTATAAAGGCCACTCAGAAAAGTCCTTATTCTCCAAATCATCACTCAGATATTTCTGAGGAGGACCCGGAGAACAGGGAAAGAGAAGGGGGTAAATTAAATACCAATGAGGAAGAGTTTCAGGCTATCCTTGTCCTGCAACAGGCTGAGGGATTTTTTTAATTCTGAGGCACTAATAGGTTACTCAGCGCCTCAGCGACAATGCAGACACTTCTGACATTGCAGCTCATGCCATGGCTTCCACTACTGTGGCTAAATGCTTATTATGGCTCAAGGCCTAGGAAGCTGATCCACACTCAGACTATTGTCAAAGCATATCCTTTCCAGGGGGATAAGCTTTTTGGAGAAGCCCTGTATAGGGTCCTAGAAGAGACTAGAGATAAGAAAAAAAACAATGCCTTGCCGCATTTGCAGAGATGGCAAGCCCTTTCCGTCCTCCTTCCGGAATCAGAACTCTGGCTCCAGATACAGGCCAGAAGGAAAAAGGGGCTCTTGGGGTCAGGGCAGACAGGGCTATCGTAGAGGGGCTTCGGGTTACTAATTTAACCCATTCAGACGCGCATTCAGAACGTTCAGAAGGCAACAATAAATCCCCCAAAGCAATGCCTTGCTTCATTCGCAGAGATCAAAATCAAAATGGCACAAATGTATTAAAGTATTTTTTCTTATCTAATGAATATATTTCTAATTTTAACTTATCAGTATCCATTAATTTCCAAACATTGGCAACCAAAATGGGGTCCCAGGTATTCTTATCCCATTTTCTGTATCTTCATCAGTGATCACCAGTCAATATCTGGATAGAGTAGCACAATTACACATTTCACTTGGAATATGAACCAATAACACGTATGACTTAGATAAGAGTTCTGTTTTTGATGGGGCCGTTTTGTGGGAGGGGCCAGCACTCCTCCCTCAGTTCTTATTTGTGGGAGGGGCCACCACTCCTCCCTCAATGCTTAAAGGCAGTGTTTTATGAAAAGTCATCAGCATCCAGTGTTTCACCAGAAGCTGATACTATGGGTGATAAACAATCTATAAGACCTAAGACAGCTTAATAGATACATTCCTACACCATGATTCAGAATGCTATCACTGCAAGAGGTACTCCCTCTCCTCTCTAAAGGGGATTGGTTTGTAATTGTGGACTTAAAAGATGTGTACTTTCATTTTACTGTACTTTACTTTGGGCTTGTCTCATCTCCCAGAATTTTCACCAGATGTGTCTTGGTTGTAAGAACGCAGGGTTACTTACTGGTAGTGGACTTTGAGCAACAGCAGCGACTAGATGTGCTCACATCTGTTGAATCTGTCAAACTCAAAGCTTTGTTCGATCGCTTCATCATTAAGAGGTTCCAGTCAGCTCATTCTATAGAACAGCTCTTAGGAGAACTATCTGTTCCGCAACAGGTACTTGAAAACAGGGTTGCACTTACCTGTAACTGTTCATCGAGTGGTGCTCCGTGCATTCACACATCCTCCCTGCTGTGGGCATGCTGTCTGTCTATACCTCTGCAGGATGGCAGCAAGGGAGGATAACTGAGGGAGGAGTTCTGGCCCCTCCCATGGCAGGTGACTTTTAGGTGGGAAAAGTCTCCTCATTCTCCGAGATGGGAGGGGGCCAGTTGATTTTTCCTTAGTAACCTCTTTAGCTTCTCTCTGTGGCAGACTCTGCTTACTGCAGATCCCTGGCGTTAAATGCAGAGAGCACCACTCGAACTACAATTACAGGTGAGTGCAACCCCGTTTTCCTTAGGAATGCTACCATGAAGGACCTTCCTCACAGGCCTAGATTTGCGACTTGGAAATTGCATACCGTGCTATCATAGCTAACAAAATCTCATTTCCAGACTACTAAATAGGACTCTTTAAAGTGTCTGAGAATAAAGGCTTTTGCTTAGTGTCCATCAGTCCTGCAAAATGTGTGTCAGATTTCTGGGCTCTACCCATCAAACCCAAAGTATGTACCTTCCATATGGATAAAAATTAAGAACAGGCCCAGCCTTCAGACCTAAGACCAGTTATATTATTCACAAATCTCTAGAGGTTAATTTACCTTGCTTCTGCCCAAATTCTATACATCCGAAAAAAGTATCTGATGTAACACTAGAAGAGGAGTTGGTTCTTTCATGCTGCTTTTATCAGTAGGAGTCTCAAAGCGGCTTACAATTTCCTCTCCCCGCAACAGAAGACACCCTGTGAGGTAGGTGAGGCTGAGAGGGCCCTGATATCACTGCTCGGTCAGAACAGCTTTATCAGTGCTATTGTAAGTCCAAGGTCACCCAGCTGGCTTCATGTGGGGGAGAAGGGAATCAAAACTGGCTCGCCAGATTAGAAGTCCATACTCCTAACCACTACACCAAGATGGCTCTCCTAGAGTTTAGGGGAGTTCTGAAAGCATGTATATTCAACACACAGGATATCAGTAAAATTAATATTTTTTTTCATTTCCATCTCCTCACTTAATTTGGGGAATAAAAGGTCCAGATCTGTCATCAGTAGCTATCTCAAAGTGTGCATTATAGAAGCCTGTAAGGTTCAAACATTTGATTTTCCACAGGAATAATTGCCCACTCAGTGAGAAGTCTGGCAAATTAAGCAGCTGTCACTAAGTGTGACACAGTGGAAGAAGTATGCAGGCAGCAACCTGGTCCTCTGTTTTATGTTCATCAACTGTTGTAAGTTTGGTGCATATAGCTCAGCTGATCCTACATTTAGCATAAGAGTATTCCAGCACATAACAGACACAGATGACAATGACCCATCCCGATAACTGGACACTGCTATGGGAGGTCCTGCCAAGATGTCCTCCACCTCAGAGGGAATACAACAATTGGATACTTACCATAAAGGTTCCTTTTCTGGGGAAAGGAGGACATCTTGTCCTTCCTAAGTCATGATCACCTATTAGAACAATAAACATACTTTCTTCTCTAGTTTTATCTAGTTTCTTCCTGTTTTAATTGTTCTATATTATTACTCATTTAAGTTAATGTTACATTTATCTATTATATATACAGTTTTATAATCTATCTTGAACTTTGGAGTTACCTGAACTGAAGGAAGGGTGGCTCCCAACAAGGAGACAGGAAGAAGTAGCAAATAATTCCTGCCTCCTTGAATGGATGGTAGGGATTACTCACCAAAATGTCATCCTTTTCTTCATAGTAAGTATCCAATGAGCATTCTCCAGAATGCATGGAACACGAAAGAAATTCAGTGGCTCTGGCGGTACTGAAAGCTTTGTTTTTAATGCCCCAGATCAAACTTTAAGAATGTACCACTCATTTATAACTAGTTTTTCCAGAGAAGTTAGATTGAATTCAGCTTAAGTGACATATGATATGCTTGTATAGGAAAATGAAAACTTTGTATACTGGCACCTGCTAGTGTGTCTGGTAGTGCCTATTCCTTATAAGAAAAGAAGCATGATCTTTTTTCCATGGTTTGGGTGTGATTTTTCATCTGAAGTGAGTAGCTGCATTGACTGTTTATACATAAAGAACAATGAACAATACAGCTCCCAAGCAGTTTTCATTCTGTTTACCTGAGTCCAAAACAAACTGCACTCAGTGTTCCACATTGCTCTGAAAGATACTTTGCTATAGAAATATGATTAGGTGAAACATGGGATTTAGCAAAGGCCAGTAATACAGAGTATCCAGTAGCGCATTGTTAAAATACTTGATTCATGTATAATTGGTATGCATGACCTCTAGGAGCAAACTACTGGGTTCCTATTTGAAACTATTTTGGGGGGATGTGGACTTACTCACTTTGAATTTGCATCTAACTTTGGCATCTGAATTATGTTTCTGAATTACAAAAAAACCCAAACTGTTTGAATTGTTGTTGCTAAAAGGGCTTCGCTGATTATAAATCTACACTTTCCTTCCAGTTGAATTCCTCGTATCCAGTATGTTTATTGTAGAGATGTTTTAATCCAGTGTTTAAACCATATTATGAATTTCTGTCTCATAAATATAAGATAGGAAAGAATGTGGTAATGTATCAGATCTAAAGACGCTTGCTCCTGGGGAGGAAAGCTATGGCAAATCTAGACAGCATCCTAAAAAGCAGAGATATCACCCTGCCAACAAAAGTGCGTTTAGTCAAGGCTATGGTATTCCCAGTTGCAATATATGGCTGCGAAAGTTGGACCATAAGGAAGGCCGAGCGTCAAAGAATTGAGGCTTTTGAACTTTGGTGCTGGAGAAGACTCTTGCGAGTCCCTTGGACCGCAAGGCAAACAAACTGGTCAGTCCTAGAGGAGATCAGCCCTGCTCCTTAGAAGGCCAGATCCTGAAGATGAAACTCAAATACTTCAGCCACCTCATGAGAAGGAAGGACTCCCTGGAGAAGAGCCTAATGCTGGAAGCGATTGAGGGCAAAAGAAGAAGGGGACAACAGAGAATGAGGTGGCTAGATGGAGTAACTGAAGCAGTAGGTGCAAACTTAAATGGACTCCAGGGAATGGTAGAGGACAGGAAGGCCTGGAGGATCATTGTCCATGGGGTCGTGATGGGTCGGACACGACTTCGCACCTAACAACAACAATCAGATCTAAATTAGTAAAGTTGTAGCTGACAAAGTTTGTAGTACCTAATACTTAATATTAAGTACTTGCTTCAAAAACATTTTTATTATGTTTTCAATTATCTTTAATATATTCATTGCAGCTCTTATGCCTGCAGATGCCATCATTTCAGATTATTTAAAAAATGTGAATGTTCTGTACTGTATTGCTTTGTGGTGACATAACTTGGTTGTTGCTGTTTTGTAAAGTCTGCAGAATAATTACTAAATTACAAGTTGTAATATAAACTCTATCTGAGTTTATACCAATTTATACCAATTCATATTTATTTACCAATTCCTGATGTATTGTACAATAGTTTTAAGTACTATTGATTATATCATTTCATCACTTTGTTTCTTTGTTAATTAAAACTTGAAAACTTTGAAACTTCACAGTGTTGCTAAAATTGGCCCATGTTTTTAAAATTTTAGTTGGCTTTTGTCAGCATGTACTCAGGGATTTTAAGAGATCTTGTGCACTAGTCTGCACTAGATGTTCACTTACTCTAAACTGTAATGAAATGGTCTGGACGTTGTGTTGGTAAAGGGACAGGAACTGAGGTTTTCCCTACCCCTGTAGGTATGGTCTTGTATGGACTAATTTCTATACCGCTTAATGTATCATGTTTAAAAGTTTGTGTTTTGTTTGTATTCCATTTGGGTTTTCTGATTTTGAATTTATGTTGTAAATGGACTTCCCATCCTTTTAACTGTGTATGACCTATGCTATGTAATCTGCCTTGAGTCTTAGTAAGAAAGGCGGACTGTAAATAACCAAAGAATTACACAGAAAGAAAATATAGTGTTAGTTCTTGGTGCAAAATAGGAGTGAATATGGAACGTACATAGGCAGGTCAGAGAAGATAAAGTACACTGCTGTGGTTGTGATGAGACTGCACTACTATGAAACGTCTTACTTGTTCTGTCTAAATGTAGGCTAATTAGTTATATTATACTATTATGGTTATATCTGGAAGTAGGCTGTAGTGCTTGGTGTTTTGAAGGTTTTGTCTCTCTTTGTGCTTATGATCTTCAGGTTCAGGTTGACAGGTAGTTTGAGAAAAAAACTGGAAATGGGGAAGACAAATGAAACTAAGAGGGTAGGTTTTAAAGAAATGACTCTAGCAAAAAACACCAATACAGCTTTTCTGGAAACTGTCAAGCACATAAATGAAAATGTTGATAACTTTGTTTTAAATCAAAGCAATTTAAGTCAAGTCATCCACACCAGCTTGCCAGAAATGAGAACCATATATAGTACTTAAACGTGTTACTCTAGTGGTGAAAATAATTTTGTCTTGTCCAAATTCTCAGAGATAGAAAGCACCAGCATTTTGACCACCCCTTTGCAATTTCATTTATTCTAATACTCCCAGGATCTGTAGATCACTTTATGTCTGTTTCTATAATCAGCACTAACAAACTCTGGTCCCATACTATTATGGAAAGTTTATTGTTTTGCAGTTTCATAGTGACTCTATGAGTGAACCTTATGGCTTCATCAGAAGTTTGCAAACTGACAAGGCCTTAAGTGAATGAAATCCCTTTGCAACACTGTTTGTCTAAGCCCTCTAACACAGTGCTTTGAAACCTGTGGGTTGCGAATCTTCTGCAAGCAGGTTGTGGACTAGCCCTCCCTAACGGTAGTTTCTGCCCTTTGCATCCTCCCTTTTCTTTTCCCCTTGCCAGCTTCTCACATTCCCCTGCTTTTTTGTAACAGTATGAGAAGGAAACAGCTATCCAGCACCTAGCAACTTCATAATAGTAGATGAATAAAGGGGAGAAGGATTGGAGAGCGAGTGGGAGCTGTTCATGCCATGGAGAAAACCAGAAGAGCAACCCAACCTCTTGCCCAGGCCCCTGCAGTGCCTCCTGCTCTGCACCTGCTGTGGCACATTTCCTGGGCCAATCATCTTGCTGCCAACCTCTTCACTACCATCTGCCATCTTGTATCTTCTCAGCCCAGTGGTTCCCCTCTCCCCATGCACATCCTCAGAGTCCAGTTTTATCACAGAAGAAGGGAGAATATGACCTCCCACTTACTTGGGGCCAATAGTGGGGGCAGCTGCATGCTTTGTGCGATTTTTTTTGTTGGTTTCTCAAAAATGTTTTGTTGAGCACTATAGAAAATAGATTGCTGGAATAGATAGGGCACACACACACACACACACACACACACACACACACACACACAACCTTGGGCCAGCCCTGGATGGGTTACTGTGCAAAGTAATTTGGACTTGTGGGTTACCATTAAAAAAATGTAGGGAAACAATGCCATTAAACTTGTATCTGGTTAGTGTGAAGAGGTTGTGATCTGTGTGCTCCTTGTTCTGAGAAGATATTTGTAAACAGGACAGTGTTGGAAATTTGTATATTTCCTACTTCATGTTGTAGTCACCATCCGGTTTCCAAAAAGTTGGCTTGTCTTACAAGGACCAGATCAGGTGTATCCTAGTGATGGGAAACCTCACAAAACCTGTGTGTAGCTATCCATGTGGCTTTGGCAATTCTGAAACCCTTTCCAAGTAGACCATGCCCTTATGTGGGTCTTCTACTACTCCTACTATTATTGCATGTGTATCCCGCCCCTTAGCAATGTCTTGGGGTGGCTAGCAATATATGTAATTTAAATTCAGTATAGAATTACATTAAAATATAATGTAAATATCTTACAATTGTAAATATCTTTAAAAGGCTGGACAACTAAAACTAATTCCTAATGGCCACAGACCTAAGTTCACCCAGTTGGTTTCAAGAGCAATGTCAGGTTCTGTAATGGGGGGTGGGGTGTAGGGGAGGCCCATTAGGTGCATATTGTGCTGGCCTCAGTGAAAGGCTTGGCGGAAGAGCTCTGTTTTGCAGACATTGCAGAATTGTTGGAGCTCTGACAAGGTCCTGATTCCACTCGGGAGCTCATTCCACCAAGCTGGGTCTGGGTCAAAAAATCCCTGTTCTTTGGGGCCAGGGATCACCAGCCTGTTGGCATTGGCTGAGCATAGAGCCCTTCAGGGAATGTACTCAGAACATGCATTCCCAAACCACTTATAGTCTTAAAGGTTAATACCAACACCTTAAACCTGGAAGCCAACTGGACGAATCAGTCATATAGATCGTCCAAGATGTTTGCTTGAGAACCTGGACAACTGAATTCTGAACCCATTGCAGTTTCCAGAGCAGAGATAAGGGAAGGCCTGTATAGAGTTATGGTAGTCCAGCCTAGAAGTGGCCATCACATGGATCACAGTGGCCAAGATTGCATGGAACCATTGCATTGATCACAGGTGGTATGGGGCCAGATAGGACACTACTAGTTTAGCTTGATGAAGGTGGTAAAACACCAGCTTGAGCTACTATCATGTCCTCAGCTTTCATTGTTAGGGAGGCATCAAGGATCACTCCCAGACTCCTGGCTGATTGAGCAGATGAAAGCTGCATAGCAGCCAGGCTGGGAAGATGCACTACCTAATCTGGTCCTTTCTCACCCAGTCAGTTGACCTTTGGCTTCAAGGGATTAAGCTGCAGGCAATTCCGCTGGAACCACTCCACCACAACCTCCAGGCATCTGGACAAAGAACCAGGGTGGGGGGGATGGGACCGGCCATCCATCCATTAGGAGATAGTGTTTGGCATAATCTGGGTATCAGCCAAGCCCAAAGCTCCAAACCAGCTGGGTGAGGGGGTGCATGAAGATGTTAAATAATGTTGGGGAGGGAATGGCACCTTGTGAAAGTCCGCATTGGAGCTGGTATGCACGTGATTGATTCTTCCCAACGACTACTCCCTGTCCTCGATCTTGGAGAAAGGAGATCAACCACTGCAAGGCTGTCCCCTGTATCGCCCCATTGACAAGGCAGTGAGCAAGAAGCTTGTGGTTGACAACATTGAATGGTGCTGTCAGTTTGAGTAGTATCAGCAACACCAATCTGCCTTGGTCCAGCTGGTCATTTTAGTCTGGAATGGCCTGGGATGGGAGGGTGCCTATACTACTTGTTATATGGGGATAGCGCCTTTTTGAAAGTATAAGTTACTTAGTCTAAAGTAATTTTGTTTTCATGCATGAGGCCAAAATATGTTCAATAACATACTATTATCAGTGATTATTTCTCTACCTTAAAACGTGAGTAAGAATTATAATTTTTATAAAGTATTTTATGTTGATTACAAATATTTGTCTTCTTTCAAAGGCTGGCCTAATTGAAGCTAATGGAGAACTAAAGGTCTTTATAGACCAAAATCTTAGTCCTGGAAAAGGTAAGACCTTTGTTTGGCAAATACATTGCTTTATTTTCACAAATAATTTTTAGTAAAAAAACAACAACCCCAAATCAAATCCACCCTGTTACTGTGAGCAGGGAAACCAGGTTTGGATGCATTATCTGTTCAATTAACCGCCTCCCTTGTTAATTTTCCAAATGGTAGTAAGCTGCAAATTAATAAATGAGTTAATATTATGGTATGATTGGCAGGCAACATTAATGTGACTTAGAATATTCCTTGGAGTTTGTATTTCTGTAAGTAATATGCTATGATGCATTAACTGCCATGTACACAATAGAATTTGCTGCGGAGGTCCAATTCATGTTAAGCCAAACCAATCAAAATGACCTGATTCTTATCCAATACTACAGGAAAATTACATTGGTCATAACCCAGCCATATAGCACAGCCCTATGCTTGTTACTTCAGAACTTTCAGGTACAGGATTCGAGCCTTGCTATTCAGTCCTATGTAGAATTATTCTACTATGACCATTAATTTCCATGGACTTAGACTGGCATAATTCTGCATCGTATTATAATGTTAGTCTCTTATTTCAGAGGGAGAGATTTAAGCAATTTTTCTCAAAAATTAATTATGTACAAGATTACAGTGGAACACTATTTTGTTTGTCAATATTGGGAATGTTCTTAATACACTTTCATTGTGTATGGGTGAAGAGCAAAGCTCACTCTAGTCTTAAACCGCTCCGCGGGAGCGGTGGAAATAAAGCCGTAAGGGCCCTTGAGGTGGGCCCTGTCCGGGATGGGGAATGGTGGCCATTGGCCCCTTCCCCCTGGATTGACAACCGGAGGGCCCAATCGCCTGGCGATTGGGCCCTCTGGTTGTCAGTCCGCCGCCAAGGGGCCAATCGGCTCCTTGGCCCTGACTGCCGCCATTACCCTGCAGGCAAGCAAGGTAGGCGGCAGTCAGACCGGCCCTCCCAGTTTCAGCCCGGCAAAGGGACAGCCTAGCCGAGTCTGCCGAGCCCATCGGGCTTCCTGCGCGGCAAAGGAACAGCCCGGCCACAGCGTAGTCCGTTTGCCGCACTGGAAGCTCCGGACCTGACCTGGAGCCTGCCAGGCCTGTTGGGCTTCCTGCGTTGCCCCGGCCCCCACTGCCTTCTCCCCAACCCTCCACATGCCCATTTTTAAAAAATGGGCTTTGTTCCTAGTTACGTATAAAATGCATAAGTCTATTAGGCTTTCTAGTCATTATTGGTTGAAATAAGGCTCAAATTTAGCTACATCACAGTGAACATCTGGCTAACCATGTGTTGATATGTGTAATGGTCTAGAGTAGCACATTTCATTATTGTAGTGTGTTCCTTGTCAGCTGAGGTGTTGACTATATATATCAGGTGCCAACTTACCACAACACATCTATTGCATTGGGAATAGGAGATTTGCTGATAGTTGCCATTCAATTCTGGGGCGGTCCTATGGTAAACACGTGTGTTTGAGCATTGGTGTAAATGGAATTGTTCAGTAATGAAATAAATGAATCTCCCTCAAATGTATTGTCCAATCTGCAGGATTTGTTTTAATGATGGTTGGGATATTGTCACAGTTTGAGGATGATTTCTGGGGATCTGCATGCTCTGGCTAGCTTTGGTAGTTCAGCAAAGCTCTTTATGTACCCTAACCAAAAAACATTCTGTGGTGGTGCTCAGAGAGTCTCCACAGTACCAATTGTTTACAATCTGTCATATAGCCATCCCTGCTTCTTTGTGTGGGAGGAGGAGGCTCATCATATTTGCTGCTGGACTGTCGTACTGTGTCTTTAATTTAGAGGTTCTTGTGCACCTTGTATGTATTTGCAGTCACATCAGCTTAGCTAGATGCTGTGGTCTTGTACCTTCTTCAGCCAAACAGTTAAACATATTGATAGTTAAGCTTTGTACTCTCAGCTGTAATATGGCAGTAGATGATAGCTGCTATGCAAATAAATATGTGGTATGGGGCAGTCCTTTATACTGTACTGTCTTATGAATGTTCTCAATGTAAACCACCCTGAACCGCAAGGGAGGGTGCTATAGAAATATAATTAAACAAACAAATAAATAAAAATCCTGCTAAAAATAATAACGATCAAATACTGCTAATATTGCAGACAACCTGTAGTAAAATACCAGAACTAGCACACACGGTAAGAGCTTAAAGGTGTTATATATTCAAGAAACTCTGCTGACATCATGTTTCTGGAAGCTGAATTGTCAAAGAGAAGTGTTGTCAGAGACCACCTCCTGTAGGTCCCTGGTTGAATGTATATGAGCATATCAAGCTGTTTTGTGCTGCATCAGAACTGTAAGAAATGGTTCACTGTACTTTATCTGGCAGCAACTTTCCTATAGCCTCAGGCATAGAGATGGAGTTGCCTTGATGTAGTGCAATTAACAGCTTCATGCACCATCAAGAGTTTTATTTATTTTATTTATTCATTTTACTTTATTTTATTTTATTTATTTATTTGTTATATATTTATATACCACCCTCCCTGAAGGCTTGGGGTGGTTTACATAAAACAGGAATGATACAGATAACTCAGTTTATAATATAATAATAATAAAGTGATAATAAACAACATTATAGAACAGTAGAACATTGGGGAGAACATTAAATCGACTTGTACTGAAGGCCCAGTGGGTTGGGTGGATCTGCAATTATTGTCATAGGAGGGAGGCTCGGGGGGGCCAATGGGAAGCCTGGTGGAGGCCTCAGCCAAATGCCTGGTGGAGGCACTCCCTTTTGCAGGCCCCGCGAAACTCTTCAAGTGCCATCAGGGCCCTGATCTCCTCTGGGAGCTCATTCCACCTGGTAGGAGCCAGGATGTTGAAAGCTCTGGCCCTAGTTGAGGTTAAGCAAGCTTCCTTGGAGATGGTGGAGCGTAAGGCTCTTTGAGAGACATAGGCAGAGAGGTGATCCCTCAGGTATATTAGGTCCAGTCCGCATGTGGCCTTAAAGGTGATAACCAAAACCTTAAGCCTGATCTGGAATTCGACTAGAAGCCAGCATAGCTGCTGAAGAATGGGCTGGTTATGGGACCTCCAAGGTGTTGCTGTGAGGACCCTGGCAGCTGTGTTCTGGACCAGTTGTAGGTTCCGGATCAAGGAATAGGGGCAGGCCAGCATAGAGCAAGTTGCAGAAGTCCAGACTAGAGGTGATCGTCGTGTGGATCACTGTGGCTAGGTGTTCCGGGGCCAAGTAGGGTGCTAGTAGTTTCTTGGTGAAGATGGTTAAATGCCATCCATGCTGCCGTCGTGATCTGAGCTTCCATTGAAAGGGAGGCATCAAGAATCATCCCCAAGTTCCTCACTGAGTTCCCGGCAGCTGGCTAATGTTTCTGGGGGAGAGTCAGGGTGGCCATCCATCAGGTGGAAGAGCTGGGTATCATCGGCATATTGGTGGCAATCCAGCTCAAACCTCCACACCAGTTGAGCAAGAGGGCACATAAAGATATTGAATAGGTTTGGAGAGAGCACTGCCTCCTGAGGGACTCTGCAAGCCAGTTGGTGACAGCTCTATCCACGATTCCAGAGAAAGGAGATCAGCCACTGAAGGGCAGTCCCTCTGATCCCGGCATCACAGAGGTGGTGAACTGAAAGCTCATGGTTGACTGTGTTGAACACTATTGAACGGTCTAATAATATAAGCAGTGCCGGTCCAACTGGCAACAGAGGTGACGTTTGTTGTGACCTTTGACACTTACCGATGGACGCGCAGGTCACAAATGTGATGCTCCAGGTGTATTACCATCTGCACCAGGGGACGTTACTAGCACCCTAACTGGGCCCAGGAGATCTAGCAACAATCACCTCTAGGCTGGTTTACTGTAACTTCCTCATGGCCCTGACGCAGAAATTACAGCAAGGTTGAAGGCTGCATTGGCTACCAGTGGAGTTCTGGATCAGGTTCTGGTTTTAATGGATGTTTCTGTATCATCTTATGCTGGTCTATGACTGTAATAAAACTAACTAACTGGATCAGGTTCAAGATTTTAGTATTGACCTTCAGGGTCTGACATGGCCAGGCCCTTTATACTTGAGGGACCCAGTATATATCCCAGAGAGCTTTGCACTCTGCAAGCATCAGCTTGTTGGTAGTTCCTAGCCTCATTGATATTTGCATGACCTCAACCAGAGTGTGGGCTTTTTTGGCCCTGGCTCCAGCCTGGTGGAACGAGTTGCTGGTCAAATCCAGGCCTGGACATAATTCTTCAGGGCCTGCAAAATGGCAGTCTTCCACCAGCCCTATGGCTGAAGTCAAGGCTGTCTGGTAATGATACTGACCTCTCTCCTTGTTTTTACATCCTCCGGTCTGATTAGCTCAGCATAGTGTATCTAGTAGGTACAGGGAGAGGTATTGTTTTTTTCTGTATTATTTTTATTGTAAATGGCTTTGAGCCCGCTTCACAGGGAGGAGCAGTATATAAATCTAATATATTAATTAATTCGTCTTTCCCGAACAATGATACTTTTAACTAAAAATTCTAGTGATAGAACCTAGGATTATTTGATGAAAAGCATGTGATCAGTTCTAATTGATCACAAGGAAGCCTCAATTAGAGAGGCAAACATTTTTGACATTTTGAAGCCATGGAAATAACTCATTTTTGGTGAAAAGTGGACATTTGGTGGGAAATGTATTCCAGGTTGCTAGTATATGCAATATATACAAAACATCCCTGTAAATCCTAAACTTAATTTGTGTCTTTAACAGGACATATAATTTATCGGATAACGCTAGCTGTACCAATCAGCAAAGTTATGGAGTTTAAAAATGCCTTAAACTTTAACATGCAAAATTGCAAATGTAGACCTTTCTTCAGAGGGAATTGCAAGCTGTGGAAGCCTGTGCTAACCTGAACACATGCATCTTAATTTTTTTCCACCTGAGATGTCAGAACAAATAAACGTTGAAATAAGAAAACAAATTTGTAGTAAAGTTGTATTATTTGTACAGAAAATGTCTCATATAACCAGAATAGGTAGGACTACCAGTATATACAGATATCAAATACAGTGAAAACACTGAATTTTTAAAATAATGTACTATCAAATACATCATAGCATATTAAGTGCTGCCAAAATTACTCACTCAAACTATAGACATATCCTCAAAAATGTATTGTTTACAATGTATATGAGAGTTTTCATAATCTAATGCTGTAGATCAGTGGTCCCCAAGCTTTTTATCACCGGGGACCGGTCAACGCTTGACAATTTTACTGAGGCCCGGGGGGTGGGGTAGTCTTTTGCCGAGAGACGTTGCTGCCACCTGAGCCCCTGCTCCACTTGATTTCCCGTCTCTGATTTCCCGCCGTCCGCTGGGGGGCGCTGCCAGCAGCAGCTGTGCAGTGCCACGCTGAGGGGGAGCCCCAGCCATGGCGGCCACTGGAGAGCACCAAAGGTGAGCCGGCGGCAGAGTGGCAGGGCAGCCCCCGAGGCAGCAGCCGGGGAGGAGGACAAGGAGGAGCCACGGCCCGGTACCGACTGATCTACAGACTGGTACCGGTCCTTGGACTGGGGGTTGGGGACCACTGCTGTAGATGTTCTTAATTTTTTTCTTGTTCTGTACACTCTGTCTGAAATATCTCACTCATTACAGGGGGGGGATATTTTTTTCCCCTTAGTATTCCCCAAATGTTCTGAAGGGATGTCGCCTTAATTTCTTATGCCTTCTGTTGGGTTCTGTCTCTAAATAGTATTCCGTAATAGTAAATATAATAGCAAATATTTCCACATTTCTGAAAATCATATCTGTACCTAGTCAAGAAAACCAATCCTGTCCCCTCACCTTTCACTATCTAAAAGAATTTAATTTTCTAACCACCTCAGATACATTCATTGACAATTCACTTTTTTACCACAAGGGGTCAGTATTTGTGCAGCAACAAGTTTCTGACTGGCTCAAATGATCTGCAGGACTGCTAGGATGCTGTTGACAATGATATGCCCGTTTACCTGGGAATAAATCCCCTTGAAATCAGTGGGGCTTACTTCATGCACAGCCTGAGACTGCAAGGCTTGCCCTCATCTTCATGCTAAGCACAGTAGTAAGTCACTGCACAGTTAATTTTTGATCAGAAAAGTAGACAAAGCGATAGTGGGGAATAGGGGCTACAGCCTCCTGGCTACATACATGGAAGATGGTAGATGCGGATGATCTCATCACGACGGCTGACGGTGATTTATCAAGGAGTAATCAATCATCTAAGAGTAGAGCCACATAGCAATCATTTCGGTGTTGCCTGGGAATTTTACTACAAGTCAGAGCTTGGCTACAGCATTTACATAGTATATTTTGCAGCCCGAGTATGTACTTTGGTTCTGTTTGTTTTCATGTTTAGTATCTCTGCCTTGAGGGGAAATAAACTAAAGTGTTTATAAGTGCATGATCTCCCATCCTTTATCTTGGCTCTTACTCGGTTAAGAGTTGTGCTCCTCTTAAGCATTTTCAGCTGTTTGATTGTTAAATTATCTGCTGTGCAAAAAAGAATGAAGGCAGTATTCAACATTAAGTGCTGATCTCTTTGCAGTTGATCCGGTACAGGGATTGGTTGCTAAGTGCCTTGCATGTCAATTCTTCTTTATTCTAATTGTGATTATTTGGGTGTCTTCAGGTGTTGTTTCATTAGTAGCTGTTCACCCTTCCACAGTGAATACACTTGGAAAACAACTCCTGCCGAAAACATTTGGACAGTCTAATGTCAATATTGCACAACAAGTGGTAAGAGGCCTGTGTGAAAAATCTACTAATCTTTCAAATTGATTGTATTTAGGTCCATTTCCTTTGTTTAAAAAAATTAAGATTAGTATATGTATTTCATAAAAGACACATGTAGTCAGATAGAAACACACACATACACACCTGAAGTAGCTTTTATTAACTTACTTATATACAGGTTCATGGCATTTCTCATTTTATATTTTGTTTAAGTTGGATATATGAGTACATTATGAGCATAATCTATGTACTTACTTTAGCTGACGCTATCGAGGGAGAAGAGGCCATGTTTCTTGGAAAGCGGAATGTAACCATCAGTTACAGATATTCTGAATGTAAAATAGTTGATACTTCAGTCCTATAATGCTTGCTTTTTAATTTAACATACAGAAGGTATAAGAGTGATTTTAATAGGTGCAGCATTTGCTTCAAGCCTTTTGTGAACCTAGGAGAACCTTTATCACATATGTATCACCTTTATCACATATGTATCACCTGAAGGATATCAGAGCAATATACAATTTTCCATTTTATTAAAATCACAACAACAATTCTGTGGAGAGATTCAGATGGGTAGCCATGTTGATCTGAAGTAGCACAATAAAACGGGAGTCCAGTAGCACCTTTAAGACCAACAAAGATTTATTCAGGGTGTGAGCTTTCGAGTGCAAGCACTCTTCCTCAGACTCAAAAACTCATGCCTTGAATAAATTTTTGTTAATTCTGTGGAGAGTGAGATAATCACAAATCCAAGATAATAGCTAAGAGGAAATCTGATCTCATGTCGTCTGTCCACCATTGTATCCACCTAACCACCTTGGCTTGGCTCTGCTCTCTTCTGCTTCTTCCCAGACTCTTGAGTCCTATTCGTGTGTCACTGAAGCAGTTTCCACTTGGATTGACCCAATATAATTCTTTCCACACGGGGGCAATGCCCACATAGTGAAGCGTCTGTGACCCTTGTATCAGGAAATGTACTAGCTAACTATTAAGAGCTTCCTGGCAGAGAGACAAAGCCTTTAGCAGCATCTGCTACCTAAGGTCCTTGGGTATGCCAAGGATATAATCTAGGATTTTCTGCAGCAAAATTGAATTCACGGTGATTTGTAACTTGGGGTTTTTACCCCACTGAGATGTGTTTTGGAATTCTGCATGTGAATTGCTGGGGTACTGCTTGCGGTTCAGAAGAGGACCATGAAGTGAGGTTGATGCTGAAACTGGCACCTAAAGTTCCAACTGGTTTTTGCTTAAAGCAAAACGTGCAGGTTAATGTAGTTGTAAAAGCAATTAAGGAATTCTGAGAGGAAGCCAAGACACATGAAACTTCTCAGGTGTGATTCACACATCTAATAGGGTTCATATTAAAGAAGCTTAATGTAGATAACCTGATTCAAATGAGTAGCCATGTTGGTCTGAAGAAGCACAATAAAACCAGAGTCCAGTGGCACCTTTAAGACCAACAGATTTATTCAAGGCGTGAGCTTTTGAGTGCAAGCACTCTTCCTCAGACTATGAACTGACCATTATGACAGTGCTTGCACTCGAAAGCTCACGCCTTGAATAAATCTTTGTTGGTCTTAAAGGTGCTGCTGGACTCTGGTTTTATAGATAACCTGAACAATCTGGATGATGTCTTGTTACATTTTGAACCATATAGTTTCAAGGTTTAAACCATATAGTTTCAAGGCCTTTAAAACAGGGATTTAAATTTCTGATTAAAACATCAAAAAAACCCACCAATTTTTAAAAATCATGTATTGTTTAGAAGAGGTGCATACTAATTTATAAGCATCAAAACACATTAATTTAAAACAGTCTTTTTATCTATTGTTCTTATTTAAATGTTTACAAATTGTTTTACTATTTTAGAAAATGAAGGGCAATGCATTGGTTTGTTTTAGATAATAATGAAAAGCTCATGACCCCAGATTAGTTTCTACAGTCTGCAGCCATGATAGGTTTTTGTAGACAGGTGTTGGCTGGTTTACAGATATGGGTTGTCTTGCCCTCCCATATAACTGTACCACCCCACACCCTTAGACAGAAGTGAGACCTACAAGTGAGATTTGTGTTGTCTAGGAGATGAAAAGAAAATCTTACGTTGTTTGTTTGGTACGTACTCATAAAAATTTATAAGTAGGATACTGAGCAAGTCGTACAGATCAGAGTGTTAATAGGAACAGCAAGGAGCAAAAAGACGGATGAATTAGTGGATAGCACTGACCTGCTAATCTCTGGCTCCCAATATCAAGCTGCAGTGCTTGAACTATTGTTCTGTATAATGACTAAGCTTCCATCACAGTTTTTCCATTACAAAAGAAAAAAAGCAATTCATAAAAGGATCATAAAGTGAAAATTTATGGTGGCTTCAATCAGTGGAATTGCTGATGGATGTGGAGTTTTCCTCTGATTGCTGCAGGGAGGGCAACACTTTTAGCCGCAGGAAAATTTGTTCCTGAGATCGCAGGACTCATGTGAACTAATAGCCATGTGGGTTGAGGGGCACCTGGACAAGGGAGAAGGAGATAAAATTGCCTTCCTTGTCTGCAGGCACAGGGCTGCTGATGGATGAGGGACCAATTTTTACATCTTCCCCCTTACTGCATCCCCCTAAGCTATGTTGTTCTCTGTCCACATGAGTCTTGTTGATCTCAGGAATCAGCTTTGAATTGGACCGCTTGGTGAAGGAGAATGCATTGGACATCTGTGTTCTGGCCGACTGCTATGCTAATTGAAGCCTGAGTGTTTTGATTTAATTTTAATCAATGTTATTTTTAAGGGAAATGTATAACTGAAGCAAAAAACAAATATTTAAATCCAGTCAGCTAGTGGTGCAGGATCTGGGAGACCCAGTTTTCAGTCTCCCTTCTGCCATGGAAGCTTGCTGGGCAACCTGAGGCCAGACATTCTCACCATGTCTTGGCTTGATATAGATGGCATAGAATGGAGGAGAGGAGAAGCCTATAAGCTGTTTTGAGTCCTCACCAGGGAAAGAAAGGCAGGGTTAAATGAAGAGTGTCTTTTAAAATCTAATTTTTCTTGTCTGTTTAGTTATCGATTGTTCTCTATTCTGTTTTGTCTTGTAGGTTATTGGTACGCCTCAGAGACCTTCTGCCCCCAATACTATACTAGTAGGAAGTCCTCACACACCTAATACACACTTTGTATCACAGAACCAGACTGCAGATTCTTCGCCTTGGTCTGCTGGGTGAGTAGAATTAAGTTACAGCTGACTGATGGAAACATTTGCACATATATACCCCAAAATCTTGGGTTGATCCTGGAGATGGAATTTTTCTCTTCCCCCCTCTTGCTCCAGCAGCCTTCTGAGCCTTTTTGTTGGAATGCAGTGAGGAGAAAGAATCAAGAACTTCCACTGTTGACAGCAGACTTTGATGCAGAAAAGAAATTTGACAAATCCATTACTATAAAACTTGCCTCTATGAAATCC
Source organism: Paroedura picta (assembly GCF_049243985.1). Classification (NCBI taxonomy): domain Eukaryota; kingdom Metazoa; phylum Chordata; class Lepidosauria; order Squamata; family Gekkonidae; genus Paroedura; species Paroedura picta. Next base: position 92,210,732 of record NC_135374.1, on the reverse strand, counting down.
TTTATGTGGTTATATTTTAAATTGTTTCTGTTTTAAGGTGTCCCATCTCCTAATTGTAGTAGGCCAAAATTGTCAGCATTAGAGTGGATAAATGCCCAAGTTCAGTGCCACATAATAGTTTTAATTAAGTTTAGTACCTGAAATGTTTAGTTGCATAAAACATATGTTTGCCTGTTGAATGCTCATGGGAGTTCTGTGTGTGCATAAATCATTGTGTGTATGTTTGTTATAGGAAGCGAAATAAAAAAGGGGAAAAGAATGGCAAGGGTTTGCGGCATTTCTCTATGAAGGTTTGCGAAAAGGTTCAGAGGAAAGGAACTACCTCCTACAATGAGGTAGCAGATGAACTAGTTGCAGAGTTCAGTACTGCAGATACCCACATCTCGCCAAATGAATCGGTAGGTCTATTCATGCTCTGAATGCACTAGAGGAGGCTCATGTATTTTTGGAAGTTCAGGCTTTCTCTTGTCATAAACTTTCCCCATAATGATCATCCTGTGGTGTCCTAGAAACACCCATAGAAAGACACAGCCAATAACTGCACACTTCCAGAATTTGTCTACAATCCCAATGTATGTTCATTGGTTGTACAATTCTTGTGTCTTTTATGTCAGAAACAGATGCTGCTGGATTAGTTATGGCAAGAAATGCAATTGTCTGCCATATAATTTTTTTTCGTGAAATATTGTAATTTCAGATAACACTTTTAATTAATGAACTTTGTCTGCAGCAGGCTTATGATCAGAAGAATATTAGACGCCGTGTCTATGATGCCTTAAATGTCCTTATGGCCATGAACATTATTTCCAAGGAGAAGAAGGAAATCAAATGGATTGGCCTACCTACTAATTCAGCTCAGGAATGTCAGAATTTAGAGGTAAAATGGAGTGAATATTATGCAAGTTTTGAAGTAATGTCTCACTGGTGCTATAGTTCATCTGGTGTTGCTACAAATTTGAAAGATTTCTTTTTATATAGAAAAGATTTATGATTATGTTATAGAGTCTGAGTTGGTAACTGCTTTTAAAGGCAAGAAATATCCAAAGTGCTTTAGAAATTCCCAAGGTCTTGAGCATGTCCAGTGGAATGAATTTTTTCTTTTTCTTTGAACACTTAGTATTCACGCCAGACCATCTACTTTTGAAACTAACTTTATTTCAAAAGTAATTTGCTGTCCAGTACGGACTGCTGCTTTTTTGAGGATAATGTAATGGCCCTTCATGGCTCTTTCCGTCCTGGACCATATAGTGTCTGATCTAATTACTTCCACTGCTACATAACTGACAAGGTGGGGGGGAGTTATACCTTCCAGGCACACTTTAGTCTCTTAAAAGAGAGTAACCAAGGGAGCAATAGGACCATCATACAGCCAACATGAGGACTTTCCCCAGATTTATATCCATTGTTCCAGTAGTGCCAGAGTTGGACAAGGGTTGCTTTAAAAACTGTGACTTGAAAGAGAAGCCATACATCCCATTATTAAGTTTGCTTGAAAATTGTATGGGGAGTATGATATATCCATCAGGATTGCCATAGGCTCTAAAGAGATAGCAGCTAGTATAAGAGCTCTTATCAGCTGTGCCCCCAGTTTTCTGTCCTTGCCATAATTCATTTTCTGTTACACTTTCGTTAAAGCTCTGTAAGCTTGGGTGACAATATTGACAAAAAGGTGGGGATACACAGGGTTTGAAGTATTGATTAAAATCGACAATACTCCTTAGCTGCATCCAGTTAGGCAAAAACTAACAAAGTTCCTTTTTTGTTAAGGTGGAGAAACAGAGAAGACTTGAAAGAATAAAGCAAAAACAGTCGCAACTACAAGAACTAATTCTTCAGGTATGATCAAGGATCACTTTATGTTACTGGGCAGATGAGTTTGCATTGTTGCATTAGTCCTCTGATTAAGATGAGTTGATTGGTGATGACAGCATTAATATATTCTACTGATTGTCTGGTTTATCCCTGTAGTAGTCTTCAGGAACAGGAATTCAATTTCAGTTGAATTCCTGTTTATTGATAAATTCCTTTTTAAATTTCATGTTGTTGCTTGGACTGCTTTAGTTTATATTTGTGCTCTGTTCATAAGCTCTGCCTTGTTCAGTCCCTGTAATTAATTGAACTCACCACCTCTACACATACACATTGACAGTATCCCAATCAGTGCTCTTCAGAAGAGCTGAGAGAATTTTTCAACTTCCACATTTATTTGCTGCCAAGAAGAGGTGAAGGAAGTTGCTACTGATTGGCCATGACAGATTTCCAATAGAATGTCAGATAGAGAAGGGGACATACAGCCTCCTACTGAAACAGAGTAATACCCATTGTGTTTCAAAGCCCATCTGACATCCATGAGTACCTACAGTGTTTTGGACTAGATCTTTGTATAGAGGCCCACTCAATACAATTAGTACAGCTCAAGACTTTGAGCTAATGATTGCATGGCTTAGGTTATGTACATGAGGCTTTATGCATGTAGGTCTTGGGCTTAATGTATCCAGTATGTTCACCTGCAGACATTGTGGTCCTGAAGGTGGATTCTCCATGGTTTATACACTGCATGAAATCTTGATTTGCATAAGAAATTGCAACTGTTTTCAAATTGAGGCTGAGACGTACATTTGTGAAATAATGTTCAAAAATTAGGATACGTCACATGTAGCCATGTAAAATACAGATGTCTTAATTCCTTGCTAGATTCTTTCAGCATGCATTGGTTGAGCGATTTGAAAGCTATGTGCCAAGGATTCAGGTTCACAGATGAATTTTAACCATTGCCCAGTAGACATCAGATACATTTTTAGTAGCTCTTTAACAAAAAGAGTATTTACCATCTTTGGCGAACTCAAATGTGCAGTGTTTCTTTTTAAAGCAAGACCAGTCTCAACTGTTTCCTTATTGTTAAAGCAAGCCTGTATTTAAGTTGTTGCATTTCTAACAGCAAATTGCCTTCAAGAATCTCGTTCAGCGCAACCGTCAAGCAGAGCAGCAAGCAAATAGACCACCAGCATCTAATTCTGTGATACACCTGCCATTTATAATTGTGAACACCAGCAAGAAAACTGTGATTGACTGCAGCATTTCTAATGACAAGTAGGTGGACAGACAGTATAGAAGTGTGTTCTCCTTTGATTGCAGTTATTGCAGTTATTTGTGTGGAAAGAAAGGCTACAAGTTAAGATTGATAAAGTTGGAATGAAGAATGCAGCTTACTCAACTGGCTTTGATGGGCACAGACAGATTTCTGGTTCAGAAATCATCAGTACATCTCTTTTGATGAATAACTGACAGATCAGATGAGATGTAGAGGCTAAGGAAATACACAGAATCCACTGCTGGTTGCCTGCCAGATGTAATAGTTTGGATGCTGACTTTCACCTGCAGTCTCACATTGGGACTGTACCTGTGCAGGCCAGCGGTGGACATTTTCTTTCCTAGCTGTAAAAAGCTCCAGAAGGGGGTACACCTCCCTATGGAGCTGGTGCATGAACAGGTTTTCCCACCCCGAGTGTCACATGTTCCTGGGCAATATGCCCTCCTTCCCTCTTTTTTCTCAGCCATGAGGATGGGCTGTTTTGTGACCTGCTCCATCTAGGCTTCTTTTTTTAAAAAAAAATTAAGTGTGAAGATTGAGGTACTGGGTCTCTTTGAGTCCCCATTGTTCTTCTTTCATGGTCACTTAGAAGAAGAATCTACAACCCTTCCATTTTGGATTTGCTGGAGCTTGTGGTCCCTTCTGTGACATTCAAGGCACCTATACTACTCTAGATCCTCTGTTGTCCTCCTAACCATGACCACTGTTAAAGCAACTTGTAGCAGCTACCTCCCCCGCTGAAAGGTAGTAAAGGGATTGAGGTGGACGCTGCCTTCCCCCTCTCCACCAGTCTATGGGAACTCTTCCCCCTGATAAGGTCACCTCTGAGCCTAGCAGCCAATTCCAGCCCAATCAGACTCTTGCAGCTTGTTTGTACCCACTTCATACCCTGTCCTGCTCCACTCTTTTGCGGTCCTGCTACTCCAGACAGTTCACTACGACACTGACTAATTTTCTCTATATGACACTTCCAGATAGTTGCATCCTAGAATTGTTTTCTAAAAGCCTGCATTGAAACTTTGTAGTGTTTTTTAAATGTGCTATATCTTGAAAAGTTACCTTATAAATGCTTTGGAAGAGAACTTCAAATGTGTGTTTGCAGCTTATTGACCGATTATCTTTCTCCAATCTCCAGGTTTGAATACTTGTTTAATTTTGACAATGCTTTTGAAATACATGACGATATAGAAGTGTTAAAGCGCATGGGGATGGCTTTTGGGCTGGAATCCGGAAGTTGCTCAGCAGAAGACTTAAAAAATGCAAGAAGCTTAGTTCCCAAAGCTCTTGAACCATACGTGACAGGTACGCTTCTGTAATATATCTGAAATGTGGACTGAGAAAAAAACATGCTGCTGTGTTGGAGCTTGAAACAGCTACAGTGCATAGTATAAATAGGGTGTCAAGAAGCTGCTAAGAGGGATAGTTTCAGAGGGTTGTCGTGTTGGTCTGCAGTAGAACAGCTAGACGTGAGTCCTTAGAGAGCAACAAGATTTTCAGGGTATAAATTTTAGAGAGAAGGGAGCTTTTAACTCTTGGAAGCTTATACCCTGAAAATTTTGTTTGTCTCTAAGGTGCTACTGGCTGCTAAGAGTGAGAAAGTGAAGTCACATTTTCCTCCAAGTGACCCAATAGCAGCTATAGTGAAGGTTTTAATACTCCAGCAACTTCTAGATCCCTAGAGAATCGTCATGAATTTGGCTTGCCAGACAATCATGTGAGGTCAGAGAGGCCAGATCATTCTGAGAAGTTATTAGAGAAATGAGCACCGTCTTCATGAGGGACATCCTGTTATCCTAACCTTGATGCCATGAAGAACTGCAACAGAGCAGAGTGTTATTATAAGTATAAGGTCTCTTCAAGGTTATTGTGCTTCTGGGCTTCTCTAGCACTCACAAGATGATCTAGATTTTGCTCCACCAGCCACCCCTGGTACTGCAAGATCAAAAAGAAGTAGTTGTGAGGGAAGGCATTTCTTCAGCTTGATCAGCTACATCAAGTTCATTAACACTGAGAAAGGTTGTGTGGACATTGTAGCATCCAATAAAGAGGCAATTAACACCAGTGTCTCTGGTGAGTCTCTGCTGCTTATGGAAGTAGGTTATGAAGCCCCACTGTCCCTGGGGGGATGACACACGGGCATTCTGTTGTGTGTGGGGAAAGTGTGATCTTTTTTTTTTAATTCGGATGTTGCAAAATACTTTCTCATTTCTTATTTTACAGAAATGGCTCAGGGATCAATCAGCAGTGTCTATGTCTCATCCTCATCAGGTTCTGCTTCAAATGGCACAAGATTTTCTAACAGGTTTGAGCACACTCAAAATGTTCTAAGTATAGACTACTGCCTCATAGTGTTCCATAATCATGTAGCATGTTAATAGTGCAATCCTAGGCTATTCCTCATGTGTAAGTCCACCAATATCAGTAGGCTTAGACAGGAGTAATGATAAGTTTGTATTGTTAGACCAGCTGACTTCCATCTGTGGTTCCTAGGAAACTGGCTATGCCATAAGGCTTCCAAGCCATGAACATATAAGAAACCTAGGATTGGAAGGCAGTAATACAAGATGCAGATGCGAAAAGGTGTAGTGGCTTTTGCCTATCACGGTATATGTACTGTCATGCCAAGAAGGTCGGCACTGCCTATGAAAGACTTCAGAATCTGGTATGGGCTTCCATAGGGTCTCCTAGTCTACAGGCTGAAAGAACTAAGAGGAGAGGGCAAAAAACAGTTTTACCCTCGCCCCTAAGTACCAACTTGTCTCTGTTTGTATTGAAGTAGAAAATATACTCGGCTAAGGTCAGATAGAGAGAGCCTACTAAATGTGTCTGAAAGACAGCCTAGCATGTAAGATTTTTCCTCCCACAAAGGTGAAACACAGAAAATGGATAACTCTTAACTAAGATGAGTTTGCTGTCTTCTTTCTGCCTCTGCAGCTTTGGGAACTAGCCAAAAGGAGCTGGGCGGAGAGCAGTATCTACCAGCTGGCTCAATGGGCCACTTCAAGCCTAAGAAGCCGGCTTGTGAGCTCTCTCCCCTCTGTCTCTTTGCCTTCTGGTAGCAGCTCCAGTGTTCAGTATAGAGGGTATTCTCCCCCTTCCTCCACCCTAAGAAGGTGGAAACTGTAGTTATGATCCATCCCACGATGTGACACAGCCAGTGTAGTGGTTTCTGTGCATCCTGGACAGAACATAAGAAGTGAAACGGCTCCTCTACAGAGTAGTGACAATCTTAAACCATAACCTCAGCCTCTTGCATTGTGTTTGACTTCTCATGCCACTAAAAGGTTGGTCTAATGTGCTCACATTCCAGTGACTATTCAAATGGAGGCGATGGGGTGTTGGCTACAAGTTCCAATGGATCTCAGTACAGCGGCTCCAGAGTAGAGACGCCAGTTTCGTATGTTGGGGAGGATGACGACGACGATGATGACGATTTTAATGAGAATGATGACGACGACTGATGCGTTTTGGTTGTAGACTTTTATAATGTTAAAATTCAGCAGAGCTTCAGGAATAAATTCTAGGAAGAGAATTGTTAAAACTTGCCCCATCAAGGAGATACTGGTAAGAGTCCTGAATTTAGAAACCACGCCTCCAATAAAATAAGCAGATGGTTTGTTTTTATGTAGGTTTTTTAAACATGTGGTGAGGATGTGTGTGTCGATACCAGTGTGTTAATGCAGAACTTTTATTTACCCTTGCTTAGGATTTTTTAACTTGAAGGAAAATGCATTTTGCCCCTAAGTGTTACTGCTGAGTTTGAAACTGTAGCCACATGAATGGAAAATAAAATCTGTCCACCTGTCAAAAATGCATACACTGAATGGCATTTTATTTAGAGTACGTTTAGGTGACACTTTGTACTGAAGTATAGCAAAAAAAAAAAAAAGTTTGCTGATCATGCAGAGTCCAAAGAAACAAACACAAGAGAGCCTCCTTTAAATGTTAATTTTCAAAAACAGTACAACTTTATTTCCCTTTTAAAAAATTTTACGGATCATTGTTATTTCCATCAAATTTATATATATTGTGTTTGCTGAATGTTAGGACATATGAGTTATGAGTTTTGGCAGATGTTTAATGCCAATCTGGTGCAGCTGTGTAAATGTCTTGAAAGTTTGAAATGAGTTTTTGCTTACGATGAAAATTTGCCTGATTTCTTACAGGTAGATTTTGAAAACAATTTGTGATATAGTTGTTTACATACCAATAAGTCTATCATATAAAGACATGTACTGAAACAAATGTTTATATTTGTTTCTTAAGCATCTTCCAATAATCTTATTATAAAGTTGAAATTAAATATAAAAATGTTTTATGTTTAACTCAAAATTGTCAATCATTTTTAATACTTCATTTTTTTAATAAAAAAAATTCAGGGCAGGTGGTAGTCTTTTTAAATCTATTCACAAAGAATTAACTGCACAAATACTGTCAGCTGCCTGTTCTAAGACAGTAGTCTTTTTATTGAAACACAAATAAACTTTTCTGTAATATTTTATGGAATATAAGCAGTTTGTTTTACTTGTTTAACTGTGGCACTATTAGTTTTTATTAATAAAATGCGCGTGGGCATTTTTAACAAGTTCTTGTTTCTCTAATCAAGATTATTTTCACCTTGTATTTGAGTGATACGGTTCTTCCATTTGGAAGAGTTTCAGAGTCTTTAAATGGATGGGTATCTTGATATATTTAAGTGTGAAAGAGAACAGTGCTAAGTTTGTGAAATTCAAGGTCCTTAAGAGGATTCCAACAGTCACAGAAATATGTAAGTGAATACATTTATTTCAGTAAGCCTGTCAAGATTCCCCTACCTTCCGGTGATTTCATTGTTCTCCACCATTTTTGCTTGTTACAAGAGCTCCTTTTCAGACCTCAGAAAAAGGAAGGGAGGGGGTTGGGCACACCCTTGAGCCTTCTATTCCTGGCAAGCTCTCCACTTCGTAGTCAGCTAAGGTGGAGTGCCATGCATGCGTGGCTGGGCGATCGCCCTCCCTGCCGCTGCCGGTCCGCAGCCTGAAAAAGGTTGCGGACCACTGAGCTAAGGTATTAGCAGTCTCCTCCCCAGTCTGATGATGATCCCCGTGTTTTATACCTCGTTCCCTCCCTGTCAATCCACCTCCTTTATTTTCTTTACAGGCTTTCTGTCCAGCCACTCCACCCACCTCCCATCCCATTGGAGTTCCTTCCTGCCCTCAGCTGAATCTCATTTCCCTAGGATTGTTGCAAGGCTGACTGCTCTTCAGCTGTGTGGTTGGACAGGGCTGGTTCCACAGAAATACTTCATTACTCTTCTCGGGGCTATCCCGCCCCTTTCCTTTGCTCAGTCTGTTCTCCAGAGGTTGGATGGTTGCTTCCACTTCCTGCTTGGATGCTTTTGCAGTTTGTCAAATCTCAACCTCCTGGTAGACACTGTCTCCTGTTGGAGCCTGATTGGAGGACAGAGAAGTTTGTCCTGAAGGGTTTGGGAAGCCCGGAAGATCAGCAGTCAAAGGGAGGACCTCAAGGGAGCTTCTCTTGTGGACATATTCCTACAGGGTCAATACTGAGCCCATGGCCGGACAAAGCCCAAAATAAAAGGGTTTTCATAGAAACATTGTCTTTCATCGATAAGTTAAAATAAGTTTCTTTTTTTTCAATCAGTGTGAAAAGTCTAAATATGCTTGTGCTTTTGATTCTAAGGGAAAAAAGAATTTCTGTTGCCAGTCAATGAACATTACACTCACATTTAAAATCTCTCCTCTCTTTCTCTCTTTATATCTCTTGTTCACCCACACATTGAGGGAACCCTGCCTACACATCTTACAGAAAATGAAAAAGGGAAGGAAAAAGAAACAAACCCATCCTGTGAAATAAACTAGGTACCAAAAAGGTTGAGAAATTTTAAAATTATTATAAAAATATATGAAATAGATGGTTTATTGCACAATGCTAAATAAGGTCAACTTAAACAATACATTAAAATCACAGTAGAAAATAATGCAAAAACCCTTTGAGTTACACATACAGGGCAAAAAAAATATGCCACGGATACCAAAACAAGCTGATGAGTTTCAATCCATCACCCCACACAAACATAAATAAAATACCATATATAAAAAGCTTTTTACAGCCAGGGTGATTTGTTAACAGGATGAACATCTTCAACAAACTCAGCAGCCTAAAATACAGTTTGCACAGGAGAAATTACTTCCCCTAATCCAGTGGTCCCCAACCCCCGGTCCAGAGACCGGTACCAGTCCGTGGATCAGTTGGTACCGGGCCACAGCTTCTCCTCGTCCTCCTCCCCAGCTGCTGCCTCAGGGGCTGCCCTGCCACTTTGCCGCCAGCTCACCTTTGGTGCTCTCCAGCAGCCACCATGGCTGGGGCTCCCCCTCGGTGTGGCACTGCTCAGCTGCTGCTGGCAGTGCCCCCAGTGGGCAGCAGGAAGTCAGGGGCATCAGCGGGAAAACAAGTAGAGCAGGGGTTTAGGGGCTTTACGATTCCTCGGTAAAGGACTACCACCCCCTCCCCGGGCCTCAGCAAAATTTTCAAGCATTGACCGGTGCCTGGTGATAAAAAGGTTGGGGACCACTGCCCTAATCCACAGGGCCCTTTGTCTTCCCCCCTCCCATACAAAACCATGAGGACACACAGGAAGAGGAGGCCCCTGAAGTCTTGGCTAGCCCCAGAGAATTAGGATGTGCCTTTTCTCTGGTTTTTAAAGTAAGAAATTAAGGATATTAACAGTCTGGGGCAAGTGAAAAGAGTGAATGCTTTCTCTCCTAAAGTATCTAACTTCTTTAAAATTCCAACTGTTGATGTGGCATCCAATTTGTTGGTATGTAGGCATCTCTGGCTGAAGTCCTAGCCAGTGGATACATTATGTAAATCGAATGTGGCTACATGGCCATTCCTTGGAGGCAAGCTCTTTGGGGACAGTCCTAGATGACATATAGAAACAAAATACAAAGAAAACGCTATGCAAAATGACCAACACTCAGTTCTTTCGTTCCAATCAGATTCTGACTAGGTTTATAGGAGGCTTTGGAAGAAATTCCTGAAACACATCAAGCCAATCTCATCACTCCCGTTGTCAGTTCAGGTATACTGAACAGTCAGCTGGAATAGGTAAGAACACAAAACAACAAAACCAATGATCCTGACACCAGAACAGTCAGATCACCCTGTCACACAAAAGTTGTCAGGGATCTAGTGAAGTGTTGGATCTCTTCCTTCATGGGCAAATCCATTCATCAAAGGGGACCGTAGGGAAGAAATTAAGGTGTGTTAGTCTCTCTGAGGTGCTCAGGGCAGGACTGTACTGGCTGCCCTGTTCAGGAATGGCAGTGCAAGGGAGTGTGTTTGATGAATCTGCCCCTCCCTGCCTCTGAGGAACTGTATTAAAGGGTTTCAGCATTAGGAAGGTTAAGAACCATTGTGCTACATGAAAGCCCATGACCAGGAGAATTGTGCATTCCCAGTGGGGTCTTGAGGGTACACGTGCTTTAACAGACTCCTTGTCATGTGTACAAGTTAATAAAGCAAGTAGTGTGGGAGCCTTGCCATGTGTGCTGGACATTAGAGGAGTGTGCTGCATCTGCCTGGTAGACAAGAGCATCCACCACTGAAATGGGTAGTGGTCAAAAGTATGGTGCCCAAAGGGACTCCCCTTGAGTGTGCATTAAAAAATTGGGACACCCTGGGTGGTGGAGATCAACTGACTAAAAGGCAGTTATTATTTCTCTACCAGAATGTATGGCCATGGTATGTTCTGGCAAATGCTATGATGTGGTCAAAGGGTGGCACCCTTGAATATAACACAGAATTGCAACTGATGTTCTATTGTAAACAAATGGGTAAATGGCAGGAATGCATATATGCTGAGTTTAAAGGACAAGGTGAACTTTTGTGTGTCCCAGCCCAAGGAAAAGGAAAAATAATGGTTTGGCAGGGTTTTTTGGAAGCAAAGAGGAAAGTTGAAAAGGAGAAGGTAGTGGTGGTGCAAGGGTTAAATGTGGACAGTAAGAATACTGCTGAAGAGGGAATTTTTTTTGAAGGAGATGGAAACCATAGCTGAAAAATAGAGTCTGCAAAATTTAAAGTAACTGGTGAGCAGAAGAAATGAAAAATAAAGCTAAGTTGAATGCAAGCTTTCCATCGTGGCATCCACCTGTATAACAGATGATGTTGCTTTTCATTGTGTTTTGATGTCCTGTAGCCTTACTGGACAAAGACTTTATGTGTAAATTCAACATTTTGAAAACTAAAATAGCTTTTGTTCAGAATTAATATATATCTAAATTGCTAAAAGAACAGGGTGAAACTCATAGTTTGGTTTGTTTTGTAGCTGGTTTGGAGCTATATTTCAATAAATCTTCCTTCTCATAGCATTGTATAAAGAAAATGTTTGCAGAAATCATTAGCAGTACTAATAAAGTGTTAAGTGAAGTTTTTCTCCTGTATAAGCACTGATAAAATTGGGAAATGTTTAAAATATCTTGATTAAATCGAATTAAATCCGAGCGAAGTGAAAAGCAGTTTCGTTATTGGGATATGAATGAAGGTTAAAAAGAGTTAAAAGACTTATCTAAGAAGCAAAACTCGTACTTTATGGATCAGGGAAATGCAAGTCAGTTTATGGCACTTGGATTGTTATAGTATTTAAAGGAAAATGAAAATTGGTCTAATTATTCAATGGTTATGAGTACTAATAGTCTAGGAGTTTTGCATTGAAATAGACCCCCAAAAGATGGGGAAACATGCTGAGCAGTTTCCCTTTTTGAATTTCATTTTGTGTAAAAAGAAAAACAGACAAGAACGTTAAGCAATTTAATATTTAGAATATTTTATCAGTCAAGGTCATAGCAATAATTCCACTGCAGAGAGGATGAAAGGAAATAGGTATCTTTTTAAAATGTGGCTGAGAAAAAATTAAGAATGTATAAAAGCTTTTCAATGAAATTAAAAGAGTCTTGCACAAACCCTAGAACTAAAATTCCCTAATGCTTAAAAATCTTCTACACTATTTATCACAAAAAAGAATAATTGTGAGAGTCAAGCTGATAGCTGCTTGTCTGTTCGTTACAGAAGCTGATAAATTCACCATAAAGAATCAGTTAACAGTCAATGTGCCTTATTTCTAGCTGGGCTTGAGAATGCATGAGAGATCATGTGGTTTTAAACCAGACATTGGGAAGCTGATATCACTTTCAGCCCTTCCGTTGCATTAAGAATTTATTTAATTTCTCGGTTCCCGTTTTTACCCAGAGTTGAATGTTGTTGGTCTTGGGGTTGCCACAAAAATGTATACATTGAATAAAACTTGTTGGTCTTAATGGTGCCATTGGATTCAAACTGTTCTGCTGCTTCAGACCAACACGGCTACCCATCTGAATCAATCTGTCTTCAAGACTGATTGTCTGATCTCAAAGATCACTTGGCCGGGTCTCAGTCTTCCTCTGCAGGCTTCCTTGGCCACATTTCCGTAGACAGCATCTGCCCGATATCCACTTGGTCCTCCCTATTGACGTTCGTCAATGTAGTTGATGTCAATTCCAGACAGGATGCAGCTTAGTCCTTATTTCTGCTGAGGATCCCACTCCCACCTCCTCTGTCTGGGACTACACAGGAGCCACAAAGATGAAAACTAGTCTGCACATACCTGTAACATATTCATTGAGTTGTCTGTTCTGCAGGTACACATCCCTCCCTCCTTCCCCCGCTGTCAGATTCTCATATCCTTGAGGTGCTTCCATGGCGGGAAGAAGGGATGGAGGGAAGGAGTGCTTGCTCCCATGTTTATCAGCTGGGCGGGAGGGAGCTGGCCTGTGAGGGAAAGGGACTGAATGCTCCAAACTTTCTAGGCACACCTTTTAGAGAAAAATCTCTACAGCAGGCCTGTGCAAGTGCAGCCTTATGTGTGTTTGCACAGAAAACCTTGTTTACTTGGATACTGAATTTAAATAATCCAGTCATTGAGTAGGATCCTGTGACTTTCTCCAGCTGCCATTGGAGCCTTCTTTGGTGTTAGAAGACCTGAAGTATATATTAGCATTTATATATTTCAGGATATTCTGAATGCATTCTCTCAGTAATTCTTACAATAGCCTTGTATAGTTGGTCAAAGTTATTCCAATGCAAATTTGAAGCTAAAAGGCATAGTGGCTTGCCTAATTAAGATTGGAATTCATAATTGAGATGGGCTATTATGGCACACAATTCCCTTTTGAATGAAACCGTACCGGTTGCTTATGCTTTGCTTTCACAAAAAAACCTAGATGTTTTAAGTACCAAAGACCATTTCATGTTAAAGAACCTGGATTTGTGTCAGATAAAAGCATCCTAAAATATACAAAACAGTAGTTACTGTCTAACTTCAAATAGATTTGTTTTAAGTCCTCCATTAGAGTTCTGCTTGTGATTCATTGGCTCTAAGGGCATGGAACTAACTGTTGTCCAAATTCATAATTGAGATGGTCTATTATGGCACACAGTTCCCTTTTGAATGAAACCGTACCGGTTGCTAGATCTGAAGCCCATTGTATCAGAAAATACAGTGGGCGCTAGCATGCCCCCGGGCCCCTTGCAGGCCTCCTGGCAGCCCCCGCAACCCAGCGGCCTGCCCCCCGGGCGCGTCCTTGGGGCCGCAAGCGGCAGGGCGCAGCATAGCGGCCGCTGCGGTTCCTGGGGACTGAGGCAGTTCATGGTGAGGGGGCAGGGGGAGTGAGTGGCTGCGGGCTCCCCTTTGGGGCCAGGCAGTGTTCCTCGCGGCAAGCTGCTTGTCCTTGGGAGAGAGTCAGGATGTGCAGGCCCTGGGGTGGCGGGGCAGGAGTTGCAAAGCGCCTCCCAACAGGTTGGAGCTCCAGACAGTCAGGTGAGGGGCCAACTGGCAGATGTTTTGCGCCTGCCAATTGGCCCTTCACCTGACTGGCTGGTTGGCTGGCAAGGCTGTCAGTCTGGGTGAGGGGCCAGTTGCCGTTGGCCCCGATCCCGGACAGGTACGCCCTACAGTGGCCTTACCGTTTTATTAAGAGGAACAGATGTGTTTGTTTCAAACAGCAATTTCACTAGTTTTTGACAGAGCAGCGTGTAATTTGCTGTCAAGTTACAGCTGACTAACAGTGACTTCATAGGATTTCCAAGGCAAGAGACATTCAGAGGTGGTTTGCCATCACTTACCTCTGTGTAGCAACCCCGGACTTCCTTGGTGGTCTCCCATCCGCATACTAAACAGAGTAACCCTGCTTAGCTTCTGAGATGTGACAACATCCTTATCAGGGCAGAGCTGCCTGTGGGAAAATGTGACGTGTGATGCTCAACAGTCAAGAATATCCCATGTTCTATGCCCAAAGTTCTCTATAGCAACAGAATAGATGAGCATTACAACATAAGACGTTATTTTGTTTAATATTTTTTGAAAAATACACAACATTGGTTAAAACACTTCTAATGAAATCACACAAACATGGATCTTTTTAAAAAATTGCCCTGTTCAGCAAGAAAGTATGCTTCTTGGTGTTATTAAAAGTGAAGAAGAAACTGTATTAACATCTTTAAAAGCGCTCATATACAAGTGATAAATGTCAAACATGCTTTGGTGTTCAAAAGTAGAGGTTTTAAATTGGGAACCGTAAGCAACACAAAATTACATGAGGCATAAACATTACCCTGCAGTGTTTTATGAACTCTCAAATCATTAATGTTGTCGTTGTTTACTTTTGTATCCTAACTTTGAATTCTACTTTTCCTTCATACGGGTCATGAGGATTCCCAAAAGTAATTCTAGCACCAATAACTCTGCATACAATGGCTACTTCTTTGTCCAATGAAATGTCAAGAAGTTTCACAGCGACCAAAGGATTTACGTAGCTAGGCTGCAATGAAAATCAAAAGGTAAACAGTTAGCTCTTCCATTGATTTAAAATTGGTAATAAATCCTTTGAAACGGAAACCATGATTGTGTGTGAAAACATACCTGTGCTTTACATCCATAATAAGGGAAGTAGTGAAGGGCAAAGGTACCATTTGCAGGATAATATTCAGCATCCACTGGCCTATTATCTTCCTAGTATTAACAGCGAAACGAAGTGTTAGTACATGGACTGTAAGCAAATAATTTAGTTGAGACAATGGGAGTTTGTTCTTCTAGGATTTAATTAATCACTCCAGTCCAAATTTTGGACCCTGCCCTGATTTTTGAAACAATGCAAAGAAAGTTATGCATCTTGACTACAAGACTGCTTTCGAAATCCACAACAGTATGTTCATTTTTTCTGCGGCAATTATATCAAGTGATAGGTTTTTGACAAACTCGAAATACCAAGTAACATTGTCTAACAAATGAGAGAATATTCGGAACTATTGGGGTACTAAGGCAATTGTGGATACTGTGGCCCATTCCGCACAAGAATCAATGTGGCCAATTGCTTACACTAAGCAATTCCGGAATTTAAAATAGTGGAATTTGGCGTTATGCATACCTGCCTTTGTAGTTGAATTCAGTAGCGTTGCAATTGTTTCCCACAGGTTTCCGGTCTCGCCAAAAATCGCTAGAAAGGAAGTGATTTTTTCTGTGCTTTGTCTCGCCCCTGGCTGTCACTCAAATGAACAGCCAATGGGCAGCCGTTATCATGCTCCCGAAAAGCCCCTTTCCCTTTAAGACAGATTAAAAAAAAACACGTTGCAACGAATCTGTGTTGATTCGTTGCAATGGAGAGACCCATCTAGCTGGCAGGTGGTGTATGAGCTGGCGATTCATCGTTGCCGCACTCCCCCGAGTGAAAAAAAAATCCCCCCCTCCGTGCACGGGCGCGATTTTCGGCTGGAAATAAAGGGAACTTGCAAACGGTGCTGTGTTGTGCTTGGTGACTTGAGGCGAGCTTTAAAGCAGCTCTGTGGAGGGACTGCAGCCGGAGAAGCCTCGCTGGGTGAATGAAGGCTCGCCAGTTCATTGCTCTCTGCTCACTCCGAGAAAAAAAAAAGGAGAGAGCCAGGGGGAGGGACTTTGCTGAAACCACAACAATGGGAATGCACAGGTCTTTTTCGGAACTGTTGCAGATTCCTTGCAAGAGTGTAGCGCTTTTCAGAGGGTGAATCCACTTTTTGGGATTTCCCCTTAAGCACTACAATGAAGCGCTTTTTGCTGATCGTTTTCAGAAGTGTGGCAGATTGTGCGCGACATCGTGCATAACTGCAAATTAGTAGCGTTTACAATTTGCCACACTCCTGCTACATTATACTTGTGCGGAATGGGCCTGTGTTTTGCGAAGTCAAATTGTTGTGTTTTAAACCAGAGTTCCTAATTTTGTTTATCTTTGTGTTTTATATTTTGCATCTTAACCTTATGTAATGATGTAATGATGGTTCTATATGCCAATAAAGGTTTACAGACTGATGGACAAGTTGTTGTCAGTGGGTACGTGAACTGGTATCCTCTCATTCTATTGCTTTGTTTAGAATACTTTCTCACCCAGTAGGGTTCTCAAGGCAGTGAACAATCAAAGCTTTTAAAACTAGCTTTCAAAAATGCATATTATGAAAACAGTAAAATAAAAACATAAAACAAAGCACATAAACAGGAGGGAGGGTCAGTGAGGGTAATGCCAAATGGAACAGCTAGTCATAATTGACTTCATTTTAGGAATGAATGGGGACTGGGGAATTCCATAATTCTGGTTCCAGGACTGAGAGGACCCTTTCTCAGGTTGCCACCCATATAACCTTAGATGGCAAGGGCAGGCAAAGAAGGATGCTTGAAAGATGACTGCAGTGACTGTGCATCTTGAATTGGGCTTCAAAGCTGACTTGTATTCAATAAGTCATGCCAACAATAACAACAACAACAACAAGCCTTTAATAGCATATAAAAGTACAATATAAGGAGGGAAAGTGCAAAAGGATCCACTGCTATACATAGAAAACAAAGGCAGAGATCATGCTATAGAGTGGGACAAAACACATTCATGATCTCTCATGGCAAGGTATAAAAACTTTGCAACTGGTTCAGTTATATCCTGGTTCTGGGATGTCAAAAGAAACTGAATTTTACATTCATCTGAACGCAGTTCTCTTTTACACAGCAGTGAGTTAAGAAATTTAGCTTGGATTGAGGAATAAAATGGACAATGGAAGAAAACGAGTGATGACTCATGCAAAGGTGAATCTGCTGAAAAAGGCAGCACACAGAAAGGCAAATATCCATGTATATAACATTTTATAATATAAAAGCTCAGGAGAGAAGAAGTGAAAGTCACTTAGGAAGTCTGTGCACCAATAAAGCTAGTGGAGGTGACAGTATTCTAGTTGAATTATTCAAAATCTTAAAAGACGATGCAGTAAAAATGCTACACTCAATATGCCAGCAAATTTGGAAAACTCAACAGTGGCCACAGGGTTGGAAATGGTCAGTTTACATTCCAATCTCAAAGAAGAGCAATGCCAAAGAATGTTCAAACTACCGCACCATTGCACTCATTTCTCATGCTAGCAAAGTTATGCTCAAAATCCTACAAGCAAGGTTCCAGCAATATGTGGACCAAGAACTTCCAGAAGTATAGGCAGGATTTCGAAGAGGCAGAGTAACTAGAGATCAGATTGCCAACATACACTGGATCATGGAGAAAGTTGGGAGTTCCAGAAGAACATCTACTTCTGCTTCATTGACTATGCTAAAGCCTTTGATTGTGTGGAGCACAACAAATTGTGGCAAGTTCTTAAAAAGATGTGAATATCTTACCTGTCTCTTGAGAAACCTATATGCAGGTCAAGAAGCATCAGTGAGAACCAGGCATAGAATCACTGACTGGTTCAAAATTGAGACAGTAGTTCGGCAAGGCTGTATACTGTCGCCTTGCCTATTTAACTTGTATGAGGAGTACATCATGAGAAAGACAGAGCTAGATGAGTCACAAATTGGGATAAAGATTGCAGGGAGAAATATCAACAACCTCAGATATGCAGATGATACCACTCTAATGGCAGAAAGTGAAGAGGAACTAAAGAGCCTGTTGATGCGGGTGAAGGAGGAGAGTGCAAAAGTTGGCTTGAAACTCAACATCAAGAAAATGAAGATCATGGCATCCGGCCCTCTCAATTCCTGGCAAATAGATGGGGAAAAAATTGAGGTAGTGACAGATTTTATTTTCCTGGGCTCCAAGATCACTGCAGATGGGGACTGCAGCAAAGAAATTAAAAGACGCTTGCTCCTGGAGAGGAAAGCTATGGCAAATCTAGTTAGCATCCTAAAAAGCAGAGACATTACCCTGCCAACTGAAGTGTGTCCAATCATGGCTATGGTCTTCCCAGTTGCAATGTATGCCTGTGAAAGTTGGACCATAAGGAAGGCCGAGCGTCAAAGAATTTAGGCTTTTGAACTCTGGTGCTGGAGAAGACACTTGCCAAGTCTGCAAGAAGACACTTGGACTGCAAGGTGAACAAACTGGTCAGTCCTAGAGGAGATCAGCCCTGACTGCTCTTTAGAAGGCCAGATCCTGAAGATGAAACTCAAATACTTTGGGCACCTTATGAGAAGGAAGGACTCCCTGGAGAAAAGCCTAATGCTGGGAGCGATCGAGGGCAAAAGAAGAAGGGGACGACAGAGAATAAGGTGACTGGATGGAGTAACTGAAGCAGTTGGTGCAAGTTTAAAGGGACTCTGGGGAATGGTAGAGGACAGGAAGGCCTGGAGGATCATTGTCCAAGGGGTCGCGATGGGTCAGACACGACCTCACAACTAACAAGAACAACAAATATTTTATAAATAGATTTGGCACCCATACTTACTAGAGTTGTGCAGTTCACTCTTGGTGCAGTGCCGTTGCCAGGGAGAAAATTGATGATCTGTAATACAGTAGATTTCTTCATTAACCATTGCAGTGAGATTTTTGTACCAGGCCTGTGTCCACTTGGCTTAGCAAAACATTAATTCCAATTTGTGAATTGTGAACTCAGCATTGGATATGGTAGGAAGAGTCTCAGTTACTCTACAATTTTGGAGCCTTAGGCCTTCCACCTTTGTTTTAGTCACTTGTATAAAGAGCTCTTTTCGATCTTGGGTGTCTTTTTCCAATTTTTTCTTTTCTTGAATACCGAGAGGCCTTATTCATTAGGATTGTTCGTTATACTAATCAATAGTAAGTATATGAATTCGAGCATCTCTCATTTCTTTCAGACAAATAGTGCTTTAAAGGTTTTATATTTTTTTTACTCTCTTTAGATTACTAAAGACCTCTTATTGTGGAACAAGCAAGTTTCAGATTGTTGGTAAAGGTTGGCAGTTTTCAGAGGAGAGAATTAATAACACCGTTTAAAATATGCTTTTATATATCTACTTTGACACTTACTCTGTTCATTTTTATGATTAAACATGGCTTTCCTTCTGAAAATCCAAAATTGGGGTCTGTCAGACCTGAGCAGTTTTCAAGCATCTCTCGGATAAATCTGCAAGAGTATTTTGTGTGATTTGGAGCATGGAATGAGTTCTGGTAGAAGTAGCCTTCATTAGTACAGGGTGTGTTTTCTTGTTGTGCACTTTCATTGTACGCTACATGGGTTGATAGACAAAGTAGGAGAGAGTTATTTTTAAGTATTGTTACCAGAGACATTCTTTTTTCAAAGCAGGTAGCTTAACCAGTATATATCCTATAATAATTCATCTTCCTTTTTCTCACCTCCTTAGGCTCAGTTGTGTTACTAAACTCCAAACATTCAAAACACAAGCTGGGGAGGTAAAGTAGTCATTACCCGTCCTTCTACTTGCGACTAGAAGGAATGAAAAAGTCATTTAACAGTGCAATCCTGAAGGGAGGCTGAAAGAACTAAGGGAGCCAACTAGCAATTATGTTTGCATATCTTGTAGACACAACAGTATAAGTCAGGGTTCTGCTGATGCAGTGCCAAAGCATGCCCCCAAGCCAACTACCTCCCACTTTCATGCCTGCACTGAGACCTGTGCCAGATTATCAATGGGCAGCCATCATGGGGCCTGGGATGGTGGCTAATCTGGCATAGGTCTCAGTGCAGGAGGTAGTTGGTTCCCGAAACTCTTTCAGCCTGGGAATGCCCCCTCGCCATTAGTGGTGGAAAGTTACACCAGCAAAAAAATATGGTGTAGCCCATAGGCTCCTGTGCAAAGCAAAAATGGGAGTGTCCTCCCATTGGCACAGCCCTCCCCCCCCAAAGACCCAGAGGAGCATAGGATGCCGACTACAGGTACAACTGGTTCCCTGTCTTCCAGTGTGGTGTAGTGGTTAGGAGTGCAGACTTCTAATCTGGCGAGCGGGGTTCAATTCTGCACTCCCCCACATGCAGCCAGCTGGGTGACCTTGAGCTCGCCACGACACTGATAAAGCTGTTCTGACCGGGCAGTGATATCAGGGCTCTCTCAGCCTCACCCACCTCACAGAGTGTCTGTTGTGGGGAGAGGAAAGGGAAGGTAACTGTAAACCACTTTGAGACTCCTTCGGGTAGAGAAAAGCGGCATATAAGAACCAACTCTTCTCCCCTGTGGCACAGCCTTTCCCTAGTACCCACCACTGCCCCCCAGCCTGCAAAAAACCTGTCCAGGATTCCCCGGAAATCACTGGGTAGTATGTGCTTCACAGGACTCTCTCAGAGCTCTCCACCGACTGGACTTAGAGTGACAGCATGGCACTTTGGTGGTGGGAAAAGCAAGGAGAGGGCACTTAGCACAATGGCCAAGGAGGAGAGCAGAATCCATACTGTGTGGCTAATATGTTTTGATTGCAGAATGCTAACAGCTACTCCACCGCTCCAACCATGAAGTGACAGGTAAACAGGAATCCAAACCTGCTTCTCTTGCATGAGGCCAAATGCTGCCTCCCACACTCAAGGCCAGCAATGTATTTGGGCAGGGACAATGAGAACTGAGGCCTCAAGGCACCACAACCCCTTGTCATCAATGGGAGGAAATCCCAGGAAAGATACCCAGGTGAACTGCTGAGGTGGTGGTGTCTGTGAGGGGCGGGGAGGGGGGGGGGTGTTGAGCACTACACTGGCTTGTTAACTCTTTATTTTGTCTGGAATTCCCCTCCCCCATGTGCAGAGAATAGGGCTCATCAGTGGTTTTTGGCAAGGGGGTCTGGCAACTACCCTACACAGGTAACCTTGGGCTTGATAGAGCTCTTCTGACTGAGCAGAGCTCTCTCATCCTCACCTTCCTCCCAGGGTGTCTGTTGGAGGCAAAGAAAGGGAAGGTGATTGTAAGCCTCTTTGAGACTCCTTTGGGCAGTGAAAAGCAGGGTATAAAAACCAACTTTTCTTCTCCATCCCAACTGTGGGAGAATTCCCCTTAGGGCTGTCTGATGACATGTCCAAGAGGGAAGGCTCTAACTCCAGCTGTTGGATATAAAGGGTCCAAGCTTGGGTAATGAACCCACATTGGTGTGGTTGGTTGTATAGAAGCTGCTGATTCTCCGTCATCTACCAAACACAGCAGGGTCTTGTAGCACCTCCTGACTACTTTGTTAAGAGAAGGTTGTCAGCCAACTGTGAACTTTGTGCTTCTGTCACAAAGGGGGGCTAACATCTAGAAAGGAAGTATTAATGTGTGGGTAGGGGGGTCACAGAAGCTGACTTGGCCCTTAGCCACATGTTCCCCAAATAATTGAATGGCAGGGCATGTGGACCTTTGTGCCGCGTGTTCCCATACTTGTGTTCAGTGATGTCCCTGACTTCTAGCCCCAGTGCTGCCACCACCTGCCCATTGCCCTGCTCTGCAGCCCATCTCCCCACCCTGCCTTTATAAGGGCACAAAACAAGCAGGAGTGGCTGAAGAAACCTATGGACATGTGCTCATGAAGAGGCTATGGGTGCTGCATGCTGCCTCACAATGGCCTGCCCTGGTGACTTCCCCTTTGCTCTACTATAAGTGGGGATGGGTGGGCCAGAGGCACATTTAGTGGCCTGCCTGGCCTGCCAGGAAGCTCCTTTACCCATGAGCAGGGAACATCTGTGACTGGACACATGCTCTTTGTCATCCCTCCATGCCCCCTTTTTTAGTGATTGCATTTTTTGGTCAGTAGGGGCTGTGGATTCGGTTGGCGTTGCTGCTGGTGGGAGATGGCTGGGGCCCTTGCCAGCTCTGTCAGATGCCCTGTTACTATTAGACAGGACTCTGCTGCTTTAAGGGGGGGGGGAGGTTCCACAGTCACAGCCCCATGGTCTTCTGAAGTCTCAGCTGTGACATGTGATGGGCTGGGCCCCCACTCCTGTTGACCTGTGATTGGTTCTGACTGCCCTATCCATCACACTAGGTGGCCTGTGACCAATGGTGTGATTGCAGCCCCTGCAACCTGCTTCTCAGTCTATTGCTTGCTTCCCAGTCTCTGCCAGAACCCTTGAGAGAGCAGACCAGCTGCTCCATGATAATAATAAGAGCTGTTTTTTAAACCCCACTATTCACTGCCCAAAGGAGTTTCAAAGTGACTTACGGTCGCCTTCCCTTCCTCTCCCCACAAAAGGCATCCTGTGGAGTGGATGGAGCTGAGAGAGCTCTGACTGAATTACCCTGTGAGAAGTTCACAATTAGGCTGTGACTAGCCCAAGGTCAATCATCTGGCTGCATGTGGAGGAGGGGAGAATCAAACCCGGTTTGCCAGATTAGAAGCCACTGGCTCTGGTGCCTGGCTGCTGTGGCGTGGGCAGCTCTCTTAGGATTGCACTGTGAAGCTGCTTAAGTGCCCACTGAGCATGCATCTTGTATGAAAACAGTTATGTGCTCCCTTTTTCATTGTCCACAGTGACTCAAGGCAATTTGCAAACCAGTATGCTGGTAAAATCAAGGAAATCCAATTTAACACCTATCAATTGAAAGCCCCCAAACATCCCCACCGGAAACTTGCAAGTATAGTGCCACACACACACACACACACACACTTTTTCTTTCTGTTTTCATTTTGGGTTACCTGCAAGAAAGCTTTCAAGAGATGTCACGAAACCTCCCCAGGAGCTATTGGAAGAGAGGCTGTAATAAATTTCCAATCCCTTCTCTCCATACTTATCTGGACGTAATGTCACGCCTTTATTGGAAGAGAAGTGTTAATTATACAAATGTAAAGAAAAAAACAAAGAAACAGTTGTTATCATGTAGTTTGCTTCTTTTATTACTACACTTATATATGAATAAAACTTACATATATTCTGACTGCTTTCACTTCTCATTGCTTTTATTTACAATTTGTACATAACAACCTTGTGCACCAAGTTTACTAACGCTTCTTGAGTTTTCCTGCCTTTGTTTCTGTCTCACAGTATTGGTCAGAAAGATCAGATCGCAGAAACAATATTCCCATCAAAACTTTGCCTCTTAAGCTTTCTAAAATCTAGCACCATGGCCAGAAGGAGGATAGAGATTGCTAGCATTAAGGCTACAGCACTAAAGACACCCAACCCCTCCCAGCACATTCAAGTTGACAATACAGTTAGCAAACTGGACATTTTATAACTTTCATTGAATGGGCACAAGAGTCATAGAGTACCTGGTGATTTTAACCGATCTTGATAGTCTGGTGTGTATGGACTGAGTGTCTTCATCAAGGAATATATGGAAAGTGCAAACAGCCCAGTCACCACCACATAGAAAGCAACATAGTAAAGGCTGATCCATACTATTAAGAAAATGTTAAAATACGTTACATTAATTATGGTTTAAAACAAAATATTTAATCATCTGATGCTGTATACACCATGGTACAGTCATGATTTAGAATAGCAATAAAGTATGTACGGTTGGTTGTGGATGAAGAACAAATGGCCAAAATTGTATTAGGCCAAAAGTGTATGAGGCTTTTTTGGCCCTGGCCTCAGCTTGGTGGAATGAGGTCCTGGAAGAGATCAGGGCCCAATGGGAACTCATTGAGTTCCTCAGGGCCTATAAAATGGAACTTCTCTGCCAAGCTGGGTGTGATGGTTAGGAGCACAGACTTCTAATCTGGCGAGCCGGGTTTGATTCTGCGCTCTCCCACATGCAGCCAGCTGGGTGACCTTGGGCTTGCCATGGCACTGATAAAGCTGTTTTGAACGAGCAGTAATGTCTGGGCTCTCCCAGCCTCACCTACCTCACAGGGTGTCAGTTGTGGGGAGAGGAACGGGAAGGCGATTGTAAGCCGTTTTGAGACTCCAAGTAGAGAAAAGTGATATAAAAGAACCAACTCTTCTTCAAGCCTACAGTTGAGGCCAGTGTAAGAAACACCTCCAGATCTACCATCTAGCTTGGGCCTCCCTCATTCCATTCTGTTTTTATTTTTCCATCTTCTCTCCATTTTGCTTGGGGCTGGTTTAATTCTCAGTTGACCTGGATGACAGCATTGAAGCTGGAATTTTATTGTGAAACATAATTTTATTGCCTAACTTGTGGATTTTAAATTATTGTACAGCACCCCCAAGCAACCTGGTTGAGAGGGGGTGATATATAAATTGAAACAAACATAAATATTATAAGAATTACTCATTTATTATATAAGCAGGAAATATAGATATCAGCTCCCCTCCCTCTCCCAAAGGAATGTGGTTCAAGAGGACACTGTAAAATGTCACTAATGAGATTGGGAAGGAATTTCCACTTATGGTGGACTGCAGTGCTAGTGCAACCAGATGCGCAAGATGCAGCCAGTGGTCCAAGGTGTCTTGCTAAAGTTGACTGACCAGATGAGCCCTGAAAGATCAGTGCAGACCTGATCTTCTAGCCAGACCCCTGTCCACCTAACTCTCTGAAAAAACAATCTATAGTCCTCTGGTTTACCCACTGGAACATCATGGGGTACCAACCATCCCCAAGAAGATGAAGTCTACTCAAGCCAAGGTTGAGAAATGCGTGGATTCCTGCCTCTAGTTTAGCCAATACTCCTTTCATGACATAACTAAAGTTCCTTTTCAAATACTGTGCAGGGAAGCTGTGGAGGCATCTCCAGCTAGGACTGAAAAAAATATATCCTTTTCAGCTTTTTCAGCCTTGTACCATCTTGGTAACTGATTTTTTTTTCTTTAATAAGGCATATTTGTCACTTATCAAATTGTGTACCTTATTAGTAACATTGGAAATAAGCACATTTGAACAGCACAAAGTTGCCAATATTCTATCCTTTTTATAAGTTCATGACCACATACCCCAGTTAATCAAGGTTCTTCCCATTAATTGTCCTGTGTCTGGGTTCCACACAAAACGCTGGAAATTTTCCATTCTTTGACTGCAGGTCTTCTTTTCGTTCAAAGTCGCCATTTTCCCAACCTCCTGAAAACAAGGAGCCCTTGGAGAAAACAAGTGCTTCAGCTGGTGCCCAAAGAAATGGCCAGGTAACCCTTTTCAATTTATAGCCTTTCCTTCTGAAGGTCACCCAGGTTACATTCATTATCAGTCAAAAGTATCAGCCCACTGTAACCATTGTTCCTTTAAGTAGCTTGATAAGCAAAAGCATTCAGGTAGATACAAAAAAACCCTGCTATCAAATGTCCTTTTCTTCTTCATGTTGCGTATTTTGCACAGAACTTGTGATATGTTCAATGCTGCAAGCTTTATCAAAGCAGATAACATTTAACAACTTCCCTGGATAAACCGTAAACACGGAACTTGCTCTACTTTTATACAACTCATTTTGATGTAACTGCACAGTGTTGCAATGAACAGAAGTGTTTCTGTTTCTATTGTTTTAATCACTTGCTATGTTGATCCGTTGGTAAGAATGAGTTGATAGAATTTCCTTTGTCAACTAATAATGTTTGTATTCCAGATGTAGCTATTGAAATTTCTAAGCATTGTCAAACTTGTGCTACAAATAGAATAAAACCATAGGAAAAATTATTTCTGTCAAGCATTGGAAAAGAAAATATGTAGATTTTGGTTGTCGTTGATTTCAAAATTAAACCAATGATATGGAGACAGGCCAAAATATGATGTATGTGACCAGTGGTTTCCAAAGGGAGTGATAGCACCCCATGACAGTGAGTGTTAAGAGGCAAAGGGGTAGGTGGGTGAGAAGTGCTGGAGGTGGGCGCTGTTGACTGAATTATTCACTTATTTACCATCGACCAGGCTGTGGCACCATGCTGGTAAATGGCACTCCAAGTTTCAGCCTCCACATAGTACGGAAATCTAGTGGAGCTATCAGAACTTTCAGTAAATATGCCTCCAGAACTCTAGTTAGACCTGAGCACTAGTTAGAAAGTAACACCACCATGTGTGTTGCTTTGTCTTTTTCCAAGTTTTTGCTAATAGGTCCTGAGAGAGATTTCTTCTCAACAACAATTCAGAGCAAAAACACATAAATGAAATGGCTGAAACTGTAGAAGACATGTTGTACAGCGTATCAAGAGCAATAGAATTTTGATTATATCTAGATGAGCCAACTTTTCCAGTCAGTTCATCTTTGCTTCTTGGTTATGTGCACTTTATAAAAGATGATGATGACAGTTTTGGTCAAAGGATGTTATTTGCAAGGCAAACTTGCAGATGCTAAAGAGGAATCTATTTCTGAATTTTTGATCAGTTCTTCAAAGACAAGGAAATTCTGCTTATTAACATGCTTGGGCAAGGGATGGAGCACCATCGCTACTGTGGGTGTAGGGCTTTCTTGAAAAATGCACTATTAGATGTCTTTCCCATTCACTGTCTCATTGCTAACATTTGGTTGCAAAAAACCCCCTCAGTGATTGCCTGCAGTGAATAAGATTAAAGCCCCTGCTTTCAGGGATTGACTATTCTGGGAGCTCTTGGGTTGAGAATGGTGGTGGTTTCGAACAGTCACTGCTCCATACTGATGTTTGTTGAGTATCAAAAGACAACTTCTAGAACTTTTAGCTTTTGTACTAAAAAGTCTTAATAAAATAAGGGAGAAAAGATCCGTGGGATGCTTTTATACCCTTCCTGACACTGCTGCGGAGTTGTTAGAAGGCAAGCATTTTCTCTGTGATGAACTCAACAGGATCTGGCATGACATTGCCTATTTATTTACAAAATTTGATGCAATGAATTTGCAGCTGCAGGGCAATTTCATCAATCTTATAATTCAAAATTCCAAATCTCTCATCTCTACATTTATTTCAAAGTTCAAACGATTCAAACATAATATAGGCTATTGCAACATAATACAGCTTGCAACATAATATAGGCTTTTGCAAACTTTACAGATTTCTGAGTTTGGGCTAAAAGAGAAAAGTGGGGTATACAGGAGGACGGTTTGCAAGTTTTCTGTGACCATTTGGATATGCCGCATGAAGATATGTCTGAGTAATCCGAGGCTGTCTTTCAATGGAAATTCCAGAATGGGTGATAGATCCATTTTTAGATACTAAGGAAGCTGGATTAGTTGAAGAATCATAGAATCATAGAATCATAGAGTTGGAAGGGATCTCTTGGGTCATCTAGTCCAACCAGTGTACTATGCAGGACAATCATAACCCTGTTGTTCATGCACTGTAACCTGCCACCCCTTGAACCGCCACAGAATCAGCCTCTCCGTCAGATTGCTATCCAGCTTCTGTTTAAAAATTTCCAAAGATGGAGAACCCGTCACCTTCTGAGGAAGCCTGTTCCACTGAGAAACCACTCTAACAATCAGGAACTTCTTCCGGATGTTTAGATGGAATTTCCTTTAAATTAATTTCATTCCATTGGTTCTGGTCCATCCCTCTGGGGCAAGAAGAACTAACTGAGTTACAGGATGATACTGGTGGAAGACAAACTTTAAGAAATAATACTAAGAGGTTTGGTTGGAGAAAGATAGTTCCGATTGCTACTCTGCACCAAAGAGAATGGCTAGGAAGCACCTTGTTGCATTTCTAACATCATTTGGTTACATGTAAAAATATGTATTTTTTCAGCATTTATTTTACACACATTAGGGTAAAAGTTAGGTTTAGGATTACCTACGGTATGGTTTGGGTAGGGGAGTGGTTAGAGTTTGCATTAAGGGTAAGGAAAATTGGGAGCCATGGACAGGAAACCATACTGGACGAAGAAAGATTTCTTCATATAATGTTACATGTCATATGTTATGTTACATGTTAGCTAGCCATAACCCTTATTTGAACCCTAATGTGTGTGAAATTTTTACATTTTTACATGTAAGCTGGTGTAAAGAAATATTTGTACATTCTGTAGACTTTCCTAACCATGACTCTCACTCTTCCTTACCTCTAAAATGCACTCTAAACTTAGCCACTCCCCATGTACATCTGCATTCACGGAAAGATCTTCACTCTTATATCCCTTTCTAAAAATTATCTTAAACCCTGCTCTCCAAGTTAAGTTGTGACTTTAACTTAGTACCCAGCTGCTGGGTTACTATTTCTAGGTGAAACTCTGCACCTGTTTCCCTGCCTGAATATTGCAGAATACTGTTTTTGCAAAGCAAAGGCAGTGTTTTTCTTTCATATAGTCTTCCTGGATCTGATTGGATATAGCTCCGTAGCCCATATGTCAGCTGCATTCCTCAGATAGCCTTGTCCTTGTGCTGCCCTCGGCTAGAAATGTCCATCTGGCAACAGTTTGCATGCTTTTTCTGTGGTAGGTCTGGACTTCTGGAATGGCTTACCAAAGTGAAGGCAGAGGATGCCTTCAGAGCAAAGTCTAGTATGGATTCATTTCAGAGGGTGTAGGGTGGAAGGGAAACTGTTTTGGCAGGGCTGGCTGTATTCTATCTCCTGTGCTGTATTTTTATCTTGTGTTTTTATGTGGGGAATGACTGGTTATGGAATTTAAAACACTGTTTCGTTTTTCACATACTTCATAACTGGCAAGAATAGTAGTAGCCATGAGAATAGCGCCTCTGCATTACCTACATTATTTGTACACTTGATGTACTTTACTAACGCATGGTTTCACTCACAGTCAATTGCATATGTGCCAAAAGCTAGGGCAGCTTTCCGGCTGCATGCCTTGTCAGATTCATCCCAAGGTTTGCTCCATGGTCACTCTAGCAGTGTCCTTGGTCTCTTCATCCCTTACAGCCCATCAGTAAACCCAGGGGCTGCCCAAGAGAGGATTCTGGGAGATGACTGTGTCAGACACCTGGGTCATTTCCTCCTTCCAGAAGTTAACCAGGACATTCACAAGAGCACTGCCCATATCAACAGGAGAATTTCCAATGCCGTCCAAAAACCACTCTGATCTATCCTTGCCTCTCCCAGAAGTCCAAAAATGATCCCTGAAATGTTGTCTCTGAGGGACTTGGAAGTTTTAGCAGAAGAAGGGAATAAGCAAAAATTGTTTTCCTTCTGTGAGCAGAAATGTAAGAAGAAGAGTTGGTTTTTATACTCTATTTTTCTCTACCAGAAGGAGTGTCAAAGCGGCTTACATTTCACCTTCCCTTTCCTCTCCCCACAACAGACATGCTGTGAGATAGGTGAGGATGAGAGAGCCCTGATATCATTCCTCTGTGAGAACAGAACGATCAGGGCTATGACAAACCCAAGGTCACCCATCTGGCTGCATGTGAATGAGCGGGAAATCCAAATTGGCTTGCCAGATTAGAAGCCGCCACTCTTAACCAAGCTGGCTGCAAACCAAGGTCTCATAATAACATGAATCACATCTATGCAAAGTGCCTCTTCATTGTAGTTGGAGAAATGTAAATGGCTTATTTGGAGGAGGAGGAGGAGGAGGAGGAGGAGGAGGAGGAGGAGGAGGAGGAGGAGGAGGAGGAGGAGAAGGAGAAGGAGAAGGGGAAGGAGAAGAAGAAGAAGAAGAAGAAGAAGAAGAAGAAGAAGAAGAAGAGTTGGTTCTTATATGCTGCTTTTCCCTTCCCAAAGGAGGCTCAAAGCGGCTTACAGTCGCCTTCCCATTCCTCTCCCCACAACAGACACCCTGTGGGGTGGGTGAGGCTGAGAGAGCCCTGATATCACTGCCCGGTCAGAACAGTTTTATCAGTGCCGTGGCGAGCCCAAGGTCACCCAACTGGTTGCATGTGGGGGAGCGCAGAATCGAACCTGGCATGCCAGATTAGAAGTCCGCACTCCTAACCACTAGACCAAAATGGCTCCAGTGATGCAGTGTGAAGCCTGCTAGTCAAGATGGGGTACAAGAAATTCTTTTATTGGATTGAGCCTCAGTGGTGGGACTGAGGTTGGGCCCAGCAGTCTGTCAGTGGAAACTGCTGGTGGTTGTGCTTCTCTCTTGTGTTCCTCAAAGCAGACCATTTGACCCTGAGAAAGTTGTCCCAGGGGTCATGTGGATTTAATAGCGGAGTGGAAGAGGGTGTCTGCCTTTCCCTCAGTGCAGCCCCCACCCATGGACCTTTCAATCTACAAGGGGCCCATGACTCTGGGAATCATCTTTCCTTAGGCCAGAAAGGGCTGCTGGAAGGAGATGAATGTGGGGGAGAAATCTTTGATCCTAGTACTGGTTCAACTTGTCATGCCTTTGCATGAGAGCCAGTGTGGTCTAGAAGAAGAAGAAGAAGAAGAAGAAGAAGAAGAAGAAGAAGAGTTGGGTCTTATATGCCGCTTTTCTCTACCCAAAGGAGTTTCAAAGGGGCTTAACAGTCGCCTTCCCATTCCTCTCCCCACAACAGACACCCTGTGAGGTGGGTGAGGCTGAGAGAGCCCTGATCTGCTCGGTCAGAACAGCTTAATCAGTGCTGTGGAGAGCCCAAGGTCACCCAACTGGCTTCATGTGGGGGAGTGCAGAATCGAACCCGGCTCGCCAGATTAGAAGTCCGCACTCGCCAGATTAGAAGTCCGCACTCCTGACCACTGCACCAAACTGGCTCTAGTGGTTTAGACTGGCAAGTTTGATTCCCCATTCCTCCACATGCAGCCAGCTGGGTGACCTTGGATTAGTTACAGTTCTCAGAGGTCTCTCAGCCCCACCTACCTCGCCAGGTGTCTGTTGTGGGGAGATGGAGGGCAGGTGATTATGAACTGCTTTGAGACTCCTTTGAGTAGTGAAAAGCAGGGGATAGAAACCAACTCTTTTAGTAATAACAAAATGCGTTGTGCAGTACCAAGAATTTGGAGTAGGTTCACTTATAAAGGGAGAGGCTGCTATGGTTCTTTCTCGGTCTTATAACCAAGTACTTGCACTGTTGCTGCTGCTGGGTCCTGAACTGCACTGCGTCTCTTTTTAGAATCCACCTCCACAACTTTTGAATGATAAGGCCTTTACTCTGAACAGATGGCCTTATTAACTGAGTTCATCCTTTAACCGAATCCTGGCCTGAACTCTTTGCCACTCTTACGCAAGTCTTTCATTTTTGACCCCTTCCTTAGGTAGGAAATCTCTGTGTGCATAAAGCACTTCGGAGGAGTTTTACATATACTGTATTTTGTACTTCTAAACAATTGGAACATACTGTTTACTTTTTAATCTTGTTTTCGTAATCTTGAGCTCACCAGTGAGATGAAGGACAGCCAAGCCTGCGTGTGAAGGACAAGGTGAACAGGAAATCAAGGAGAAAGCACTGAAGATGTGAAAGAGTCAGCAGCATTAAAAAATGTCCAGACACTCTTCGCAGCTGGCAGAAGTAGCCAGCATTGCAGCCTCAGTAGGGATCAGTGTCCTGATACTGTCATCACATTCACCCCTGCCTCTCCCTCCTCTCTCCCCCCATTCAAGATTACTGGTTCAAAAGACCAACAGGGGGACCCCCAGAATCATAGTACCTTTGATTCATGAACAGACGTAGCAAAACAAAATGAATCATCCCTTTTCAACTGGGGTGCCCAAAACTGAACACAGTACTCCAGGTGAGGCCGAACCAGAGCAGTACCATTACCTCCCATGATCTGGACACGATACTCTGTTTGATACAGCCCAAAATCCCATTTACCTTTTTAGCCACTGAGTCACACTGCTGACTCATGTTCAGTGTATGGTCTACTAAGACTCCTAGATCCTTTTCACACATGCTACTGCCAAGACAAGTCTCCCCCATCCTATATTTGTTTTTTTCCTAACTAAATGTGGAACTTTACATTTGTCCCTATTAAACTTCATTTTATTCAGTTTAGCCCACTTCTCGAGCCTATTAAGATTATCCTGTAGTCTGTTTATGTCTTTGGTTGTGTTTGCTACCCCTCCCAGTTTAGTATCGTCTGCAAATTTAATAAGTATCCCCTCTAAACCCTCATCCAAAACATTTATAAATATGTTGAACAAA
Source organism: Paroedura picta (assembly GCF_049243985.1). Taxonomy (NCBI): domain Eukaryota; kingdom Metazoa; phylum Chordata; class Lepidosauria; order Squamata; family Gekkonidae; genus Paroedura; species Paroedura picta. Next base: position 92,178,551 of record NC_135374.1, on the reverse strand, counting down.
TTACAGTACAATCAACTTGTTCAAATCTATTTTTCCAATCACGGCTACCCACTTGAATTTATTTTTAAATGTTAAATTTATGTTTAGTACATTTTTAAAAATGTTATACTGTTTATATATGTTATTTGTATGCTAATAAAGGTCTTCTAATTTTGATAATGTCATGGATATTCAAATGCTATACTGCTTTAGTCTTTCATAGCTTTATGCTGTTATTTGCTTGGGTCCCAACTATGTGGAAAGGAGGGTATTCCAGCATACTCTACAGAAGATAAATATTCACCTTCTCTTTCCCCCTGTTTTCTCTGCTATCTCACATTTCCAAAGAGTGTAGTATAAAAGAACAAAGCAGCAGATAGATACAGGTGCTTTCCTGGGCTGCAATAGAACAGCTAGATTTAAGCCCAGTAGTACCTAATAGACCAAGAGGATCTCCAGCCCTAAACAATATGGGAACAGTGTATCTATGGGACCACCTTTTCCATTACATCCCCCCGAAGTCATTAAGATCATCTCATATTCCCCTGCCCAAAGGAGGTGAGCTTGGCCTCAACAAGGACCAAGGCCTTTTTGACCTTGGCTCCAGCCTGGTGGAAGACTCTGCCAAGAGAGATCAGGACCTTAACCAGTTCCACAGAGCTGCAAGACAGAGCTGTCTCACCAAGCTTACGGTTGAAGCCCTAATGGACCATCAAGAAGTGCTGGCCTCACAACTGCAAACTGAGAGAAGTTTTGCCCTCTAAGATCTGACCCCCACTACCACCCTAAATCAGTTTGAGGCTACTGAAGTAGAATGTTTTTATGTTTTATGGCAGGGGTAGTCAACCTGTGGTCCTCCAGATGTTCATGAACTACAATTCCCTTGAGCCCCTGCCAACAAATGCTGGCAGGGGCTCATGGGAATTGTAGTTCATGAACATCCGGAGGACCACAGGTTGACTACCCCTGTTTTATGGCATCTGTATGATTTTATCTATTTACTGATTATTGATTTGTGTTATCTGCCCTGAGTATTCAGGAAGATGGGCTCTAATTTTTTTTTGTGTCTGAAAACTCATACCCCCCAAATCTTCTTAGTCTCTAAGGCGTTCCTGGGACTAAAGCTAGTTGTCTTTCGGGAACGTGGCCTCTTAAAATTCACCTTTATTTTCCTGGAATGGGTGTATAGACTGCCACCTTGTGGTCGAGGGTGGAATGTGTGTCTGGATTTTCTTTTCGTACAGCGATGCTTGTAGGACTTTTTCAGACCTGAAGCAGTGATATCCTTATTTGCAGCTCCTGGTGGATAAAGATAATTGCTTTAAAGTAAAGTGTGTTTCCACTCTCTCAAGAACGAGACTCACAGCAGCTAAGTTTGTAGGCCACAGTTATTTTCCTCGATGTAAAAACACATACGCAGCCTGACCTGGCCTGGCCCAGGATATAGGCTACCATGTCTCTCATGGCCAGGGATGAGAAGGAATCAGGTGGCCACATGTAGGTTGGGAAACTCCTGGAGATTTGGGGATGGATCCTGGAGAGAACAGGAACCTCAGTGAGGTACAATGCCACTGAATCCATCCTCCAGAGTTTCCATTTTCTTCAGGGAACTGAACTATTAGTCTGGAGATGTAATTCTGAGGGATCCCCAGGTCACACCTGGAGGTTGGCATCCATGTCTCTATGCCCCTCCTATTTACATTTTAAAAGTGAAATTCTCCTCCCCATATTTCTCTTTCTTCCTTCCCAAGCAGAAAAGGCTGGAGTGAAAGATGCTGCCAGATTTTAAAATACAAATCTTCAAAATGGAAGCTCGTGAGGAGAATATTTGAGGGAAAATAGTGACTAAGAGGTGGATTGCCTTGAATACTTTTCAAAGCACCATAGAAATGTGTGTTTACCACGGTGGCTCGGATCCTGTGAACCATTTCCCTGCTCACAAAAGTTGTCTCTGCTTCAGAGCTCGCTTCCCCTTTTGCTTGCCTTTCTGTTTGCACAATGTCAGTGGTTTTCAGCGAGCCCTTGAAATACACAAGCAGGCAATGTACAAAGAGACCTGCAGTCAACAAGCTCCTCTGTGAAGCGTGACATTTTTAAAACTGAGAGGCTGTTATCCCAAGTCCTGGTTAAAAACATTAAGCAGAGACCTGTTGAGACAAGAAGCACCTGCTATAACTGCAGCATTATCCACCTTCTGCATGCTATGCTAATATGGGTGGAATGAAAGACGATCTACAATGAATTCTGATGTGTCTGTGGCAGGAAACACAGCTAGGTTCACATCAGGTTTGCCTTTGTAGAATAAAGAGCAATCTCTTCTTTACACTTGCAATGCTGTTCCATAAAAATCTGGTTTAGCACTCACAGCTATGCCTCAAAAGTTTTATCATGGTCCTTTGGCCATAGTTTTATGGAATGCAGGTGGCTCTTGTGGTCGTGATCATTAAAACTATTCCATATACAAAAATTTCACAGTCCAGTAAATTCAGGCCCGTAAAAGCATTTTTAAATCTGGGCCAGGCCTTGGGAATAGGTCATCTCTGGCAAACACAGGTGCCAGTTTACGCACATTGGTGAATTGCACGTACAGATTCACCTAGTGTGTTTTGGTCCTTCTGCACCTCTCCAAAGGGGTGGTGGGTCCTGCAGATTAGGCAAGTAATGTGTACAATGTCCATGCCATTCCACTACTTTGAGCAGGGTTATCATTTGGGTGGATCTGTGCACACACATGTTCCTGACAGTTAATGCTGGAGCCCTCCATGCAAAAGGACGTTACCATGAATCTAAATTCTGGACTGAACTGCAGTATGCCTAAACATGTGCTACATGGGATACATTTGCTATATATTGAATACACAGCCTGTAATCACATCAGCTGCAAGATGCCAAGAACAGACTAGGCATGTTGGGAACTGATCGTTTTAAAAAGGATGATGACTTCCATTCAGTAGCACGGCAAATAAAATATCGGCTCTGATAATACCTTGATTGCAGCATGTCATAAATGGCTCATTTCCTAGCACAGCCTCATCAGAACCTTAAGAATCTGTTGATACTTGAAATTCCCATCTTGTTAAGAACAGGGAACAAATTAGAAAGTCAGAGATAGCATTCTGGATCGACCAGAACAATTCTGTGGACCAAACTAGTTCTGCCCACAAAGCACAGCTTTCTGTCCTGGGACTAGCATTTTGGAGATCGGGGAGTGGGGTGGGGAGTGCTCTGTACATAGAGACTGTTCCACCCCAGAAACGCTCTGAAGCAGGGGTAGTCAACCTGTGGTCCTCCAGATGTCAATGGACTACAATTCCCATGAGCCCCTGCCAGCGTCTGCAGGCAGGGGCTCATGGGAATTGTAGTCCATTGACATCTGGAGGACCACAGGTTGACTACCCCTGCTCTGAAGGATCCAAGCCCATCAAACTAAGGGAAAGTTTCATTGATGGTCACTGCAGAGCACCCACACGATTCCAAGTTGGCCTGCTCTCTCTTTTCTTAAGCTTGTTTTATGTTGGCATGAAGTAGAAACAAGCCATTCTACTGTCCTTGCAAATCAAGGCTTCGTTTTATCTAAACATTTGCAGAAGACTGAATTAAGACATAGCATTGTTCGGGCTGTTGCCTTTAGTAAGACTGATGAGCTTTCAAATGGCTGCAGCTTGGATATTGTGTTCCCAGGAGCAAAAAATTCTATACCTGATTTACAACTCACAGAAGGGGAGGCTGATCTTCTAAAGGCAGTAAGGATTGCCTGACCCATCCAGGAAAGGGCATTGGCTTCCAAGTGAATTACGACTTTATTATCTATAGCTACCCCTGCAGAAGCAAAGCCAGAGTGTAGCATTTCATGTCTGGGTGACACAGTCCTTAATTTGTGTTCTTGGAGGCTGCAATTCCAGTACTCAGCAACCGACATGGCCATCGCTGTTTTAATGAGCTTCTGCCTAATTTCCACCTCCCTGCACAATAGCTCTTTTTTTCTGGGTTTGTGCCTTCTTGTTCCGAAGAGATTGTGAGTCTGGGCAACCTGTACATTTATTCTCCACATAGGCAAGTCTTTTCTACCTTATCCTGGCGAGCAAGCTGCTTGGGCCAGCCATGATGTAGCTTTCTGGTGTAGTGGTTTAAGTAGCCAGATTAGGAGCTGGGAGACCCAGCTTAGAATCCTCTCCCTACAATGGCAGCTTGCTCAGTGCTAGACTCTCACTCAGAGCCTAGCCCCTCTCACAGGGTTGTGGTGGAGATAAAATGGAAAAGGGGAGAACACTGTTATGAAAAGAATGGGGGGAAAGTGGAGGATGAATGAAATAAAGGCAGAATAAGAGCCTCTTGTGGCACAGGGTAGTAAGGCAGCCGACATGCTGTCTAAAGCTCTGTCCATGAGGCTGGGAGTTCAATCCCAGAAGCCGGCTCAAGGTTCCATCCTTCCGAGGTCGGTAAAATTAGTACCCAGCTTGCTGGGGGGTAAACGGTAATGACTGGGGAAGGCACTGGCAAACCACCCTGTATTGAGTCTGCCATGAAAACGCTAGAGGATGTCACCCCAAGGGTCAGACATGACTCGGTGCTTGCACAGGGGATACCTTTACCTTTACCTTAATAAGTGCGTGTATTTATTGATAGTTTGCAGACTGTTGTGTATGCAGCCCTGTCGAGGACTGAGCTTGAGGTCTGAGGCAGGATCGAGATTCACAGCCTCTGATTGGCTCATGGCTAGCAGGCTTCCCTGCAGGAACCAGTGGATTCAAACAGGTGAACCGCAGTCTGGTTGGTCAGCTCATGGCAGGTTCCTACAGGGATTCAATCAGTTCAGACCTAGCATGTCCAATCACCTGCAGTCGTGGGTAGATCCATGGTTCTACTACTGCATATATTGTGGGGTAATTTTGGGGAGGGTGGAGGTTCCAGTGCAATCTTGTATTCTCTTCTATCATGTTCTGGCACCAATAAAGAGCTACAACAATTCCAGTGTCTGTGTGTTCCTGAACCCATGGATTTAACATTCTGTTCCTGATATATAACAAGTCTTTGCAAATATTTAGGAGTCATGTTAGGATGCATCCACATGGTGTCGTTTCCCTGTTGTAAATTCATTGCTGATGTGAACTGAGCATCCACCCGAGTGCTTCTTATGCACTTTCCTTGGCCAGGGATGGCCAGATTGCCATTTCCATCCACCTGCCATGCCATCTGAGCTTTGGTAGCAAATGCCAATGTTTTTAAAAAGCCGGCAGAAAGCCCTCCAGTGGTACTGTGGCCCTACAGTGACATGGTGGGGAAAATGGCAGCTGTGAAGGGAACATGATGGTCACTTTGGTATAGTGGTTAGGAACCAGCCAGGTTGGTGTAGTGGTTAGGAGTGCGGACTTCTAATCTGGTGAGCCGGGTTTGATTCCGCGCTTCTCCCCCACATGCAGCCAGCTGGGTGACCTTGGGCTCGCCACAGCCCTGATAAAGCTGTTCTGACCAAGCAATGATATCAGGGCTCTTTTAGCCTCACCCACCTCACAGGGTGTCTGTTGTGGGGAGAGGAAAGGGAAGGCGACTTTAAGCCGCTTTGAGACTCTGCTAGAGAAAAGTGGCATGTAAGAACCAATTCCTCCTCCTCCTCCTCCTCCTCCTTCTGACATTGATGTGGGCAGGAGGTTCAAAATATGCCGTCTCCCATCTGAACAGTGTGCTAATCCACTGGGACTATAATCTTTTGGAAACTTTGACAGCAAAGTAGGTTTGGGAAAAATGGGAACATAGCAGGGGAAAACCTGAATAGCGAACGACTGGAGGGGGGTGCTGTGTGGATGCCCTGAAAAACACTGCTCCAGTTTGGAAGCAAAGGGGGACCAAAACAGCCAAGTAGATGCAGCCTTACTATAAACTAGTTAGTGATCCAGCCCTACAAAATTATATTGGCTGATTTAATAGACTGAATTATTCTTGAGATCAGAATGAATGTAGATGCCCATTGTATTTGTTCACTAGTAAATTGTGAGGCAGCCTTGTGGTAGAAAAAAGAAATAACTAAACAAATCCATTTGCTGTCTAGAAGAACGAAGCATCAAAAAGGTTAGGTTCCTATTAGAGTTTGATGTAGATGTTGAATGCCAACAATCACAAATGGAGCAGAGTTTGTGGAAGAGATGCTTGTTTTATGTCTGCCTTTCCACTAAGCCACCCTGGATCATATCCTATAGCTTCCCTGACAGTTCCTGATCATTAGGAGAGGCTTTTTAGGAGGTACAGAGACAACGCACAAGGGATATGAAACTAAACAAAGCAGAGGTAAGACCCTGGGGTCTTAGCTAAGGCTAAACAAATAGTTCTCTTATCCACTTATTCAGTTATCAAATAAGAAAATTACATTTTGTCTGGGATGTTTTCTTTAAACAAATCCAGATTGCATGTTATTAATTACATAGCTGTTCTCTAGGTGCTTAGGGCATTAATCTTTAGGACGTCTGGTTAACTGTTGTGTAATTAGTGACCGGGCCTGGAGATTCCCTTCTGGGGAAAGATCAGAGCTTTCCCCCTCTTAGGATCCACTACATTGATCTCTTTTAGCCATGTGGACTATGGTAGACCAGCAAGAGCCAAAGTACTTCAGTATCTGTTGCAGGAGCAGAATATGCTGAATGAGCATACCTCCTCAACACAATTGGATCTGTCGGGCCATACCTTTATATAGCAATAGTTTCATACTTTTTCTTTATGTCCTGGCAAATTATGTAATATGTGCAATAATCTATGGTTTATGTGGTTTTCTATGTCCTTTCTTCTTGAAGATGAGCAAGTGGTCTTTAAAGAGCATACAAGTTTATTATCAGCATCAGCATCAGCATCAGCATCAGCATCAGCATCAGCATCAGCATCAGCATCAGCATCAGCATCAGCATCAATATATGTGGTTCTAATCTATAAAAGGTTCAATACATGGGGTTGGATCCCCCTAGTAGGATTGGGCGATTTGGGCGCCGAAGTGGCCATTCCCACCCATTGCAGGCAGCATAGTGGCGCGGGTGGGGGAGGGAGGTGCGGGCAACGCCAGGCACACATATGCAGGCATGGAGCTCTGCAAGTGTGTGTGTGCATGCGTGGGTGCATCAACCGGTGCTCCTGTGCCTCCCCCCCTGCCCACGGCACGGCGCTGGCTGCGCCCAAATCGCCCAACCCTAAGCCTAGTCTTACCACAACCAGGAAGATTTGAGGTACAGAAGAAAAAATAGCCAACATTGAAGGTGAAGCGCTAGGGGAATTTCCACACATTAGTAAAAATAGCGTTACGCCTTCGGAATGGCAAAGCGTGACATTATATGGTGCCTCCCAGACTCTCCTCCCCTTTTTGCTGTCTCACCTTTTACTGCCATTTTTTCACACGTCTCACCCTCCTCATTTGCTTCTGGAAAATGCGGAGGGGAGCAACATGCCTTATATTTGTCGCACTTTGACCTGTCAATCAATTCAAACAACCAATCCCCTTCCTCCATATTTTGTCACAGTTTAAAGGTCCCACGATGCCCACTAATTTTTTTTTAATTCCATACTTATCTGTTGTAATGCCTACGCATGGAAGGGGGAGATCTACAGCTCCTTCCACTTTCAGAACCATGAACAAGAGGCCAATGAGCAAATATGTAGCTTTAATATTAGAGGGCATATGTAAAATGCTAATTCAATATGAAGATCCTGTTATGTGAACTGCAAGTATCCCATTGGGCATTGGGCAAATAGCAGATCTTGAAAGTGTTGTGTGCATCAACTTAATAGATCTTGGCATTCAGAGCAATAATTCAGGATGTCCGATAGAAAGCACACACGGAAATTTCAGCATGCCTCTCGCTTCTGTCCCACACGACTTTGTGTGTAGCAAATGATATCATTCTGCCTTTTGCTGTGCACGCTGCAGACCATCATGAAGAAACAATTCAAATTTAAGCTTGATTCAGTTTTTCTCTAGATTTTTCTCTAGATTTTAAAAAGGTGGCTAATGAGTCATAAAGTAGTTTATCCCAAAAGTAGCGACAGCAGAATTGGAGTCAAAGAGAGAAATACAAAGTGGCTCTCCGGATAGCCTGGAAACAAGTTGTTTTGAATTTACAAGTAAACTGCTAGCACTGTCTAAAGCCAAGGGGGGCCGTTTGCTGTCTCAAAGCTATCTTGCTTTCCAGACTGTAGTCCAATAATTTTATGGCACAGATTCAGCTTCCTAATAAGGTGGGCATTATGTAGCAACAAGAGATTCCCAGTTCCCAGACTTATGATAACCCTGTAGGGACACTGATACACAGAACAAAATTTTTATATGTAAGATTTAAAATATTTCTGTGCCATAATGGTTGAAAATAGTGGATTGGAGCCAAGGCTCCTTTCTACATGGTGGTGTAGTGGTTAGGAGCAGTGGCTTCTAATCTGGCAAGCTGGGTTTGGTTTCCAGCTCCCCCACACGCAGCCAGCTTGGGGTCATCACAACCCTGATACTGCTCTTCTGACTGAACATTCTTGTCAGAGCTCTGTCAGCCTCAGCCTAACCTACCTCACAGGGTGTCTGTTGTGGGGAGAGGAAAGGCAAGGTGCTTGTAAAGAGGCATTTAAAAACCAACTCTTCTTCTTCTTCTTCTTCTTCTTCTTCTTCTTCTTCTTCTTCTTCTTCTTCTTCTGATGCAACCTACCTAAGATACATAATTTCTACAACTATCCCAAGCATCTCATACTGTGACATAAACAAGTGTTTATCTATAAAGGTTGTGGTCATGACACACCAACACAAAGCTCAAAGAATTCAAATTATTGTGCAAATGCAAGTATAGGTTGCCAAGTACTTGTGTCCAAAAGCAAATAAGAGTTCCCCAAAATATCCCCCAACAATGAAAGCACATTGCAATGATGCAATTAAAATGAGAATCATCTCAGGCTGGCCCACCTTCATTGTCCATCAGTTCAGTCTTAAACAGAGTCACATCCCTCAGAGCCCATGGACCAAAAGGGCACTTAAGGTGGCATATCTTAATATTTTTATGCAGTGGAGACAAAGGCTGCCATGGTTCTTATGAGGTATCTGTAAGTACCCAACAGATGCTGACTTTCAGAAGGTCATCAGAGAAGCCATTAAAACGAACGTGCTCCATTTACAAGGTTGCTGACCGTGGAAGAAGCCAATTGAGTGACATCTGTTATCCTCACAGGCTGTTTCTAAATTAATAGCGGTGAGTCGTTGCCAGTCAACTTTTCTAAATGTCATGGCAACTGTATAGCTTCAGCATTTAATTCTGAGATTTAGAATATAGCCTCTTTCACTGTCCTTTGCAAGCTGTCTGTGTCCCAGTGCCTTCACTTGGCAGATGCCACCTACCCGTGCTTTTTGAACACCCTCTGACTTATGTGGGACTTGTCCACTGAGAGGTCCAGAGCTCCCATGCTCCTCCCGCTATTATAAACCTCTGCTTCTGCATTTGTTATTTATTATTATTATTATTATTGGATTTCTAACCTGCCACTCCCCTGAGGCTCGCGGCGGGTGACAGAATGTAAACCCCCATAAAACCCCGAATACATAAAAACACCTAAAAACAATCCCCAACCCACCCCACCTGATGGCGGCGGAACTATCCGAGAAACCAGAGGTCACTGCAGATGTAGGGGGGGATCTAAAAAGGGGAGGTGTCGGGCTCAACCATAAGCCTGGCAGAAGAGCTCTGTTGTCTCCCAGTGTCCAGCTTACTGCCTTGTGCACCACTGACAGAGTAACCACTTGCCAAGTGACTGCCCCCCCCCCTCCTGTGGCTCCTTTTTAAAGTACAATGCATGGAACAATGGAGGTCCAATGTGGTACAGAGAACTGTGACCAGCATTAGAAGTTATGAAGCATTTGTCGAAAAGAAAATGTCTACACACCTATTCTCAGCACAGCCACAGAATGAGCAAGGAATCCTGAGAGCCGATGGCTTGAGATTATGTTGACCCAGGGTTTGGTGTCTGGCTAGCAGTTTGTGAATTAAAAAAAAACAAGCTTGGAAATCCTGTTTATGGATGAATACCACAACCGTGTACTGCTATTTGTGTCTCAAACCTGTTTGGGGGAGGAACTACAGTTGAACAAAACACTAGAGAAGAGCACAAATCCTGAGGTAAAGCAACAATTCAAAATTAGAATGTATTGTCCTTAGAGACCAAGGAGAAGTGAAGGGGGAGGAGTAATTCAATTTAAAAAGCATCGCCAGACAACCATGGCAGAATCTCTGTTACACAACCTATGAGAAGGTCTGGAGTATAAATCACCATTATCAGTGACCAACGTAGTGTCTCCAGTTCTTTATAAAGTTAACTATTACAGTGGCCCAGTTAAAATTAGAAATGCTGTGAAGGATCACAAAGGTCACCTTCTGGTTTCATCCTTGTGATTTCAGGATATTCAGAATCTGCTGCCTTTGGTGGCTTTCTGTTTCCCTGACGTATGTGGTATCTACAAGCTCTAGAAAAAAACAAAATTTGAGTCTAATGGCACCTTTAAGACCAACAAAGATTTATTCAATGTGTGAGCTTCCTTGGTGGTCCCCCTTCCAAGTATTGACACTGCAAGTATTGGCAAGATTAGGCTGTACCATAGCACTCCACTAAGGATGCCAGCCTCCCAGAAGGACATGGGGGTTCCCCGGAATTACTGTTCATCTCCAGACTAAAGAAATTAGTTCCCATGGAGAAAATGGATGCTTAGGAGAGCAGGCTTTACAGAATTGTGCCCCACTGAGGTCTCTGTCCTTCCCTGGTTCTATCCCCAAATCTCTAGGAGTTTCCCAACCTCAGTTTGGCAGTTCAACACCTTCCCATCCCTTGCCAATCTGAGGAATCTGACAACCCTCCATTTTCACATCAGTTTTTCAGAATAGGATTGCATTAAACACACACACACACAATTCTTCATGTTTGTAGGCTTAAAGTTCCTTGTTGCTCTTATTGTTCTACAGAATGCAAGCTCTTCACAAGACGGTGATTGTATGAATGCAGAATATATAATGACTGGCAATCTTTCTCCTACAGAAGAAAAAAACTGTGCCCAAAGCTATCATTATCAGACCAAACTGAGTGGCTATAATGTGGATAGTGGGATTTTTAAGATAAATTATATACTTAACCAAACAGCCAGAATAGTTGTTATGCATGGTCATTTGCATATGTGCTTCCTTGGGAATTGTGACAAGCACAGTTGATGCAGTTATATATTCTGCAACTTTATCCCCCTCCTTCTTCTCAGTCTTGCCTTCTGAAAAGAATCTCTCACTTGTTCTGGCAAAGCAGGTGATGTAGGATGAGATCAGTTAGCTGTTATCTTTGTAGTCTTTCTCTTTCTCTTTCCCCATGCTTCTGTGCATGATGCAATCTTGTAACCTTTGAAATTATTTATTTCTCTCTTGTCCCTTTAATTTCCCTTTTCCTCCACAGCATAATTTATCTGCAGCAATACGAGATTCTGCTTATACTTGCAGAAAGAAACAAGCCATGCCCCCCCCCACATCTTTTAATGCAGGATCTTTCTAGATCATTATTTAGCAATAAGTATAAAATGCACTATGTGTATATATGATACATTACGTGTAATCCAGATTCCAGCACTAAGACTGTGTTTTTGTTACAGGGGGTATCATATTCTTCCTCCTCTATTACAACGGCAGTTCCATGTTTGGAACTCAATTCCCTGGCAAAAGCAGGGCTGATTTAGATTGGGATCGTGCAGAAAGGGGATTTCAAACTTTTCTCCATTTTTAAGATGGAGCACCAAAGATGAGCTGGCAGCAGAGTGGCAAAACATCTGTTTTCATGATGTAAATGTTTCTTTATTTAGTTTTTACCCTCCCTTTCTGCCTAATGGGGGTGCATAATGGCTTACATTATCCTCAGCCACAAAAAGTGTACAAAATACTAGAATATTATCTGTAGACAAAAGGGTTGCTCCATTTGGGGAAGTCTATAGCCCTCGGTATATACAAGTTTTGATGCATGTACGTAAATGTGTAAAGAAATGAGGAGGAGGGTCATCACAGGGCAATCCAAACTGGGCCCACGTGTCTGTCATTTAAGTTCTTAGCATGGAAGTCTCACTGCCTGTCTAATAACATATGGCCTTTGCAACACGTGATTCAGCCCTAAACCTGTTGTAGGGTTTGTGCTGGGCTGCAGGCACAACTACACCTTTCCACTACACCTTTATATTTTTCAACTACACCTTTATATTCCAGTCAAGTTTATCAATAGCAGCTTTCAGAGCAATGTTCACATTTATCTTATTTTTACTATTCAAAGGTTAGTTTGAATATTCAAATAGTTACCAAAATTATGGAGAAAGGTTCTGATCAAACCCATTGCCTGTCTGCCTTCCAGCAATCTCTGAGTCTTTTGTGCTATACTAGCCTTTTAAAAGGACAAATTGGAGAAGATGAAGAAGCTTTTCCTCAATTACTAACATGATTAGAATCTAGACTTTTCAGTGGTAAAGCTGATGATTTAGAAGTTAACTGAAGATTTTGCAGGACTTCTGTTGAAGATTAAATGAGACCCCTACCTTTAAAACCTAGGATATATCCACAGAGTAACGTTCTGGACACAACACTGGTCTTGCCTAAAGGTTTCTTCTCTTCAGTGGGGCAAAGTCATCCATAGATGGTTAGGTCATGACTCTGCTCGCTCAAGTAGGGCTATTCATATTCAGATTATTTTGAGTGACCTTAATGGGTGACCATGGGCTGACCTTCCAGTTTTTACAAGATCCTCAATACATATATGTATTCATTTTTTGCTTTGCAGTCCAACGTGTTTTTCTTGTTGCTTCTGGGTGGGAAGTAGATGATTTCACCCCACTGAAGAGAAGAAACCTTCAGGTAAAACCAATGTTTCATTCCACTTCAGTGGGGAAAGTCATCCACAGATAGTTAGCTATGCCCAAACTATGCTCCCTAGGTTGGGAAAACAAAAAGCACATGGGCACCATCGGATATTCTGCCACCTGTTGGAGCAAACTTCTGCCAAAGGCTACATCCTCTGAGGGCTGTCCTGTAGTGTCTAACAAGGGTCAAAAGGGACAACCATGTTGCAACTCTACAGATTTCATCCACTGGGTCCCTGGTGGTAACAGCAGTCAATGTAGTTGCCACTCTTAGGGAATGAGCAGTCTTGTAGATGCCCTGCTTCAGTCAGAATACACTGGTGGATAGGACACTGGTCTCCCCAAGTTCCGGGTGCTATGGGAAATGAATAGGGCATCAGACACCCTAAGGCAGCAGTCCCCAAACCGCAGTCCAGGTACGGTACTGGTCCCTGGATCAGTCGGTACTGGGCCGCAGCTCCTCCTCATCCTCCTCCCCGGCTGTTGCCTCAGGGGCTGCCCTGCCACTCTGCTGCCAGCTCATCTTTGGTGCTCTCCAGTGGCTGCCATAACTGGGGCTCCCCTTGGCATGGCACTGTGCAGCTGCTGCTGGCAGTGCCCCCAGCGGGCAGCGGGAAGTGTGAATGATAGTACATGTGTACTTTAAATTGCAGAAGGGAGCTTTGTTTTACTGTTAAGACTTCTGAATTGCTTGTGGAGGGACTTCAGCCAGAGAAGCCTCGCTTATTCGTGTCAGGCGTCGAAAGAATAGCGTTTACAAAAGGTAAAACTTTGGCTCCATTTAAGTTGTGCGGAATGGACTTGACTGTGATCTTGTTCTGCCCTATTGATTGAAGTGGGTCTTGGTAGACATGTGTGGTTATGTATGAGAATATGACAGCTCTGCAGATGAAGTTGGAAAGCCTGCAGGGCTCTCAAGCTGTTCCTTAAGCCAGCTTCATTTATGCTTGGCCTCATCTGAAGACAACAATCCCTGTATAGTACAGCCCCTGCTGCATGCCCCTCAGCCATTCTTGCTGACCTCTCTTGTGATTATCTTCTGGGGATGTAGAAAAGCCATTGCGGCTGCCTTTGGGCTTGGTGGACTATGGTAACGCCCTGTGCCTCTTTAGATCTATCGCCTACTGGTAAGATAAGAGAGTCCATTGCAAAGGCCTGGAGTGAAAGCGATCCAACAGGATCATGTCTGTTGTGGAGATCAGTAGACCCTGGAATAGCTGCCAGATGCATGATGGTGACTGCACTGAAGGCTAGACTTTTCAGACCAATGGTCCAGACTAGCCCTCTTGTCAGATCTTGGAAACTGAGCAGAGATGGCCCTGGTTAGGGGTTGGATGGGAGACCAAGAAAGTCCCGAGTTGCTATGTAGAAGCAGACTAAGGCAAACCACCTCTGAATGCCTCTTGCCTTGAAACCCTGCAGGGTTGACGGAGTTGGTTGTGACCAGATGGCATTTTCCACCACTGGCACTATTTGTTTCATTTACCTTTCTCCCCAATGGAAGCCAGCATAGGATAAGAACAACTCTTGCTGGGTCTCTCGTTTGCCCAAGAAAGGAGCACCAGAGTTGGTCCAAACCCAAGTGTCTGGCAGCAGGCCATCTAAGGTATTTACTTGTTCATTGGGCACTCAATATTGAGAGGTGCTGCTAAACTACAGTTTTTGCCCTGACCTGGTGACTAGTCAAACCTCAGAAGCTCAGCTGGATCAGCCCTGGACGGAGAGTGCCAAGGAAGTCCCAGGGCCTGATGCAGAGGCAGGCAATGGAAAACCATCCTTGCCTCACCTTGAGAACATGGTGACGCTTTCCCCCACCCAGGCGTGCTTTCCATTAATCCCTATGGGCAGGCATGCTTTTCCTTGTTTCTTATGAACAGACGTGCTTTCTATTAACCCCTATGGGCCGGCGTGCTTTTCATTATGGGCAGGCATGCTTTTCCCTGTTTCCTATGGGTAGGGGTGCTTTCCATTATTCCCTCTGGGCAGATTCAAGTGGGTAGCCGTGTTGGTCTAAAGTACCATAACTGAACAAAATCAGAGTCCAGTGGCAACGTTAGGAGATCAGCAAAGATTTATTCAAGGCGTGAGCTTTTGAGTGCAAGCACTCTTCCTCAGATTTCCTCAGGCAAGCTTTCCAGTGTTCCCCATGAGCAGGCGTCCTTTGCCTTGTTTCGTATGGCCAAGCTTGCTTTCCATTATTCCCTATGGGCAGGTATGTATTCTCAATGGGCAACCATGTATTGTCTATGGGCAGTCGCTGTCCCTAGTTTTAGTACGGCCCCTTGAGGTACCGGGGCCAGCGCCACAGCTGCCTTCTGGCTCGCCCTCCCTTCCCCTCTGGCGCCGCCTTTCCCCTGCCTCCGGCGTTTCTCCTCCTCCTCGAGGGCCGGCCGCTCCGCTTGCATGCTGACCACGAGGTCCCGGCGCGGGGAGGCAAGCGGCGCGGCCGGAGGATGCAGCTTTCTGCCGCCACTGCCCCGATGACGGGACCTTTAGCCATGCTGGATCCCTCCGGTAAGTCCTCAGGCGGAAAGGGGCGGGAAAGCGAGCCTCGTTCCCCCTCTGCCGCTCATGCTCGGGAGGACCGGGGCGGGCGAGGAGTTCCTTCCCGAGGGGACAAGCTCCGGGGGTGACGCGCGAGAGTGGGGGGGAGGAGGGGGCGGGTGGTGTCCCCCCCTCAGTGGCAGACAGTCCTCGGACGGGGTCGGGACAATTGTCAGTGGAGGAGGTGTTCACAGCCTCCCTCGCTCGACTTTTCCAATTCCTGCAACCCACTCGGTGCCTGTCACAGCGTCGAAGAATGCGTGCGCGAGAGAGCTGCTGGAGGCAGGAGAAGGCTTTCGCCCCATCTCTTTCTGAGCACGGAAGCTGATATGGCCAAACTGTAGCGAGTGTTTGGGTTTTCTAAGTCACAAAGTGTTTCGACGCCCCGTTTCCCCGCAGCTGATCCTTCTCTTAGTTGATCCTGTGGAAGGAAGGCTCGCCTTTGTTTTTCTTTTGCAACAGTTCAAAGAAGTAAGAGCTCATTCGGTCCTCCTCACGCCTAGATTAACCCCCCCCCCAACCTCCTTCTGGAAGCGCTCCTAGGCAAACCTGGTTGACGCCACTTCCCAGCAAATTGCTTTTGAGGTCTGAGCTCCTTTGCAGTGGTCTGGGGTTCGCTTCCTGACTGCGGGAGGCTCCTTCCTCCATGGTTCAATCAAGCCATGACTTTTTCTGCCCTGAAAGGACTATGGTGCACATAAATCTAAACAGATTTAAAAGGGTTGGGGGAAATTATGTCATGTACTTTGGTGGTAGCAGAAAGCTGACTGCAGTTCAGCTGGTTAAGAAATACAAGGACAGTAATTTTGAAGTGACAATTTAGGCAAATAGTATGAAGAAAACGTCCCTTGTTAAAATTTCTACTGATTGATGGTGGATGTGATCCATAGCTCATTGAAATTTGTAACTTGGATAGAATTTAGACCCTTGTCTGCACATGACAGGGCTGTGACAAAATTTCTGCACAGAACCAGAGCATGCGTTCTACTGAAAACATCTATCCTGCTTCCTTAAGTACGCAGATGCATTTTGTTCTATGTCGCACAGGGTGACCACTGGCTTCTCCTGCACACAGTTTGTACAGTTTTATATGTACTAACAGCCTTTTCAAGAGCATTACTTCACTTGAAGCATACCTCTAACATTGTTTGAGTTCATACAAGTGAGAGAGAGTGCAAACACAAATGGTTCATGTTCCCTCCCATCATGCTTCTACATCTTGTCTAAAGCAAAAAGAGGTGCAAGAGAAAATGTATCTCCCTGGGGAAGAAACATGCATTTCTGGGCTTTAGGATGAGATTCATGAATGTGGGGACAAAGCTCTTCTCCTGTTCTCTTCTCTTTGAAAGCCACACATAGGTTTTCCATCATACCTGTTTCTGTCATTTGCAAACAATTATAATTAATCTCAAAAAGTGTCAGTGCTTCTTGGAATAATTCCTGTAGAAAAAAAAATGCATTCAGCTGAAGCTCAAAATTTCTTATTCACCAGGGCACTGTTTTCAGGGCATGTGAAACAAACATAGCAAAGAGAATATCTTCGAACATGTGCAGAATGCATTTCACTTACTGCTGAGTAAGTTGCAGCACATGTACATATGGAATGTGTAAAAGGTGATTTTAGTAAAAGCTGTAACTTTTTGAGCAGGTTTGTATCTGCCTACCTTTTTAGAAAACGAATGGAGGAAAGTCTGGTAAGTTTTCCAGGAAAGGTCAGTGGTCCCCATACAAAGATATTCCTGTGTTGACTGTTGCTTCTGCAATAAAGTCTCTCTCTCTCTCCACCACCCCCCCTCCCCGCATATAGCAGTCTTCACTTAGGAGATATTCACACACTCCCTGCCTCCAAGATTCTGTGATATGGAATAATGTTTTCCTCCCGGTTTTGCCCTCAGATTCATACAGTTTAGAAGTAAAATACATAAAAATGAATTGGAAGCACTAAAATGTCAGTGGCATTACCTTTTCTTTAGCTTCCTAACTGGGTGAGCAAAGGGACGGTAATCTTGAGTAACTCTGGCTGCTTCATGGCATGATCCAAGGAGTTGTGAAGGGAGGCAACAAAGTTAAAAACACATCTATTTTACAGAATGCCCTGACGTGAATAGCCCAGGCTAGCCCAGTCTTGTCAAATCTTGGAAACTTATAAGCAGAGTATTTGGATTGGAGACTATCCAAGGGATATCAAGCTCATGAGGCAGAGGCAGGCAATGGTAAACCAACTTTGAATGTCTCTTTCCTTGAAAACTTTTTGGGCTGCCATAAGTCATCTGTGATTTGACAGTACTTTCCACCGCCATTTTACAGAGCATTACTTAGAAAATATAAATTTGGATGTGATTGTGGGAAATATTAGGACAGCTGCCCCACTTTCATTTAAAAGACTTATACACTGCTTTTTGACAGACATTCAAAGTGGTTTCCAGATGTATAGATAATGCCAGAAACATTAATCTTTGAGTCCAATAAAAATTCTTCTGCCTGCAAGAAGTCTATGGTGCAGTGGGTCAAGGTTAGTTAAAGAGTAAAAGCTCTATCCATGTGTCCAGTTAAAGCTGCTGTGATATTCATGTGACAACTGGATTTATATTTCCATTTTAGCTTTTCTAAATTACCTCTGATATAGTCTTACTCAGATTTTTCCTGTCCTTGACTGCTCCAGTTTTATCCTCATATATTAATACAAATGAATCACAGAAGAATGGTCAGATATTTTGTTGCTTTTGTGATGTCCATTAAAGCCAATATAAAGTTTTTAAAAAGTGTATTGATTCTTGTTGGTATATAATACCTGCATGATGCACTGGAATCTTACCATGGTATCAGTATATGGCCATAAGATTCCTTGCATCTTCTGTCTTGTATCTACCTGAGTTCAGACAGAAAAGCAGCAAACTATGCTTTTATTTAGTCTGCCCCTTCTCCAGCTGAAATACTTTAAAATTAAACAATGAGATACCAACAAAAGGAGCATCCTGTTACTTTAACCAGTCATTAAATTATTTATTGGAGAAGCAATTGACACCTAAGCAAACTAGTCACAGAGATACTGTGTAGCTAAATTAATAAAGGCATCAAATTGTGGTTTCCCTCATCCTTAAAATTCAACAAACTAGAGAACTGAATGTTTGATATGTACAGAAGAATTAAGCATCGATTCATGATAGAGTTTAGATTGGTAGAGAGTTCTGTCTTTGGGTTTTCAGTAGTAATTAGTTTCTTCATGCTGGACAAGAATTTCAGCTGAGGAAGTAATCACTAAACACAGATCTGACAGTACCTTTAAAATACATTCATTTAAAATACTTGGTTTTGGAAAACAATGCACCATTAATGGGATTAACATGAACAACCCGCTGAAACTGGCTATAGTAATTTTATTTCCTAGCTTCCCATAAAAAAACCATTAAGTATAACCCTTTAAAGATAGATGTAGCAGCTGAGAGAGCACATGTCAAATATGTGCTCTTTATTGGGTCCCATTAAGGACTCTCACTGCTGCATTCTGGACCAGTTGAAGTTTCTGGAGCAGTTTCAAGAACACCCCTGTGTAGAGTAAATTGCTGTAGTCCTGTCTGGAGGTGACTGTTACATAGATCACTGTGGCAATGTCAAATGCTGACATCCAAGGTGCTACTTGCTGTGTCTGCTGAAGATGGTAAAATGCCTGGTGGGCAGTATTTGTGACCTGGATCTCCATTGATAGAGAAGAGTCCAGGGTCACACCCAGGCTCTTGGCGGTGGCCAAATTTGTTAATTGAACTCTGTTAAGAGCCAGGAGTTACATTGACTCATCGGGAACTCATCAACCCAGTCAGAGGACCTCTCTCTTAGCTGGATTCAGCTTCATCCAATAACACTCAAGCCATAGCCCCTAGAGAACTGGCCAATGAATCTGGACGTGTAGATGGATGGCTGTCCATCAACAGATACGTATCACTACTGTCTTCTGTTTGGATCAATAAAACTATACACTGTGGCTGAAAATGGATTTCTCTATGCAACTCTTCCATCTGAATCCCTCTCATGAAAAAGCGTTAGATTGTAATACTGTTAGAGATCACATACCTATCGTTGCCCCTTTACACCTGAACTGATACTCAACAACAAAAATGCCCCACGTTTTAATTTAAAAATGGGACTGCAGTTTAAAAATGGGAGATTTCGTAGTTCTTCCTTCTTTAAAAGTTCTGGAGCCAGCTTTCCTCATTGTTCCATAACAGCTGAGAGGTACAATTCTTCTTCCAACCAACTACTACTACACGAGTTGTCTCTTCTACCATAACTATTGTACTTCTCCTGTATAAATGATATAATCTGCCCAGAACTCTCTCACACAGGCATATATTTTACCATATCTTTCTCTCCCCAATACTGAAGAAGAAGAAGAAAAGGATTTTATACCCCACTTATCTCTACCCAAAGAGATCTCAAAGTGGCTTACAATCATCTTCCCTTCCTTTCCCTTGTGAGGTAGGTGGGGCTGAGAGAACTTCAAGAGAATTGTGACTGGCCCAAGGTTTCTTGTGGAGGAATGGGGAATCACGCATGTTTCTCCAGATTATAGTCTGCTGCTCTAATCACTACATCAGGGGTAGTCAACCTGTGGTCCTCCAGATGTTCATGGACTACAATTCCCATGAGCCCCTGCCAGCATTTGCTGGCAGGGGTTCATGGGAGTTGTAGTCCATGGACATCTGGAGGACCACAGGTTGACTACCCCTGCACTACACCACATTGGTTCAGCGAGCCCCTCGTTTTTCTGTTGTCTGGACAATCCTCACAGAGGATACTAAGAAACTATATTCTCCTCGATTGCAGTGTTCCTAAACCTAGGCCAATTGTGGAAGGGAGAGAAGGCTAGCAATATAATTGTTGTAAAATATCTCTTAAAGGCTTACATCTATTTACATAGTCTTATTGGCCAAGAACAAAGTAACATGCTTTAACTCTCACATTTTGTGTTTATAAATGCACCCTACTTCATTTCCTTTTGTGACTGTTTCAGTAGGATATTGCACTTTATCTGTAAGCAAAGGCAACTCAAGGGAAACCATTGTAGAGATGCTAAACCACATTTGAGAGACAGAGCTGTCTATCTCTCTATGACGCGCTTTAAAGAGTTTATAAATGCCATTGTAAATGATATCTCTTATTGGATAATTTCTTTGGCTATCCAGTTTCCTCCTATAATGACTGGACTACCCAAAGGGCCAAAAGCCTTGAAGGGAATAGATACTCTGGAAATCTCTTTCCATTTCCCCATAGACATGTTTAAATAATTTAAAAGGTATTGTTTACCTGAAAGAGGTGTGGTCATCTGCTTGCCTTACCTGACATCGCAGAGTCTGACACAAAGGATGGTGACTGAATTATGACTCTAGTGAGTGGGAGATTATCTTTTTCTCACACTGTAAAGGTGTTACTTCATTTAAATACATTTGCATTACTAAACAATGAGTATTCAGCTACTTGTGTATTGAATTCCATGTGGATTCAAAGTCTTCCCCAAAAGTCTCTTTAGGGACTTTAAAACTCCATTTTCAGCAGGTTGTGAAATTAGATAAGAGCTTGGTGTATGGGCTGCTGGGTTTTAAATGTTGAGGGATTTTCTGTCATTTAGACCCTTTGGGTGGAGAGTTTGGGTGGAGGAAGCTGGTATTTTATCTTTGTAGTTTAGGGCGGCTGTACTTGTTTGAACAGTGTAAGTTTCCTCATCAAAATAGCTATCATGATATACAATATTGTATGAGGCATGGGTGTCCAGTGAGCAGCTGTGGGCAAAAAAAATCGAGCTGTTCAAATTTAACTTTGCTACAATCGCATCATGAAAAGCGAGCCACTATAAAGAATTTCTGACAAAAGGAAAATAAGTATGAAAAAAGGTTCTAGTACATATAACTCACATTTGAGTCACATCTAAACTTTGTACAGCTAGAATGAAACCTCTAGATTCTAACATTCACAGACAATGTCTCTGATACAGAACTTCTGATTCTGATACAGAACTTCTAAGGGCATATGTTGAATATTTGGTGATTTAACATTTCCCTTATAAAGCCAGTTTTAGAGCATGTTGCACACTGGATGGGGTTCAAGAGAATGGCAGTATAAAAGTAACAGCTCCCTCTTACATTGCCTTGCAGTGGAAGCAAAGCATAATTATAGCTACTTATGTTGTCACAGTATGAAAATGGCATGATTGGAAGACAGGCAAATGTCCAAGTTCTCACAAGAGTTAGTCTCCATCTATTCTTTCCATTTCCCTCTAAACCAGCCTTTCTCAACCTTTTTACTATTGAGAAACCCCTGAAACATTCTTCAGGCTTTGAGAAACCCCAGAAGTGGTGCAATCACGCTCAATGACATTTCTCTCCAAAAGACTGAAGTGGGAATTGAAGGCAGCAAGCATTCTTGAGGTTCAGTCTAGTGTAGCAGTGGATCCTTTTGCATTTTCCCTCCTTATATTGTACTTTTATATGCTATTAGGCTTCTTCTTCTTCTTCTTCTTCTTGTTCAGTCTAGTGCAGTCTTCCTCAACTTTTTTACCATTGAGAAACCCCTGAAATATTCTTCAGTCTTCAAGAAACCCCAGCAGTAGCACAATTGTGCAGAATATGGTTGGGAAACATAGCTGTGGGTATGCTCACCTGGGGCCCCTCCCCTCCCCCCCCTCTCCAGGCCCATCAATGACCATTTTGAGAGGGGGTAGGTAGGTCAACATGACCATATGACCATCTTCAGGACCACTATTATTCGGCAAAATATAGCCGTTTTTTTAATTTGCAGTGTGTAGTTGTAATGGTTCTTTGATTACAGCCAGAACACAACACACTCATCTGTAATCTGCTGGCTTGGGGTTTCTTCAGGTCTTTTCATGAGTACTTGAATGACAATTAAACAATTCTGGTCAATGTAAGTTTTGATTTGGGGCAACTAATGACTTTAGGCTCCAGTAAACTTTTTCTTTTCTTTTTTATGACATTAGTGTATGTTGTATTAATTCTATACTTACATTAAAGCTGAACTTGACCCATGCACTCCAAGTTTATTTATTTATTTATATTTTAATTTATACTCCTCTCAATGTTGTCGGCCTGGGGCGGTAAAAGAATAAAATACAACAATTGCCATAAAAAACCCTTCAATCAATCCCCAGTAAATGCCCTGGAATTCTTCCCTGGAATCTCTGGAATTCTTAATCTGAATAAGTATAATTGAAGAGAATAAAAGTGATACTTTCCTTTTCAGAGGGCTAATCTGGTGGTGACAGATTCTCTTTGGGATGGTGCACCAAGACTGGAAAGATCAACTTCTTGAGGTTTAGCATGACATGAATCTTGGGTCAGTTGGATAAATCCCACATTCCTGTGATAAAACAGAGGCATCAGTGGCCACAAGCTTATTTCTGAGTTCTTAAACATTTCTGTAACTGAATGTGGTCAACCGGCTTGCACATTATAGCATACTGTGAGATACCTTCTAGGTATCCAAAATCTGAAGGAAATAAATTCCATAATAATACTGCCCTCCTGTCCAAGACTGCCTGGGTAAGTGGACTGTTAAATAAAGTAACAAATGTAATACTAACTATGAAGACAGCAAACTTACTGTCTTAGAATTGTTAACTTTTATATGTTATCTGTATATTTATTTATGTTTGTATGTAGGGAACTTCGCAAAAAGGAAGAAAACCTCTCTTTGGTTCACTATTGCTTTGTTGGTCGTATCTACTTTCATACTGACCATCGGCCTTGCAGCTACCACAAGAACAGAGAATGTAACCGTGGGAGGCTATTACCCAGGAATAATCGTAAGTGAAGTAGAAATTATGTTTCATGCACTCCAGTATCCATTATGCTATGCTATGAATTAGATCAGGGGTCCCTGATTTTGTCGAATCTGAGAATATATAGTGTGTATCCCAACAAAATTACTGGAATGGAGGTTACCATGGTGGTGGAATCCAGTCACAAAAGCCCTGTGAGGTTCTACAAAATGTGAATAGGTTCCAAGCCAAGCATCCTTCTGTGATGGAAGCGGCTGGGTCCAAATGGATGAACCCTGAAAACATAAAAAGGGATACTTCATGGGCTAAAGCAAGTTCCTACTCTACTGGAGGAAAGTCAGTAATGATTCAGCTTTGAGGAAGAGATTCTTCATGGGAGAAATAAGTCAGTGCCAGGAAATACATTGGAAGACACCATAGTATCCATGGATATCACGCTGGATGAACAGAAACAATTGTAAATCAGTTGGGGTACTTCATCTGCATCCATGTTTCTGGCTGTGATGTCAATGTGACATCATGTTTTGTGGTCTATGGTCTGTGTTCCAAGAGCAGGTATTGTGAAAATTGAGGGAAATTGCTCTGTTGTTAATGGGTGTGAACACTTGTGCATGAAGAAAATACACAGAGAGTACACGTTTTGAAGGTGAGATGTCCATATGCAAACTGAGGTCAGAGTTTGCATATGGACCATTCAGGGCAGGTTGGATGACTGCAGACCATGCTAGAAATATCAGGAGGAATGTTGTGGCATCAGCTGCATTTCCCCCCTCATGAGTAATATTTAATAGGGAGAGCCTAAGTGACAATTATTTCCCACTGTAGTTAACAAAAATAGATTTATGGTACATTAATTATAAAATGAGCTCAAGTTAATCTATCTGTGCTGTAAGATAATTTATTTTTTACAGCATCGTGCTGTGATTGAAGATGTTTTGATCCCTAGGAAAAGAAAATTAACCAAGAAATGAAACAATTCTGTAAACCTCCCATATATTTTAGGTGCTTCATTTAATTAGTGAATGTTCATTTTTGTTAATGTTATTTGTTAATAGTTATTATGGTTACCATAATATTTGATCCTGCATATGAAACCTGTGCATACAGCTCAGGTAGCTTGGAGCAATCTTTTTTTACTTAAAATTCCAGGCTGTGCATAAACATTTAAATGCATTTCATTTTTTCCCCTGTAATGTACAAAAACAAGCAACTGTGTTTAGGTAACCTGGTTTGGTTCTGTCGTCTTTGCAGACTTCTAGATCTAGTAATTAAGAACGCTTTACTGGTTTACATAGTATGGAATGCTCTGTTATCCATATATGTCTTCAGTTTGCCAAGATAGATCTAAAATTTTATGGTACAATAGTTCTGAGCAGTTGCCCTTGGAAGAGGAAAGATAAATTGAAAGAAAAGAATAGCTCTCCCCTTTGGCTTCCTTTATCCATCATGGCCAATTTCAAGCCTGGATACAAAAGAAATTAGACATATATTAATTATTGAATAATGGACAAATCCTGTCTATGGGTCAGGTGAAAGTAGAAGATATCCATGTTCAGAGATTGCTAAACCAAAAGGGTTTTAAAAATGCAGCTTTTGGAAGTCAGTGATCCTTGTAATTTCTTATATAAAGTAGGGATCCTAAAGTAGGGATCCAAGATAAGTGATCAATCCACACCATTCGGATGTAACTAGACATCATCTGTAGTACATAAGGGCTGTTCCAGCTGCTGATCTTTGGAAGGGGGCATTATTGTCTCTTCTTGCCCTTCTGCATGATTATGGAGTCTGATAGGGAGAGGTCAAGTAGACTGAGGGAAGGAGTTCTGTTCTCTCTCCTGCAGAAAAGTTGGCTATTTATGGAGCCCAAGAAGAATAGGTTATTTGTAGGCTAATAGATATTTGTATGATCTTTATAAGTGGCCTCCACTTATAAGCAGAGTTACATCCCTCCAAGACAGTCAAAGTCAATGGGCTTAGAAGGGTATAACTCTGCTTAAGGTGCTCGTCTGGTTCCCAGATAGCATCCCAGCATGCAGAGTCACAATTTGTCCTGTCTATGGAATTGCTGCCATTGTGTTTTTTTTTTCACTTTTGCTACACTGACCATGACCAGAAAGTTTGTGGCAGTAGTTGTTTAAAAGCTTCCTGAACTGCCAAAGAAACAAAGTAAACATCATGATGATATAAATAGCATTTGTATTTGTTTCCCTGTTGGGAACTAAAAGCCTGAGAATTACTATTTGTGCATGATTTTATGGTGAACATACCACTGAGATATAACTAGACATTTTGACAGAAATGCACACTTTACATCCTAGATTTATCATGGTACTAATCCATCTGTTTAAAATCAGAAAGAACACATGTACTATTATTCACACAACCAATTGTAAATGTAGATAACATGAATTTATACATCCACAATTGGATGCCTGAAAAGGGCTTGTGATAGTGAGACTGAATTCCCTTTAGTTTACAGGAAAAGCAAAAATATTTGACTTGCTAAAGCCCTTTGCCTCATTCTCAGTCTTCTAAGTGTGGGTAGACTATCAGGATCATGCAAAGCCTTGTATCATCTCCTTTGTCCTTTCTTTGTGAACTAACTTTCCCCTTTGTTGTTCACGATAACTATAGAAGAAGAAGAAGAGTTGGTTCTTATATGCCACTTTTCTCTACCCGAAGGAGGCTCAAAGCGCCTTACAGTCACATTCGCTTTCCTCTCCCTGTGAGGTGGGTGAGGTTGAGAGAGCCCTGATATCACTGTTCGGTCAAAACAGCTTTATCAGTGCTGTGATGAGCCCAAGGTCACCCACCTGGCTGCATGTGGGGGAGTGCAGAATGGAACCTGGCATACCAGATTAGTAGTCCGTACTCCTAACCACTACACCAAACTGGCTCTCTATAATGTAGAATTATATCCTATGCTCAGATGAAAACTTGATAGCCTTGCAAACTCTTATTAATATTAATCTAACCATGGTGACAGCTGAGCCATAGGATCGCCAAGAGTCAGACTCAACTGAATGGCTAACATCATCAACCTTGGTCAGCAGCATTTACAGTGCAGAGAACATAGCATTGTAGCTGAGATGGACCCAACCATGGATGAGTTCTTGAACTAACTGTATAATCCATTTAAAAAATATATTTTTTTATTAAGATGAAAGATAGAAATATAAAGTAATACCGAAGGAAAAGATTAAAGAGTATATGACAGATGTAATGCATAGTAGAACATAAATTTTATTGAAACCATCAAATTATGTCATACATCTGAATAGAATATGTCTCCACGGCACAAATATTTTCCCTAATACAGATAATATTTATCATTATATAACAATCAAAAGGAAAGAAATAGTGATCTGCTTATTAATTCTGTTTATCCACAAATTCTAAAAAGAAGTCCCAGCAGTCATGAAATTCCTCTAACATTCTATGTCCTTAATTAGGTAAGTTTGCCATTACAGCAAATTCTCTAATCTTTATTTTTATTTATTTATTTTTAAATTTATATACCACTGCTTCCCAACTGGTCTTGCGGCGGTTCACTCGATAAAACATAAATACAGTAAGACCCAATTAAAGCTACCCAGTTAAACAATTAAACAACAACAAGGCAGCAGTGGTCACATCCTCTATAGCCAAACCTATCCCACCTCATTCAGCCAGAGGCCACGTCCTCTTACAGTGAGGGTGGGAGCCGGTCTGATGGACTTTGGGGATCCTGACTTGGAATGTCGGGACTTTGCTCTGGTCTCAACCGTACGCCTGGCAGAAGAGCTCTGTCTTGCATAATCCTGATCTACTGAACAATGATTAAGAAACAGTGGACAGGATGCAGGCTAAATTTTTCATTAAAATGGAACGTTCCTGTCTCTTTCTTCCAACCACAGCCCACTACTTTACAAAATCTGCTGCTCCTGAGGGATGAGATGAGGAGATCTTGTAGCAGGACGGGGAATAGGTCAGAATTACTATTTTGGGTTGGATTCAACCTATTAAAAGAGGCTCTTGACTAATAAAAGTATGGCACTTTGCTCATGCCTGTTCCGCACTGGCGGCACCATGCCGGGATGCTGACGGGTGTTTGGGATGGGGCACTTTTCCCCACCTCTTCCTCAATCCAGACAGGGGAGCATTTTCCCCATTGGGTCTTCCCTGTATTTGTGCCTCCAGACAATGCAGCCGGAGCAGAGAGGTTCCATCGTCTTTGCGGTGGTACAGGGCATTTTTTAAAATTGTGGGATTGTGTTACAGTGGCATTGACTGGGCATTTTCAGTCCCTTCTGGGACACCATAGTCTAGGGAGGAGCCGGACCTGGATGGCCCAACTCTTCCCCTGCCACACAGGTCTGCCCTGACATAGACCCCATTGGCACCCAGGGCAAAAAGAGAATGCGGATATATCTGCATTCCTTTGCTGCAGGGCTACAGAAGGCCTGAGTCAGGCAAGGCCTATGCCAGGCCTGAGCTGGTGCCATCTGGAAGTGTGCATTAGCCCCACAATCAGATGAACGCTGGCCTGGGCCTTAGTGATTGTGCAGAAAAGGTATCACTGTCTTTTTCTGTATACCGAAAATTAATTGTATCTTGTATGAAAGAGCCAATATAACCTATTTTTCTTGGTTTGTTGTTTGCCATAGCTTGGCTTTGGATCCTTCCTAGGGATTATTGGTATCCATCTGGTAGAGAATCGGAAACAAATGGTAAGCAAGCTATACATTTAAATCCTGTTTTTAAAATCTAAATAGGCTTAATTTAAATAAAAAGGAGGAAATGTACAATCCACTTATTAGTGAAGGTAGCCCTGAATATAATCCTGAAATGCATCCGTTTTTCATAGCAGTTCCTGGTGATATTCAGAAAAGGTTAAAATCAGTAAAAGGTACAAGATTCTGCTCACCATTTTCTCTCAGACTAACCTCCCTCACAGAGTTATTGTGAGGCAAAAATGAGCAAGGAAGATGTATGTCATTCTGAACTCCTTGGAGGAAGGGTGGATTAAAATATATAGTTGGCATCTCAAATATTATACAGTTTTTTTCTTGCCAGGTAGTTTTGGTGGGTAAGTTGTCTGAGGACCTAAAAATGTGCCTGTAAATAACTAAAACTACAATCCTTGGCTCTTGTGGCGCAGAGTGGTAAGGCAGCCGACATGCAGTCTGAAGCAGACATGCTGTCCCCATGATGTTCTGATGGATAAATTGAAGGACTGCAATCTGGATTTTCAGATAGTCAGGTGGATAGGGAATTGGTTAGAGAACCACACTCAAAGAATTGTTGTCAATGGTATTTCATCAGACTGAAGGGAGGTGAATAGCGGGGTACCTCAGGGCTCGGTGCTCGGTCTGATACTTTTTAACATATTTATTAATGATCTAGACAAGGGGGTGGAGGGACTACTCATCAAGTTTGCAGATGACACCAAATTGGGAGGACTGGCAAATACTCCAGAAGATAGAGACAGAGTTCAACGAGATCTGAACACAATGGAAAAATGAGTAAATGAGAACAAGATGCAATTTAATAAAGATAAGTGTAAAGTTCTGCATCTGGGTCAGAAAAATGAAAAGCATGCCTACAGGATGGGGGATACGCTTCTAGGTAGCACTGTGTGTGAACGAGACTTTGGGGTACTTGTGGATTGTAAGCTAAACATGAGCAGGCATTGTGATGCAGCGGTAAAAAAGGCAAATGCTATTTTGGGCTGTATCAACAGGGGCATCACATCAAAATCACAAGATGTCATAGTCCCATTGTATATGGCACTGGTCAGACCACACCTGGAGTACTGTGCGCAGTTCTGGAGGCCTCACTTCAAGAAGGACGTG
Source organism: Paroedura picta (assembly GCF_049243985.1). Taxonomy (NCBI): domain Eukaryota; kingdom Metazoa; phylum Chordata; class Lepidosauria; order Squamata; family Gekkonidae; genus Paroedura; species Paroedura picta. The sequence goes on along the minus strand of NC_135374.1, from coordinate 92,149,534 downwards.
GATAAAATTGAAAGGGTACAGAGGAGAGCGACAAAGATGATCGGGGGCCAAGGGACCAAGGCCTATGAAGATAGGCTGAGGGACTTGGGAATGTTCAGCCTGGAGAAAAGGAGGTTGAGAGGGGACATGACAGTCCTCTTTAAGTATTTGAAAGGTTGTCAGTTGGAGGAGGGCAGGATGCTGTTCCCGTTGGCTGCAGAGGAAAGGACGCACAGTAATGGGTTTAAACTACAAGTACAACAATATAGGCTAGATATCAGGAAAAAACTTTTCACAGTCAGAGTAGTTCAGCGGTGGAATAGGCTGCCTAAGGAGGTGGTGAGCTCCCCCTCAATGGCAGTCTTCAAGCAAAGGTTGGATACACACTTTTCTTGGATGCTTTAGGATGCTTTGGGCTGATCCTGCATTGAGCAGGGGGTTGGACTAGATGGCCTGTATGGCCCCTTCCAACTCTATGATTCTATGATTCTAAGCTCTGACCATGAGGCTGGGAGTTCGATCTCAGTAGCCGGCTCAAGGTTGACTCACTCTTCCATGCTTCTGAGGTCGGTAAAATGAGTACCCAGCTTGCTGGGGGGTAAACGGTAATGACTGGGGAAGGCACTGGCAAACCACCCCGTATTGAGTGTGCCATGAAAACTCTAGAGGATGTCACCCTAAGGGTCAGACATGACCCGGTGCTTGCACAGGGAATACCTTTACCTTTACCTTTACCTTTACAATCCTTGGCACAGTTACACCACTGAATGCTGTGAGTTGTACTTATGAGAAAACATATTCAGAATTGGGCTGCATGGTTTATTAGAATACTTCCTCTACTTGTTTCTGTGCAGAAGGTACATATGCATTACTGATGATCAATTTACTTTTGATTTGTTTCTTGCACTCAATAAGAAATCAGATTACTCAAAAGATGCAAAAGAAAATCTAATGACATTTGGTCATAGCAGCTCAACCACTTGAGTGGGGGTGGCTTGGCTCAGAGGGTGGGTCTTGAGACACTGCTGTTCCATACTTGGTCAGCTGGTCAGAGTGTGGGTGGGATACTTAGAATGAAAAGCAGAACCCATAAACTTTGTGTGCCAAGCAGTGGCCAGCTAGGTGATTGCATGTTTTGAAGTGGAAGGCGTACTCAATGTGATTTTTACTGGAAGCCTCTTTAGGTGTCTGGTGGAAGTTTTGGCATGGGTGGGAAGGCTTGGTGTAGCCTATCACAGCAAGGATCACAAGGACCAGCAGGGTAGGGGATAACACTGTGCCTCCTCTCCTAAGAGTTCTTGCAAGCCCCCCCCCCTGTCAGGTCATAACCACCAACCATTAAAATAATCCATAAAAACAGAGGCCTGCACAGGCATCAAACAGCAGAATGTACCTTCATCTTTATTAACTCCAAAGTTCAAATTAAGAAGTAAAACAAAAAACCCAAACAATGGCAAGACATTTGTCTTGGCCTTTTAATAATCTGATTATTTAAGCATTACAGGGATGGTTTTAGCTTCCTTCTTATGGCTGCCTTTGTTGACCTCAACAGGGAATGTAGTTAAAGCCACGAAATGTGCTCATCTCAATTTAATCAATAAAGGAGCATCTGTGAATGGAACTCCTTGGCTGATAGGCAGCTGCAGTGCCTTGGCTGGTGTTCCGTACTCTTATATAGATTTATAATTTTATTATTTTTTTCTTTAATGGCAGGTGGGTGTTTCTTGATTATATTTTTGGTAGGCTTAACTTGTAATCATGCTTAACCAAGGGGAGTATCAAGTAGCACAGCATGACTGTTGAAATGTTGCTTTCTAACATTGGTTGCAAATTGTGTTTCTCTGTTCCATACCACAGTCTTTCTTATTTTTTGGCATCGCAGAATCAGCTCCACTAAGATGTCAGAGGCTGGCTTGAGACTAAAAGCCTGTTCATTTAAGTGAAGACAACTAACATGAAATAATCTTCTTGCTCATATGAATTGAAGTACTGCAATGTTTTAGGTCACAGAAAAAAGGGTGCAATCCTGTGAACTGCTCGTTACATTCCTAGACCACTCACACGAGCCATGTTTTCAGGCATTTCTTGTTGGAATCAACTTGCCACTGATTTTACAAAATCACAGGGACGATATTGAGTTGAAGGCCATTAAGCTCACAGAGCATCCCTCTCTTTACTCCAAGACTCATTCACATATAATTTTCCTATAGATCAAATCTGTATATCTTGTGACATTCCCAGCTGAATGCAGATTGCCAGTATTTCTTGGAGCCCTTTCAAATGATTGATAATATTAGTGTGCTGACAGAAAGCAAAAACATGATTTTGGTGGACTGTCAAGTCAAGTTTATTCATGGTCATTGACCAGTAAATATGAAGTTAAAAGCAGTGATACAAAAGGATTAAAATCAAGTCAATCCTCTACATTAGAATCCAAATTTAAAATTTTTGAGGGCTTTCACACTGTACTATTGAGTCACCCAGTAATTAAAATCTGCAGAATATATGCAGGGAATCTTTGGTGGACTGTCTTGCACTCATGGTTGGTGTTTGACCATGGTGGGTTCTAAGGTGTGAATGCTCGTCTTAAGGAGAAACACAAAATCCTCTCTGCCCACCTAATATGTTTAACAGGGAAAAAATTCTTTCATGATCCTGTTATATCGAACAGACTTTGAATGGAAAACAAAACAGACCTACTGAACCTCCCTAAAATATGATTTTATAGGCAAGTGTGAGGGTAAATTAACAAAATGGTAATTAGATACCAGAGATAAATGGGGGGAAAACAACAATTTTGATTTGTTTGTGTTCACTTGAGATTGAATTGTATGAGAAATATCTTGAGTTCAATAAATATGTCTCCATTAAGAGAATCATGGGTGACTAGATAATCAATTGTTGACAACAGTTAGTTGAGATCTTGCCTTTCTGCCCCCTGCCTTTCCTCTCAAGCCTGGAAGCATCTTAGGGCATCAGCTTCTTTGAAGTAGAACATTTGGCTGTTCCTGTTCACAAAGCAGAGAAAAGCATATATATATATATACCATTCCAAATGACAGTGCATTATACTGGTCATAGTTACATATAATCTACTTGTTCAAATCAATTATTCCAATTGATATAAATTAAAATACAGAGGACATTTGGCCTCTTTGAGGGATTACTGAGAACGTAGGTTAGCATATATAGTGAGGTTAAGAAACCAATTACTTTCTTAAGTTACAGTAAAGGTAAAGGTATCCCCTGTGCAAGCACTGGGTCATGTCTGACCCTTGGGGTGATGCCCTCCAGCGTTTTCATGGCAGACTCAACATGGGGTGGTTTGACGGTGCCTTCCCCAGTCATTACTGTTTACTCCCCAGCAAGCTGGGTACTCATTTTACTGACCTCGGAAGGATGGAAGGCTGAGTCCACCTTGAGCCGGCTGCTGGGATTGAACTCCCAGCCTCATGGCAGAACTTTCAGACTGCATGTCTGCTCTCTTACCACTCTGCGCCACAAGAGGCTCCTAAGTTACAGTACAATCTATTTATTCAAATCGGTTATCCCAAATAAGAGATAAATTAAAATGCAGAGGACATTAGGTCTTTCTGAGAGCTTGTCAAGAATATGACAGATATATGACATTGTATTCTCATAAAGGTGAGGTGTGTAAAGAAACAATTTGATGTAATAATTGTTTAGGAATTCCCAAATGGTTTAATTTGATCCAAAGACTGCTGTGTGAGATGATATCAAATGCCTCTCTAAAATCTATAAAAACAGTAAACATTTTCCCCTTGGGATGTGAGGAATATTTCTCAACAAGAAAGGAGAACACATATGTATGATATATAGTACATGAGCCCTTTTAAAAGGCAGTTTGTTCTGGACCTAGTATTGAAAAATTGTCACTCCAGTGCTGAGGTGCTAGATATAAATGGGCTGCATACAGCTTTCCTGTTACATATTGGTCTAAAATTGCCTAGAGAATGATGTGGGGACAATAAATGCTTCACACCATTTTTCAGGATATTTCCAGTTGAATCTATCACAAATCTATCACTACACCAGCTTGTTGTAGTGGTTAGGAATGCGGACTTCTAATCTGGTGATCCAAGTTCGATTCCCCACTCCCCCACATGCAGCCAGCTGGGTGACCTTGGGCTCGCCACAGCACTGATAAAGCTGTTCTGACTGAGCAGTAATATCAGGGCTATCTCAGCCTCACCTACCTCACAGGGAGTCTGTTGTGGGGAGAGAAAAGGGAAGGCGATTGTAAGCTGCTTTGAGCCTCCTTCGGGTAGAGAAAAGCAGCTTCTTCTTCTAAAATAGGAGGCAATTTATGGGGATATTCAGTGTTGGCCAGTCTTACTGGATTTTAATCCTTTTACAAAGGAAAAAATTCCTCTAATTCAACCAGTGACCATTTGGAAAAATTATTTAGAAGGAGAGTAGAAGACGAAAGTATGGTGGATTCTTTCTCATTTAAAAGAGTGGTAAAATAGTTTCCCCAAAGATTCATTTATATATGTGGAGTTTTGTTTTCTTAGAAAGGGTTTGTTACTTGTGTTCACTTTTGCCAAAAGGTTTTACTATTATGATAACATGAAGCACAAAGCAATTTTTGCCAAGTTAGAACAGAATAAAGTTCCTCTTAAGTCTCCAAGAATTGAAGCTAAGTCAGGGCACTTCTGCACATAGAAAAAAATAGCGTCACGCCAGCGAAATGGCGTACCGCTAAATATTATTGCGCCTTCAGCCATTCCTCACCTTCTTCCTGTCTCTGCCACCTTTTCGCGCTTCTTACACTCCACATGCCTGCATGAAATGGTGGAAGATAGCAACACACTTTACATGCAACTCTCTTCTGCCTGTCAGTCAAGCCAAGCAGCCAATCCCCTTGTTCAGTGTTTTAAAGGGCCCATGATGCCTGCTCATTCTTTTTAAATAAATACTTCTCCATTGAAATGCCCATGCATCTAATCATAGATGCGTAGTACTTTTTATAATCACGAGTCTGGAATCTTAAAAAAATTAATCTCATTCCTGATTTGGGGGGGGGGGGTGGACCTTAGAGAGGCATGCTTTGTGTGACAACTTTGGAGGATTTTTTTTTTTGCCTGCACAATTGTACACCTATTTGTTGCTTCAGGCAGTTTGCTTTAAAAAAAAGTCCCCAGAAGAAGGGAGAGGGAGGCAAGTGTGAGGACGGGACATTGGAGGCGGAGATAGCACTTATTTGTCTACATACATTTCTTTAGCATGTTGCCTGCTGGTTGCCCTCCTGTAGCTCATGCTTTTTAGGTTGGGGAATCCATTTTATGCAATTCCCCAATTCACGTGGTAAAATGGAGAATGTTGCTTTAGGTTTGCTGACTAAACACAGGAGGCTGGTGAAATCGTGCAAAACACCAAAAATATAGTGTCATCATAAGGTAAATATGATTCTACATTAATGGCATGTGGAAAGGCCCTCAGTCATCTGAACCATAATTAAGGATCATTTCCTGGTTCTGTGAGAGATGTTATTAGAATTCAAATTAATATTTTTCACAGAACTATTCACCAAGGATGAATTATCATTACCTAACCTTAGTTCTGAAAGCAAGGGAGCATGATCACTATCATAAAATAATATAGCAATCAGGTCTATAATAGTACAGAATACTAAAAAGTAATATTGCAACCTCAGTTGGACACCTAGGTCCACCATTGGGCTCCTGTTTCTAAGAGGGCTGGGAATGCAAAGAAACATTAATGCCAGTTGATTTTAGCGAATATATTAAAAGTAGACTTGCCAAGACCAAAACCAATAAATGTCTTGGTCTTAGTAGACGGTGGTAGATCACTAGTCTAATCCAGCAGGGCTCTTTGTATGTTCTTATTTGCACAAGAAAACAAACAAGTATTTGATCTCAAAGAACGGAGAACTACATCAGGCTTTCTCAACCAGGGTTTCATGACAGCCTCAGAAGGGTTTTGCTGATTGGGTGGGATTAATTAGGTTTTGATATATATATATATATATTAAAAAAACATTTATTAGGTGATATGACCATCTATAGTCATGTTAACCCCTACCAGTGATGGGCCTGGAGGGAATGGGAAGGGAAGGGCCCCCGGCCATACAGACCCTTTTTGGCCGAGGCTTGTCACATGTGGTAGCGACTGGGGTCCAGTGAAATAAGTACTTCCATTTTAATTTAGGTGCGGGGGTGGGGGCGTGTGTGTGTGGAGTGGCATAGGCCTGTCCCCGCCCTGTATTAGCAGGCTCCTAATGCAGGTTCCCTTTGGTGAAGAAGAGTAAACTGGTAGCCAGACCAGAGTGCAGATATGATTCTGTTAAAAAAACATCTGAAAATATTTCTGTACTTTCATTTCCTGTGCTGTGGGAGTGGCCTGGTGAAATCACATAAGGTGGGAGTGTCTGGGTGATGTCATTTCTGGTGACATGTGACTTCCAGGGACGTGGCAGGAAGGTGTGGCCTGCTGACATCACTTCTGGGTTTGTTTGTTTTTTGAAATCTGAAGAATGTTTCAGTGGGTTCTCAATGGTAAAAAGGTTGAGAAAGGCTGAACTGCATAATATATTTATTGTATTTTTATTGTGTCCCTGTTATATAAACATTTTTCAAATTGCTGTGAGTCACCATGGGGGCTCTAGATAGGGCTAGAAGATAGTGTTCACATTAACTCACTGAATGAACTAAATAATTGATTTATTGTAGTTCAAAGAATTGCTGAATTGTGAGTTCAGGAGCGAAGGATGCAGTGATGCGTCTACATCTGCTGATTGTTTCTGCAGTAAGAATTGATCCTGTTCCTCTCTGCAGTGTTCATACAGAGTTCTGCCCTTCATCATGCAAGACAATGATGGAATGAGGGAGCTGGTTTACCTAGATATCTGCATTTCCAATTCTTATTTAACTGATAAAAGTCTAAGCCAGGGGTAGTCAAACTGCGGCCCTCCAGATGTCCATGGACAACAATTCCCATGAGCCCCTGCCAACAAATGCTGGCAGGGGCTCATGGGAATTGTAGTCCATGGACATCTGGAGGGCCGCAGTTTGAGTACCCCTGGTCTAAGCAGTAACTGAATTTTAAAAAAAGAAACTCAGTTGGGTTGAAAGACAACAAAATAGCTACGTCACCTTGTAAATGATATACGTTTATATTTATTTATATTTATATACATTTAAATTTATTAACCGGCACTCCTGGACCAAGTTGGCTCATGGTGGTTTACAGTAAACCCATAAACACATAAACAGAATAACAAAATAAATACACATCTTAGTAGCAAAACCCATATTTTGAACTTTATTATGTCTGGGGCAGGGTGTTTTTATAACTTTTTATCCACTTTATCCCTTTTATAACTTTTTATCCATTTTGATGATCGCTTGAGCAACAGAATGCTTGAAGGGAAGCTAATTAAGTGATCTTATAAATAGCCTTTCTTCCCTCAAGGGATGATTCCACAGCTGGGTAATTACAAAACTCTTTCCTCATTAGAAATCCATTGTAATTGTAGCAAGTGCTACAGCTAGAATAGACATTAATGAATAATGAACACCCAGTACCTATGACATAATTGTATCTTCTGTGCTGTAACCATCCAAAAGTGAGGTCTCAATTACAACACTGCTATTACCAAGGCGCCGACCTTTGGAAAGGCTAAGGTGACAGCGCATAAATTGTGAGGCTTGGTGCCTATTGCAGCGATAAGACTTCTTAATAGCTGAGGAATGGGTACTAGTGCAAGATCTCATATATTTTAATTTCCACAGTATGAGGTGGAGCATACTTTACGGCACATTTGTGTTTGGGGGTGGGGTGGGGAATCAGCTAACAGGCTTGCCATGATATCATGGTAAATTGCTTGACAACTCTGACCCTTTAACGAACAGCATCCACCCCCAGCTTGACAGTACATGTCCCTATATCCTGATAGCACCACCTCCAACAGGCTGTAAAGAATTTCAGTCATTTAATATCTTCCATCAGGATATTATATCTATGTTGTTTCCATAGTAATAAATGTGTTTTCTTGGTCACAGTTCTACCAGATACTGATAAACCTCATGCACTTATGGATGGAGATACAGCAATATGCCTGCTAACTTTACAATGTGCTCACCATACAAATACATATGGGAAATGGCTGATATTTGGTTATTTAAATATTTACACTTTGCTTTTGTTCCCAGTTGGCAGCATTTCCCCCCTCTTTCAATTTTCTCCTTTAGGATAGGGTCTGTGGTTCAGTGGCAGTAGAGCATCTGCTCTGCATGAAGAAGTTAAAAGTTAAAAGGTGCAAGTGGCAGGTAATGTGAATGACCACTGAAGAGCTACTGCCAGCTTGAGTAGATAACACTGACTCTGATAGTCTCATGGCCTGGTTCACTGTTATGCAGCTTCACATGTCTTTGTGTTTAATCTTTACCTCAGCTATGTGAGGTCCATTAGGCTGAGAGAGAGTGATTACCTCCCATGAAATAGTGGGGAGTCAAACCTAAGTTTTGCAGATCTCAGTCCAACATTCTAACCTTGTTTATTATAGTCATTGGACAGTAACTAAAATAAACTGGTTAGAATAGACAGTATTTATTTGAAAGTCTCCCTGCAAATAAAAAATACCTCCATAATTGTTCCCAGCTGTGCTAGATTTCTTCTTGCAGAGAGGTTTTCATATTGGGGAATATTTGTTGCATTTAAAATGTGAAAATGAGACAATTAGTTCTGGCACTCTGGAGTGTTACCCCTCATGCCACCTTATTTTGCTGCATAGAGAGGTCTTTCCTAAGCAGACTGTGTAATGCAGGGGTAGTCAAACTGTGGCCCTCCAAATGTCCATGGACTACAATTCCCAGGAGCCCCTGTCATCTGGAGGGCCGCAGTTTGACTACCCCTGGTGCAATGTGTCTAATACAGAACACCCTCCTTATTCCTGCTTTACAAACTGGTCACTTGCATCTGAAAAGTTTGCCTGTGGTCCTTCAGTGCATTTGAACACAGCTTTACAATAATAATTTGTCCATTTTTACTTTTTAAAAGTTAAAAATAAGTTTCAAAAAATTTAAATCATTGCATAATGCTTCAGGCTCCCAGTACAAAAATAGAGTATTGAAGAACTTTTTATATGCTAGGTTACATACAAGTTGAAAGTGTCTATTGCCAGGAATTCTGCATCATAATCTCCCTTTCCTATTTCTGCAGTAAATCTGTACATTGAATCATCAAATGTGCACATGACATACTGCAAACACTAAAATAACTTATTTCATAATCATATTTGGGTAGTTGTATAGAACACGTAATGAATTCTGCTTTTCTCTTTCTAGCTGATAGCATCTATCGTGTTTATCAGCTTTGGAGTGGTGGCAGCTTTCTGTTGTGCAATAGTTGATGGTGTATTTGCAGCACGACACATAGTGAGTATCTCTTTCAATATTATTCTTTTGTCCTGGTTGACACACAAATAATTATGTGATGTAGCCAGGAAGAAAATGTGGCTACTGTTGAATTCTAACTCTGTTTATTCAGTCATATGATAGTTGGTGGAACACCCTTCAGAAGCCACATCAATGTGAAAATATAAAGGTGTTTCAAAGATGGTGGTTTGGCTCTCATGCGGCGTTACCATGGGCAGGAGCATTTCCTTCTCCTTCTCCTTAAAATGGCATAATCCCCATTTCCGGGATGTTGCATCACTAGCAGCAGCCACACTGAGGCTTCCATAGGTAAGAGCTGCCATGTGGAAAAGACCAAGATACAGAACTTGGCTTGGACCCAATGCAATGTTTTCATGGCCAGAAGTACACCCCGAAATAGCTCTTGCACTGTTGATCCAAGAACATTTGAGAGGGGTGATATTTTGGGGTGCAGTGGAAGGGGAGAACTGTTCCCTCAGATATAACATAGCTCCTTAAAACAGTAAAATTTTAGAAGATTGTATGTTCTATGGGTTGCTATCTCGATTTCATTAAGACGATATGAGGATGAATGCAGACATTATCAATGTTGGCCACTGTCTTCCAATTTCTTAATGTAAATAATTTATTCTACTTGTTACTGCTTTTTTAAAAATAAGATAAATAATAACGGTTCATTGTCCACTTTCCGTAATTAGGCACTTTTGTGAGGAGGGGGTTGGTTAAAAAGGGAGAAGATGAAGTAGAGTGAGAAGACTTTAATATATTCTCCCCCTTTTTGATGATGCCATAAATTTGCAGAAAATATTGCTGGGGCAGACAGATTACCAGAGATGCATATAACTAGGTTGTTTGTCCCGTTCAGGGGGAAAACACTTCACTTAATAGAACTCTCTAGATAAAGGCACTTATAAAATTAGAAGCTGATGTAAAAGTGATTTAAAGTACCCCTGTCTAATTTGAGAAATCATCATTTGCAGTGCTAAAAGTTTATTCCAGCATTTGTGTATTCAAAACCACCCTACAAATAAAGCAATAAAAATGGGATGCCAGAATCCAGTGAAACAAATACAGCTGAAAGTATTTTGTAATGATGTTAGTCCAGAAAAAAAATGGATATTACAGGAATCCATTATCTGAAAATCATATTTGCTGTTAGGTGTATTGTTACCTAGCAGTAGATCTGGTCCTTGCATATTGCAAATGTAATACCCCTGTAAAAAAATAAACACAATATTCACTTGCTTGATAAGAAAGAATTGTTTTGCATCGTGATTTTTCCTCCAGCAAGGGAAAAAATGAACATGTTCTAAATAAATATACCTCTTTGTTTCAATTACTAAAGGGATATGTATTTCAAGAATGGAGTTAATCTCTCATATCAACCAAAGGCTGGCATTTATTTTTACAGCCTATGGAAACTTAGCAAAGTTGCAGCTGTGGGACAGGTCAGTAGATAAAACGAACAGGAACTTCCAGAAGAAACTAAAGGAGGTCAAGCCAGTCAAAGGTAAAAGGTAAAGGTATCCCCTGTGCAAGCACCGGGTCATGTCTGACCCTTGGGGTAATGCCCTCTAGCGTTTTCATGGCAGACTCAATACGGGGTGGTTTGCCAGTGCCTTCCCCAGTCATTACCGTTTACCCCCCAGCAAACTGGGTACTCATTTTACCGACCTCGGAAGGATGGAAGGCTGAGTCAACCTTGAGCCGGCTGCTGGGATTGAACTCCCAGCCTCATGGGCAGACAGCTTCAGACAGCATGACTGTTGCCTTACCACTCTGCGCCACAAGAGGCTCAAGCCAGTCAAGGAGAGCATCAAAAATCAATAAATGAACTGTCCACATGCACTATCTGACCTATGCCTGGAATGACGATTATAAGAAAGGATAGAATATTCAGGCAGCCTATCATGATTTTAGAAAGTACATAATTGTTTCCAATGAATGTGATACTGGAATAAATCTTTGTGAATGGGCAACAAAAGAAAGCAAGGTCAAAGGGGATAGAGGAAGGAAAATGACTACTACTTAAGGAATCCATTTGAAAACTCAGGTTGCATATGGATATACACATATAGGAGATTGAGCATTTTTTTCTGTTTTGGGGTAAGCTTTGCTTCTCTTGGCCTTTGAACATAACGGTTGGACATACCTCGTTCTGAATCCAGTGCAGTTTTGACCCTTCTTTCCATGGTTCAGGCAGGAATTTGATTTTAAATGTTTCTGGGTACTTCATATGTTTACTCAATTACATATTTTTTTCAGTATACATTTCAAATTCATCTTTTGAGAAAAATATAAAAAGCTGTTCTGGGCGGTGGAGGAAGAAGGTCTATAGCTGTTTTATATGGCCGTCAGAGCTCTGCACAGCTGGCTACACTGGGGGGGGGATTTGGAGTGACCATAAGGGCCAACTAAAAACACAACGACTTCTGTTGGAAGAACAGTAGCCAGATGCTCCTTAATTAAAGGTTTTATGAACCATCTTTCCATGCATGGTCTCTGAAGAGACTATATAAAATCATTCATGGTACAGAACCCTCATATCTGCAGGCTCCTCTGGTAAGTCCAGCTACTACAGCTTCACTCATCTGAGCAAAACCTCTTGAAGATGCCACCCTACAAATGGATAAGATCAACAGTTGCCCATACATGAACATTTTCTGTTGTGACTCCCACCAAAGCTCGTTCCACACAAGTTGGATAATGCACTTTCTGGGGACTTTTGCAGCTGGATTTTCCTGTGCAACGCATTTTTTAATATGTGTGGAATGAGCCCTAGCAGATGGTTCCGGAGAAGGTCAGGAAGATGTTGACACTTTTATCATCATGATGAAACACCGTAAAACATCACAAAATCAGATTCTAAAAAAGGTTAACAAATAGAAGTAAAACTGGACAAAACATGCACAAAAGATACATGGCAGAGTCTGTTGCAGAACATGTAGGATCCCACAACCCTACTCTTTGTCTCAAAAATGTTCACCCACAGAAATTCAGCCCTGGGGGGTTCCATAATGCCATCTGGTGGATTTAACTTGAAATAGTTTTAAGAAAAACAAATAATTTTCAGTTCCACAGAGGCCTCCATAAAAATAGAAATCATTCCCTTAATAAATGGTAAGGTAATAGGAAACTGAACTCAAATACCGTGCAGTGCTTTGCCTTAATTAAATTTACCAAGCCACTTTGGGGGGGAAATGTTAGATGTATTTTCTTTGTCCATGGTGGTGCATGATGTAAAATCATAGCTAATTATTTTAATGTAATTTCCATCCTGTGTGAGTCATTTAGTTGCATGGCTTATGTGATAATTTTTTTAAAAAAAATAGAATTAATCATTCTTGAATGCAAAAGTAAGATTTGTTTTCTTCCGAGGCTCTGATCTTATTTTTGCTTGTAGCCTGTTCTTGAATTATTTCATTTTTGATGTATAACCTAAAATAATGGGCAATGATGTTCTAAAGCAAGTATCCTAGGCTACCAATTGTTTCAATGACAAATTGCACATGTGATTATCCAGGTTGTCTCTTTGTTTTAAAACTGTGCCTCTAACTATATAGGGTATTGGCTTTCTATTTAGGAACTGCATACTTCCAAGCAGACTGTATATATTATAATGTGGGTAGTACAGCTTTCCATGGATTTTAGTGAAAACTGCTTCAAATTTTGTCAGTAGGTCCCTTTCCATTAGAGACTGACAATCAATACAAGGAGGGCAAATTGGACTTCTCTTAGCCTGAGACAGGCTAACAGGGTCAGTTGCAGCCCCTCATACTTGGAAACAGAAGTGTTCAGAGTGCTGAAAAAGAAACAGCATAAAGGGCAACAAAACTAAGGGCCATTTCGCACGGCTTCAAAGTAGCACAATGGTTGCTATTTGGAAACGCTACTAATTTGCCATAACCCACGACGTCGTAGACAATCTGCAACAATCCTGAAACCAATCAGCAAAAAGCGCTTCGTTGTGGCGCTTTCAGGGGAATCCAGAAAAGTGGATTCACCCTCCGGATAGCGATATACTCCTGCAACCAATCTGCAACAGTAGCGCTAAAGACCTGTGCGTTACCATTGTTGCTGGTTCTTCAAAGTCCCTCCCCCTGGCTCTCTCCTCCAAACTTCCGGCGAAGCGATCGCCATTTTTTTTTCTCCGAGCGAGCGGGGATAAACGCACCGGCGAGCCTCTTTCTGTTTAGAGGCTTCCCTGGCTTCAGTCCTTCACCTTTAGTCACTAAGCACAAACCACTGAAAAGCCCGTTTGCTGAAATAAAGTCCCTTTATAAATTCAGCCGAAAATCGGGCCCGTGAGAGGGGGGGGGATTTTTTTTTTATCACTCGAGGCAGCGTGCAAACGATCATACAATCAAACGACAGCTCACATTAGGCAGCTGGATGGGTCTCTCCGTAGCAACGAATCTATCTAGATTCGTTGCTATGGGTCGTTTTTTTTTTAAAAAACCTTTCTTAAAGGGAAAGGGGCTGTTTGGGAGCATGCTAACGGCTGCCCATTGGCTGCTTGACGGCCAGGGGCGGGACGAGCTTGGCAATAGCGCTTCCTTTCTAGCGATTTCTGCCGAGACCGGAAGCCTGTGGGAAACGCTAAAAAACGCAACTGATTCCACTACAAAGGCAGGTATGCATAACGACGAATTCCACTATTTTAAATGGCGATTTTTCATTCCGCAAACAATTTGCAACAAAGATCCCTGTGCGAAAAGGCCCTAAAGATTACAAATGAGAAAACCTGGAGGGGCATGAGAATTGTCCAGGAAGCCCCCTCGGAAATCAGGAGCTTGTTTTCTGAGATACATAAATCCTTTGTTTAATGCTGAAATATGTGGATTGGAATTTGTAAGTAAGGAAAGATAACACTCCTTTTTAGGATGATCACACATCTACTCAACATAAAAATAAAGGTTGAGAGAAATTTAGTACAACGCCTTGGTTAAAGATGGAAAAACAGTTGCAGTCAGGTTCTTGTGTCATCTTAAAAACTTGAATTGCATTGTTTAATATCGGAAAAGCTAGTTGTGTTTGGGGAAGACAATATAAGGGTTCCTTTGATTTGGAGGACACATTAATTTGACTGGCCCCTTTTGAAGGGGACAGGATACTTTTTTCACATTTCCCGTCCATCCCCTCATTTTAATTAAAATGTTGATTTTGTCGCTTTTTAAATTTTTCGTAAAAGGTATACATTAGTCTTTGTTTTGCCTTATGCTAATTTATTTATTATTATTTATTTGTTGTATTTATATACCATCCTCCCCTGAGGCTCAGGGTGGTTTACATAAAACATAGAAAACAATACAAGGAACTTAGTTTTAAATGTAATCTTATGCAGGAAAGATGAATCACCCAAGGTCCAAACTAGACATGTTGGTGTCCTACAAGGGGCCCAATCCTGATTCAGTCTACAGCATGGTGGACTGAGGCAGTCTTCTTCCCCTGCACCTTATAAGTGTCAAAATGGCTGCACTCCCCGCCCCCCCCCCCCCCCGGGAAAGAAAACAAGAGTATCTTAGTGTGTTGAGGCCATATCAACAGTGCTTAGTGCCAAACTAAATGTAACAGTGTCTTTGTGACTAGACTGTCTTGACTAGTTTGGCCATAAGTAATGTTGAAATGGCCTCAAGTCCTGGTTTCCCATATAGTGCCTGATGTTTTTCTCTAGCAGGGCTAGTAAAACCTTGAGGGGCATTTAGGCTGGGAAAACAACATGGTGGAAATGTTTACTCCTCCTACTGCCACTTCTCCCATTAAATTAACCACTTGTCACAGGCTATTTTATTTTATTTTTAAAAACATTAAGAAAAGGGATCATGGATCCCCAGTGTCTCATCTGCTTTGCTTTTTAGAGTGAAATTATAATGAGGCAGGTAATGTCGAAACCAGTTTTATTAAGTTTTCCCTATCTACAATATTCATAATTGGTTGCTAGACAATACAGTCACATTCCTCTGGAGGGCACACTTGCTCTTTCTTACATGATTTTAACCATGAAAAATGGCATGTTCCTTTCATGTTTGGTTTTTAATTTTTAAAAAGCAACATCAGTAAATGTACTTATGGTACAGCTAATGTGACAAAGCACAAGCTGTTTCAATTTATGCTGCATTTACTGGAAGTCCTTATGCCTGGTTAGTTATAGAGATGCTACAGACTGTGAGCATACAGACTTACAGAGAGTGAAAAGGCTATATGTTGAGAAGGAAACAGAAATCCTGTGAGGCTTTAAAGATGTATTCCTGCAAGAACTTTTATGAGTTGGAGTTCCCTTATTCAGATGCTTATTACAAAGAAATAATTTCAGAGATATTTATAAGAAGAAGAAGAAGAGTTGGTTCTTGCATGGGAATGCAATCCCACCTTCCTGCAAAAAAACAAACAAACAAACAAACATGGTGCCATGAAGTGCTGCAAAGCTGATTGGGGCATTTTCTGCCCCCTCCCAGCCTCTTTAGGGCAGGGAGGAGCCAGGGTTTCTAGGCCTGACTCTTCCCGTCCACATGGGCCTGCCACAGGAGAGGTCCCATTGGCCCCCACAGCTGGTAACGGGAATGCAGATTCTCCCAAGTTCCCTTAGCCCAGGGCAAATGACAGCCCAATCCGCAGCAGGCCCTGGAGGGGGTTGGAATGGCGGCGATATCATGTGGACATGGGGATTAGCCCCACATCCATACTGACACTGCTCCAGCCTTTTCTGCCCATGTGGAATCAGCCCTTGAGCTGTTAGATTCCAGTACTTGCATTCTAGGAAGAAGAAGTAAACAATGGAGATACATCTGAGAAAATGAAGTCCAGCTAGATCTAAATGTCACTCAAATTTCCAGCCACATGAGGTGCAAAAGTGTAATGAAGTAGGATAAATGCAACTAATGGAGTAAACAGCAGTTATAGGAGCTTGGATATCATCTAGACTTAGAGGTTTTGCTTGTGCTCTATTTGATATCAGATTCTATTTGATAATAGCATGTGCAAGCTCAATTGTGAATTTCAGTATTCTACAATTCCCTAACATGGGTGTCCTACTAGAATCTATTGTACTGACATTTTAAAATATGCCTTTTGCTTGTGAATCTGAAAGTTCATTGTCTGAATCAAATTTCAGAATATTTGTTTGTTTATAAAAACACATGGTCACTTCACACAGATTGGCCACTGGACCTCCTTCAGGGGTAGCCAAACTGGCACTCCACATGTCCATGGACTACAATTCCCATGAGCCCCTGCCAGCACAACTCATGGGAATTGGAGTCCATGTGGAAAGCTACAATCTCAGGTCAATCATTTTATTTAATAGAAAGTAAATAATACAATTTACGCTCTTATATCTACAAGGAAACCAAGAGCGAGTGAAAATCTAGGGGCTTTACGCACCGGGATCTTTGTAGCAAATTGGTCACTGAATGAAAAATCGCCATTTAAAATAGTGGAATTCGTCGTTATGCATACCTGCCTTTGTAGTGGAATCCAGTTGCGTTTTGTAGCGTTTCCCACAGGCTTCCGGTCTCGGCAGAAATCGCTAGAAAGGAAGCGCTATTGCCAAGCTCGTCCCGCCCCTGGCCCTCAAGCAGCCAATGGGCAGCCGTTAGCATGCTCCCAAACAGCCCCTTTCCCTTTAAGAAAGGTTTTTTTTTAAAAAAACAGACCCATTGCAACGAATCTGTGTTAATTCGTTGCAACGGAGAGACCCATCCAGCTGCCTAGTGTGTTTGAGCTGTCGTTTGATTGTTGCCACGCTCCCTCCGAGTGAAAAAAAAAATCCCCCCCCTCTCACGGCCCGATTTTCGGCTGAATGAATGTGTAAAAAATAAAGGGAAAATACATCAGCAAACGGGCTTCTCTGTGTTTGTGCTTTAGTGACTCTGGGGAGGGACTGAAGCCGGGGAAGCCTCTAAACTGAAAGAGGCTCGCTGGTGCGTTTATCCCCGCTCGCTCGGAGAAAAAAAAATGGCGATCGCTTCGCCGGAAGATCAGAGAAGAGAGCCAGGGGGAGGGACTTTGTAGAAACCGCAACAATGTTAACGCACAGGTCTTTTTCGCTAGTGTTGCAGATTGGTTGCAGGAGTGTATCGCTTTCCGGAGGGTGAATCCACTTTTGGGGATTTCCCTGAAAGCGCTACAAGGAAGCGCTTTTTGCAGATTGGTTTCAGGTGTGTGGCAGATTGTCGACGACGTTGTGCAAAACAGCAAATCAGTAGCGTTTTCAATTGGCAACCATTGTGCTATTTTGAAGGCGTGCAAAAAGCCCCCTAGTGATTATTTTCTTCTGCAATTAGGAACAGCAGCTCCATTTTGCAACACAGTTATGCTCAGCTCCTGCTGATTTGTGTCAAAACTCATCACCTGATGATAAATCAATTCAGATCCATGCATGTATGAACTGTGCCTTAGTACAGAGCAATGTTTAGTTGAGGGTCCTAATTTCTTTACAGACAATCATACTTTATCAGACAATCATATTAATGCCTTCACCACCTGGTTATCAGAATACAGAATATTCCACAGAATTTTCACATATCATATTAGAAAGCTTAATATGATCTTCTTCCACTCTCCCTTGTCCTCTCCCCTATCCCATCCCCCCGTTCATTAAGTGCCAAACATGTGTCAAGGTCAGTCATGTGTTGTTTGTGGTGCCTGGAGTCAGTGGATGAGGTCAGGTATTTGCCAGCAGCAGAGATGGTTGTATGTGTTTGTATATAATGCTATCAAGTCTCAGCTGACGAACAGAAGTGGTATTGCTCACCTCTCCATAGCAATCCTGGGCTTCCTTGGTCATCTCCCATTCAAATACTGATCAGGGCTGGCCATGCTCAGATTCCAAGATCTGATGAAATGAGGCTAGCCTTGGCCATCCAGACCAGAAACAGACAGGGAGATTTGGTTTGATATTTTGCTTGTCATCTTCTGCGCTAGCACATCTATGTGGGTTACATCTACAGCAAAAATTAAATGAGAAGAGTGATCTTTTCAAGACCACTGGGAATCCCCTTCTGCTGATTGCCCATGTTTTGAAGGTAACACTGGTTACAAAGAAGGGTTCATGCACACAAAAGCTTATACCTTGAATTTAACTTTGTTGGTTTTAAAGAAGCCACTGGACTCAAACTTTGTTCTGCTGGTTATAAAGGATGCTGTCTCCTTATCCACATATCTAGTGTACAATGAACACTTTCCCTCTCGCCCCAAAATTTCAGAAATACAGTTTCATAGATGTCTGCCCAACATCTTTTACATTGCAAAATATTGCCAGGCATTTTGGAAATGAAAGCAGAAGAGTTCGACCTCATAACACTTTCCTTTGTGCTATTTTTGTACTAAAAATTGCCCCCACCTAAGGAGAAACATGAATGCCTATATCATTTCCTTTGTAGAGCAAAAGGGAGAGGGCAGGTTTAGTGAACAGCTTCTATGGTTGCATTTGATGTTTCTAAAAAGGGTCAGACAGACTGCACACTATTGAGTATCACAAGCTGTTTGGCCCCTAGTCTCACAGAAACTTCCAGGGACTTAACATCATTCCCAGACAGAGAGCTTCATTGCCCAACTATTCTTGCTGTTAGGAAGTGTTGCATGAGAGCCAGGCTAAACCTGTATATGCAGCCTCCCCAAATGTAGTTTGGCCCCTGGTTAGAATCCAGTTCAGTTCATGCATATACATAGAACTCTTTTCCCTAGTATATCTCCCTTCCTTGCAATATATCACCTATTTAAATTTATTTCTGAGATGATGACAAATATGTACTAGTAAGAAAACAGATAACAGAGTGTTTCTGGCTATCCAGTAACCTGGGCCCATTCTGCACACATAGGATAATGCACTTTCAATGTGCTTTGGCAGCTGGATTTTTCTGTGTGGAACAGGAAAATCTACTTCTAAGGTGCATTGAAAGTGCATTATCTATTGTGTACAGAATAGGCCCTAAACTAATTTCACTTAAACTTGACAGCATTTAATGGGAGGGGATGAAGTTCTATTTGGTGTTGTACAAATAAAACTATAACAGTGGAACTCAAAGCATGTTTTCTTGGGAAGTTAAGTCCTTGTGAGCACACTTGAGAACCATTTTGAATAGGATTGCTCTGCTTAATATGTTGTTGCAATTGTCTTTTCTTCTTTCAGGAGCCTAGGCCTTTATATAATAAAAGGTGCCAGTATTATTCAAGTGGAATAGGATTCCTCTATGATGCCTACCAGACAGAGGTAAGCTAACATACTATTGTTGATTTGTAGCCATGCAAATAGGAACTCAATTTTTCAACTTGCTATTAAAACACCAATGGCCTTTCCGCACCCGTTAAATGTAGCGAAATCCATAACTTAGGTAGTCGTTATATTCCGGCCATTCCACATGACTTTGCCAACATCCAGCATCTGGGCAGCAAACAGCTGGTTACATCCTCCATTTTAAAGCGCTAGTTGGGGAATCGCATAAAGTGGATTCCCCAACCTAAAGAGTGCCAGCTAGAGGAGAGCAACCAGCAGGTCACCAACAAAGATAATGTGTGGAGGCGAAGAAGTGCTATTCCTGCCTCCAATGTCCTGCTCTCGCACCCACCTCCCTCACCCTTCTGCTGGGGACAATTTCTTTTTAAAAGCGAACTGCCTGGAGCAACCAACAGGTGAACAAGCGTGCAGGCAAAACCAAATATTTTTCCACAAAGTTTTTTTTTAAGTATCACAACGTGATTCCATAAGGAGTGGCAATAAAAAAGCACTATGCATGTATGATTAGATACATAGGCATTTCAATGGAGAAGTATTGAATTTAAAAAAATTAGTGGGCACCGCAGGTCCTTTAAAACACGGAGAAAGGGGATTGGCTGCCAGGATTGATTGACAGGTAGCAGAGAGTCATGTGTAAAGTCCATTGCTCTTTTCTGCCATTTCCATCAGGCAGTGTGAAGTATAAGGAGCAGGAAAAGGCAGCAGACAGAAGCGAGACAGCAAGAAAGTGAGGAATGGCTGGAGATGCGATATTATTTAGCGCTACACCATTATGCTAGTGTTACGCTATTTTTTTCAGTATGCAGAAGTGCTCCCATATCTGAACCAGAATGAAAGCCATTCATGTTCCATGATTGTTTAGGAATGGTCCCACGAAATCCGTACATTAAACAAATCGTTTTCCCCCAGCCTTAAAGCCATAATTCTGCTGCACAGTGTTGATTGGACACAATCCAAGAATGTCCACATTCTGTATTCAGATTGTTAGGACAAAGTAGAGGAGACGATAATGTTTCTGTAAGCCAATTTGAGTTGCCTTTGGGAAGAAAAGTAGGATATAAATATCTAAATAAATAAACTCATTCGTTTTTGTCCTTTGGCCAACAAAAGGAATATCCCATGGCGATAGACTTTGGCTGAAATGTTAAACAGCAGACTCATTTCCCCCCTATTACAGGATGTTTTACACACAGCATATTTGCAGAGTATAGTTTGTTCTGAACAGAAGGATGGTGTGTACTCAATAAATCTAAACTATGTGCCAAGAAAAGCTATATTCTGTGACAGCGTGACATTGAAATTATGCACACCAATCCCATTTGCTTATCTTTGATTACTTTGCATAGTTAATGGTGTTTATGATGGGAAGAGGGAAAGGACTCATAGAATCATAGAGTTGGAAGGGACCTCATGGGTCATCTAGTCCAACCCTCTGCACTATGCAGGACATTCACATCCCAATCACCCATCTACTGTAACCTGCCACCCCTTTGCCTACACAGAATCAGCCTCTCCGTCAGATAACTATCTAGCCTCTGTTTAAAAATTTCCAAAGATAGAGAACCCACCACCTCCCGAGGAAGCCTGTTCCACTGAGAAACTGCTCTAACTGTCAGGAACCACTTCCGGATGTTTAGACGGGATTTCTTTTGAATTAATTTCATCCCATTGGTACTGGTCTGTTCCTCAGGGGCAAGAGAGAACAATTCTGCTCCATCCTCTACATGGCAGCCGTTTAAATAGTTGAAGATGGTTATCAGATCCCCTCTCAGTCATCTCCTCTCCAAGCTATACAGACCAAGTTCCCCCAACCTTTCTTCATACGTCTTGGTCTCCGAACCCCTCACCATCTTTGTTGCCCTCCTCTGGGCATGTTCCAGTTTGTCAACATCCCTCTTCAATTGGGGTGCCCAAAACTGAACACAGTACTCCTCTCTGTCTGCCTTCTGAAATTTCTTCAGATGCTGCCCACAAACTTTCAAGACAATCTGTGGAGCGTTAAGGGAAGTTTTTTCTTAAATTTTAAATTAACACTGAGATTCTCATTGGGGATAGTGGCTAGAACATTGAACAAAACCTGAAAAGACCTAGGTTCAAGTACTACTTTGGACACAAATCTCATTTGGTTAGCTGGGTCTGTTTCTATCTCTCAGACTATCCTACTTCAAAGGGTTGCTGTTGAGGATAGGGGCAATAATGTACCTAATGAAAGAGTTTTTGGGAAAAGGAGAGGATAAATTACTTTGCAAAGTACTGTATGCATTGTTGGTACCAAATTCCAGTGTTTGCTATGCATGAACATGAAGTCATCAAGAAAAAACAAACAAAATAACCACAAAAATAAATTACAAGCATTGCTTCAAAAAAGTTGGTTCATTCTCTGATATATATACACACATACACACACACACAATGTGTGTACATATCTATGTGACTATATCTGCTGATCTCTTTAAGTAGTATATGAATAAGACCGAGGGACCAACTCTCTTTTTAAAAGGGTTTTACACTTAAATAGCTTACTTTTAAAAGATTTTTTTTAAGTATTAAAAATACACTTCTACTTTGTTCAGTGCTGTGAAAAGTACTCCTAAAGCAGTTCATATACAGGCTTTCATTTTCTTTTGTTCCTCTCATTGATTGGATTGCCATGTAACCAGGGAAACATTGCATGATACACAATTTGAGATCCTGAGAAGTTTCTCACTCCTGTGATTATGGATAAACAGTTGTGAGGATATATTTTGAAATCTGTGGCAAGTTCTTAAAGAGATGGGAATACCAGAGCATCTTATCTGTCTCTTGAGAAACCTATATGCAGATCAAGAAGCAACAGTGAGAACCAGGCATGGAATCACTGATTGGTTCAAAATTGAGAAAGGAGTTCGGCAAGGCTGTATACTGTCGCCTTGCCTATTTAACTTGTATGTGGAGCACATCATGAGAAAGCCAGGGTTAGATGAGTCAAGATTGCAGGGAGAAATATCAACAATCTCAGATAAGCAGATGTTACCACTCTAATGGCAGAAAGCGAAGAGGAACTAAAGAGCCTTTTGATGCGGGTGAAGGAGGAGAGTTGCAAAAGTTGGCTTGAAACACAACATTTATTATTTATTTAGTTAGTTATTTATTAGATTTCTATACTGCTGTTTGCCATAGCCTCACAGCGGTTTACACATACAATTCTAAAACAATAAAACCCCAATAAAATCCCCATTAAAAAAACAATCACATACTAACCAACTATGCAATGGTGACCATAATCTCTAATAATCCCTCCTTATTCAGTGTGGGGCACTGATCTCAATCTAACATTAATCTGATGTTAATCTAATGTAATGAGAGCCCGGGCTGAGATGAATTTGGGAACCAGTTGGAAAAACCCCTCCCCCGTGACTTTGCCCCGGCCTCAACTGTAAGCCTGGCGAAAGAGCTCTATTTTACAGGCCCTGCGGAAAGCTGGTAACTCTGGCAGGGCCCTTAGCTCTTCTGGGAGCTCATTCTACCAGGTTGGGGCCAGGACCGAAAAGGCCCTGGCCCTGGTTGAGGCCAGGCGTACGTCCCGGGGGCCTGGGACAACCAGTAAATTCATACCCACAGAGTCAAGGGCCCTGCGGGGGCATAAGCAAGCAAGCGGTCCTACAGGTAGGCAGGACCCAGACCACGTATGGCCTTAAAGGTTAATACCAATACCTTGAACCTGACCTGGAAACAGACAGTGCAGTTGACAAAGCACCGGCTGGATATGGGCCCTCCAAGATGTCCCAGTGAGGACCCTAGCAGCCGTATTTTGTACCAACTGTAACTTCCAGATCAAGGACAAAGGTTGGCCAGTGTAGAGGGAGTTACAGTAGTCTAATCTGAAAGTGACCGTTGCATGGATCACAGTGGCCAGGTGTTGTGAGGACAGGTAGGGTGCTAGTAGTCTGGCTTGGCGAAGATGGAAAAAAGCCATCCTGGCTACTTTCGTGACCTGAACCTCCATTGAAAGGGAGGCATCAAAAGTCACCCCCCAAATTCCTGGCAACCGGTGCAGGTGTTAATTGCACCCTAGCCACAGGAACTCCGTCTTGGAGGGGTTGAATTTCAGACAACTCTGCCTGAGCCATCCAGCAACCGCTTCCAAACAACTGGCAAATGTATCCGGGGGGGAGTCTGGCCGGCTGGCCGGCCGGCCATTAGGAGGTAGAGCTGGGTGTCATCCACATATTGGTGACATCCTAGCCCGTAGCCCTGGACCAGCTGGGCTAGAGAGCGCATATAGATGTTAAAAAGCTTCAAGAAAACGAAGATCATGGCATCCAGCCCTCTCAATTCCTGGCAAATAGATGGGGAAGAAATGGAGGTAGTGACAGATTTTATTTTCCTGGGCTCCAAGATCACTACAGATGGGCAAATAAATTAAAAGACGCTTGCTCCTGGGGAGGAAAGCTATGGCAAATCTAGACAGCATCCTAAAAAGCAGAGACATCACCCTGCCAACGAAAGTGTGTCTAGTCAAGGCTATGGTCTTCCCAGTTGCAATGTATGGCTGTGAAAGTTGGACCATAAAGAAGGCCAAGCATCAAAGAATTGAGGCTTTTGAACTCTGGTGCTGGAGAAGACTCTTGCAAGTTCCTTGGACTGCAAAGCAAACAAACCGATCAGTCCTAGAGGAGATCAGCCCTGACTGCTCCTTAGAAGGCCAGATCCTGAAGATGAAACTCAAATACCTCATGAGAAGGAAGGACTCCCTGGAGAAGAGCCTAGTGCTGGGAGTGATTGAGGGCAAAAGAAGAAGGGGACGACAGAGAATGAGGTGGCTGGATGGAGTCACTGAAGCAGTCAGTGCAAACTTAAATGGACTTCAAGGAATGGTAGAGGACAGGAAGGCCTGGAGGATCATTGTCCATGGGATTGTGATGGGTCGGACATGACTTCGCACCTAACAACAGCATTTTGAAATCTGAGATGTCTGAGAGTAAAGATCAACCCCCAGGATCCTTCCCTCCTGTATGCTTATTTCATAATTGATTTCCCTACATTCCCCCAATCTCTGCACTTTTCTTCTATTCCCTAAGTACTTGCTGATGCCCTTGAAATGTTCATTGCAGTACAGGAGCTTGAGAGTTACAGAGACAAATCCTCATGTGCCCAGTTCTTCTCCTTATAAAATTTCCCCAAGTTCAGATGTGTAGAGTGTGGTTCTCATGCTTACCAAGGCATCTATCACTCTTGTCAGACAAAGTGGATTTGCCCAAGTGAAGATTTACAACTGTGTTTATATATATAATGTTTATGGATATACAAAGTTTGCCAAAATGGTGATTACAGTAGCAGGAGGTGAAAAGGAAATAAAGAAAAGCTGAAATAAAAAATGCAAACAGTGCATCTTGCAAAATGCCAGGCATGCGTCATCACTGTTCTTTCCATGCCTCAAAACCAGATTATGGGACCAGTTATGGCTAATAACTCTAGGCACTAAGGGGCAAACCAGGTGTTATGGCAACACATGTCAACTTGGGGCCATGGCAAACTGATATAAAATAAATGAGAGTGTGTGTTTGTTTTAAAGCATGCTATGGGTCGACGAGTGAGCAGAATCTTTCCTCTGTGCTGTTGCTCATCAAAAAGCTACTTCTCCCTGTCTTTTCGTGTCCTGATAGGAGTGGCCTCTAACCTTCCAATGAAAACTGTTTTGACAAAGCAGTCCAGGGGTGGGGAAGTGTGGGCACAGGAAAGGCTCATGTCTTCCTTCCCATTCACCAAAGATTAGGGTTGCTAGACCCAAGTTGGGAAACTGCTACGCCAGGGAAGAACAGGGACTTCAGTGGGGTATAATGCCATAGAGTCTACCCATCTCTTGAGAAACTGACCTCTGTAGCCTGGAGATGAGTATAATTCTGGGGGATCCCCATATGTAACCTGGTGGCTGGCATCCCTATCCCTGCTCTATATGAAATAGTAGACTTGCCAAGCTTTAGTGCAGGTGGTGGTAGGAGAGTTCCTGGGATTTCAGCTGATCTCCAGGCAACAGGGATCTGTTCGCTTAGCAAAAATATCTGCTTTGCAGACCTCAGTCTCCACCCTAAAAATCTCCAGGTATTTCCCAGCTCAGAACTGACACCCCTATGGATTAGGCTCTGGTCTCATTCTTATACATGTTATTGCCACTGTATTGACTACTTTGGCCCTTTGTTAATTAATTTTACAAGTATTAAGTGTTTCAGCTTTGATACGGTGTTAAATAGTTTAGCCCACTGGTGACTCAACAACTGTGTTCTTCTAGTTACATAACTCATTCTAAGGAGGACTGAACACTCCCACCTGGCTGATAACTGTGTTGGAGTGAAGGTCTATTGAGGAGGTCTCCAGGTAGCTTTTGCGTGACAGTAGAAGTCCTTTCCCTCAGAAGGCTCATTGAAATCAGGCCTTGAGAAGCTCCCAGAAGCCCTGGTTGTCTCTGTTTGGGCTAGATTTTAACGCTGGAGCATTTGACCAGGTATTATTATACAGACAAGATGTGTTAGATTTATGAACACTGGTATTAGTACTGTGTACATTTTAAAGCAATTGCCCTACACTTATTAATTTTAGTGTTGTTTATTTTAAATCCAAACTCCTGGCTAGTCTTTTTCCTCAAATGCTTTTTATCATGCTGCCAGAATTATCAGCCTTCATTTCACTGGAAAGTGAGTTTCCTTTAAAACAAATGCATAGAAGGCTTGGGAGAGGAGGTTGGTGGGTGGAGATTTCCTGTAAAGCCTGTCAAATTTTATTCCATTGCTTTTACAGGAGGAAAAAAACCCAGATGGAGTTCTTTTGAATAGTTCTTACAAGACAAGATCGGTTCTTAAGCCTTTCTTAATTAAATAATTAAATGATACAAGAAGCAAAGCATTACAGGCCTGTGTTCTGGCTACTTAGAATGAGGCTCTTAAGAATACAGAATAAATATAAATAGTGAATGATTAACCACCTTACTCTGTAATTATCCAGATCCATTATGCTGGTTATAATACAAAGAGTACAGTTCAGCAAATTTCAGTTGGTACTAAGCCCCGCTGAACACAATAGAATGACTTAAACATGCCTGACTTAAATCCTGTTCATTCAAAGGGACTCTGGGCTGTGACCATCCATTGTTGCCTTGTAGCTTCCGGTACCCCAAAAAAAACCCCAACAGTTTAGGATCATGCAAAAGGATCATGTACTAAACTGGCACTGTTCCCCCCCTTATAGCACAAACTACTTTCAAATGTAGTTTTATGTAGAACATGGGGTGCCATTATAAACAAGTGATGACTTCCTTGGGCTTAAAGATTGATTCTCATGAGTTTTAAAGATCTGGGCCCAAATGTAGCTATACTAATAGGAAAGGGTTCTTACTATCAGAGTAAGTCAAAGATCTCTCATGTTTCATATTCTCAAGCACATCAGTCTATGCGATTCAGAGTTCATTAGCTGCTTGTTGGCAAGAAAGATGTATGGAAAAGGAGATGACAGGGTCTACCCATGTTGGCGGAATATTGCATCGCGACTGCTACAGCAAACAGGAATAATACATGCACCGTTCACTTTAAACATTCATCAGCATACATTTGCTGAATGGATGAAGTGTGATTTTCATTTGGTAGAAAAAGTATTTTTACAGGACTGTCCCAAGCAAATCTACACCCTTCAAAGCCCATTAAGGTCAATTGCTTTGAAGGACACAACTCTCTGGATACATAATAACAAAAGAGTACAAACTTTGCTAATGTCACTGAAAAGTTACATTAATTATTTTGGTCACATTGCCCATATAAATGTAATTATTGAAGTTTTAATCAGGACATGGCAAAATAGATTCAAGAAACACATCTGTTGCAGAGGTTCCACCCCAGAGCCTTATGCAGATCCTCGTTAGCTGGCTTTCTCATTTCCTTCATGGAAGGCAGCTCCATGCAGACATAACTTTGCACAAACAGAGCTTTTGCTGTCTACTGAACGAGGAGTTATTATGGAAAGGAGGTCCATACAACTAATTTGGCTGCCATTTCCACAAGGTGCCATTGTGCAATCAGAGCCCAATTAATTTCCCACCCCCAACTAACCCAGGGAGGCATCGAGAGGACCGAGTGGCTTTCTGCTCATCTCTCTGGTCTGCAATGGCCTTGTTGAATTCACACACAATGGAAAAGGAATGGGAGGGAAGAGCTGAATCAGCTGTACTCCCCCATTGGCTCCTCCCATTCCCCCCCTCTCAAAATTTCTTCTTAGAGCGCCATCGACAGAAAATGGCTGGAGGAAAGCCGTTGCAAGCAAAGGGATTCAGATATTCAAGCAGGAGAGGACTGTGTCCAATGCCACAGACTCCACTCTCTCAAACAGCCGTTTTCTCAAGGGAAACTGATTTCTGTAGATTGGAGATGAACTGTAATCCCAGGTTTGCTGGAGGCTGGGATCCCTAGCTGAGAGCTACTACAGTTGGATCCAGTGCAAGGACTGTGCACAGCCTGGATGAGGGTTCATTTCCCCCCAGGTTTCCCCTTGCCCTGGCAGCCATTTCACACCCTGGGAAAATATATTCTCAAATAGGATTGCCAGTCACCGCCATGTTGCTTTGCATGGTGACAGCTGAGATGAATGCTTCCTTGTTTTGCTCAGGCAAGGTACTGCACACTCAGAAATGAAACTGCCTTCTTATGTAACAGGCATTTTATGTCATGAGCAATACCATGCATATCATAAACTTGTGGCTTCTGGAGGCATGGCAGGGAGGCATGACCATGAACACGGAAGAATATTTTAGGGGTTGCTCCATGGTCAAAAGGCTGAGAAAGGCTGACTTAGGTGCATTTATTTCACTTGGACTAAAAGTTGCTCAGCACATTTCTATGGTGCACCTGTCTACATGCCATTTCCTGGCCGCCCTCAGAATGTGGCTAACAGGATTGGTAGGAAGGCTTTTTGTGCTCTTGTTTTAATCAGGAACAAGGACTGCTTGTTTCACTCAAATGCACTAATAATAAATACAATGGTCTCAATATCTAAATCTCTTACAGCTATAGCATTCATAGAGTTACCGCTGCTTCTTCCCCCAGATAGGAAGAGTGTTTGCATTGAGTTCACATGAATAATGAGTAAGTGACCTTCCCATACAGGTAACCTGCTTTCACCTTTTATTCTAGGTGACATGTTACACCTTAAACAGTAAATGCCAGCTGAGAGTGAAGAGCAACACGTGCTACTGTTGTGATTTGTACAACTGTGAAAAGTAAGTACCTATCAGGTCAGAAAACTGCTGCCAGTCTAAGATTTGCCTTTTCCAACCCTCAAGGAAAAAACAGCATGATGTCATTCAGGGGATGTCTTAAATGCATTGTTTTCAGAAATGGCCAACTGCCAACAAAAAAGCTCTGTCTTTTAAAGCATGTGTTTATAATATCTTCCACAGGATCTGGGAGGAATTGGAGATAAAACTTCCTAAAGCTTCAGTGTGGGTGATCCAGTGTACTATACCCGTGTAGTCTGTTCTATCGTGCTGGCCTGGTTCAATATGAAGAAAGCAGAAAACTGCTTGTTTCCTGCTTGCCATGCATTAAATCCTTTTGCTGAGAACCTTCCTCCCACACAAATATGCATGCCAGCGCTAGCACAAGACGTTTCAAGTTTCGCAAAAGACCAAAAACAAAACACAGTTGGAAAATAGCCTCACAGGGTTATTCTGCCATCTCACACACCCTTTAAACTGATTGCTCCGGTTTGCCGTCGAGCTTCTTGGCTTTGATTTATAATTTCAACCCAGGACCTACCCAGTTCACTCTCTTTCCCTGTAGCCCAACTGCAGCCTTTCCATTCTATTACACCTACAGTTTATTATTTCTATCTGGCCCATCCAATTCTAAAAACACAGGAAAACAGCAATGTTAAAATTCCACCTCTCTCTTTAATGATTATAAAGATTCCTAGGATTTGGAACTTGTCCAGTTGAGCTGCTGCTGAGAATTCCTGTCGCCTGTGCCTGGTAGTGTATAAATAGTCAATACAAGAGGAGATTCAACAGTTTGGTTGGATACAGAGTGCTATTTCTGAGGCAAGTGTTTTGAAAGTGCATTTGAGCCCCCTGAATTTTGTTTGTGCCATATGGAAGAAGAAGAAGAGTTGGTTCTTATATGCCGCTTTTCTCAACCCGAAGGAGTCTCTTAGACCCTTTATGCATGGCGGCAGTTTCCCTGCTCTGGCGCTGTGCAGTTGCAGCAGGGCACGATGCCCCGCCATTTCCCCTGTACGCGTGGGAGCGGGGCATGCTGGGTTGCCCCGGCGTAGCGTGCGTGTGCTGTACACTGAGGCCAGGAGGGCCAGATTGCTGCCGGCCGAGTAAAGCAGTGGGGGTGGGGGAGGTGGGGAGGGGCCAGGCCCACTTCACACACACTGGTAGGGTCAGGGGGTCGCCCCTGGCAGCTCCGTGTCTCCATGGAGCCCGCAGGGGCATGGGGTGTCCCTTAAACGCGGACAGTACTGCTCGTGCATAATGGGCCATAGTGACTTACAGTCACCTTCCCATTCCTCTCCCCACAACAGACACCCTGTTAGGGAGGTGAGCTGAGAGAGCCCTGATATTACTGCTCGGTCAGAACAGCTTTATCAGTGCTATGGCGAGCCCAAGGTCACCCAGCTGGTTGCATGTGGGAGAGTGCAGAATCAAACCCAGCTCGCCAGATTAGAAGTCTGCACTCCTAACCACTATACCAAACTGGCTAAGTGCTGGGTAGAATTTGTAAGAGAAATCATGGCCTGTCAGGCTAATATAAAGAACAAAGTTTGAGTCCAGTGCCACCTTGAAGACCAACACAGTCTAATTCTTAAAGGTACTATTGAACTCAAATGTTATTCTGTTGCTTCAGACTAACACAGCTACCCACCTAAATCTAAGCTAATGTAAGGTTTGCTTTCACTTTATAAGTTGAGTACAAACCTAATTAAACATCACACATGAAAATGTCATTATGTAAGGGCTCAAGCACCTTGAATTGTGAGCTGTTGCCACATTTTGGTAACGTGCTTCTGGTGAGCAGCTACATTCTGGGCAAACTGAAACTTCTGAACAAAACAATCTATTGTGATGGTTTAGCCATGAAACTGCAATGGTACGAATGATGGTCATGAGGTCTGAATTTGGCTGCATGGAGGCTTCACGGCCACAAAAAAGGTCAAACATGCTGACGGGTGAAGTTCCAGGCCTTCTGACTGGCTCTAAGAATGCTCGACGGTGGGTGAGCTGCAGTGCCTTCGTGACCGGACATTGACTAACCATGCAGCCTTTGTGTGTGTGCGTGTAAAGTGCTGTCAAGTACGGCAATCCCAGCCAGGAGCTTTCAAGGCACGTGTGAAGCAGAGGTGGTTTGCCATTGCCTTCCTCTGGAGAACCTTTCTTGGACATCTCCCTTCCAAGTACTGACCCTGGTTGGCTTTTGCAGTTGGGCTACACTGCCCTCCCATTCAGCTACTAGGATGGCTTTAGTTCCATTTTAGCAGCCCAGATATACTGTTTGGCCACTGGCAGATATAAGCAGCAGAGCCCTTAGGCAAGATCAAAGGAAGTGCCTCCCCTCCTTGCATTTTAGCCTTAGCATAGCACTCCCTTCAGATTCCATTCTATTGTTAGCACGGTTGTAGCTCTTGGATAACCTCATTATACAGAAATAGTGCGGTGCTTTCTACAGCTATTAAAAAACTGGTGGGTGCTCCAGTCCTGGATTTATACAGCAGGTGTTTGCACAGCTGGCAAGGGCATTTACATTTTAAAAAATGTTTCCTGAAATGGCATATATGATAATTTCACCCTCCCGCACAGGGTTTTCCCTTCTTCTTTGCTGATCAGCCCTCTTTTCCTTTTCTTCTGTTTTTCCCCTCTGGCTGTCCTACCCAGCACTACTTGAATGTATTTAGATATATGCTTACCCAGCCTAGGGAATTGAAGGGAGAGACTAACATCCTTCTTATGTCCTGTTTTGAAAATGGCACATAAGAGGCTGATGTCGTTTAAAAATAAACTATTTTGTTTAACTTTGAAGGGAAATGATCAGGCTGGAATCAGGTGCAGGGCTGATGGGGTAAACAAACAACAGGAAATAGGTAACTTTATGTACAATAAATGCCAGATAATTTGTCCTAAACAACTGTTTCTTTTATTCACACAAGTCTTTAAAACTTGAGGAGAGAGGTTTCTTGGCAGTCTCTGATTAAATGTGCAAGCATAAGCTTCTTTCTCTCACAGACAGGTTGGCGAGGACAGGAACATTCAAACAAGTTCCAGTTTCCTTTCTTATCCATTGGCTAAGAAGCACCACCTATTTCCTTTAAACTGGATAGGAATGCCCCTCCCCCTCTTTCCTAGGAACTAATCCCCTCAGGCTTGAATGGGGATCCTTCTTGATCCTCTTACTCCCATCACCTTCTTTCCCAGTCAGCTCTTTGTTCTTAACTGCCACTCCTAACGGTATCTCTCAATAGAAGAATTCCATTTGAATCTGCTGTCACTCAAGGTTCCCAGGCCAGGTTAGAGCACACAACGAAGAGATAGGAACTGATTCAGAAGTGTAGCTAGCTGCTGCAGCCTCCAAAACTCGCACACATTTATGTAAAGTCCTTCCCTAGTTAGTGAAGATTAGAAACTTGTTTTTAAAACATTGGATGTTCCATCAGTCTCATTACAGACGAAGGAAGCTAGATTGTGGCAGCTTTGAGTGCACCACTATGAGAGAGGAAATTAACCTGGTGGGGACAGGGAATGTGGCTCTGTTTTTTTCTTAATTCCTGATGATGTGATGTGATTTCTCCCCATTTCTGCCAGCTCAGAACATTCCACCAGCTACTATGAGTTCCTAGGCGTGAACAGTTGCCAGGATGTGGTTCACCTGTATCGGCTGCTCTGGTCCTCCACTGTCTTGAACATCATTGGCTTGTTTCTTGGCATAATTACTGCAGCAATACTTGGTGCATTTAAAGATGTGGTAAGGTCTTGAGCTATTCCAGTGATAGAAATCCCCATGGTGTGGTATCCTGCCTGAGGGTAGAAGGGAGTTCCTCCAGCCCAAGAACTGCTTAACTGAAGGGAGCTTCCTTATGCTGAAGGAAAGCATTTCAAAACTGAAAAAGTGCCGTCTGGGGTTGCCATCTGCCTCCCCTCTCAGAAGGTCATGGCACAGAGAACAGGCCTTCAGAAGATGATCTCAACTGATGGGTTGAACAATATGGGTGGAGGTAGTCCTTCAAGTACTCTGTCACCCAAATAATTTATGGCTTTAACATAGTGACTTATGCCCAGAAACAGATGGGCAGTCGGTGAAGATCTTTCGGTGCGGGGCTGATAACAATCACTTTTATCACTACACTAAGTGTATTGTAAAGTCCTAGCGCATTCCAGTTAATATACCATTTCAGTACATGGGATAGGAGTTCGGGTTATACAGTTTATAGAACAATGGGATATTAGCCCTAGATTACTGTTATGTGAATATAAAATTAAATCACGTGTACCAGGTTCTCTGAATTCCCAGCTTTCATTTTTGAAAAGTAAGTCTCTAATCCCTTCCACTGTGGATTTATGCCTTTCCCCATACATCTCTGCTCTAGAAGGGGCTAGAGCAGGGATTCCCAGCCAGGGGTTCATGGACTTCTAGGGGTCTGCAGGAGTTTGGAAGGGGGTTCACGACAACTGAGAAGTGGTATGATATGGGGTGGTAGTGTCTGGGCTGTCTTCTCAGCTCCTACTCTTTTTTCTGGCCTACATGAGGTAGAGCTGCCATAGTAGTAGTAAAGGCAAGGGGAGGGAGCAAAAGGAGGGCTAAGGGTGTGGGTGGTGATGTCACTTCTGGGGTGTGGCAGGGGTTGTGACCAGTTGACATCACTTCTGGAGTTCCTCAAAGTCTGAGAAATTATTTCAGGGTCTCCTCCACAGTCAAAAGGTTAAAAAGGCTGGGCTAGAGGCTCAGTATGTATGTATGTATGTATGTATGTATGTATGTATGTATGTATGTATGTATGTATGTATGTATGTGTATTAGTATTAACATAATATTGCTGTAACTACATTCTAGGGATGATTTCTTTAAAAATGAAAAATTGTACAGCAAGCAGGGGGAGGAAATGTTTCTCTTCCTTTAGAGGAAGGTCAAAGGTTAGGACTGAAAGCCACAGGACAGGGCAAAACACATGGAATATAAGAGAATACGAGTAAGAGTTTTGTCCTGGATGACATTGAACTTTCTAGAACAGAGTGATTACATTCTACAGACATGGCTCTGGACCTATACAAAATGGTACTGCAAGGAGACAAGAATGGTTTCCCCCTCCTTGGAACTGCAGTTTTTCAAAGGAAGACTAGAAAGAAAGAAACACCTCTTCTGGAATGTGGAAGAAGCACACTTGTGACTGTACATGTTTAATCCAACTTCCTTTCTTTGCATATATTTAGAATGTTTTTCCTCACAGATTGTGGGCATGAAAAGGCTTAGAAGTATTTAAGTAATTTTGCTGTGCTTCCTCCAACCACCCGCACCCCTCCCCAATCAAGGGGGTATCTGCTTAACACATCAAGGTCATTCTTCTTCCTCACTGGGTTTCCTGCTGCTTTTGGCATTTGATTCTGCTTGCTGCTTCCTTTTGTCAAGGTTACTTTATGTATGGGATACACTCAGCAAAAAGAGCTGAAGAAAAATGTTCTAGCAAATAATTCCTTTCTGACGTAGCTACCTATGCAGAATGACCTTGGTGTGTTTCAGTTCTGCTGCTACAATGGAACTGTTCTGATTATGCAAAAAAAGGTTTTACAGCTGTCTGCTGAAAGGCATCTGCTTAACAATGGTAATCACTTTGCCTGAAATGTCTAGAAATTGTAAACTATTCAAAGTATTCTGATGGGTATCTGCTCGGAACTGAATAGCAGTCAGGCATGCAATCAGATGCCTTGGAGAATCTTGCCATCCCTTGCTTGCAGATCTGTTGACTTTTTTGTTGCGTAAAAGAGATAGTTCCATTGTTAAAAAACCTTTTCAATTTGGATTGCACTTTGCCTAGGACATTGTTTGGGGGAAATGCCAAGGCCAGAGTAGATGTTACAGCAGCCACAGCCACTGACATAATTTTAAAGAAGAATCTGGCCATTTAAATAGGCTACAAGACCCTTTCGGCACTGGGAATGGTATGTGGAGGAAATAAGCTAGCTTGGTCCTGTCATGGCCCAGGTCTGGCTCAGGCTCTTGTGCTAGCTTCAAATGACCAACTTTTTCTTGGAAATTGTGACAGAAGACCCATGAGCATCATAATGCCTAGTTCAGCCCATGCAGAATAATAATCTGATGAATATAAAAATTAGGACTTAGCAAATAAGTAAAATGTTGGCTCCTTTCTTATGTTGCACAGGCACCGATGTCCCAAATTACCTTCAGCTCTGCTCCTCCACCACAGATCCTCTATAATCCAGCCCAGCAGATTTTGACATACACCGGATTTTGTCCTTCTGCAGCAGCTGTTCCTCATTATGCATCCTACCATTTACCGCTTCAGGTAGGTGGAGAAGTTCTGTCTTCTTGCCTTATTTGCCTGCAAGTTACTCCATTGTAGAAGTGCTGTTTGCCAAGGGAGCTTCTTTTGGTGATAGGGAGGGGCTTTCTTCTTTTGATCTCATGCCAGGGCTGGTGTACTGTTCTGCTCGTTCCTAAATAAAACCTTCACCAATCAATATTGTATGTATTCACGGTACAAGAAATACACAGATGAAACCCTCTTCTCCCCGACTGTAAAAGTGTATGCAGTGTGTCATCTCAAATATTTTATTGCACAGAACATACAATAAAAAACTGAGCCAACAAGTTGAACTTCTGCAGAGCAGACACTGCGACTCTATTGTGGCAGCTTTGAGATGTACTGAAGTTATGAGGGGTTTTTTTTAACCGACAACAACTGCAGTCTGTGCAATGAAATATATCCTTTGCCAGAGACCACATGATGGAGAGGATGTCCAGACAGAAGTAACAAATTCAGATGTGAGTAACAAGACATACGACAATACTTTTGTTCATAAATCAGTTATTCTGCTTCTTTCCTCACTGTCAGACATCCTCTCTCTACGGCTGACTCTGTGACAAGGTGGACTCAAAAGGTGAATTCGGTACTGTGAAGGATGATTTACGAATCCAAACTGCGGTTCAGTGTCATAATTACCCATAGTTTCTAATCTGGTTTATCGTGACCTATGAATTCGGTCTGTTAGCTGTTCTTAAGTGTTACATAATCTGTACCCAGTGTGTTATATATTTGCTTATTTAAAATATTTAGTGACCATCTTTTTTTTTTTTGCTTGTGGAGCTCAATATGGCTTGCAATATTAAACAAAGTTAGAATAGATACTAAAAATAAATCTACTGACAAGGATTCTTGCCCCTTATGTAGAACACATCCACATGGATTTGGGGCTCCTTTGGGACTTCTGAGGCTGGGCTGATCTCCACAGACAGCACTGTCAGGATTGCCCCAGCCTCCACAGGCATCACCTCCATGACTGGGCTGGCATGTCCTGCCATGGCTGCCCCGCCCTCCACAGGTGCCGCCTCTGTGACTGGGCTGGCCCGTGGCACTGCGGTCGGCCCAGCCTCCACAGGCAGTGCTGCCATGGCTGTGCTGGCCTCCTTGGCCTCTGCCACCACCATTGGCCACCTCCATCTTCTGGTGTGCTTGGGGGGAGGGGAGCAATTACGTACGTCACATCCACGATAGCTTTCATTTCACCTAGTGCACTAGAAGATGTGATCCACATCAAAAATTAAAATTTTAAATCATTCAGTTGAGTCCAGCTTTTGGCAATCCTAAGGCTCAACGGTTGCCACATTTTTCAACCTTGCACTGCTTCTTTTAGTTGAAAAATACTCTGGCCAGTGCCCATTTTGATCACATGCCAACCCTGATTAATGGGGAGGGTTAAGAAAAGACCGGTCAACCTACCTTGTAAAAATGTTGCCAAGAAAATCCTATGGGACAGCTCTCCTATGAAAATCACCATTTAGAACTGCTTTAATCCAATGCAGTCCTAAATGAAACCAGATTCCTCCTATTTGTGAATGTCTAAGACTCCTGAAAAGATGACAAAGAACTGAGTTTTTGTACCCCAGTTTTTACTACCTGAAGGAATCCCAAAGTGACTTACAAACACCTTTCCCTTCCCCTCCCCACAGCAGGCACCCTGCGAGGTAGGTGGGGCTAAGAAAGCTCTACGAAAACTGCTCTGCAAGAACAGCTCTATGAGAAAATAGCATTCAACGAGATCTGAACATGTGGATCACAAAAATGAGAAGCATGCATACTAGATGGCAGATACACTTCTGGGTGAACAAGATCTTGGGGTACTGCTAAATATGAGCAGACAGTGTGATGCGATAGTAAAGAAGGTAAATGCAGTCTTGGGCTGTGTCAACAGAGGCATCACATCAAAATCGCAAGATGTCATAGTCCTACTATATACTGTATTAGTCAGACTGGACCTGGAGCATTGTTTAGGGTTCCCCACTTCAAAAATGAACAGGGACAAAATTGAGAGGGTGCAGGTGAAAGTGACAAGGATGATCCAGAACCTGGGGACCAACTTCTATGAGGAAAAGCTGAGAATGAGACTTGGGAATGTTCAGTCTGGAGAAGAGAGGGTTGAGAGGGGACAGAAGATAGGACTGGAAGAGAGCAAACGTTATTCCGATCTTCAAAAAAGGGAGGAAGGATGACCGGGGAAACTACAGACCAGTGAGTCTGACCTCTGTTGTGGGGAAGATAATGGAGCAGATATTAAAGGGAGCGATCTGCAAACATCTGGAGGACAATTTGGTGATCCATGGAAGTCAGCATGGATTTGTCTCCAACAGGTCCTGTCAGACTAACCTGGTTTCCTTTTTTGACCAAGTAACAGGTTTGCTGGATCGTGGAAATTCGGTTGATGTCGTTTACTTGGATTTTAGTAAAGCTTTTGATAAGGTTCCCCATGATGTTCTGATGGATAAGTTGAAGGACTGCAATCTGGATTTTCAGATAGTTAGGTGGATAGGGAATTGGTTAAAAAACCGCACTCAAAGAGTTGTTGTCAATGGTGTTTCATCAGACTGGAGAGAGGTGAGTAGCGGGGTACCTCAGGACTCGGTGCTCGGTCTGATACTTTTTAACATATTTATTAATGATCTAGATGAGGGGGTGGAGGGACTAATCAAGTTTGCAGATGACACCAAATTGGGAGGACTGGCAAATACTCCAGAAGATAGAGACAGAGTTCAACGAGATCTGAACACACTGGAAAAATGGGCAAATGAGAACAAGATGCAATTTAATAAAGATAAGTGTAAAGTTCTGCATCTGGGTCAGAAAAATGAAAAGCATGCCTACTGGATGGGGGATATGCTTCTAGGTAACACTGTGTGTGAACGAGACCTTGGGGTATTTGTGGATTGTAAACTAAACATGAGCAGGCAGTGTGATGCGGCGGTAAAAAAGGCGAATGCCATTTTGGGCTGTATCAACAGAAGCATCACATCAAAATCACAAGATGTCATAGTCCCATTGTATACGGCACTGGTCAGACCACACCTGGAGAACTGTGTGCAGTTCTGGAGGCCTAACTTCAAGAAGGATGTAGATAAAATTGAAAGGGTACAGAGGAGAGCGACAAAGATGATTTGGGGCCAAGGGACCAAGCCCTATAAAGATAGGTTGAGGGACTTGGGAATGTTCAGCCTGGAAAAAAGGAGGTTGAGAGGGGACATGATAGCTCTCTTTAAGTATTTGAAAGGTTGTCACTTGGAGGAGGGCAGGATGCTGTTTCTGTTGGCTGCAGAGGAGAGGACACGCAGTAATGGGTTTAAACTACAAGTACAACGATATAGGCTAGATATCAGGAAAATAATTTTCACAGTCATAGTAGTTCAGCAGTGGAATAGGCTGCCTAAGGAGGTGGTGAACTCCCCCTCACTGGCAGTCTTCAAGCAAAGGTTGGATACACACTTTTCTTGGATGCTTTAGGATGCTTAGGGCTGATCCTGTGTTGAGCAGGGGGTTGGACTAGATGGCCTGTATGGCCCCTTCCAACTCTATGATTCTATGACCCACAGTAATTTATTTGGTAAATTTATTTTTCAATTTCTTGACTATCCCTCTCGACTTAGCCAACTCAGGGTGGTTTCCAACAATTTTGGTAAGAACAATTCAATAATTCATAAAAACAACATAAATTTATCAAACAATAATTATCTATTAAAACCTATTAAAATTATTTAAACAGTCAGACTAGTTGTTGGCTAATATTTGTACTGCTGTGTTGTTATTATTTCTTATAGTGAACCCAGATCTGGCTCTCAAGGATCCATCCAGAGGGGGATCTGAGTGATGTTATTGCTGGGGTTCATTGGCTCCAACCAAACAACTGCTGAAATTATACACTGACTAGATATCGGGAAAAAAATTTCACAGTAGCTCAGCTGTGAAATCATCTGCTTAAGGAGATGGTGAACTCCCCCACACTGGTAGTCTTCAAGCACCAGCTGGCTGCTTTAGGCTGATCCTGTATTCAAAAGGGGGTTGGACTAGATGGCCCCTTCCGACTGGTTCTATTCTATTCAAACAGTGACTAGCTCAAGGTCACCCAGCTGGCTGCATTTGGAAGACTGCATGTGGGGAATCAAACACAGTTCTCCAGATTACAGTCCACCACTCTTAACCACTACACCACACTGGTTCTAGTTGGTCATTGAAAGTTACAAACCACAGCAGTGCCTCATAACACCTTAAAGACTAACAGGAACTTTCATGCACCCAGTGTTGAAGCTAATTACACAATCCATTTTCAGTTCTTAAGGTACATACGATTATCTTGTTGCTCTTTTGTTTCATTACAGCCTACCAACAATTTCCCAACATCTTCATCTACTGATATTTCCTTATCTGATGATACCCAGCCACCATCTCAGTCCAGCTCCAACTATGGTCTTCCTCCCAATGCCCCTCCATTATATACCCCAACCTATTTCCTGTCTGGTGAAAAGCCGCCACCATATGTCCCATAGCCTGGAGACCTTTATCAAGAGACTATAAGGTTGAAGAAGAGAACTCACCACCTTGGCTAGCAGATTTTTGTGGATGCCATCATGTCATGTTGTGAGGCATGGTATTGGTCTTCTTCATACCCAAATCATTTGCAACCAGCAGACAATTCATGGAAATTCTGAACTAGAGCAATGTGTCAGGCAAATGTTGTCATTTTCAACCTCTTTTTTTCTGCTATCATTGCTCTTTCCCCAAAGTAACTATTTTTTTCCAGTAGATATTTCAAAGATAGCAAAGTCCTGCTTAAGAGAGGGCCCCATAACTATTCTAGTGGCCCAGGACAGAGAATGGGGATGTCCATTTACATCCAAGGAAGGTAGGCCAGCTCCATTCATATGAGAGAAATGCTGGTGCACATTTGCAAGCCAAGCTGTTTTGTGTGTGGATCTCCTTTGCTAGAACAATGTTTAGGATTCTGGCTGCCTAGTTTATTTTTCTTAATCTGTGGTTAGTTTCGCCTTTTTTGTTCCAGTATAGAGAATTCAGAGTTTGCCCGGTACAGAGAAGCTGACAAAGATTTCCCTTTATCATTGATATTAATGTAGTTCCTTTTTTGGGGTAATGTCTTCCAAAAGATTGTGACATTTATTTTACAATAAAATATGCTGTGTGTAATATATTTGTACATTTTAAGCCTATGCATGTAATAGAATGGATAGAGAAAGCATTCTGAAGAGTAAATATTGAAATTTCAAATTATTTTAAAATATCTGAAGCTATTGTTTTGTGTGAATAGATGGTTCTGTTTTACTTAATACTATCAAAATAAAGCTATCTTTTCTGTATGCTACAGATTCATCAAGCTACACAGTGTTTGTTCTTGGTACATAAAATTTATCATTATCCACAACTGAGAAATGCAGGTAGACCTTTATCTTGATGTGTATTTATTTTATTTTATGTGTATTTATTTTATCTGCTAGGCATCCCTCCTAACATCACCTTTTTCACTAGCTTAGATGAGATGTTTTGCCTGTATTCCAAAACCCCTTGTTAGAAGTATTTTATATATCCTGCTTTTCACTACCTGAAGTAGGGGCAGGTTGGAAGGCCTTCCAGTGGCTGGGTCTTTGTGCCCTCTTTCCTTCCTTCCATTATGGCTGGGAGCTTTGGGAGAAAAAACACCAAATAGGAAAAAGGTTGTGTTTTTTTCAGCAGTTGCTGGGCAGATCCTTCAGACTGCCTTTTTCCTATTGGTCAAATATCCCCTGCTCAGGGCTGATCACCTCCTGTTTTAAGACGTGTCATCGTATGACATGTTTTATTATATGGAGAAATGTGCAGAATGGGTTCTGGTGTGCACCGCTGATGATTAATTTCATGATTTCCCGCAATGGACTTACACTTAATAATTCTATAACTCCAACAGTACAAGTTATCACTCAAAACTTCCATTTCAGTCAGCTGTGTGCAGCCAATGCTGAGTGAGTTCTACATAAACAGAGCCCTATCTAGAGCCCTACAAGCCCATGAGCCCCTGCCAGCATTTGTTGGCAGGGGCTCATGGGAATTGTAGTCCATGGACATCTGGAGGGCCACAGTTTGACTACCCCTGATCTAGAGAATGGGTGGATCGATCCTGCTTTTGGGGCTTAATTTAATTTAATCTCCTTCATGCCACCACTGTCCCACTTGGCTTTTGTCCATGCAGGCCCCATAAACCCCATTTTGAATGGTAAAAGGGGACCCCAATCACCGGTCTTTTCCAGTGGAAGTGCTGGTTGGAGCCAATGACTGTACATGAATAATCTATGATAAAGGGAGGGGAAGCAATGCATTATTTTGAGTGAATCTGCAGCAAAATACTTCACTGATTAAATAATGAGTAGCATACATTTTATACAAATTTATTGCAAGGTCGCTTTGATTCAGAACCATACTAGATCTATTCATGATCTGTTACTGAATCTCCCATCTCCCTTTTAAAACTTCTTCAAGTAGAAGGTGCTTATGTGTGGTACTTCATAAGCTAGGTGTGAACTACGGCAGTTGGTATTCCCTAGACAGGATGCCAACTGCAAAATCTCACTGGCAAATAAAATAATTGATGCCAAATTGAACTAACATCAAAAACCATCGGGGGAGGGGGGATGAGAGAAAGGAGGGAAAAATCCAGCCAAACAAAGACTCCCTTGCTGCAGTTGAGTCCAAAAAAGTTTCATATTTTATTCTTTCATATTTTGTAAATCAAGCAGCAGCATTTGGTAATAAAAAAATACAGAACTATTTTAAATCTTCCAGTCCACGCAGAATATATTACCAGTTGCAACACGACAGACATGATCTGTCCCTTAACTACTCACCTTAGGCAATCAGCTTTGGGTTATTAAGCTTTCTGAACTATTTACAAATATATTACAAATTTGAAACTCTCTGAAGCAAAGAAATATTTCAATAATTAATTTGAACATTTGAGTTTCATTAGCTCTACATAACTTCAGTGTTCAAGAGAACTATACACAGTGCTGGAAGTCTGAATAATTTATATCTTTATATATATATATATGTATATTTTTTTTAAAAAAAGAGCATTGAGAGGGGTTTTTTTAATATAAAACTTTGGGGACTTCAATCACATCTACAGAGCAGTCTCTACTGGAGGACAGGAATGAGACGTGATATCACTGGATTTGTAGAGAGCCTCATCAAGATCCAGAGTTTGCTGATTAACTTTCAGTGTCATGCAGCCATGGTAGAAAGCGGTGACTGAAGTTGAAGTGACAGGAACATCTGCATTTTAAAGAAAAGGGAAGGAAAACATCTTTGAAGGTTCTGATCTTGATTCCTCATTCTTGTTAACCAAGAACCAAAACCAAGTGCCTCCCTTATGCATTCTGCAAATATTTGCAACTCTACGACTCACCGGAGCTTCACAAATACTTGAATAGTGTAATTCAGGAAAACATTCTGAGAATGAAATGCTGTTGGGTTTCCATTCCTGCACAGACAAGTTAAAACTATATAGATTCTCACTCTTCCCTCTTTTCAGATTTTCTTCCTATCCTGCTTTACAAGATCTTCTATTTACAGTGAGATTTGTTCTTGCACCAGGGAAAAATCTGTTCTGCAGGGGCAGGTCAAGGGTCACAAGGTCTCTATAACCCTTCAAGTGGGATTGCCATGTTCAGGAAGTCTTTCCCTGACATTTCCTTGGTAGAAGGGCTGGGTTTGCGACACAGATTATGCAGCAAGGATGTTCTTCTGTCATAGCACAAAGGATGGATTTAGCAATATCTGCCGCTCAGAACAAGCAGGCTGTTCTGTTACAGGGAAAGAACAAGATATGCAATTTTGACCTGCTTGTAGGCTGGCCATCCTAAGAACAAAGTGCGCATTCTCTGTAGCCAACAGCTGATCAATGGCCTGGCACTGAGAATACAGAGAAGCCTTCCACATGCTTGTTACAATGCAGTCACAGATAAAACAAAACCCGATGTCTATCCTTCAATACAGTTAGTTTAACTAATCCAAATTCAATAACTTTGCCATTCTATAACACCTGGAGACACACAGATTTGGTCATTATTCCACAAACAATAGGAAGGAAAAACAGCTCAGCAGATAGAGGCCTGCTTGGGACATAATGGAATCTGAAGAGTTATTTGTTTATTTATTTATTTCTCTATTTATTTATTCGTTCATTCAGATTTATATACCACCCTCCACGAAGGCTCAGGATCTTCCTGCTGAACAAGAGCAATTGGAC
Organism: Paroedura picta; assembly: GCF_049243985.1. Lineage (NCBI taxonomy): Eukaryota > Metazoa > Chordata > Lepidosauria > Squamata > Gekkonidae > Paroedura > Paroedura picta. The sequence continues at coordinate 92,106,099 of NC_135374.1, read as the reverse complement.
CAGCATTTCTCCATACAGCACTTCCACCAACTGCATTAATTGCCTGCTGGCTTGAGAAGATTTTTCTCAGTCCTATACAAGGGTAGTATCCTCTTATCACAGGCTATGCCTGCTAGGGTGGGAGATAAACCACACATTCTACCCACCTCCAGCGGGGAATAGGCATGCATTTCTCCTTCGGGGCACAGAACCAAATATACTACTTGCACCTGTGGACAGCCAGGTTGACACTCTAGACTGTAGACTAGGGAAAGCGAGAAGAGAGCAGGAGAGTCTAAAGCTGTGCCACCTTCCTGCCATGACAGCAAGTGAGCATGCCAATGGGAGAGATCAGTGAACAAAGAAAGGGTATGAGATCTCTGTTTGTGAGAGGTCTATGGAGGTCTGCAGATGTTGCCACCCTCCAGGCATAAGGCTACCCATCCTGGTGAAATTGGAGAGCAACATCTACTTTGGTTTGCAGATAAGGCATGAAGGGGGAAGTAAAATTCTTCCCCCACTCCTAGCTTTACTGCCCCCCCCCCCACTGCTTGAAGCATGTTTCTCCTAGCCTAGCTTCCATACCAGAAATCAGATAGGCTGGAGGAAGTATGCTGAAAAGAACCAGATACAGGAAGGTAGTGTCCCATTTAAAAACAGACTCCCCTACCCCCACATGAAAGAAAATGCATAAACAATATAATTAAACCTTCCTTTGTCCTCCATACAACTAAGAAGTGTAATCAAACTGGTCCTACAAATTGGGCACAGAAGATAGTTTGGGTAGTTATTCCTGTAATTGTGTTCCTTGAGATTATTATTGTTATTCCTGGGATTGTGGTCCCATATTGAAGCCAGTGGAAACTAACAAAATAATGACACTGAATAGGCTTAAATGCCATGATAAATCAAATGGGATTAAGAACAAACAATTCTGAGCCCAAAACGTTATCTTTTTTGTCTACCGTGTACACTGTTGTTCTGCACATGACTCTTACCTAGTAGTACTGTTTGAAAGATGAAAAGTTTACCGCCAGGCATGAGACATGGATATCAGATACAGATATTTATCTGACTTCAGGGTTGCTAACTGCCTGGAGAAAAAACATCCTGTCCTTTTATGAGAAGCTGAATGGGACGTTATTTGACACATAATGTTAGTTACTTCCAAATTTTGCAAAACTTCATCTGCCCCAATTAAAAGGGCAAGACGTTTTTCATGAGGCCTGTTAGCGACCCTGTCTCACAAGCTATTAAGAATCAACCAAATAATAAATTTCTGTTCTTCTCAGACACACTGAAGGAAATCTGCACTAATGAGACTCAAGGTAATTACGTAGGTCATACATCTTTTGATCAAAGCTTCATTGGAAGTGTTAAAAAAAAACTCTTAGTAGATGCCTACCAGTATCCATGTAAACACTGAAGCAAGAAGAGAGAGACAGGATTTTAGTATAAGCCAATACATGATGAAATCAGCTTATATCAATGTTATCTGCTACTATTAATTCATAATCCACCTGTTACTTAAAACTACAGAGAATTATTAGCTTGCACCCATACACACACATTCACACAGAGAGAGTGGTTTTGAACTGGTCTCTCTCTAGCTAAGGTTATAAGAGCATTTTAAGGCCAACTAAGTTTAATTCTGGATATAAGCTTTCGTGTGCAGGCACACTTCATCATCAGATACAAATCATTATACTTGAGGGGAAATAAATAATAAAATGTATGAACTTATAATGTACAAACAACACAGTTTGCAGACACATTGTTGTGCAGTAAAAAAGGGACAGATTTCATCACTAGAACCAGATTTAAATATCCATTTTTTTAATAAGCATGATTGGATTTATCCATTCTCTTTTTATGATTTCATCTTTTTCTTATTTATCATGTTGTCAAACTGAGAAAAAAAGGGTCTATTGCACAGTCACTGCAGATGAAAACAAATATGTATACCCCACCACCTCCACCCCTAATTAATAAGAAAAAGAACTGATGAGACCAGAATGTGCGAACTTGCAGAAGAACCAGGCACAATCTAGCAGAAGTATAGAATATTTTAATCCTGTTTAATTTAACCTCAGTCAAAGAGATAAGAAGCAACTGAGATAGTATGATCCGTCCCACACATTTAGAATCTTCCAGGCACTCTGGATTTATGGAGAGGATCTTCCAAATTCCTCATTCTATCTCCTGAAGTATAACAGTTTGTGTCAAGCGCAATCCAACCCCTTTCCTCCAAAAGTATAAAGAATAAAGTTAATCCTCTAGGCTTTAAGGCAGGCAGGCAGTAATGGCCTGCAAGTCAGGGAAAACACTGCATTTTTCAGAATACAGCTATTTGAATAAAAATCACCGGAGGATGTAGGGTTTTTTTAATGGACAGGGGAAGGGAAACCTCTGCAAGCATTTTCACTTCTCCAGATCGCAGAATTTATCCACAAATTGAGATATCTTAATTCTCCTTTCTCTAAACATTGGCTGCCAGATTCAGCTAGTCCAAAAATAAAACACCAAAAGAAAAGCAGACAAAGATGCCCTATAATTAAGGGAGACTCAGGCCCTCTAAAGACCCTAAAGGCAACTAACAAAAGCAGTGTCAGGACCCTGCTGGACATTCCTGATCGTCATCTTATCTCTTCCCTCTTCCAGTCCTTTCACATTCTACATTTTTGGACCGCTTAGCAATGTATTGAACTTTTTACACCATGATTTTCTTAAGGCCACCTGACTAACTACCAGGTGATGGAGGTGGTGGAAAGTGTGGTCAAATCACAGCTGACTTATGACAACCCTGTAGGGTTTTCAGGGCAGGAGATGTTCAGAGGTGGTCTGGCCTACCCTTTCCTGCCTCCATGTCATGCCCCTGCTATTCTTTGTTCTCCCACCAGATACTAGGCAGGGCCAACTCTGCTCAGCTTCCAAAATATGATGAGCTTACCTGGGCTAACCAGGTCAGGGCATAAGTGTGATAGTGGTGTGTCTGTAACCAACTCAAGCATAATGCCCATGAGAGCCTAAGCATTTTTCCCCCACAGAAAAGACGAGAAACCTGAGTTGGTTCACTGGGTAGAGCAGCATGTGATGTAATTAATTACATAAATAAATCCCCAAATCATCATGGTTGCCTCTTTCTGTGCTTTTTCCAGCTCAGCCACTGCCCACTGCAAGCATAACGTATTCCAAATGACTCTGCATCACAGATCAATCCAGGGGTATTATAACATTAGTTGTTTTAGTCCCTTTCTTAGTAAGTTCCATCATGGAGTTTGACATTTTCACTGCTGCAGCACACTGGGGTGATTTTTCTCATTGAGCTCTCCCAGGTTTCTTTCCATCTCGTTCTCAGCCAGTTCTGACCCTATTAGCCCTGAGTTAAAATTGAGATCTTTGGGCTGAAGTGAGGAGGGAAACTTGAAGAGCGGAACAGGTGGAAGGAACCCACTGTGAGCAGTCAGAGGAGACTCACTGACACAGTGAAGCCCTAGAAAACTGGCAGATGTCAGAATAGAATCTTAGAATATGAACTGTGAGGTATTTGGGGATTTGGTTGCAATATCAGTCAGCCAAGTCCAAACTGATTCAGCTGTTGCTCAACCCACTTGCTCGAGCAATAATATTTGTTATTTTCTACTCATCTGTTTTCACTTGGCCACCTGGGTTGATGGTGTCCATAGGAATATCCTACATACAAGTTGTGAGCAGTTGTGCCACACATATAATTGTTCCCACGTTCACTAATGGCCCACATGTATTCAATCGTTAAAGTGAGAAGGCCCCCAAGATATTGCCAACGGGCAGTGAAATGAATCCATCCGAATGTCTTCTGGTAAGAGCAATATCAAAAGGCCAGGTTTTTCTGGGGATGGAGGGAATGAATGAAAACATTAATGATACTGCAATGTAAAAGGACTGCCCGTTTTGCATTCTCAAAGGTCTAACAGTAGCAGACGAGATAGATAACTTAACTCCTCTTGTCACACCAGAATCTAACAGCAGAGCTGCTACCCTGTAGAATGACTTCTGTGTTACAATGATAGATCTTTCTCAGGAGATGATTGTGGGAATTAATGTAGCTTTTTGCACATTTTCCTTCAGTACTTCTATGCAACCCTCACTTTCTTTACTGCAGATCTGCAAACAAAGCAAGGGATGCAATTCAATGCAATAACAACGGGTTTCTCTAGGAGAACAGATTGCTCCTTTTCCCTAGGCGCAGTTACAATTCACTTTCACCTTATTCAAAAATAAGGTCAGCCTGATCTGCAACATGATTTTAAAAAGCAACCCAGTGATGAAAAAGATCCTTCATAAGGACAAAGACTGAGAACATCATGGTTCAGTTACTGTTTCCCCGACTGCCAGTTTCATGAATTGTTAGAAAGAAACAACAATACGGTTTGCAAAATGTGATCATCACCTGGCAATCCTCCCACGTAGGTCTTTACAGATGACTGCAAATAATCATCCAGGATGGTCAAGTTCTCTTCTAGCTGTGAACTGCTTAGCTCACTCTGTCCGGCAGTCCCGTCCACGGTGAGCGATATTTGACTGTTGTTGACGGCAACATCAACCAAGTGCTCTTGCTCATCACAAATGTTTACTGCCAGTCTGCAAACCACGGTGTTCTCCACTGTCACAACAACAAACTGAACGGCAAAGGAAGAATAAGGAACAACATGGAAGTGGTACATATTCACACAACCCCCTCCCCCTTACCTTTAAGGCACTTACGGAGGCCTTAGTCAGTCATTTAAAGTTGTAATGGGCATCCATCCTCAAACATTCTGCATTACTTTACTTACTAGGGAAACTTTGAACAAAGTTTATTTTGAAGTTAACTACAACCACAGCAAGTTCACAAAGATATTCAATATACTTGTCCTTATGAATGTGCACACATGAAGCTGTCTTATAATGAATCAGATTATGGGTCTAGCAAGGCCAGTACTGTCTATTTTGACCGGCGGCAGCTTTCCAGGGTCTTTAAGTGCAAATATTTCATATCACATTCTACCTGATCCTTTTAATGGGGGATGCTGGGAATTGAACTTTAGACCATCTGCATGCAAAGTTCATGTTCTGCCCCTCAGCCATAGCCCCTCTCCTTGAAACTGGCTGATACAGCATCAGTCCATCTGGTGCCCGGGAAGATATTTTCTCCTCTCTGCTAGTGACTTGACCCTAGTGTCCAGAAATTTAACTTTCCCCCAGCTACATTACATAGAATTTGTAACAGATTTCAAGTAAAAAGACTTAGTGGATGATCCTAAGCATGTTTACTAGAATGGCTGCAACAATGGCCTCTGAAAATTCACCACTAGTACACATCTTATTCAGCAGTTCATATCTGACCTACTCATAAAAATGTCACAAAAGGGAACATTTCAGATGAGACTTCTGAATGCTCCTCCATTTGTACTCTTCCCTGTTCCAATGGGATCTAGACATCTGGAACACAGTCCTGCAAAATTAGCATTTTAATGTCCTGTTCAAAGGAAGAATGAAGCATGTGCTTAAAGCTCTCCCACTGAAATCAATCAGACCTAAAATTGCTTAACTTTGGCTTGGTTAGGCATTCAGTTTACATGAATCAGTCTTGCTGTGGTTCTTCAAAGCCCCTCCCAACACACCATATACATAACAAAAATTATATATATAATAATATAACATAATATATACCTGCTGTTTAAGTTTTTTTGTAGAATGATAATCAATAAGAGCAACTGACAAAGGGACGACTGCTTCACTTTTGACTAGAGCAAAAAGCACCCCAGTATCTGTAGCCGGCCGAATTAAAAAGTTAATTTTTACTTCCCATTTCTTCCTAGTTTCGTTACCATTGTGAGGTTGTACTGGGGAGAAAGAGAGAAAAGGAATATGTAGTTAACAACAACATTCTTTAAAAAATAAAGATTAAAGTAATCAAGCAGCAGATACAGTTTGCCCCTCTGAGACAGCAGCTGCATACCAAAATTTTTCACCCACAAATGAAAGAAAAGACCATTGCCAAAGTATGTCAACAACTTCTCCTCTTCTAGTTCAAAGAACATCCTGTATCCCTTTAGACCAGTGGTCCCCAACCTGCAGTCCGTGGCCCGGTACCGGGCCGTGAAGGCCATGGCGCCGGGCCGCGGTTCCCTCTCCCCGCCCCCCTGCAGTAAAAAACTTCCCAGGCCGCAAGTTTGTGACCCGGGAAGCTTCTTACTGCGGGAGGGGGGGAGAGGGAATCAGGGCCGAGCCGCGCATGTGCACATGCGCCCTGCGCGGCCGAAATCGCGCATGCGCGGCACTTTCGCGCATGCGTAAAAGTGCCGCGCATGCGCAATTTCGGCCACGCAGGGCGCATGCGCAATGCGCGACCGTGCATGCACAGTGCACGGGCGGGGCAGTTGGGGACCACTGCTTTAGACTATCTGAAACCAAAGTAAAGGCTTGGATAAAAGTAGTAGGAAAAGATCCTGCGTTGAGCAGGGGGTTGGACTAGATGGCCTGTATGGCCCCTTCCAACTTTATGATTCCATGATTCTATGATTATATAGCTCAGATCACCTTCCCTATCTTGCTTTATTAAGTTGGCCTGAAGAGTCAGGGAGACAGAATTTCAGACAATGTTGGGAAATGTTGAAACCCTTCTCTTGTTTATGACCAGAAGTACTTTTACACTAATTGGGGGGGGGGGGGCGGGGGGGAGGGAGGAGAGGTTTAACTCTAAGCTGGAATTTCTGTAATCAACAGGAAGATCATCAACCTACGGTAGTCATAATGATTACTCTCCAGCTTGGATATCAAACAACTGCCACTGAACGATCTGATTTTGACTCCAGCTGTGGGGAAAACACTTTCACCAAAACCATGGCACACTCAACAAAGCAGATATAAACAAAACACTACCCAACTATGCCCTGGATCCTGTCTTCATTTACTTCAGTTGTCATGCTTTGTGAATGCATACCACACTAGCACCATACAACCAGAAAAACAATCCATACAATGTTTTTGAAACTTGCAGCAGGAAGCCTCTCCCCTCCCAATCCTGTATTTTTTTTAATCTATCTTGCTGTTGTGGGCACAGATCTAGTTATAACAGAAACTGGCTACAAAGAAAGACACTGACATTTAGACCAGAGTCTAAACAAATTAGAAAAATGGAGTTGAGACAGCAGGAGTAATTGCTTTCAATAATATTTAGGGGCCAAGTATATTTTTTAGGTTTGAGAATCCCATATTTGTGTGTATAGCCCACATTTGCCCAGGGTTGCAGTTGCTGAATCTATACAATAAGAGACAGCAGTTACCACCAGACAATGTCTATAACAGACATTGCCAAGACACAGGGTGGAGACTCCTTGTGTAAAAGAGTATGACCAGATGGCAACTTCCAAAGTGCTTTCTTGGACATCCCAATGATTGACAGACAATTTCTTCCCCTCCAAGACCACCCTGCATTCTTCATGAGGAACCTGCCATATAAAGTGCTCCTTCCACCTAAGTCCCTCTCAAGTGTATTGAGTGACACAGGGCCAGGTAGAACCAAATCTCTAGATGCAGCTGAATGAGATGCTCAACAGTGTTCCTGATCACTGATATTAAAAGTCCAGTCCTTGTGTAGCAAGATAACATACTAGATAGATAAGATTCCAGGTATGCTACCAGATCAGCATAACAAGGTTTACTAGAATCTCTTAAAGTTCCAAACAAAGAGATTTCTCTGGTATAAAAAAATATATATCCTGTATCACTCATCACTTCAACAATTAGGGATTAGGTCCTTTAATTGCATGACTAGATTTGGATGGCATTAAAAATGGTGGAAGAGCTGGAGCTTTCCCAGTCTCCTCAAGGAGGCCAAACTTTCCCCTGCTCCTTGATTCTGTGACTTTCAGAAGTTAATCCAATAAGGAAGCATTTTGCATTCAAAAGTTCCACAGGGCCTGCAAGACACAGCATTTATAGTTTCAGTCAGGAAATATACCAAACTGATTTTCACCACTGTATTTTAGGATATAGTGAATTTTTCTTCCTCGTTATGGGCAGTAACTGGAATAAGGAAGGTCCCCAAGTAAAATATAAAAATGTAAATACATTAGTGAGAGATAAACACTATCTCTGTATTTATAAGAATTAAACGTGTGTGTTTTTTGTTAATTTTAAATAACATTATCATTTTTTCATTACCCTCCACAACAAACTGGCTTGTTTTAACAGATAGGACAAAAAGATTTATTTAAAAGGATGGCATCACTCTCTGCTTGGGGGGGGGGGCGTCCTTTGTTTTGTTTTGAAGAGTTAGAAGGTACAACACAGCAAAACACTTACTATAACTGAGATTAAAGACAGCATAACCGTTGCCAGGGTAGAAAGAGCCTCTTCCTGCTATTCTAAAGCACTGCATCTTATTATTCAGTTTCACTGTGTCTTCAATGGTTGTGTCGTCACCACTTAGAAAGTTCCAGGCCCGCATGCAGCCATCTATTCGAGGGTTGATCTAGCAAGGTAAGGCAGAACATGTAAATCTCTTACTGGTTGCCAGCCAGCCTTAGGATGCTTTCACTTTCTGAGTAAACATTTATGTTTTTACTAGGGGCCAAGCATTCAATAATACAACGGGTGCTAGATTGGGGGGTGGGGTGGAAAAACTCCGTGGACGGCCTCCCCCTCCCCCCCGGCAGCTATAAGGGAACTCACTGGCAGGGGCAGCTCTCACACAGCAGGGATCTGCAGCCTCCAAGCCTCAGAGGGAAGTGGAGGCAGGAGGGGGTGGTCAGGGGTGGGGGACGAAAAGTGATTGGCTGGCTGCTGGACAGACTGGCAAGCCGGTTGGAGGAGGAGGCACTCAGGGGCAGGACAGTTGCCCTGAGTGGGCATTAAGTGCTGAGTGGCACTTAAGCTATGAGACACGCCCCTCCTCCAAGCCCTTACCAGAAATATTAAGATGAACAAATATGGTGCTCCCTGACCAGTACTCAACTAATTCATTCCTTTCAGAACTGGACCCATTTGCTGCTAACATTATCAGTGAGGCATTTCTGGTGTATCTGCCTAATGTGATTACTCAAATTTCATGTTTACCAGCATATTCCAAAGTGGGTTTACATGCATTATATACATACTAGTTTCAAAGCCCCTTTATAAAAAGGGGTTTTGAAAGGCGCGTGAGTCCGGCAGGGAGGTTCCCTCGGGCGGCGGTCTGACGCTGCGAGAGGCGCGAAGCGCCTCTCGCCGCGTCAGACCGCCGCCCGAGGGAACCCCCAGCAGTTGCGCGAAGCCGCCCGAGGGAACCCCCAGCAGTTGCGCGAAGCGCGGCTGCTGGGGCTTCCCTCCCTGCCGGTCTGACGCTGCGAGAGGCGCTTCGCGCCTCTCGCCGCGTCAGTCCGGGAGCAACTGCGAGCCGCGCTGTGCGCAGCTCGCAGTTGCTCAGCCAGGGAATCGGAGGGACCAATCGGCAGGCGCAAAGCGCCTGCCGATTGGTCCCTCCGATTGTCTGTCGTGAGGAAGGGTCCAACCCGGACCCTTCCTCATCACGGACAAAGCCCACCTCTAGGGGGCTTAACGAATTATTTAGTCCGTGGCGCCCGTGGCGCCACGGGTTGTTTAAAGATGGTGATGGTGCCTGAACTAGTAGCAACTAACCAAGACAGCTTATTGAAAATATTAACTCAGTCTGGAGAGACAGTAAAAAAGACAAATTCACTGATTCATTAGGAAAAAGAAGACTCGCATCCAAGCATCATCATCATCATAAGTAATAATTCCCAAAAAAGTTAAGACAGAAAACTGTAATGACTCCCTTTAAATGGACTTCAACTGTTGCTATTTGGTGGTCTCAAAAAATCCCAAATATTTTCAGGATTTTTGGGCCAGCCATTTCAATTAGTCAAAAAACTGTATTTTAATGTTCCTGCTGAATTAATATCCACTTATGTATTTGTCAGATACTTTTCCAGGTCAGATTAGCTGAATGCGCACCCCTAGTCTTCTTAGTCCAGTGTTCAATCCCTGATATTTTAATTTTAAGGATCTCAGGGAGCCTTTGCTTATTTGAGGCACTGGAGAGTTGCTAATAGTCAGAGTAGGCCATACCAAACTAAATGGATCTTTGGCCTGGCCCAGAAGAAGGTACCTTCATATATATTCAACAAGTCACAAATGGACTTGCTGTAAAGACTTGATTTGGGTACTAGAGACAAAACACTTTATGAAAATCAGCAATTTAACATTAATAATTTCATTTTTCTTTTGAGACTGTTGACACACATTCTACTATACCCAGATTAAAGCTCAATGCAGCCACCCAAAAATTGCTTTTGGCATTTGATTTGTGCCTGCAATCTCAGTCTAGTTAACAACATTACTTACTGGCTGTACAAGATGGTGGGTATTAAAAGGAATGCCTCCTACTGTTAGATGTAGCTGATACAACCCTTTGTCCAAAATAAACAGATCTCCTGAGACAGCTATCTTCATAACTGCATCCTTGTTGACTTTTATAATCAAACTTCTCTCTAATTCTTCAACTGATATCTGAAACATAAAAAAATTACAGATGGGATCAGGGAGAAGTATCAGCCACAATAGGACAAACTGTTCTGTACTCTACTTGATAAACCATCCTTGGTTGTCTAAAATGTATAATTCCTAATGCAATCCTAATGCAATCACATTACATGAAGATTATATTAGGTTTATCTTAGCCTGATCTTTTCAACTCTTGGAAGCTGAGATGGGTAAGCCCTGGATGGGAGAGTGCCAAGGAAGTCCAGGGTCCTATGTAGCACCAGTCAAAGGCAAACTACTTCTGTTGATCGCTTGTCTTGCCAAGCCGCTATGAGTTGACTATGACTAGACTTCATTTTCCACCAGTACCTCAGGGTTGCATCTGTCATTTTTTTACATTTGAGATTCTAATGTAGAAATTGTTCGTGCATTTTATACATTTTTTCCCACCACAACCAGGGATAGAAAACTATTTTTATATATGAAACGACTGATCAGTGGCTGTCTCACCAAAGAGTCTGTGCCATCTAGTATAATGGTTAAAGTTGTTGTTTTAATTTCCTGATCATGAAAACAATGCTGTCTTAATTTGTCCTGAAACAAGTGAGCTCACTATGCTTTTTCAGGATGTTAATACTGTGGCATTTTCATACAATATGGGTCACAGCAAATGAAACAATAACCAAGTTTCCCAGTACCTAATTCCATAAAGTTTGTAAAAAGTGGGAGCAATAGTGCATTTGTTAGAACAGAGAACCTTCCAGGCTCATCCAGCATTTTGAAAGAGAAAGAAGAAACCAGTAGATTCAACCTAAAAAATAACAAGGCTTAGTATGGTAAGTAATATAACTCAATTAATTCTAGTTGCATAATATAAAAACCTGTCAATTCCTTTACTGTAAAAACCCATAGGATTCATGTGCAAGATCTAATTCTGCCTTTCTTACTTTTATTTTAATTCTAAAACTCAACCTATAAAATTGATCTCTGAGCATGAATCGCAAATCATCAAGAACACTCAAACTAAAAGAACAATTTCTGGCTGAGAAAAGAGAATGAATGAGGATTAAAATGACTGCCCAGCCTATCCAAAAAGCTCTTGCAATTAAATCAAATTACATATTAATTACATTTAAAGCCCACATTATTCTCATTCAGTGGACAAGTATTCTATAGCTGCACAAATATAGAAGCCACAAACACACCATATGATCACAGCATCTTCCTACCTTCTCTTTACTTTTCCAGTCAAGAGAGGAAAAATCTGGAATTTATTGTTGTGGATGGTTTTAGGAAATTTGATTGCTTCATAGTAAGGTTTTTTGGGTCAACAAATACATTATATAATCTCGCAGTTCTGGTTTGGCTGTTGCAACTGACAAACCGGTGCATACTAACTATTTGGCTGTTTTCCACAGTAGATTTAATTATTCTCAAATAAGTACCTTGAGCCAATACATTATCTTTGGCCTTTATAAAGCTCCACTCCAGTGTTCCACTTAAAGCGGAATATCATTTATGTTACTGACAGTGGCTAAGTTAGCAGGTACTGCAAAAGTGTTTTACACATTTATTTCTTACCAAAATAAATTAGTTCTCTTTAAATGAGAGTTTCTTTGTTTTTGTGAGGAATACATTTTGCATTGCATACAATAATATCCAATAATATTTCCAAACTTCAATTTGCAAGCAGGTCTATGTTCAAAGCATCCTAAGCAAGCAATTAACACTGTTACGGAGAAACCAACTGTTGTTGCAACATAAACATCACATCTGCAGACAGCCGCCTTCTGAGAAATGCAAAATGTTCCCAGCAAACTTTTGGAAGTGTGGATTTTAAGAGTTATGAAAAGCAACCTATGATAACCACACTCACCGTTTGCCACATTCCATGGTTGATAAGTGGCCCACTGCTAGTCACGCGGCCTACCCCTCTGTACTTCAGCTGCAGTTCTAACCGACCATTGCGCAAAGCCAAGACTATCCATGTACCGTCCTTATGGCCTCCAGCAAAGAAAATAATGCCTTCAGGGTCAAAGGTTCTAAAGTCAAACTCAGCCACAAGTCTAAACACATGGATGAAAAAACACAAAATTTAAATCATGCAGCATGGCATGAATGGAAAAAAGCATTGTGTTTACCATATAGATGTATCAATCTAAACCCTTAAGAACTGCCTTTAATTTCTGTTGTATCTGACAAAGAGATGGCATATAATTAGGTTCAGGAACAAAAAAAGGTTATCAACAAGGAAAATGTCTATTACCGTATACGTTCGCATATAAGCCGAGTTTTTCAGCCCTTTTTTCAAGCTGAAAAAGTCCCCCTTGGCTTATATGCGGGTATAGCTGCCAGATAAGATAGGAGGGTGGGGAACAAGTAAACTTACCTTAAGAAACAGAGGCAAGAAGAAATAGAGATGCAGCAAGCCCAGGAGGGAAAGAACAGACCCCGCCTCCCCCCTCCCTAACTTAACAAGGCTAGCATGAGGCTAGCACGTGTTGCAGGAAGCTCTGAAGCCTCTGTCTCAGAGGGAGAGCAGAAGGAGGAAATGCCCCTAGATGAAGGAATAAAGGCAAGAGGGAAAGAGGAGGGTGGGAAGAAAAGGGGAAAAATCCTGTCCAAAACGGGAGGGGGGAAGAGGAGGAAAGGAGAAAAAGCCACTATCCAAACACCACCCTCGGCTTTTATGCGAGAATAAGATTTTCCAGCATTTTGTGGTGTAATTAGATGCCTCGGCTATATGTGGGTCGGCTTATATGCTAGTATATACGGTAGTCTAGTGGGGTTGCATCCCCATTATGCCAATAGATCTTTCCCTTGTTGTTAACTTTTTTTTGGTTCCTGGATTTTTGTTTGGGTTTAGATTTTTCTCCTTGTTGATCTGGATATAATTAGGGTTGCCAGTTCTGGGCATACCTGGAGATTTCTGAGCTGAAGCCTGAGGAGGGCAGGGTTTGGGGAGGAAAGGGACCTCAATAGGATATAATGCCACAGAATCCACTTTCCGAAGTGGCCACTTTCTCCAGGTGGAGTGATCTCCGTCACCTGGAGATCGACTGTAATCCCAGGAGGTATCCAGTCAACACCAGGAGGTTGGAAAGTACATATAATCAATGGGAATAGATCCCAGACAGAACAGCCACACAAGTATTCTCATACACTTCAAAATGGATTCCTACCTTGTGGGTTGTTTCCTTTTAAAACGCAGTCTGATAATAGGCGCGCCGCTAAACATTCTTCCAAGGTAGAGTGACTTAATACTTTTTTCAGCAGCGAACGATACACAAGGCAAAATATCCTATACAAGGGAAAAACCAAAAACATAGCTCAAAACTCCTCAAAATAATGTTTTGTAATAACAGTGAAAATAACAAGCAATACATTTTCTTTGTTTTGACTTCTATCAGTGCTAATTTGGTGACGGTGTATTCGCCTGGCAGAAATGTGTATGTATAACTTAACCAGGCATTCTTAAAGCTGTCTCCCAATAGATTTCTACTGGCTAGCGTCTGTTTCTAGATTCTGGTTTGGCAAAGAAACATCAGTGCATCAAGGCAAAGGCCAGGCTGCTACGGTGTTAACAGTTAATACATTTTGTTTGAGGAAGCAGATAATGGGCTTGGCTAATGGGGTCTTGGGACAGACCTTTTTGGAGGCAAGTTTCCTGACTGACATAGGCATACATTGTTCTTACACCAGCCTTTGACAAGTCTGATTGAGACTCAGTTTTTTTCTTCTTTGCACGTTATTGTTTCTGAACACTGAAATGAAATTCTTCTACTTCTACTCAGCACCATATGAATTAAATGCTACCTCACAGGTATTCATGTCTCTGGAAAGCTTAACTCCTCCTTTTCCATTGCAGTGGCAGCTGTAACTTCCTGGTGAATTGACACAGGTTTGTTCACAAAAGTTATGTGCACATTCATCCACATCTATACAACACCAACAAGGGGAAAGCAGAAATATTGTTACGTATATTCATTTTGGAAAGAAATAAAGTAATGGAAATACACCCAAAGTTTTACATTCCTGTGCCTTTATTTCCCTACCCTTGTAAGTCACATGAGCAAGTCACATGAGCAAGGCGGGGAGGCTAGAATCCAAGAATCCAAGTCAATGTAGAATATACTATCAATAAAACTGCACAATTTAAACAGTTATGCTAGAATACTTTTAAAAAAGAAAGCCTAAAACAGCAACATAAAGAAAGCTAATTATCATATAGAAAAGGCTTTTTATATAAAATTATATCCACTTGTTTATGGAAGCTACCACTGGGAAAGCTCTCTTCCATGTAAATTAAGGCACAAAAGATAACTTGATTAGCAATGGACCCCCTTTTTTTGCATCTCAGGAAGGACCCATACAACACTACTGGATATAATTCACATCAGCTATCTGCCACAGTCATTAAGCCACACAGCCATCAAGCCATACAAAAATTAAAAGTTTGCTTCTGCAGATAGGCATTATTTAGGGTCAGAAAAATAACATTGGCCTCCCTCTTCAGGAGACTGTTTACATGGATGTAGTGTCCCTGACACGTTGCACCATATACTTCTGGTGTGTCCTAAGTTTGAAGTATTTCGTCGCCCGTTAGCTAATCATCTGAAGAAATTGAAATTCAGCTGTGTTAATGAGAAACACTGTATTAAAATGATATTAAATGTGAGGGACAGAGCAACTATTATAAAAGTAGCAAAGTTTTTACTGGCAATTTTAAATAAAAATCTTTTACGATAGATTTTACATCTGAAACTGTTTGAAAATTTCATTTTATGCTTTGCAATTTATTAATAACATTGGCCCTATCACAAAGTATAAGGTTGAGTGCTGAATTATCCCTTCCAACAGAGAGTTTACCCACAAGATTTTATGGGTCCGCATCATTCTATATCCTCTTCAAGTTTTTAATTTTTTTTTTATTGGGCATATTTCAAACCATTAAAGATGGCTGAAAACCATGACAATGAGTTTGATTGAGCAGATTTGTTCCACTAATGGAACAGATTGATTTCTCCTGATTTAAGAAACTCTCCCATTAGTGGTACAAATCCAGTTTGCATGGGTAGCAAACAGAATGGGCATTCTAAAGGCTAAACACTAATCCAGTAAAAGAAAAGAAAAACTTCAAAATAGCAATACTACGCTTGGATTGGGAAATGGGGTGTGAGCAGGCACAACAATTTCTAAAACAGAGGGTGATAAAAACTGAGCGGCAGGCAAATTTGGGGAGGACACTGGCTTTTCTGTCTACAGAAAACTAGTTTCCTTGGCTGCTTATCTCTCCAAATTGGAGATTTTCAGTCATAGGAATGCTCGAAGCAGACAGGCTATGTTCCTGCAGAAGAGGAGTAATTGAAAATATGGAACATGTTTTACTTCCTTGCCCCTTATATCAAAAGGTTTGTTCTAAGCTTATCCTTCTGCTTAGTAGGCACTCTGGGCAACCAGCCATGGTGTATGCTAGTATGTTACTTACAGAGAGAAACCCACTGGTATCGGCATATACGGCAAAGTTCTGTGAGGCTACTTACAAAATCTGCCAGACATTGGTGGCTAAAGATTTCAGCATTCTGCAGGGCCTGCAAAATGGAGCTCTTCCGCCAGGTCTTTGGTTGAGGTTGGGCGGCAAGGAAGATCATGCCTTCCCTATAGGAGTGGCGGGCTGCGAGTTCCATCTGCTCCCTCCTCACCCTCCCCCCCCCCCAGAGGTATTGCTGGGGATTGCTAGGGATGGATTGCCACGTTTTTTATTATATAGTTTTGATATTGTTGTATTTTATGGTTTTATGTCAGAGGTCTTAATGGGGATTTGGGGTGGGTGGGTTTTCTGACACTGTAACCCACTACAAGCCTTTGGGAAATGGCAGGAAGGAAGGAAGGAAGGAAGGAAGGAAGGAAGGAAGGAAGGAAGGAAGGAAGGAAGGAAGGAAGGAAGGAAGGAAGGAAGGAAGGAAGGAAGGAAGGAAGGAAGGAAGGAAGGAAGTACATACATACATACATACATACATATTGTAGAATTTTAACAATGATTTTTAAATCTATTGTCTTATTCAAGGTATACTTCCCCTAGAATATGTACCTCCGATAGAATTATGTGTAGGGTTGATTTTAAGGTTTTTTTCTCACTTATTGTGGTAGAATGGAATTTCATTAAGATTGTGTTGGTCTATGACTGCAGTAATAAAGACATACATACCAATAGCAAAATAATATAGCACATATTGGTTTTTCATTGAATTCACCGCTACTAACCTTGGCAAAGTTTCGTTTCATCATCAAACTTGTAGCCTTCATCACAAAAGCATGAATAGGAACTTATTAAATTTTTACATTGAGCTTCTCCACAAATGCCTGGTGATACTACACATTCATCAATATCTGAAACAGAAGGGAGAGGGAACCCAGCAGGATTAAACAAAAATAATCAGAATGTCAACCTCATTTCACTATCTGCCTCTGAAATTAAATCCTAGGCCAGAGTAAATTATCCTGCAATGGTTAGAGTCAAAAAATAGAAGCCAGGAATAGAATCACAGAATCCTAGAGTCGGAAGAGGCCATATAGGCCATCTAGTCCAATCCCCTGCACAATGTAGGATCAGGCTAATGTATCAAGGATAAGTATTTGTCCAGTCACTGCTTGAAAACCGCCAGTAAGGGGGAGCTCACCACCTCCTTAGGCAGCCGATTCCACTGCTAAACTACTCTGACTGTGAACCCTCCCCCTGATATCAAGCCAGTACTTTAACCCTCTGGATCCTATCCTCTGCTGCAAAAAGGAACTATTCCCTGCCCTCCTTCAAGTGATAATTCTTCAAATACTAAAATATAAATACACAAATACTTATTTTTCAAAGTGCTCAGAAACAAACCAAAAAAACCCCCAGGAAATCTTTAGGTTTTGGATAAATGCTATTAATTCACAAATAAGAGAAGATCTATGGGCCTCCCCAAAGGAGGAGTACCCCACCATATGTCATCGGTGGTGGTCATCCTCTCCCTGATTGTTCCCCAGTAGGGTGGGTGGGTTGCCGCTGGTTGTTGTTGGTAGTTCAATTGTTGGTTTTAGTGGAAACAGGGAATTTAGGGGTTTATACTGTTTTATTATGAGCCTCTTGTGGTACAGAGTGGTAAGGCAGCAGACATGCAGTCTGAAAGCTCTGCCCATGAAGCTGGGAGTTCAATCCCAGCAGCCGGCTCAAGGTTGACTCAGCCTTCCATCCTCCCGAGGTCGATAAAATGAGTACCCAGCTTGCTGGGGGGGGGGGGGTAAATAGTAATGACTGGGGAAGGCACTGGCAAACCACCCTGTATTGAGTGTGCCATGAAAACGCTGGAGGGCGTCACCCCAAGGGTCCGATATGACCCGGTACTTGCACCGGGGATACCTTTACTTTACTGTTT
Source organism: Paroedura picta (assembly GCF_049243985.1). Lineage (NCBI taxonomy): Eukaryota > Metazoa > Chordata > Lepidosauria > Squamata > Gekkonidae > Paroedura > Paroedura picta. The sequence goes on along the minus strand of NC_135374.1, from coordinate 92,088,199 downwards.
TATTTTGTAACCCGCCATGAGCCAGCTTTGCAGAGGGTGGCGGGTAATAAATGCAACAACAACAACAAGGAAATAATCACCAAAAATGACAACTGTGTAAAATAAAGTTGGAAATGGTGTGATAAAAAAGATCACAGCACTAAGAAATGAGAAATCATTTGTTGTGCACAGGAAATAAGCCAGGATTCAGAATCAAAATAAGACTTGATCCAGCAAGAAGGTTCCATATATGGAAGTGAGTTTCTGCATAGCGTTTCCTTGCACAAGAATCACAAGTCGCTGTCCATCCAAATTCACAGCTGCAAAGTGATGAAAACCAGTACAAGACATTCAGTCTTATTTACATTTGTAATGCAGAAGACATCACCACTCACTCACTCACGGCTATATAAAATGAAAAATTTTCAGTTGTTGTGCACCAGTACAGCAGCAGCTAACAGTATTGAACTTGGGAGACTTGAATTCAGCTCCTCACTTAGTCATGAAACTATACTAAGTCACAGTTATGTTTGGGCAGTCCCTGTCTCTCAGCCTCCTCTACTTCTTGGAGCTGCTGTGAGGATAAAAAGGATAAAAACTCCATACACAGGATTCTGAGTTCCTTGAAAAAAAGAGGAGTTATTCAGGCCTTCAAAATACCCAGGCCAGAACCTTTCAAAAACCATAATCCATGCTACAGAATCCTGACACTACAATTTGTGGTCCTGTAAACATTTCTGGTAATGGGGAACACCAAGAGAAGTTTGGCAAAGATGGGTTTTAGAGATTCCTGAGAATTTGGGGGTAAAAAAAAAAGCAGAGACCAAACAAACAAAAAAAGGAATACAACAGAAAGTAAGAGAGTTCATGCAATAACATTATAAATGAATTAGAGGAATAAAATCAAAAGGCCATATTCAACAACACAAAGCAACAAGAAGCTCAGCTATGCCTTTGGAAAAGAAACCCCCAGATGAACTGATGAACAATTTAAGCCACAATAAAAAATTGTACTTTGGTAAAGCCATTCCGGCAAACATTTGCCTGCAGTTCAATTACTCTACGAGGGCAGATCTTCTAGGCTTTTCTGTATGATCACTGCACTGCGCTGTACAGAAAATGCTTGGCTTAAAAGACAAGTATATATTTTCCAGGGATATACACCCATATAACTACGCCATCTATACTGGTCCTGCATTTGTCCCCATTTACCATCAAGGGAAGCTAGCATAAGTCAATACACCTGGAGCCTAGTTATTCTGGACAGACATTACAGAAGGGAACAATGCGTCATTTGCCAGCACTACAATATATCAACAACCTTTAATTTTTTTACACATTACTCTACTTCCTCCAAAAAATCTTAAAATTCGGACTACTCTACCATCATTTCTTCCTTTTCTCTCTGCCTTTTTTCAAACCTCACATTTCCTTTTCCTTGTACAGAATTATTTCTGACTAATAGAAATATGAGAAAATGGGGACAGGGAAAGGATTTAACTTCTTTGGCGTGTATCCCACAAAATGATGATTTTGTTCAGAAAGAAATATTACATGACAGCTTACTGGGGGAGGGGGGAGGGGATCTAAGCCTTATCCTAAACATCTCTGCATCGTTACAACATTTCTCTAATAATTAATCATAAACCAGATTTTTTTACACCACAGAAGTTTTTTTTTAATGTGCACTGCCAAAACACAAACATTTCATGATATAACAAAATGCAGTCCATCAAGATTAAGCAAGGGGGGGAGGGGCGTTATACACTTTGCCAGATGTTGCTTTTCTCTCTTTCAGAGAAAACTGGTTCGCTGGGGCACTTTGGCACAATTCACCACACAATTCCTTTGTGAATCACGCCTTTGCTATGGTGCTGGATAGGTCTCGTGGTATGACTTCAGGCATGCCTAGGCATGAATTCCTGGCTTTTCATAATGAAATCTTAAACCAGTGATGTATGACAGGGTAGTTTAGATCAGCAATAGTTTAGTTTAGCACTTGGTAATAAATGCATGACAGCATTCCGTGGGTCATTGTGGCTTAAGCTTTTCTGGACTGGAATCCACTTTGCAGGAGGCAAGCAGGCCCTAAGCCAAGAAAAATCATAAACAAGGCAAATATCTTAGTTTTTAAGATGCCTCCAGAGTCGTTTCTTCTGGTTTCAATTTAGTAGGCTGATATGATTATAACTTTTGTAATGCATGGAATGTTTCACCTAGCAGAACTGGTGCTGTGAGATTATGCAGCAAACCCTCCCCAATTTGCACAGTAACCACACAAGACCATACACCTTGGACCTCAGTACACAAAGGAAAAGTTAAATCACAGACTCTTACCTTCACAAGTTTTGTTGTCTTTCTCAAGTGCATAGCCAGTGTAACAAGAACAGTGATAGCTGCCTTTCTTGTTGAAACAGTTATGATTACAGCCACCATTTTTCACGGAACATTCATTAATATCTTGATATAGATACAAAAGAATTAAGAGTTTTCAAATTCACATAAGGTTAGGAAAAGCATATTCCAAGACAATGGGTGAGATCCAACCAGATCCTCAGTGAAACTCACAGATACTCAATACTCATAACTTTAAAAAAAATTATTTAAACAATCTAGTTCGGGAGAAATTTAAATGTTAACAGCAAAAATTCTTATCAGCATTTATATGAAGGTGCTAAATCAGATGGCCCAGAGATTTGGAAGCGCATGCTTCAATATGTCAATGATATTCAGCTACACATGACATTAGTAAACTTCTAGAAGTGGCTGTCTGTCCCTAGATATCAAATGGGGAAGGCTAAAATGAATTTAGCCTTCAACTAAATCTAATGAGATCAATTTAGTTTGTTGTAAAACTGACATCCTGGATTAGCACAACAAAACAAAATCAGAGTCCAGTGGCATCTTTAAGACCAACAACGATTTATTCAAGGCGTGAGCGTTTGAGTGCAAGCAGTCTTCCTCAGAAAGTGCACAACTTGAATAAATCTTTGTTGGTCTTAAAAGTGCCACTGGATTCTTGATTTTGTTTTGTTGTGCTGCTTCAGACCAACCCGGCTACCCAGTTGTATCTATCCTGGATTAGTTTATGCATCTTGAGTGTGGTAAAGCTACTATGAGCAGTTCATGGGCTGAATCGAATCTGTATTCTGCTGGTGGAAACGGTTGGAAGGATTTCCTTTGGAACCTAAAAAGGCAGAGATAGGGATCACATGGCCTGTATGGGAAAGGCTACGTGGGACACCGGCTATAGAAAGAAGGTGCATTTAGCCAGCTTGAGTGCAAAAGCTGGCAAGATCCAACTCCAGGCATATAGTTTAAGATTCTTCTAAAACCCACATAAATAAAAAAAAAACACTTGGGGGTGATAGTTAGGTATGCAGAACCATAAGCAGCACAGTAACAGACTTACCTTGGTCGCATATTTCTCCTTGCCACCCTCCTTTGCAATGGCAAAAGAATCCACCCTTCTGATCTTCACATGTTTTAGTGCCTTCTTTATGACACGGGCTAGGCGAACACTGATCTGGTAGATCTGGGGGGGGGGGAGGAATCCATATCATAATTTATAAGCCTTGAAATAAGATGTTTAAATGAGAAACCACACACCCTGCCTTCTAATTATCATCTCAAGGCTTTGCCACTTTGCCAATCATCAATAAAACTAAATCTCCCTGTTGGTTTTATTTTTGATTTTTTCCCCTGTGTTTTGCTCCCTAAATTTAGTCTCTCACCAAAGAAAGCCATTTCACCTTTCACACTGCAGTTCACAGCCATTACTCTGTTGCTGTGGTGAAAACGCTAATCCACACTCTGACGAATTCTTTCCTTTACAGCAAAAATTATCCTTTCTGGGCTTCCATGGTTAGTCCCCTCTTCTCTGTCCAACACACAGGAGCCAACGTCTTCTCTTACCAACAGGAACTCCTCCCCTCAAAGACCTCTGGTCTTGTTCCTCCTTCTCTTCCCTCTCCCATCTTGACCTGCTCCAGCCAGGGAACTTGAGTATTCTCATTCCATCATCCAAGGGTCTCCCACAAATTCCAATAATTCTGGCCTTTCCCCCCTTACCGTTGTTTATACTTAAGAGCTGCCCTCCAGAACATCTGGTTAATGCTGCCTCTCCCTCATCCTTCATATCACTCCTCAAAATCCACCTCTTCCACAAAGGCTTTGGCACAGCCCCCCAAGTCCCCATTTCCTATCAAAATATGTCTGGTCTGAAATGAAATGAATGCAGGTTCTTTCCTTGTTTACTGTTGCTACCATGTCCCATCCTTCCCTTTGCCATTTCCCCTATGATGAATTTTAGTTTTTAAGCTATTTGTGGCAGGGATCTCTCTTGTACTCTTCAAATTGTCATGTACACGGATGGCATTATCAAATGATATCACCGTTTAAGCTTCATACGCCAGTTACTACAACTTCTGTTACCATATCAATTGGAGAAGAAAAAGACATCTTTTACATTATAAAGACAGACTCCATTTTTCTGTTATGACACTGTTTGCTAGATCATTTGTGCACATACTGAGGACACTTGTCAAGCTGCATGAATGTTTGCAGTATAGAATTTCCTATTAAATAATATGCAAAATTTCTCTATTCCCTCCTGACATTCAGTACATGATCCTAAGGAAGGATTCTTTGCAAATCAGATTATGAGCCTTTTAACAGTACAGACTAAAGAAAAAGCACTTTGCCGTATTTGCCACTGTTTCTGTATATCTGTCTACTCAAAACCATGGATTAAAAATTGGGTTCATGCACGCTGAACACTACACACAGACCTGCCAGTTCAATTTCACCTTCTAGACCACAGAAAAGACAGGCTGGACCCATAGCTGTTCTCACAGAGTATGGGCTCATATAGTATACACACCCATTCCCAAGCACTTGTCAATCCATGCATCCATTAGAACTCGTTACACATGCCAGCACCCTCTCTCGTTACACATGCCAGCACCCACATGCTATAGATATGCTCAGTACAGTGCAATTCTATATGCTTGTCAAACTACAACCTTAGCACTTCAACATACTGAGCTGTATCGGATCTGAAGTCCATGCGTGGAAATGCAGCTTCCCTGCCTTTCCCTCCCAGTGCAGCCTGAAATACTGTTTCTGAAATGTATGGGACCTCCAGGAGCAGGAATGAGGGGGAGGTTAAAGGGCTGCCAGAGCAGGGGGAAATCTGCAAAAAATGCCTTCCCCCTCCCACGATTCATTTGTCCATAAATTTTTCACAGGATCCCTCTCGCTGCCTCCCAAAGTAACCAGTCTTAAATTAGCATGAACATGCAGCTTTGGTCACGAGTACAGTTATTGTGGTGGGGAGAATTTCTTGGAGTATCGCTTAGCAGCAACAACATTTGAAACTGGCCAAGACAAATCTTGCCATCCAAAAACTGAGCAGACTTCACGGGTAGCTTAATAATCCTGTACCATTCGTCTTAGAGAGCCTAAAATTTGCTTTTGGTTTCCAGAAGTGGGCCATATAGATCAGGGGTAGTCAGCTGTGGCATTTGCTGGCAGGGGCTCATGGGAATTGTGGTCCATGGTCATCTGGAGGACCACAGGTTGACTACCCCTGATACAGATCAAACACACCCCAGAGCATATGAAGCATGTACTATGTTCTAAATGTAGTTGTTGTTTTCCAAAGAGAAGACGATAAGGTTCTAAGAATGGAGCAGCCTGGAAATGAGTAGGCACGTGTGGACCCAGTTCAGATCAGTACAATAGCACAAGGGGAAGGGGTAGGCTTAAGCATTTTCCCTTTGGCCATTTTTCTGACCAGAAAAGGACCCTTAGCTACTGTTTGTCCTCTTGGACCACAAACATAATATTAAGTGACAATAAGTTGCAACTGATTTATAGTAAACCTAGCAAAGGGCTTTCAAGGCAATTGAGAAGAAGAGGTGGTTTGCCACTGGACTCCTCTGCAGAATTTTCTTTGGTAGTCTCCCTTCAAAGCTGCAACCCTGCTTAACTTTTGATGTCTTACTAGTTAGGACTATTCCATGCTGTTTTCCTTTCTACCACAAATGTAAAGCTACTTATGCTAGCACCCATTTTTCGAATAGGGCAAGCAGTAGTTGTATGGGAACCATTTCAAATTGGGAAAATATCAACAGGTGGCAGTGGAAAACATCTGATCTGAACTGAGCCTACAAATGCTTACTGTGTGAAGTATTGAGAGCTGTATTCATAGAATTCCCTGGTTTGGTCTTAAACAAGGAGTGCTTTCTCACATATGCAAAGATAACTATAAACCTTTACCCTTGAGGTTTGATGGCCATCGCCATAATCTGCCAGTGGCACATTCTGATGGGCATTTGTGCTTCTGCCCCTAGGTCCACTCTGTTTAAAAAAAAATGATAGGATTGCAGCTCAACTGGAGCCTAGCTTTAGGCCTAAATGGACAGTCCTTCAGCAATCTTCCAGAGGAGATAAGGCCTTATCTTGAATCATAGCACTAAGTTCTGCTGTGAGAACTGATTCTTAAGGAATGGTATGTGAATATACTCTGTTCAAGACAGACATATCTATAATATTTTATCTTGGAACTCAAGACTCTGCTATTTGAGGAAGTCTACAACAAAATGGTTAAGCACTAAAGAATACCTCATCAGAAGGTTTCACCCAGAAAAGTAAGCAAAATCGATTGCTCTTGCAAATCCCTGCAAGCAAAAACTTGGAAGGTATGCAAAAGCCCTCACAGAAGAGAGATGGAGGTAAAATTCACATTGTCTCACACAGCTGCAGCTTCCATTCAGATTAGAATTTATTTGAAAGGTATTCATTGCACCTTTTTATTAATTGCCATCTGCACATTATAAGAGGAATACTTGCAGACTTGACAGATCACAGAGGAAAAAAGGGAAAAACAGTTTGAGCCCAGTGGTAGGAGTCAAGAAGTGAAATGCTTCCTTTGTTTATACACCCAGAGTTTGTTACTTCCATAATTGAACACTCTTGCTCTTAAGCTTAGCTGGAACACGATTTCCATTCCCTGAGAAGCAGCATCACCTTACCAAGGTCCTGAAAATGCTCTTTAGTCAGGCTCTTTCAATTCTGAGGAAGAGACCATGTGTCAGAATTCCATCTACCCTCTCCCATACTCACATTAGACCACTGGCTTGCCCCAACCCCATTCTGTATCTGCCACTCAGCTCCATAGAATGCACAGAATACTTGTAAACTGAACTCTGCGAATTCAGTTCAAAACATGAATCTGACCATAGGTGGGAGCCGTACGCCAGTGACATGGATTGTTTCTGGCAGGTAATGCCAGGAACAAGAAATTCCAATTCCTTGCTCAGATGAAGTACAAATCAGCTCCCAGCCCTGCCACTTCCTTATAACATACAATACTACATCACATCAGGAAGATAAGGAGGTATGCTATAGGATTCAAATCCCCTAGTAAGCCATAAGTGGTTTTAGATGTCTCACTGTCTACAAAAAATGCAAAACACTCAAAAAATGGACTTCATACTGTTATTATTCTTGCTCAATAGGCTTAATTAACACACTATTCTTTAGTGGACACTCTGTCAGGGTCCATTCACCACTGTGAGTCAGTGTTAAGTGATGGTGGCAGTGGGGAGGAGCAATTTCAGGAACTAGATTACCCGAGGGAAAATGGGTTCCAGATGGAACTGTCCTCAGCTTTTGATGGCACAACTATACAAAAGAGAGTAACGCATTATTAATTTCTTCCAAGAATTCTTTTGTATAACATAAGCAGTATCAGCTACAAATGGCGTTCTGGCCATTGGCTCCTGAGGTTTTTGCTTCGTATATGGGGCTGCCCTTGAAGACTGCCAGAAAATGACAAGCAGTCCAATGCAGCAACTTGTTTACTAACATGAGTCGATTGGCGTACTCACATAATCTCAGGATTGCAGGGGTTCCACAAACTTTTTGAACTGGCAGGCACTTTTGGAATTCTGATGTAGTGTGAAGGCAGCATCCACAAAAAGGCAGACCTAATCATATAAATCTGTACAGCCAAACAAATTTCCACTTGCAAATCAGACTGGATAATGCACTTTCAATGTGCTTTGGCAGCTGGATTTTCCTGTGCAGAACAGGAAAATCTACTTCTAAAGTGCACTGAAAGTGCATTATCTAACTTGTGTGGAATGGGCCTTTGCTGGGCAAAAGCCCCACTTGGCAGACAGCAGGAAAGGTGTCAGGAGTCACCATAGTATCCACGGGCACCATGTTGGGGACCAGTTAAATATAGCAACAGCAATATTTGTTACAAAATTGTTTCCAGATCCAGTTCAAGGTATTTACTTTTACCTTGAAAGCCCTTTACCCTCTGTATCCCATATAGTTGCTTCTCTCTATACACGCCTATACAGACCTAATTATAGGTTTGCTACCTCTCTCCTCATGAAAAGAAGTGAGGTTTGTGACCATAAAGGCAAAAACATTTTCAATGGCAGCTCCATCACTGTAGAATGAACTGCCTTTTCCTTTGACTTGTTTAGTCAATGGTGCAAGGCACTGAAACTTACCCCTGATTTAATGTCAGGAAACAGGATGCTAATCTCCAAGCAGGGCGGGGATTGCTGTGTATCCCCCAGAATCACAGCTTATAACCAGACCACAGAGAATAGTTTCCCTGGAAAAAGTGGATGTTCTAGAGCAGCGGTCCCCAACCTTTTTGTGGTCGAGGACCGCCTCCGGGGGTGGGGGAGAGCTGGCGGCCCAGGCGCCGCGCACGCATGGCAGCTGTGTGCAAATGCACATGTGCAATTGCTGCGCATGCATGTTTTCACCAGCAGGAGGCACCAACGCACATGGGCAGAGTTGCTGCGCATGCGTGTTTTCACCAGCAGAGGGCTCAAACGTGCATGCACGTTAGCTCCGTGCTGGCAGCCACGCCTGCCTCTTCTCCCCCCCTCTCACAGTGAAAAGTTAGCCCGGCCGCTTTGCTCGTGGCCTGGCGAACTTCTCGCTGCGGGGGCCGCGGCCGCTGGTGGCCCAGTACCATGGCCTTCACAGCCCGGTATCAGGCCGCAGATTGGGGATTGACGACCCCCATTCTAGAGGAGGAACTCGATGGTATTATAGCCCACTGAGTTGTCACCCCAAGGGCCAGACATGACTCGGTGCTTGCACAGGGGATGCCTTTACCTTTATGGCAGTATAAATAAACAAATCCTATAATTAAGCTGATGCCACATCTATTAACATTCTGGTAAGCCCATCACAAGGCAAATGGCCTCTGGTTTCGAAAGATCAACAGAGAGCAATCTGCTTTTCTTTTAGGCTGCAGTTCCATATAGTTGTAGAATTACACGATTCATTTAATTGAACTGGACTACAATGCTAAGAAGTTGGGAAAAATTATCCTTTCTACACAATGTTACATGTTATTTTTCGGGAATCACTGAGAGGTTTTCACCTTCCCGGAGAAGTCACATTAGTTTCCTATGGGTCTTTTCCCAAAAGACATTTTAGATATTATGTTTGCGGTTTTCTTTTCAGATCATATGCCCAAATACAATCCTTAAAAGTTACTCCCTTCTAAGTTAATTGACTTTAACAGACTTGGCAGGGCGTAGCACTGCAGAGGACCATATTTTTCATTTCAGTTTGCTCCTCACTGCCCTGTAATAAATCTTAATTCGGGTTTTAATTTTTATAAAGAAAAATATTCACTGCCTTTGTGCAATCAAGGCCTGGCATACAGTCTCATTCCAGTAAACATTAGACAGTGTGCCACAGAATTAGAGGAAATCTGAGACAACATCATGAAGCAACAAGACTTCTCCTCTATTGACATAAGTTGATGAATGGCATACAGCTATAGAGGCCAGTGCATAAATGCAATGACAAAAAGCCAACGTTTAAAACAATGTTTGGAAGAAGGATAGGTAACAAACTAAAAAGAGAGATAGCATCAAAGATTTACAGTAACTGTAGAGATAGAGTATCAGAGGTTCAGTTCGGACATCACATGCATCATGGTTTCATCAAATTAAGTACAATTCATGTGATTGCCTGGTGATTGCCTGGCAAGGATCTCAAGTAACGTCTGTAATGCTTGCAATATCTGTTCCACTTAATATTTCTGGTAAGGCCTTGGAGGAGGAGCATGTCTCGTGGCTTCTGTGCCACTCAGCATTTAACACACATTCAGGGCAGCTGTCCCACCTGAGTGCTTCCTCCTCCAGTCGGCTTGCCTGTCTGACCAGCGGCCAGCCAATCACCTTCTGTCCCCCACCCCTTACCACCCCATCCTTCTTCCACTCCTCTCTGAGGCTTGGAGGCTGCAGATCCCTGCTCCGTGAGAGCCGCCCCTGCCAGCGAGTTCCCTAACAGCTGTCTGCAGCCTTTCCCCCTCCCCCCTTTTCCTGGGGGGAGGGGGAGGCCATCCACAGAGTTCTTCCACTCAACCCCCCTATTCTAGTGCCCGCTAAATTCCTGAATAACACTATAATCTGTGAACTTTTAAAAAACCCTGCCCTATCCCAAATAGCCATTATGCTAATTTCAGGTGTATTCAACATACCTTACAAAAAGATTGTTAAAACAAATTGTACACCACATTTTGGGAAAGGAATATTAACTGGTATGAAGTGAAAGGAAATGTCCAAACTTTCACATAAACGAGAAGTATGGTCCTTAATGCTTCATGTGAACAGAAGAAATGTCCAGAATAATTTTACAATGTAATGCCTTAGTCTTGGAAAAACAGAACAGTAGAAATATTGTGTCCGACTCCCTGAGGGATAAGAGACCAATATTTTGTCAAATTCAAGGAGACAAGGAACAATGCAAATGAAATTCAATGTGGGTTGCAATATGGGCAAAACAATAACACTATAATTAATCATAACAGAGAAATATGAAAAATGCTTACTATGCACACATGTATGGAAATCTGGACTTCTTAAGCCATACGTCTGAATACATGCTGAAGAACAAAAACAAAATAATTATTAAGCCAGAAGCCAAAATTCCACTAATTTCTTATCTAGTGATATTATATTCAGCAGAGTTAATTGTTTAAGCAAAATCCATGAATGTAAAAATACAGAACTCTAAATGCTTTAAATGTATTTTCATTTCATCTAGATGTTTTAAATCTACTATGTCATTGTACCCCATCATGTCATTGTACAGTTTATAATGCTATTTTGCTTTATCAGTTTTCTACTAGATTTTAATAGGTTCTAAAAAGATATTAGTACCTAGATATCTATATACAACCCTATCCAATGAACTGGTTCACAGTGGTGTACATTGTATTACTAACATCAAAATTTAAACAATTCATTAATTTAAAAATGAAAATAGATACATTTTAAATATAGTGTAACATCTGGGGTTAAAAACAGAATAGCAGCATTGGCAGTCTTAATTTATCTTCTGATCTTCCGGACCTAGAGTATGGTTAGGGGGCATCTTTTTCATAGGGAGGGCCTGGTAGATGTTGCTACTTCACTGAAACCCAACCAAAAGCCTGGCAGAACAGCTTTATCAGGGCCTGGATATGTTCTGGGAGCTCATTTCCACCAGGTGAGTACCAGGACAGAATATGTCCTGGCTCTGGTTGAGGCCAAGTGTACCTCCTTGGGGTCACAGACCACCTGCTGGTTGGTATTAGTAGAGTGAAGCACTCTTCTTATTGCAGCAAATTGAGTAAAACAAGATTCTAAGGAGCTGACTCAAGATATTTAGAGCAGTGGTCCCCAACCACTGGGCCACGGCTCCCTCTCCCCCCCTCCCAGCCTGCAGCGAGAAACTTCCCAGGCTGCAAGCAAATCGGCCACCAAAGTGGCTGATTAGCTTGCAGCCCGGCAACTTTCTTTCTGCGGGAGGTGGGGGGAGGGGGAAGCACGGCCACCGTCACGCCGGCGGTGCAAACGCGCATGCGCGGCAGGTCTGCACATGCGTGTTTGCGCCTGGTGGGTCCACAAATGTGCACGCACGGCAGTTTCACGCACGTGCGTTTGCAGACCCACCAGGAGCGCAAACGCGTGTGCGCGGCTGGTCTGCACATGAGTGTATGCGCGAAACTGCCGTGTACGCGCTTTTGCTGACCCAACAGGCACAGGACCCACCATTTGTGCAGGAGTTGCCGCACATGTGCGGCACCTGGATCGCCCTCCCCCCACCGGTCCGCAACCCCAAAACGGTTGCAGACCACTGATTTAGGTGTTATTTACAACATTTTCTGAGCAGAATGAAGCTTTCCTAGGGTTGCCAGCTCAGGGTTGGGAAATACCTGGGTACTTTGGGAGTGGATGGGATTTGGGACAGGGAAGGACTTAATGCTATGGAGTCCACCCTCCAAAGCAGCCATTTTCTCCAGGGGGACTGACCTCTGTTGCTTGGAGACAAGTTATAATTCCAGGGGATCCCCAGTCCCACCTGGGGACCGGCATCCCTAACAAGTCCATCGAAATCAGCGGGTACAAAGTGCACAGTTACACACTTCTAAGTCCTTTAATTTAAGATGACTCTGTCAGTCTCCCTTTTGATTAACTTGTCATACTTATTGACATCATCATGGTGATGGTAGCCCCCTACTCATCTTATTTGTTTGTTACTTTGGGAAAAAAACCTTTATTTTTACTTTTCAAGAAAGCATGTTTTGTCAGGACTGTTGTATTTACATGATGGCCCAAAACAATAATGAGTCACATATTTTCAGTGATCCAATGTATGTTAGTATTAGCATTTAGGGGTATTCAAGTGAACATTCTGTAACATATTGCTATAATAGAATATTTTAGGGAACCAAATGGAACATCAGCATGCAAGCAGCCTTATGTACCAGGGGGAAATGTGCCTACAACATTTCCTGAAATTAGAAATACCATCTAGCCAGCTCAACATTGATTAACTGGTGTATGTGTGTGGTGGTGGTGGTGGTGGGGAATGCTGAAAAAGTTGTCAATACATACTTAGTGCCTGGTAAGTACCACTACACACACAAAAAGCCCTTAGAATAGCCAACTCTTTCCTGGATTAGACTTGACAGCTCTGCCCTTGAAGAAAATAGAGATAAGAAATGCTTCCTTACATACTTTCTTTCACACCATTCTGAATCACTGCTAGTGTCTGTGCATTAAAAACTGCACACAAGAAGCAATATGGTTAAGATTTAAAATAAAGAGATATGCTGCTGTATAACGGGGTCTAACAACACAAAAAAGCCACTGCCGCCAAACATTGAACAGGTATTAACTGCAACTCACCCAAGTATTTCGGGTAAAAATAGTCCTGTGGGAGAAACAAAAGGAAAGTGTTTTATTGAAAATGTATACATTTTATCTGCAACTGTATTAATACTAAAATGGCTTCTGAGAGTGATTAGGCCTTTCTTTGAAGAGAAGGGGCAATCTCCTCTGGTCCTCCCCATTCCAGAATACCCCAGAGTTGCTTGTTATATCTGCAGAATTTTTACCTAGCAGCATCCTCAGTTCAGCTCGTGTTGTTTACTTATGGAAAGATTTGCTTGCAAAGAGAGGCTTTAGCTGAAATATGACCTACCTTAGTTGGCACCCCAGTCACAGACTTATAAATGTATTGGGGAAGGAAAGCTCCTATTCAAATGGCAGGTTTGTCTTCTGCCACTTGAATTGTTGCTCTTTCTAGCCAACAACCACCCAAAGGCTGCAGCATCAGATTTGAAGAAGAAGAGTTGGTTCTTATATGCCGCTTTTCTCTACCCGAAGGAGGCTCAATGCAGCTTCCAATCAACTTCCCTTTCCTCTCCCCACAACAGACACCCTGTGAGGTAGGTGAGGCTGAGAGAGACCTGCTATTAATACTCAGTCAGAACAGCTTTATGAGTGCCACGGTGAGCCCCAGGTCGCTCAGCTGGCTGCATGTGGAGGCACGAGGAATCAAGCCCAGCCCACCAGATTAGAAATTCACCCTCCCAATCACTACACCAAACTAGTGTAGAAAACAAAACAGAATACACTAACCTGGCTAACTCAATGTTAATTGTTTTTTCTTGTGCTACCTTGGGATCCACTCAAACTACCACTATCTGTTCCCAAGAAACAAATGAGTGCAAAAGCACTTCAGAATTGCAGCATAGTGTCATAGCCCCCCAAAGCCTCATTGAGTGACACTGAGCTAAAGGACAGGCATTGAAGCAATAGCTGGGTCCTGACAGATACTTAAAGCGTACCCTAATGTTTGCTGCTTCTTTGTAGTGGCACGAGGCCAGCATTAAAAATGTTTACAGTACCAACTAGCATTCTATGTATTTGTGAAATAAAACAAAATTATTTTTCCCCTAAGGTTTTCCATTCCCAATGATTGACAGCACAGTACAGAGGAGTGGCAATATCAGAAATGGGATGCAGCTTGCAGGGGGGAACAATGTAGAAATGTGGCAACAGCCCAATTTACATGGATCCTGCAGCATCACTGAGCAAAGTTGGAAGCCTTCCTCGAGACTAAAGAGACTTCCACCCGCTTAAGTGACTCCTCTGCAAATGGAACAGCCACTTGTGATAGTAGAGGTCTCTTTCAGCTGGAGGAAGGAACTTCTAAGGGGCGAAGAGAAAATTATACGAGGATTCCTATAACAAAAAATGTAAACTATGTTTGCAGAATGTTTCATTATTTATTGATTTGTTAAGCAATTTAAACCAAAATCTTATATGCCATAAATAAAGCCGGACAGGATTGGTGAGGAGTTGGGACTCATTGTGTACCTGATTGGCCGGCCATCTAACAAACAGCCAATCAGGTAGGCTGTCCCACCCTGATTGGCCATGTGTCCAACCAACAACCAATCAGGTAAACTGTCCCATCCAGGAGGGGGGAGGGCCTGGGACTGCAGCCGGGACCAGGGCCTGAGAGGGAAGGGAGTTGAGCATGGCCTTGCCGGTGCATGGGAGGGCGGAGAAGGCCGCTCCCCCTGCCAACGCTCCCCTCCACCCCGAAAAGGCCCAGTGTGGCTTCTCCAGTTCTTGGTGGGCTTGCCCGGGGCAGGGGGAGAGAAGGCTAGCATCTGTTGTGTTAAATTACAATGGGCTATTTTGCTAGTCACATATATAAAGCACAGTGAAGATGAAATACAACTGAAAGATCAGCCTTGCTACATGCCTGATCAAGTCCTGAAACCCAACTGTCTTTTTTTAAATCTGCAGATCCTAAATAGTTATATTTACATTTGAAAGCCAAACAAAAAATAACCGAGTTATCTTTTGCTGCACGTGTGACATTTCACATTACGAAGGCTTCCAGAAACACAGTGAATTGGGACTCCATTTTATATCAGAAAGATTAATTTGGCAGGAAGAGTAAATTCTATCCTATCATTGGAAACTGTTAAGATCAAGACGATAGTATTGTTGAGAACAAATGTGAGCTTATCCTTTAGAAATTATTCTTCTTATACAAAAACACTACATGTGCAATAAGATGGAGAGGTTTGCTAAAAAAATCATAGAAGTACAATCCCATATTTTGTTTCCCATCCCTCCAAGACTGTGCAACCAGAATTCCGCTATATCCATTGCAGGTGAGGATTTTAAAATTGTTAATATACTACAGCATATTTATAAATATCAAATCATGTATATGAGATGAAATGGAGAAGCTAAAAATGAAAAAAGGACTCTCCAACATTAGGCTCCATTTTATGAGACTAAGAGTTGGATCTTTGGTTTGTGTGTACTTCTTTTTATCCACTTCAGAGGTGGTCCTTTGCTTTGGAGTTACTTCTTGTGGTATTAGGCACTGCACAAGACTGGGGTTTTCCAAGGAAGTGCCAGAAATACCTAGCATGGAGAAGAATGTGCTCCATGGAAGACCACCTTCACAGGGGACAAAAAGGAGTATGAGAGGAAATAAGGGCCCAACCCTAAATCTTTTTTATTTATAATGATGAATTGTGGCACATTCATGGTTTGGGTTGCCCTGAAAGAATATAAAATTTTGAAAATCAAACGAATACACACAAATAATGGTTAATGCAAAACAAACTTTCAGCTGCAAAAACACATTGAAAGTACAATTCAACTGGGTAGTTGTGTTGGTCTGAAGTTAGTACAACAAAATTTGAGACCAATAGCACCTTTAAGACCAACAAAAGGTTTATTCAAGGCATGAGCTTTTGTGTGCATGCATATGAAAGCTCACACCTTGAATAAATCTTTGTTGGTCGTAAAGGTGCTATTGGACTCAAATTACATTGAAAGTGCATAATCCAGTGTGTGCGGAATGGGCCCCATGTTGCTTCTCTGAATCTAGAGCCTCCAGAGGCATCTTTTGATATGAAAAATACACCACTTATGTACTTCTCTATGAAAGATCTAGTGAAGCCTTAGTATCATTTAAATTTATTTATTTAAACACTTCATTCATAAAACAACTCAAAGATTCATACTTCAAACAAGCTGGGCTGTGTAAGAGTCAATCATTCAATACACATTTGCTGCAGGGGAGAAAGCAAAAGGAAGGATTTAAAACACAGCAGCTCTCTTTCAAGCTCCTTTCTTTATAACAGGAGGACGAGCATCTTATGGTCATTACAAGAGCATGAGCTGAAGACTACACTTCCTAGTTTCAAAGGACAGTTGGGTTCTGTTCAGAACCCACCATGGATGCTATGGCCACAAAGGGATCATGCACCACATATTACATTTCTAATTAAATACAGGTAAAGGTAAAGGTATCCCCTGTGCAAGCACTGAGTCAGGTCTGACCCTTGGGGTGACGCCCTCTAGCATTTTCATGGCAGACTCAATAGGGGGTGGTTTGCCAGTGCCTTCCCCAGTCATTACCATTTTACCCCCCAGCAAGCTGGGTACTCATTTTACCGACCTTGGAAGGATGGAAGGCTGAGTCAACCTTGAGCCGGCAGCTGGGATTGAACTCCCAGCCTCATGGACAGACAGCTTCAGATAGCATTTCTGCCGCTTACCACTCTGCGCCACAAGAGGCTCTCTTATATATATACAGGTACAAAGTATTTTATTTTTAAAAACATTCCCATCTCAAATGACCAAACCAGCAGAAATTATGTGTTTCCAATAAATAGGCCAGAATTGCATAATATAAGAGAGTTAAACAGAAGGCTAGCAGTCTCTTAAAGACTAATAAAATTTGTTCCAGGAGAACTTATAAATTAAACCTTCCCTCAGAGATAATTGTTATTAGTTAGAATAAATACTGTCAAGTCTTTAAGGTGCTTAAACTGTTTAATTTTGTTACAGTTGACTTAACAAAGTTATTCCCTCTGGGATTATAAAAAGCTATGTGTTGGAATAAATTTGTTTCAGGACTAGAAAACACAAATCGACACAAACACATATTTAACACCCAACTATTGCTTATTATGCTAACTCTACAGCATTAAAAAGGTAAAAAGGAAATCATTCATTTTGACTGCAAAACTCACCACAGGAAATAAAATAATGCAGGCTTTCTAGCTACGGTCACAGCAAAAGGAATTAACAATGATCTGGTTGCATAACAATAGAAAATAAAAGATATCAGATCCAGCTTTGTTTAAACATAACAGTAATCCATGTGCCAGATATCAACACAGCCCAAAATAGCAGATACAAACTTGGGCTGCATTCAGATGTCACAAGAAAAACAATTAAATTTTGCACAATAAAATCAGACTCCAGTAGCACCTTTAAGACCAACAAAGATTTATTCAGGGCGTGAGCTATGGAGTGCAAGCACTCTTCCTCAGACTATGATCTCGTTACATGACAGGGACTATATAGCAAAAATCCAAATATATTTCCTGTCATGTAAGGCGGTGGTCCCCAACCACCGGGCCATGGCCTGGTGCTGGGCCGTGAAGGCCCTGGCACTGGGCCGCGGCTCCCTGCCTCCACAGGGCAGCGTCACGCCTGCGCGTTTGCGCCATGCACGGCCACAAACGCGCATGCACGACACTCCTGTGCATGCGCACATGTGCAGGAGTGGCGTGCATGCACACGTGAGCGGGAGTGCCACACATGCGCGTTTGCTGCTGCGCATGGTCATGCGCGACCCACCCTCGCACACACGCACGCCCTCCCCGCTGCCGCCCGTCCACAGCCTGGAAAAGGTTGCGGACCACTGATGTAAGGAGATCATAGACTGACAAAGAGTGCTTGCACTCGAAAGCTCACGCCCTGAATAAATCTTTGTTGGTCTTAAAGGTGCTACTGGACTCTGATTTTATTGTGCTACTTCAGACTAACACGGCTACCCATTTGACTCTAATTAAATTTTGCATACACTGGGCAATATCTGACTGTTATCAGAAAGAACATGGCATTTCCTCATATTCCCCTCTGCTGCTGCAGTTTCCCTCCAAATGCTAGAAAGATCACTTTCAGGGTTTCAGAATCTGTACAGGGAACAGCTGTGAAAGCTGACGGGCTTAAAGCAAGGAGGAACAAGGAAAAATACTGCCCCCATCCTCAGCAGAGTTATACAGGCAGAAAAAAAGAGAGAGAGAGTTCAACTCCCAGTCCCTCCTCAGTACAGACCCCCCAGCTTGAATAGGTATTTGTCCATGAGGGTTCTGCAGTCCTAGACTGATCCCTCCAAGTGGTCAGAAAGAACTGCATTGATAGACAGTGATTAAACAGTCACCCCCTCCTCCAGCTGTCCATAAGGATTAAGGCTAGACTTTGAC
This sequence comes from Paroedura picta, assembly GCF_049243985.1. Classification (NCBI taxonomy): domain Eukaryota; kingdom Metazoa; phylum Chordata; class Lepidosauria; order Squamata; family Gekkonidae; genus Paroedura; species Paroedura picta. The sequence continues at coordinate 92,069,580 of NC_135374.1, read as the reverse complement.
AGTAAACCCCAGAATTAAAGGGGGGGGGGTTGAGAGGGACTAGTGCAATCCCTACAGTGTAGTTGCTGTGCATTTAAATTCTAATGTTACGTAGGCTGCTGTATTATCCTAACTTCTAATGGAAACCTCTACTGCATTGAGGGGCTATGTTTTGAACTGAGTTACTAGCAAATAATTTCAGGAGAGAGAGAATCTGGCACCACCAAATGGGTGACATTTTGCAACCCAGCATTATTCCTAGTATTGAAGACTCTTGTACTGCCAATTTTATGATGCTTAGGTTTGTTTTTAGGATTACTGGGGATTAAGATATGTTTTATGATGTGACTTGTTGTATATTGTTTTATTTTTTCTGTGAACCGCCACGAGCCAGCTTGCTGGGAGCGCCAGTATACAAGTCTACATATTATATAAATAATTAATAAAATCCTTTTTTTAAAAGTCCAATAGCACCTTTAAGACCAACAAAGATTTATTCAAGCCACAAGCTTCCACGTGCATGCTCACGCCTTGAATAAATCTTTGTTGGTCTTAAAGGTGCTCCAAGACTCAAATTTTGTTGTGCTACTTCAGACCAACATGGCTACCCACTTGAATCTACCTTAAAATCCTTGAACACCTTTGGGATCTTCATGCATGTATTTACATTAACGCAAAATATTCAGATAAACGGGGTTATTTTTCTACTAGCAGTTTACCTAAATGTGAACTTTAAGCAAAACCTTCATGAGAAAATTCAGTGCTGAAATCTTCTGAAGAAATTTCACTAGAGTTATAGCTCAATCAAAATAGTAACAGTTGTTAGGATCTAAACTGAAGTTGCATTTTCAATGGTATTTGTCTAGACGATGCATGTCCACCAACACAAACCAAAGACATTTTATAACCTCTTAATCTTCCACTCCCTTCTCCCACACCACCATTACATTCCTTCCTTGTTCTCTAATGTATTAATAAACATTTAGATAGTCATTTATGTATACATATTTCCATTATTAGAAGTGACCTCATTATCTTGGCTGGCAGTCATCCGTGTTAGAAAAGACAGGGAATTACTACTATATTTATAACTTGGTTAATACTGCACTGTTAAGAAACAAAAATATATTAGAAATAAAATTGAAAATCTGCAAAAGAGTTGTAAACACAGCTGTGATGCTTTGATCACCATTGTCCAAAGACATTGTGGGCATGCTCTCCAATCAAAGAGAAACCCTTATCTCCCCATGAAATTTGCATTCATGCTCACCTTTTCTCTCCCGTTAAAATCCTGTTTAAAATGCTAAACTTTGGTGGTTAAGTCATGCCAGAAGACATCATATTTTTTCTACTAAGAAGAAAACCTTCTAGGTTTGCTCCTGATCACTCCCTTGCCACAGTTGGAGTCATCTGTGCCTCCATTTTGAGGATCAAGGGTGTTCATGTTGTTCCACATGACCTCATCCCTGGATCACTGGCAGCCGGACATGTGAAGTGACTACACTGAAAAGTATTAAAAAAGGGTTTACCCTACCAATATGGGTCAATTCTAAGAACAGCAAGCTTGTAGCTTAGAAATCCAAATTCTAAATTAAGTCCAACTCTATATAAAGGATGAGCCGGTGTGGTATACTGGTCAAGAATGCTGGACTAGTATCTGGGAGACCCACGCTCAAATAACCACTTGTGCTACAGATATAGCTGTCAACCTCCAGTTGTGGCTGAAGATCACCCACTATGACCTTCAGGTGACAGATCAGTTAACCTGGAGAAAATGGCCATTTTGGACTCTATGGCATTATATTCCATTGATGTCCCTCCCCTCCCCAAACTCAACCCAGGTATTTCCCAACCTGGAGATGACAACCATAATCGTGGAAGCTCACTGGGTGACCTCGGGCCAACCACATCCCCTCAGCCTAGGCTGAAAAAGGAGGAGAGAAGAAAGATGTAAGCTGCTTTGGGTCACCATCAGAGAGAAAGGCAGGGTACAAAATAAATAAATAAATAAGCTTTGTTCAATAAAGCAGAGATTCTCTTTGAGAGTATCAGAACAAGCATTGTCATTCCTATTAGCCAAGACTATTTGATACCATGCATTATAAATTATATTTACAGCAACACAGTTGCTCTTCACATTTTTAGATACAGTGGAATCTTATTGCTTTAAAAGAACAAATTGGGACAGAAGCAAAACCTTGAGATCATCCGTACGTATACCTTTTCCCTGAATGTTCTTCCAAATTCCCTGTTAATTTTTACAATGATCAACTCTAAAGTAAGGTTACCAACCTCCATGTAGAACCTGATGTACTTGTCAGAATTACAGAAGTCAGTTTCCCTGGAGAAAATGTCAACTTTGGAGGAAAGAATTTACAGTATCAAACCCTCACTGAATTCCTTCCCCAAATTCTAAGCCTCTGTGGGCAACACTTCCCAAATCCCTAGACTCCCAAGCTGGAACTGGCAATTCTATAAAAAGACCTACAAAATTCAGAAACATTAAAGCCACACAATTTCAACATGACAATGAAAAACTAGAAATTAAACAGGTGCAGAAAAAAATCAGCAAAATGTATAAACGTCATTATTTATCCCAAAGGGTAGCATATATACTTTTTGTTTGTTTGATCCTATCCTAAAGGCTCTACAGAAAATAATGTATATCTTCATAATTGAGTCACCAACATCATAGAGTTACATCTATCCAAGACCATTCACTTCCATGGATTTGTAAGGATGCAACTATGTTCAGTATTGCACTGTAAGTCATTCTATAACCTAGACAAGTAACCAGGGAATTTTATCTCTCTATCTTGGCACCCAAGAGCTTTTTCTCTGCGTCTTTCAATATATGACATGTGCCGAGCACGACTCACAATTTATACTTTTGTTAGTTATATTTTTCAACATGTATATGGATACCATATTTTTCACAGTCAGAGTAGTTCAGCAGTGGAATAGGCTGCCTAAGGAGGTGGTGAGCTCTCCCTCACTGGAAGTCTTCAAGCAAAGGTTGGATACACACTTTTCTTGGATGCTTTAGGATGCTTAGGGCTGATCCTGCGTTGAGCAGGGGGTTGGACTAGATGGCCTGTATGGCCCCTTCCAACTCTATGATTCTATGATACCACTGAAAATCCAGAAATGAAAGCACATTCTTAATCCTGTCTGGCACTAAACATAGCTTGCTCTTAAAGTCAGACATCTGTTCAAGATAAAATATAGCCAAGAATAACAATGCCAAATTTGCAATCAAAGGAAAAAAACATTTTAAGATAATCTGTAGCAGTGGCTATGAACTAGGTGGTCTTCAGTTCAAATCCAATCCCAGCTACAAAGTTACAAAGAGAAATTAAGCAACCACTTGTCAGTAAGCAACCTCCTTACCCACAAGGGAATTATGCGCAGACAAGGGAAAAAATGTGTAGATCAGTGAATCCTATAAATTTCCAAATAATTCATTTTCATGCAGTAATATAGTCATACTAGAAAGAAAGCCCATTGCAAGCAGGAATGCAATGGGTGCTAGGACCCAGGTCTCTAGTGTGTCTGAGAGGAACGTGGCTAGCGTCCAGGGAGGGAGGACGGGAACTGTAGGGGCAGGGCCAATCAGGGTGCAGCCAGCTGGCTGCACCCTGATTGGCCCTATTCCAACTCAGACTTCCAGACACATTCCACCCCACAGGCTGTTTCACTAAATATATAGAGGAACCATGGATAAGGATATTTCATCTGGAGGTCAATATTAAGCCGAGCAAGAAGAAAAGTATCTTGTTGTCAATATCTTTAATCTTTAATAAAGCAACCATCAAATACAACCAAGGCTAGTATCCCAGGTATAAACTAGTTTTGTTGGACTTCCTCAGTTGTACATTAATTGCATGTGACCAAAATTAATTCAGGCAGAGCTCAAAGTCTGTTACTCAAGAGACTTTGAGCTCTGCCTAAATTTGTTTCCTCATACAACTGAGGAAGTCTAACGAAACTAGTTTATACCTAGGATACTAGTTTTGGCTGTGTTTTATGGCTGCTATTAAAAAATGTTATGGCTGTAAAACAAATTATTCAGAAACGTACAGAATGTTCTACCTTTGCATATCCTATGTCTATTTCTACCTTGCTAGCTTGATTTACATGGAATTATGACAGCTGATGAGAAAACTCTGTAAAGTGCTTTTTAAAAAGTCCACATCTAATAATAAGTTCATGGAACAGAAGGGTGAATAGTCAGATGGTCTTTCATACAATTACCAGAGATAAAATAATGCATTGCATTACCAGTACATATATATCCCATTTCTAATTAATCAAACTGATTACAATAAATGTGAAAATGCTTTATTTGATTCAGCTGCTTTTATACATGTGCAGTTTTTTTCATAATGTTTCCTGATCATTGCATTACTTTCATTAGCAGCCAAATGAACTGCAGTTCAGACTCAGTGGGTGGCCCCAGGAAAAAAAGAAGAAAAAAAGACTCTTTAGCTCCACTTTCTCCACCTGGATAAATACTTATCAAACTCAGATAGATTGTAAGGATTCGACAAATACAGAAGAGGTCTTATCTGCCCTCACTCCTAGGGACAATGGTGATTTGTAAAGATGGGGGGTGTCAGTGTTATGTCTGTAAACCAACAGTTTCAATGATGTCCCTGGAATTATTTTAAAACTTCCTAAGCATTTTTAATATACTGCAACGTGAATGTTCACACACAAAACCATAGTGCAAAGTATTGTATATCTCTCTATAAACAGCTATTTATAAACTCAACAGGTCATTTTGGCAAAAGTTAATTACAATGCTGAATTTTCTTTTCATGGAAAGACAGGTCAAGAGCATCAGCCTATATAAGTATAATAATTAAATAAGAATCATTAATTTGAAAGGTAGACATGTCACATATTTTGCAGAACATACCCATGCAATAGAGATCAGATTGCCTACAGCTCATTCTCATAGATAGGTATGCCAGGCCCCATGTGGGACCTGGGGATCCCTTAAAATTACAGGTCACCTCTAGACTATAGAGATCAGTTCCCTAGAAGAAAAAGACAGCTTTGGAGGGTGGAATCCATAGCATATTGTACTATGAGGTCCCTCCCTGCCCCAAATCCCAACTCCACCCCTAAATCTCCAGATATTTCCAAACTCAGAACTGGCAACCCTAATTCTAGAATTTTATGTTTTCCTGTGAGGACAATGTAGTGTGGAAGGATACCATTACATCAGCCAAAAAGTAAGGATTGTTTAAATTAAATTAATATTTAACTTCTGTTTTCTTGATTTCTGCTCTCCTATCTGTTCTTCCTTATGTTTTCATTTCATTTCCATTCTTCTTCTGGCCTTATCTTGCCTTTATTATCTAAATGACTCCCTGTTCATTTCTTTCATTAGGACTTTCTATTTCTGCTCTGGGGGGGATCTAAGTGGTTCAGCCAATGGAAAGTAGAGACCCCACTACTGTTTTCCTCTGTGACATGTTCAGCCAATCGTAGACAAGGTTTCCTCACCACCACCCAATCACCCTGTATATTACATTCAGACCAACCACAAGAGATTATGACAGCTCATCAACTTCTTCTTATGAATGGATACAATCAAAAGTAAGCACTTTTAATGCAGTAATTAAAGCCACACCTACTGGATATGCAAGTTAAATTGAACACAGGCTTATTTAGGAGAACAGCTTATTTAGGAGAACATTCATTTCAACAGGGACAATTAAGATGAACAATTTCCCTGCTAAAATCTATAGGATTTGACATGCTGAATTTTGGGCAGACCATAGGAAGACCTATCCCAATTGCAACCTCCCCCCCCCCCCCAGCTACTAAAATGACATATTGCGGCCACAGTAGGGTTTCTTGGTCCCTCCTGGCAATCAGTGGGGGGTGGGGGTGGAGGGACTTACCAGGAGTGGGAGATCAAGAGTACATAGCTGGTGATGTCTCTTCTTTTAGCATGGGCCTGAAGAGCCAGTGAGATATAATGGTTAAGAGCTTCAAACTCTGGAGAACTGGGTTTGATTCCCCACTCTTTCACATGCAACCTTCTGGGTTACTTTGAGCCAGTCACAGTTCTTAAAGCTCTCTCAGCCTTACCTGCCTTACAGAGTGTCTGTAGTGGGGAGATGAAGGGAAGGTGATTATAAACTAATTTGAGACTCCTTTGAGTAGTTAAAAGCAGGGTATAAAAACAACTCTTCTTCAAGTGATGTCTTCATGCTGGGATGTCTCAGCAACCCTCTGGCATTTGGGCAAAAATTCAATGGTAATAATGGCTTCTAACAGAGTTTTTGGGCAAATACCAGAGTGTTGCCTGGAGGGGATTCCCCACTTCCAGCAGCGGGCTGGCTATCCTAGGTCAAAACAAGACTAGATCATCAGTACCCATTGAAAGTATGGCATCTGAACTGGGCCAGAGATGCATTCAGTGCTTATAACACCCTTCAGTTTTCCCTATGGTATGTTTAAGTAATGTTTTTAAGACTCAGTCTTGGCTAACAGGTTTTAATGCCTGACGGAACACTAAAGGTCAGTCCATTCTGCTCCACTGCATAATGTAAAAGCTTAAGGCACACTCTCCACTGCTATCTCATCTAGGCTCCATCACACTACGAGGACTTGATGAAGAATAGATTACATGCCTTGCAGGCTTAAAACACATTCCAAACACAACAATGCAGTTTCTCGCAAAGCTACATGCCTTGGAGGTTTCCCAAAATTTCAACCAGGGGTAACATCTTGCCTACTTTCCTAAGGCGCTGTAAAAACATCCTCCTCTGACTTCTAAAATCTCCTCCCTAAAGCACTGGGTCAATAAATGGAATGAAGTTTCTTTCAGCCCAACAAAAGCCATCTTTTCAAATTCCTTAATGGACTTTAAGCCTAATATGTATTGAACCAGCATACAAACGGATACAGTGAGAGATATAACCATGCCAGAATGCCATAAACAGCACTGCCCATAAATATGTCACGCTTTCAGACCTTGCTTAATCTCTGTCACAATTTGTCATTCTTAAACAATTCTCCCCTGCAGAGAAACCGTATGACTGAAAACCATTACACACCCATCTCCGGCACAGACTTCAATGACATAATACGCAACCCAATTCCTTACATTATTTAAAAAAAATGACTGAAAGCCTAGACAGACATGCTGGTGTCAGTCAAAGGGGCACAATTCTCAACAAAGACCTCTCCCTGCCTCTGAGGCAGGTTCAGCTGGTAGAAAAAGGCCCAAATCACATACAAAAGAAATAAAGCACGGTTTGTAATATCTCTGTATTCCATTTCAAAAAGCAAAATAAATCTTGAGGTCAATCACTGTGAGTTCACAGAAAACATCCATTTACTTTAACACAGCAGTTAAAGAGCAAATTCAGCATTCAGCATTATTAGGAAAGGGCCTGAAATAAAACAAACACACATAATATACCACATAAAATCTGAAGGGTGCTTCTGATGACGTGATGGCCCTATGATTGGCCCTTGGGAAGGAGGGCCCTCCCCCATGAACACAAGAGGCCACAGTGCTCTCTGATGGTGTGGGGCACTCCATGACTCCCACCTGCTTTCTCCGCCATCTATGCCGCCAACAGTCACTGGGTAAGGCCACCTCACCCTCCAACAAACCCACCACAACCTCCCTGGCCCAAGGGAGGACCCAAGGGAAATCCCCCCTACTGACCTCCCCCAATTCCTCACCAGCAGCAGGGCCTGAGGTGGGTGGCTACCTCCTCTATGGAAGCCTGCCCAGTCTTCCCATCCCCCGGCAGTGGCCAGGAGGCAGTAGGGGTCTGCGAGGCCTCCACGGACAAGGGACCCACCCTTCCCAGCCCCACCACCAACACAGATCAACCAGCATATCTTGCCCAACATATCACACCTGCCTCCTCCCGACCAGTCTTTACCACCTGAGTGTCACCAACAGGGGCAGGGAGCTGCAACTTCCACCATACTCTCACCATGACCTCTGGGCTCCCATAGCAATAGATCGGAGGAGGGGAATGCCACCTCAGCCTGCTTTTAAAGAGGGCTTTAATCACTAGTAAACTTTGTATACAGTAGCCCATGTATGGGCTCCTTGTTATTAATCTGGATCATCGCATCTGAGAGAATATCAAAGCTCAGTTTATAAAAAACACACCTTCATCACAAATCACAAAAAAACTAAATAAGTTGGGTCTTATAGAAAATGGTTTAGAAGTAGGGTTGTCAACTCCATCTTAGAAAAATTCCTGGACATTTGGAGGTGGAGTCTGGGGAAAGTGAAATTTGTGCTTGGGAAGGATCTCAGCTGAATATGATGCCATGAGCCCACACAAAGAGCAGTTTGCCTGGTAATGTTTCCAAGAGACATGGAGCACAAAGAATTGATTTTGTAGAAACTCTTTTGTCCATGTAAATACTGATAAACCTTGAAACAGCTGTATTTGCTCAGTGATTGTGGTTTAATTAAGCAAGAATTTACAGAAACACTGCACACTGCCTTGACTGATTTCCATCCAGTCTTTTTTGCCTACTACACAGTTTATCTCTTCTGACTGCTTACGACTGTGAACTCACCCTTTTTTGAGTTTTACTACCCCATGTATTGTTCCATGTATTGTTCTTATGTTATTATGTAAACCACCCTGAGCCCCCGGGGAGGGCGGTATATAAATATAATAAATAAAGCAGCCATTTCCTCCAGGGGAACTATCTCTGTTGTCTGGAGATCAGCTGAAATTCTAGAAGAATTTCTGGCTGCACCTGGAGGCTGGCAACCCTATTTTAAGGACATAATGATGGTACAGAAAAGTATGAATCGTGAGGAAGGCACAGATAACCTCTCAAAATAAATACTGAAATGGTTCAGGCCAAAGAGATGGAAAAATATCCTTATGCTATGCATAATTCGTGGAAGACCTGCAAGGACTTCCAGGGGGCACCTAATTTTCTCTATATCACCTCCCTTACTATTTCTTCTTCCCTTTTTATGGACGTTCCCAAAGCCTCTCCCCTTTTCCTACTTCCTTTTCTCCTTCCTCCCACCAGCCAACCTACCTTTACCAGTCCCCATCTCCAGTTTTCCCTCTGTCATACCCAACAGCCTCTGCCTAAAAAAAAGTCTGGCTAGCCTGTGAGATGGCCTGAACAGGTAGAGACTGAGCGTGTTCAAGCAGTGGTCACCACTGGGCTGGGGCATGCCAGGCCGAATTGCATATGTCAACCACTATCCGACCAGGCCCAATTGTGTAGTGCAATTATAGTAGTTGCTGCTGGGCCTGTCCTCAGTGACTCCTTAATCAGGGGTCTTGACACTGTGGAGGTAATGCAGAACTTTTGCCAGCCTCCCAGTGCACTCCTGCTTCAGCCCCATGGCTATGTTTTACAGACCAAAACTTGGGATGCTTGGCAATAGTGTTATGGTTGCCTAGCAACCTTCAACAGCCACTGAGAGTTCAGTGGGCATTTCCCCCCTAAAAATACAGGTATTTCTGTTATTTTGGGAGTTTTAATCCCCCAAAGGAGTATTTAAGATAATTCTACAACACTGGAACTTCTTTCAGGTTTGTAGAGAAATCATGCTGGCCTGGCCCCTAGTTCCATTTTGCGGATTTATTGATCATGCTCTTTATTGCGTAGTTTAGAAATAGCTATTGATGATTAATTGCCAAAAATGCTGACATTTCCTTGACTACTAATGGCATAGACAAACACATGGAGAATAGGTTTAATAACAGCTACTAAAGTCTGTTCATGAAAATGTAAATGTAATTGTCAAGTTCTCATGATAAACTTCAGGATATACCTCAATTTATTACAACCTGTTCAAGAACTTTGCAGTCATCTGGCTGATGAACTAAAAGGACCTTGGGCCTGGCCAACAAAACAATTCTTATGTTCTTTCTCTAGTACAATGTTAAGATAAAAATCCGGGAACATTCATTATTGTTCTGTCACCTGCCCACACATTTACACTTAAACTGTGTTTTAATGTTAGCCTACAGAAGCCTTTCTCAACTTTTTTTACCGTTGAAAAACTCCTGAAACAAACCTCTGGCTTCAACAAACCTCTGAAGTGGCATGATCGTGCAGAATATGGTTGGGAAGCATAGCTGGGTACATGCCCACCTAGGGCCCCTTCCAGGCCCATCATAGGCCATTTGGGGATGGCGAGGCAGGTTGACACGGCCATATATGGTCATATCAGCCAATACAGAATTAACAAATAGAAAAAATATATACAAAAGTAATTAACTCCCACCCATTCAGGAACCCGCCAGGGCTTTCAAGACACCCCGGGGTTTCATTAAACACTGGTTGAGAAAGCCTGACCTACAGTAACACTTATTGGTATTACATCACCTTTGCATTTATATACCCACTAAGTAGCACACTAGCATACAACAATCTTAATATTTATATAGTACTTTCTGAAGTCCAGAACACACTGCAAATATTGTAGTGCCTTACAACAGAATTATAGATATCCAGGAATTATTATCATGGCTTTTTTGTGAAATCAGTGCAACCTTGTATATGAATCATGGCATTTTTTTAAAGCATTGTTTGTTATTATGTTACAAATGGGCCAAAACTGAGAGAGAGATTATGCTATACTTCCTCCTGATGGCTGAACAGCAAAAGGATATAATTGAAGCTTAATATATTAACATATTTCTTAGGCAGTTCACATCTGCCTTTTCTTCCCTCTATAACAGGCTTTCTCAACCAGGGTTTCATGATTTTAAAAATATATATATTGGGTGATATGATCATATGAAGAAGAGTTGGTTCTTATATGCCACTTTCCTCTACCTGAAGGAGGCTCAAAGCGGCTTACAGTCGTCTTCCCTTTCCTCTCCCCACAACAGGCACCCTGTGAGGTGGGTGAGGCTGAGAGAGCCCTGACATCACTGCTTGGTCAGAACAGCTTTATCAGTGCTGTGATGAGCTCAAGGTCACCCAGCTGGCTGCATGTGGAGGAATGGGGAATCAAACCTGGTTTGCCAGATTAGAAGTTCACACTCCTAACCACTACACCAACTGGTCAGTCATGTTGATCCATCCCCCCCCCCACCAAAAATGGCCAATGATGGTCCTGGAGGGAGTGGGAAGGTGAGAGACCCCAGCAATACAAATCCTTGTTGGCCATGGCTCATTACACGTGACAGTGACTGGAGCCCAGACAGGTAAGTACTCTCATTTTAACCTAACTGCAGGAAGGGGGAATGGGGCAGCATAGGTCTGCTCTGGCCTTGTTTCTGCAGGTTCCTAGTGGTGAAGAATGGACTGGTAGCCAGCCCACAGTACAAGTATGGTTCTGTTCACAAATCATCTGAAACTATTTCTATGCTGTGAGAGTGGTCTGGGAATGTCACATCTGGTGGGAGTCTCTGGGTGATGTCATTTCTGGTGACATGTGATTTCCAGGGCGTGGCCTGCTGACATGACTTCAGGGATTTAAAAAGTTGAGAAGAGCTGTCTAAAATTTAGGATTATAAAAAAATGAATCACCATATGCACCCTTTGTCAAGCAGGGGTCAAATAATCCTGTCAAGATACATAAATTTTGGAATGGGGTTCAGAAGAAAAAAGCTAATGACCACATTGGACATAAATCAAACTAACATGGAGTGTAGGGAAATCTAAATATTTCCATGAGTATATTTATTTTAATAACTGAAATAACAGAATTTATTTCTGTATCCTCTTGAATGGAACAGTGCTACTTTATCAATGGAACAGTGCTACAATAGAACCAGTATTGAGATATATGTTCAAATCTCAGCTCTGTATAACGCTCATTGGTTGACCCTAGGCCTCAATCAGCCTAACCTTCACAGGGTTGAGAGCCAGCTTGGTGTACTGCAGGGATTCCCAACCAGGGTCCCAGGGAGTCCTGGGGTTACCTGAGAGCTCCTGGTCCAGGGGTTATGTGGCTTTCCCCAGAAGTTTGGATGGCCATGGACAACACTAGACTTCCCCTTTTGCTCTACAGCAGGGGTAGTCAAACTGCGGCCCTCCAGATGTCCATGGACTACAATTCCCAGGAGCCCCCTGCCAGCATTCGCTTGCGAGGCATTCGCTGGCAGGGAGCTCCTGGGAATTGTAGTCCATGGACATCTGGAGGGCCGCAGTTTGACTACCCCTGCTCTATAGGCCTAGTCTCTTTCTCCACAAAGGAAACAGTAAATGACCAATTGATTGACTGGCTGGCTCCTGCATCTTACTTCCACACCCATTTATCTGAAGGGACATGTTATCATTTCTGGGGTTCTTTGAAGTTTGAAAAATATTTCAGGGGTTCCTCCATGGCCAAGAAGTTGGAAAAGACTGGTGCAGTGCTTAAGAGCTGCAACCTGTAATCTGGAGAATGGGGTTTGATTCCCCACTCCTCCACATGCAGCCAGCTGGGTGACCTTGGCCCAGTCACAACTCTCTCAGAACTCAGCCTCACCTACCTTACAGAGTGTCTGTTGTGAGGAAGGGAAGGGAAAGGTGTTTTGAGACTCCTTTGAGTATTAAAAAGTGGGATACAAAAAAAGCCCAGCTCTTCTACTACTCATAGTTTATTTGCTACATTTTTGAACAACTGTGCAACTGTTCATTGTCCTGTGGCAGTGCTGTGCTGTGCATCTATTGGAATATACATGTCAAGGCATGTTTTGCCTTAAATACCAAAATATTAACTCCTCAAAGAGAAAAGCCAAGTCCCTCCCATTCTCAGTACTTTTGACCTACATAACTCTCACCCTCCCCTCCTAAACATCAAATAATGAACAGGAAGGCACAGCCCAGTGCCCAATCACCAGGCAGTTTCTTCTTCAGGGAATTTGCTCCCCAAACTAAAGCCAAATAATCCAGCAATAAAAGAGCCTGTTTAGAACTGCACATCCCTACAAAGCAAGCCAACTAGAGATCACCTGTATGTATTTCAAGAGTACTAGACAGACTGAATACTGTTGGCAGCATACAATAAACCTTAAAATGACACTGGGACCTGCTTTAGTACAAAACTGCTGTTAAAAAAAACAACATACATGTGTAGCCATTGTAATTAGTGCAATTCTGTATGCAAGTACAGGTCCAGAAAGTTAAGAAAATCTGCTGGTTCAGCATGACATTTCAATTGTTTAAATGTTTATGAAAGGTTTTTTTCCCCAGTGGAATCCCTGTACTTGCAAGCAGTTTGGATACCTAATATTCAAGGAGGAATGGTGGAAACCTGATGCATACAAGAAAGTGCCTGGAGGTATGCAAATAAGTGTTTTGATATGCAAAACACAAGCAGCACCTTCTCCCCCCCCCCCCGTGGTTACAATCCAGCTGCACTAGGATTGACTTCACCCTTAAAAACTTAAGATTCCCAGAAACGAGAATCCATTCAAGTCCATTTCGTAAAACACGAGCAAACTTTCATTTCCCTGCTCTGCGCTCTTGGCCTCGCAACCCAAACACAATCTTGTGAAGCAAAGCGCTGGTGGTTACCCTGCGTGGACCGAGTTATTTATCGCAAGGCTCCTCCTCCCAACAACTTCCCCAGCTGGACGAGCAGCTGGCGTCCTCGTTGTGGTGCCTGCTGCTCGGGCAGCAACGCTGCGCGATTCAAAGGAGGGGAGGAGGGCGAGGAGCCCTCCCGCAGCCTCACCCCAGCGCCATCCCCAGCCCGCCTTTCCTTTCGCCTGGCTCTTACCGTCTCGGGGTCGTTCTCGAACACCTCGCGGGCCTCCTCCTTGTTGCAGATCTCCTCCACGCACTCCCGCTCGAGGTGGCCTTGCTTGGCCTCTTCGAAGACCTGGAAGGCGCGGCGGTGCCTCGGGCGGAGGAACTGGGAAGCCTCCTCGCGGGTCCTGTGGAACAGGGCTGGGGCCCGAAGGGAGGCCGCCGAGGCGGGAGGGGGTTAATCGAGGACGCCCCGACGCGGCCGCGCCTCGCCCACCCCAACTACACCCCGAGGCGCCCAGGCGCAGGGCGAACGCAGCGCCCTCCGCGCCCGGCTCGGTTCCGCCGCCTGCCGCTCCTCCTGCCCCCGAACAATGCCTCAGCCTCACGCCCCGAGCGAGGCGCCACAGCGAATCCGCCGCAACACAACGCAAACAATGACCTCCCCGCGCCCTTTCCCCGGACGCGCGAGAGCCCCGTGCCGAGCGAGCGGGTCGCCGCGCCCCTTTCTCGGGGGAAGGGTCAGGGCGACCCCTGTGAAGCTCGCTCGTTCGCTCGCCCGCGCGGCCAGGGATGCCGGGGAGGGAAAGCGATGGAGAGGCTGCCAGATGTGGCCGGGGCTGGGCCGACCTTGAGAGGAAGCTTCGGGCTGCAGGGGGCACGGGCGGCTCGGATGCCACTTGGCCCCGATGGACAGTCGCGCTTTAAAAAGACACAACGACCGAGAACGCCAGCGGCGGGGGAAGAAGGACGCGGCGAAGGTCCCGCCAGGCGCGAAATCCGGCCGGCCGGGCGGCGGCGGCTTCTTCGGCGCGGGGGGCCGGGGCAGCCCCTCGAAGCGCTACTCACTCTGAGAGGAGGCGGAGGCCAGCAGGAGCAGCACCAGGGCAGCCGCTGGGGCCGGCGGTTGCTGCATGATGCGGCGGCGGCGGCGGCGGCGGCGGCGGCGGGGCTGCCGAGGCTCGGGCTGAGGAGGCGCAGGGCGGTCTGGTGCCGGAGGAGGGAGCGCAGCTACTGTGGGAGGCAGAGCGGAGGCTGCCGAGCCCAGCGGGGAAGGCGCTGGGGCTGCCTTTGAGCCAATCAAGGGGGAAAGTTCGCGCTCGGGCTTTGCAGCGCCGACGACACACCTCAGGCCGCTTCCCCCGCGCAGGCTGGCCAGCCGCTGACCGCGGGGGGATGGAGGGAAGGGAGGAAGGAGGCCAGGAGGGAAAGGCCGGGCTCCCCACCCCCGCGGGACCACGGCAGGAAGCGCCCGGTGACCCGCTGGACACGATGCCCAACTTTGGGGAGTTGGCCCTTGCCCTGCGGACTTTCTCGCTTTGGACGCCGCTTTCCAAAGGCGCCAGCAATTCCTGAGCTTTGGATGAAGTCACTTTCCTCCCTTCATTAAACTGACACGCGTGCATGTGCGAATCGGCCGCCTGTGTATCCCTCCTTTCCTCCAAATGGGTTAGGGGGCAGAGTTTCTCCCCCTCCTCTGTTTTGTCTTCCGACAACCTTGTGAGGTAGGTCAGGCTGAGAGAAAGTGGCTGGCTCAAGGACCCCATCAGATTCTAGGTTGAGTGGAGAGATTAATTTTCAAATCAAGGTCTCTTTTCTCCCGCACACACATATATACATTGCAGTACTCTAACCACTGTGTCCTGACTCTACATTTTATGTCTTTATTTGTCATCTGTCTGTCTCCCAGGGATTCTAGGCAGATAACCTAGTGTGACTCAGTTTGGGACGTTCAGTAACCCAGGGGAAGTCAACCTGTGGTCCTCCAGATATCTGTGGACAACAGTTCCCATGAGCCCCTACCAATGGGAATTGTAGTCCAAGCATTTGCTGGCAGGGGCTTATGGGAATTATAGTCCATGGACATCTGGAGGACCACAGGTTGACTATCCCTGCAGTAACCAAATGCTTTCAGATTTGAAATCTGGAACCATCAGAAATAACTGGATTATTAAACAGGACACATTAAGCAGAATAAGGTTTACATAGTAGGAGACTGCTTACAGTAAGAGATGTTGGTGATGGTGTTAGGTGCGAAGTCGTGTCTGACCCATCGCGACCCCATGGACAATGATTCTCCAGGCCTTCCTGTCCTCTACCATTCCCCGGAGTCCATTTAAGCTCACACCGACTGCTTCAGTGACTCCATCCAGCCACCCCATTCTCTGTCGTCCCCTTCTTCTTTTGCCCTCGATCGCTCCCAGCATTAGGCTCTTCTCCAGGGAGTCCTTCCTTCTCATGAGGTGGCCAAAGTATTTGAGTTTCAATAAGACACAGGGGTAGTCAAACTACGGCCCTCCAGATGTCCATGGACTACAATTCCCATGAGCCTGGCAGGGGCTCATGGGAATTGTAGTCCATGGACATCTGGAGGGCCACAGTTTGACTACCCTATAAACCTGTGCCTAATCATATGAGCCAAGTAAGTTTGTGAACTACAGTGCATTTGCTACATGTTCACATTGTGTTGTGTACCTGAGCTGAAAATCTGCATGTGCAAGCATCACAAGGTGTGATACCAAAAGGACTGCATGCATCCTTCAAAGAGTCTGAAATTGGCCATTTCCAAAGCATGTACAATTTAAATATATTTAAGTGGTCCTGATACATATGCTCCATGGTAGCATCACATGACTTCAGGTGGTGTTGGTGTTTAATTGATGAAAGAAATGTCCTTTACTCTGGACAGCAGAACTTGTGGATGTGCTACAGAAAGTAGAAGGCAAACACTTAAAGCAGTTTAAAATATATTAAGGGGGGAAACTCACAAGCATCTCACGTGCAAAGATTATGGAGCATAGGTTTGAAAGGCAGATCTGGAGGAAGGCTGCTGGTCAATGCCCTGCCTGGGCACCTCTTGGGAACCTCAGTGTGTATGTCACTTAAACTTCCATTATGACAGAAAAGTAGAATGTAATGCAATAAAGAAATTTTGGAATGTGGAGGCTATTTGCTCAATACATTGCAAGGAAAGAGATGACAGTACAAAGATGCATTAGTTTCTCAGGCATGACTCTGGAGGAGAAAGAAGCCTCCGGAAGCCTCTACTGCATCCTTAGGGCTTACCTATACCACTTTGTTGTTTTTTTAGAAATGAGTGCTTTTTCCATTTGCAAATGCAGCTTCAAGAATAGAGAGTGGAAAGAAGGGAATTTTAACCCTTTTTCTCCCTGTCATTTACCTGAGGCAAAAACTGTAATTACTCCTGCTTGGTCAAGTTTCCAAATTCCCATGTACCAACTTATATGAAGTTTTCCTCCTTGACTTTCATTGATTAAAGAATGCCAGAGATTGTGTTTGCAAAACAGGAGAGAAACTCATTTAAAATAAGCATGGAGTGTTCCTTGACTGCCAGAACAATATTGCAAGCTTTCACAGCAAAACTAATACAAACAAAATGCTTGCAAAGGTACAATCAAGGGTGTTTGCTGGGCCTGTAGCACCAGAGCCAGTTTAAGGATTCATGTGGCCCTTGCAGACTACAGTTGCAATGGGAGCAGCCAGAGTGGGGGCGGAGGGACCCATCACAATGAAAAGGGATGTCACTCCAAGTGTTCTTAAGAAGGGAAAAGGGGGGAAGAGAGAGACTAAGGCCTGATCCATGGGGGAGAAGGCACTGTGTAGGGCCCCTGGAAGCACAAGGCCCATAGCATGTGCTACAATAAACTGCCCTGGGTACTGTACATATTGTAGGCAGCTTTGTTAGAGCAGAGGGGAATGCTCAGGGGCAGAACATCAGCATCTGAAGTGAGGCAAGAATCCTATGCCTAAGAAACCATAATGTTTGTACAAGCATTCTTTATAACACCTCTCTCACCTTCTGACTGGAATATAAAGATTCAGATCCCCCTTTCTACTTGTATCTGATGAAGCTGGGTCTCTCAAAAAGCTGAAAATCTTGTTGGTCTCAAAGATACAAGAGAAAAGAAGGGGAAACAAAAAAAACAGAAACTCACAGACAGGTGAGAACCAAAGAGGTTAAGGGACACAAAAGTATAAAAAATATATCTGCTCTTGCACACAGAGAGAAAGAGACACACACAATTCTATCTTCCATCTAGGGAACATTCCAGATAGATGTTGAGAAATGGTTCTGGTGTACAACAACCTATAATAAATTTCAGTTCCAGGAAATGAGTTCGTCCGGTGGGAGGGCAGTATAGAAAATAAATAAATAAATAAATAATGATAATGTGAAGATTTGTTTACCCCTTGGTTGAATTTTAAATTTATATTGTATTTATTACGGTGTTATTGTATAGGCCTCTGATAAAGACTTTACGGATTGAAGCACATTAGGTCCAAGTTTTTTCTACTTATCGTGTGGATGTTTTATTGATATATGTGTGACCTATCGGGAAAAGAAGTATTCCCTTTCTATGTTTTTTTAAAAAACTTTGAGCTCTGTTTAATATAAAGGTAAAGGTATCCCCTGTGCAAGCAGTCATGTCTGACCCTTGGGGTGACGCCCTCTAGCGTTTTCATGGCAGACTCAATACGGGGTGGTTTGCCAGTGCCTTCCCCAGTCATTACCGTTTACCCCCCAGCAAGCTGGGTACTCATTTTACCGACCTCGGAAGGATGGAAGGCTGAGTCAACCTTGAGCCGGCTGCTGTGATTGAACTCCCAACCTCATGGACAGACAGCTTCAGACAGCATTTCTGCTGCATTACCACCCTGCGCCACAAGAGGCTTTCTGTTTAATATATTGTTTATTTAATATCTTTTTATACTTTTGTGTCCCTCAGCTCTTTGGTCTCTAAAGTGCTACTGTGCTCGAATCTAACTATTCTAATACAGACCAACACCACCACTCTTAAGCTGTGTAGTAATAATATTACTGCACAATGTAACATCACTAGACCCTGCCCTAAGAGTTTTAGAACAGGGGAGGTGTTAAAAAGCATAGTAATGGTTTTGTTTCTTTTCCCTTTCACTACCTCCCCTCTCCCATATTGTTTTTGACAAGCAATAGGAATTGGTATGGGAATAGTCTCCTTCCGTAATCCCTTGGACAAATATAGCTCATCAAAGAAACACAAACTTATTTGGGGGTGCATCAACATTTCCCCTAATATGAATGGGTTAACTTCTAATCTAGCTAGGAGCAGCATGTTTCAGATGGCTTAGAATTGCATTACTGGAACAAGGAGAAAGATAGAAGAACTGAACACAGAAAGCACAGGACATAGTAGGAAAAGTCTCTTTCAAGAACTGGCAAAGAACAAAGATTTATAGTGCCAACAGAGAATACTCTGTACATTGGAAAGCGTGATAAATTGGGGGGGGGGGGGTGAGAAACAGCCTACAATAAAAGGATAATTTTTGTAACTGAATAATCTTTTTTAACTTCTAAGATTTTTGTGTGATTAGGGCAGATGAGTGGAAAAACAATTTTGAACTCTGTGTACTGAGATAGCATATGCTTTTAGGGGAAAAAACACATGAACCTGTTCTATATATACAGAAAGCAAGATATTTTAGCTGAACTCCCAGAGGAAAAGAAAATCTCTTCTGCGAGAGTAAGGTTCCTCATTTGTTAGAAGGAATTTGCAGGATCTGGCCAAAGGCAGTAGCAGTTTCATCTTAAGCTGTTTTATCTCTATAACTCATGGACCCAGTCACATAATTGAGGTCTGCCACTGCCACTGGAACACATCACCGAAATGGACCTAGCTCTCCCACTATGGGTACAATTTCTTCTGGTTTATTTCTGAACTCTTCTACCGTGCAGACTTCCCATCCCTGAGGGCTGTTATTCCTGCTTTTCCTCTGGATAGCTGCCAGTAGGCTCCGGTGTAGACAAAGTTTGTTGGTTCTCAGCCAGGCTCACAACATTCCATTGACCAAGAAAGCCAGCTGCTTCCCACCTTATGAGCCTTCTCAGCCACTCCCCCCATGAGTAAGCTTTAACTGGGCTTTCTGTTCAGTTTCAGCTGCTGAACAAATTCAGTGGCCGGGGGTAGGCTTCCATTTTCTATTTGGACATTCTGATTTCTTGCAGGAGGCCTCTCATTTTTTTCATCCTGGACTTCTCACCAATTCATACTGTTGTGTGTTGAATAGTCCCCACCTTCATGAGCAATAAGAAGCTTTGGGACAATGCACAGAGTAAGGACCACTGGGGCCTTTTGTAACATCTATTCTATTAGAAATATAGGAGCCAAAGAAATTCCTGTTGGCGGCAGAAAAAACACTGGTTCTGCACCAGATTCTAAGACGGCTGATATATGAGTTTCAACAGGGGTTGGTTCCAATCTCTGCAGAAGAATTGTTCAAAGACTCCCAGTTCTCTGGCTCCATGTTTCAATTTGCCACTGCTTCAAAGCTTCCTCTCTGTTTCTCCTCCTGCTCCATTAATGTCTCATTCTGACAGCAAGAGGAGCAATTTCCAAGCCATTAAGGTCCACCACAGTCAATTAAGTATGTTAGATCAAAACATACTAATGGGTACATCAATACTGTATCTAAATCTCAGCATTCCAAGGTCTGTGGATACTTAAATCCAGGTCAAGAAGTCATGACTAGGCAAGACAGTCTTTCTACAAACCTGAAAAAAAAAACCTGAAATCTAATAAATAAGCAAACATTGCAGTATTTTTTTTAAACCCAAATAACAAAAGCAGCACCTGTAGCTTTAAGAGATGAAGGAGCTCTCAGTGACCATTGTGGCGATTACTAGGCAATCAAAATAGTATTGTCATCCTTCAGGCTTTGGTTGCTGATAGTAAAATGCAAGGGGAGGGCAGGGTCCTTTCTAGCCTTTGAGGGAGGATTCATTTGGATATGGTGAGGCCTCGCAGCAACCAACTCACCTATAACTGGGTACTTGCTATTGCTCAACAGCAATGTGATGTAGTGGTTAGATTGTCAGACTAGGACATGGAAGATCTAGGTTCAAATCCCACCTCTGCTGTAGAAGCTCTCTAGAATGACAACTTGGGCCAGTTGCATACTCTCAGTCTAACCTACCTTGCAGGGTTGTTATGAGGATGAAACTGAGGAGAATTATATTTGGGTCCCCACAGTGGAGAAGTAACTAAATATAGCCAAAGATGGGAGTCAGGTAAAAAGTGGGCTGGTGGCAAGGAAAGAAGTGAAGAAAGATGAGGATATGGTAATTGCCAGGATAATGGCAAGAGGAAATAGTGTGTGTGTGTGTGGGGGGGGGGGCAAGGGACAGTGATGTGCTCTCTGAAAGTTCTTGTTGCTTCTCTGTTATGCAACAGGGCCCATATTGGCAGCTGGTGCTGCAAACTGACCCAAAATTTCCCTGTGTAGAGACTGCCAGGGGGACGGCAAAAAGAAAAACGGAAGATGGTACCTGATAAATGTAAATTGCCTGGGTGTAGGAAGGAGAAAAGGAATCAGGAAAAGGAGAGAGGTTATAGGGACTTTCAGGGAAGGGAAAGAGGAAATAGTGTATGTGTGTGAGTGTGAGGGGGAGGAATCACATGCCCTCCCATAAATCTTTGCAGGCCCCCTGCTTGTTGATACTAATGTTGAAACCAACTCATAACAATGTACTGCCATTCTGATGCTTTCCATTTCTCTCTCCACCCCTGTGTTTCATCATGACCTTGAAGATGGACCAGGGACACCCTCCTAAGCCATCGAGGAAGCACCAGTACTGCAAGGTCACACAGGCCTAGTGCAGAGACAGGTAACAGAAAGAAATAGTAATGAGGTGATAGGCTGCTGAGGTAGGGAAATACCTGTTTTTTATTCGTACAGAGTTCATACATGGCAAAACGATAGGAATGTGAGACCTTCTGCCTGAAATGGCACAGTCCATTCTACCATTTCAAAATTCTACCACAGCGATCTACAACCAATGGCTTGGAACCTGCAAATGAGTCACAAAACCCTACCTGCTGAGCCTTGTCCCTACAGAGCCACCATTTATTTCCTGCTGCTAATACATATACAAGTCACACCTCCTCTTTCTCGTTGAATACAGGCTGGTCCAAACCCTTGGCTTGTTCCTCACAACAATATGACTTCTAGGGCTCATTTTGTTTTTATTTTTCCTGGCTCTCTTGGTCAGCTGTTCCTCTTCCTTGTGTCACATGAGTCTGATGATATGCGACTTCCTGTCATGTGCTTGCGCCTTAGTAGAC
The DNA here is from genome assembly GCF_049243985.1 of Paroedura picta. NCBI lineage: Eukaryota > Metazoa > Chordata > Lepidosauria > Squamata > Gekkonidae > Paroedura > Paroedura picta. The sequence continues at coordinate 92,047,822 of NC_135374.1, read as the reverse complement.
CCCCAGGTCTGGAAAGGTTGAGGATTTGTACTGTATCATGTCATTGTGTTGCATGTGTAAACCTGGCCACAGAGTAATGTTCTCAAAGATTATTTCTAAAGGATCACTGAGTATAAGTATCTTCCACAAATGGTGTAAGACTCTTTTTATTGGTATTCAGCGACCAAAGATAGATGAGATAGGGGACTTAATAGATCTAGCGAAGTATTTTGTAATCAACACATTGTTACTTGCCCAGTTCTCCTAAATCTTTTGGGTGGTCAGCAGCTGGAAACTTAATAAACCAAACTTAAAAAAAAAACCACTTGTAGCATTTTGTTTTCTGTATCAATTGGAACTATGGCAGTTCCCATAACAGAGATTATGACATAGCATGTTTCTTTTTGATTTTGTCTCATCTCAGAGGTTTCCTGAGAAATGTATCATGAAGCTTATCAGCAAAAATGTTGTCGTTTGTTACAAATGGAAGGAAGGAAAACACATGGCTTTCCTTTTCGTCTAATAACTACTTTTACAAGAAATATTGTGAAATTGTTGCCCTACATTCAAAAGTCAATTAGGCCCCGTGTTTTCCTGCTGTTATAAAATATGTGCTCTGACCAAATTGAAAAGAAAAAAAGTGGAATGTTGGCAAGGAAAACCATTTTTTGTTCATTTTTCCTTAAGTGACCTTACCGGCACATAGGTCTGTTTTTCTAACAACAAGTTAATGTTCTCAACCAAAATAGAACTAATAGTTCTAAAATAGAATTAATGAAAGGATGCATAGTGTGCCTCATTTTGCAATATTCGGCCATAGGGCTACCAGCTCTGGGTTGGGGAACACCTGGAGACTTTGGGGTTGGAGCCGGGAGTGGGTGGGATTTGAGGCAGGGAGGGACCTCAGTGGAATATTTGTTTATTTATTAAAGGCAAACTCCATTGTACCCAGGAATACAATGGGCGCTAGGATGCAGACCTGCACTGTCACCTTCCTTGGGGTTGGCTACATGGCAAAAGCTCCTGCCCACCCCTGGAATCGTGAGGCTCCACCTCCAAACCTCAAGAAACATTCCACACCAAGGGGGTCACCAACCTCCAGCTGTGGCCCGGAAAACTCCTGGAACTGGACTATAGAGATCAGTTCCCCAGAGGGAAATGGCTGTTTTGGAGGGGGGACTCCAAATGACAATTCGTCTCCAGGCTCTTGGAGATGAAAGGACTTGCTTGGGAGGGGGAAATTCTAGATGGGAGAGGTTGGGACCTGGGGATTTTCTGGAATTGCAGCAAATTTCAGGTCATTTCCAGGCAATAGAGATCAGTCTCCCTGGACAAAAGCCCTGGTTTTGGATCCCACGGAGGTACAGGGATGCCAGGTGGGGAAAATCCCTACGGGGTTTTATCTTTGACACATTCCCACTTGGAAGATCCCTTAAAAGTTACTTCCTTCTCTGTCATTAAGTGTCCTTTACTCTGTTGTGTAGATGCAACCTTGGATGGATTTCAGGGGGAAAAGTCATGGATGGGGGAGGGGAACATCCCTCTTTCTTTGTCTTTGAAAAAGCTTGCCCTGGCTTCATCTGTTGATCATAATTTCCTGTCTGTATCAGGGTTACTGAAAGTCTTTCATTGTTGTGTGTTACTGGAACTATTACAAAACTAACATATGTGAGAAGAAAGCCAACTCTTTCAACATCATGCTTATGGTATAACCCATAATAAAATAACATTGTAGACTTTTAAACCTCACTGTCCCACTTTCCAAAGGAAGCTTGATGGCAAGTTTAGCTGATGTCCCAGGGCTGGGATCAGAAGGTGGTGTGAATGGGCATCTGTTGAAGTTCACTGGTTCACCCATTGCCAGTCAGATACACTTGGTTCATGGGCTTTCACGGGGAACAGGATATGCTGTAGCTGACAATATACTGTTGAGGCCCCTCCTCTCCCTAAACCCACCCCTCCCCAAGTTCCAACCTAGGGTTGCCAGTCTCCAGGTAGTAGCTGGAGATCTCCTGGAATTACAGTTGGTCTTCAGTTAAAGTAGATCAGTTACTTTGGAAAAAAATGACTACTTTGAAAGGTTGGCTTTATGGCATTATACCCCACTGAGCTCCCCCCCCCAAACTCTGCCCTCCTGAGGCTCCACTCCCCCCAAATCTATAGATATTTCTCAACCCAAAGCAGGCCAAACCAACCCCAAATCTCCAGCAATTTCTCAACCTCAAGTTGGCAAGCCTACCTCCATTAATGTGCCTTGTTTGGGCAAAGAAGCCCCCATATGAAAAATCAAATTGTTGGACAAGATATCTGAAAAATTGAACAATACACTGTACTCTTCTGCTACAGAGTGAAGCAGAATAAAACTAATAATGCCTTCAATAAAACTTTTTTATGTCACTAATTCATTCACAGGTAGGCTATGAATTTTTATTCATTCCTTTCAGAACTGTGTAATGCAACTGGATAGGCTCTGTAAAGCAGAAAGTATGAATTTTGGGTTAAAATCTAAAACACAAGGAAAGTTAATTAGAAGAAGAAGAGTTGGTTCTTATATGCCACTTTTCTCTACCAGGAGGAGACTCACAGCTTACAGTCACCTTTCCTTTCCTCTCCCCACAACAGACACCCTGTGAGGGAGGTTGGGCTGAGAGAGCCCTGACATTGCTGCTCTGTCAGAACAGCTTCATCAGGAGTGTGTTGAGCCCAAGGTAACCCAGCTGGCTGCATGTGGAGGAGGAGCAGGGAATCAAACCTGGTTTGCCAGATTAGAAGTCCACACTCCTAACCACTATACCAAACTGGCTACTTAGCAGCTTGGTTAAGTTTGGGCATAAGGAAAGCTAACTATTTAGTTGCTTAGTGCAGTGGTCTCCAACCCCCACTCCGGGGACCGGGACCAGTCCATAGATCAGTCGGTAACGGGCCGCGGCTCCTCCTTGTCCTCCTTCCCGGCTGCTGCCTTGGTGGCTTCTCTGCCACTCTGCTGCTGGCTCACCTTTTGTGTTCTCCAGCAGCTGCCATGGCTGGGGCTCCCCCTTGGTGTGGCACTGCACAGCTGCTGCTGGCAGCACCCCCCAGCGGGCGGCGGGAAGTCAGGGGCACTGGCAGGAAAGCAAATGGAGCAGGGACTCAAATGGCGGTGACACCCCTTGGCAAAAGACTACCCCCCCCCGGGCCTCAGTAAAATTGTCAAGCATTGACCGGTCCCTGGTGATAAAAAGGTTGGGGACCACTGGCTTAGTGGATACCAGAGTACACTGCAATCCATGTTATGCAAAACTTTAAAGTATTCTGGGTATAAAGATTTGACTCAATTATTATATAATATCAGAGACAGTACCTAGCTGTGAGGATATTAATCCTGGCATGAAGAAAAAGAAAACAATTTCCATTTACATTCCATTATATTTCTCTTGTCCAAGCTTTTTATTGTTGAGAAAATACTTTTGCACAATATTCTGCATAATTCCAACTGTGATTGCTCCCAGAGGAAATCCTTCCAGGCATTTAAAGTGTATAATTCATGTCTTACGATCAGATGCTCACTGCTGATAAACACAGTTGGACAATAAAAATCCATCAGAATATAAGAAAGGATTAACTGGAAACCATGAACCTAGTCCCCAAAGCCTGTGTGTATATAAATTTTAAGGACACAAGAAGAAGTTAAAGCTACTACCATTTCTCACAAGAAGAACTCACAGAGGAAATAACTTTTGCACTGTAACCTATCTGGAGGTGGCCTTCTCTACTTCAGGAATGTACATCTCTATTCTACTTACGGTATACTGTTTATTAAGACAGTGTCTTATAGTGGTGAGTACTGGTCTAGCTCTGGGGAGACCTCAAACCTATAATGAAGTTTACTGGATAACTTGGGCCCTTCCATGCTAGACCTGGCTGTAAGAATAAAATGAGGAGAAAATGAAATATACTGTCCTCGAAGGGCACCCCTGCCTAATTGTATTAAGTAACTATTGAACAGTGATATCCAGTTAGGCACCCTGGCACCCACTTCTTTCTCCAATTTAAAGAGACTTCCTCAACACAAAGGGCCAGTCCTTACTCTTCCCCACTTCAATGGAGGTACTTCAGAAAAGCCCAGGCCTTTGTGTTTGCAAGGAGCACCCATTTATTTAGATATAACTACCTCTACCACAGGATTGTGGCTGGCCTGGAACTCCCTAACTGAACTTGATTATGATGGCAGCCATTTTGTAAAGAGTTCCACTCACTCATGGTAGTCATTTTATTGTGGTGCCCACTATGAGTTCTCGAAATTCCAAAACAGCCCACAGGTTCAAGTCTGAGAAACCCTCCTATACTTGGTGCACAGCACAATTTGGTACAATTGAATATCATTGGCTAATTTGAACTAACAGACCCAACATTTTTGTAAACCACCGCAAATCTCTTTGAGAGTGGTGGTATATAAGTCCAAAAATAAATGAATAAAATAAAATAAACATTCTCTAGTAGCTCTACGAGAATCTCAGGAGTGGCGAATTAACTAAAATGAGAGTCAAGAGGCACTTTAAAGGCAAACACGATTCATTCCAACACAATTTTTATCAGAGTCATGAAGCAAGTATCTATTAGACCAATTTTATATCCACAGTAGAAAGAGGGAGGGTGTTACAAGGGGATGTCAGCTCAAAATAATTTTCAGACCAAATAGTAATCAGTTAATTGGAGAAGATGCAAGCTAGATGCCTTTAAAGGAAGCTTGCCTGGCATTACTGATCTTTCTAATGAGGGCACTTGATACTCTACACGGTTATCTTTTGATTCTCAATAAGAAAAAAAACTAAGCATTTCCCTGAACACAATCTTTAAGATCATTGTTTTAAGGCATCAGATGGGATATCAAAGGAAGTGCTGTCAGGCTGGCTGCACTTAAGATGTTCTCTCAGCCAAGGCAGGCAATAATCCAAACTTTAATTTTGATATTCTTGTCCTAAAGTATGTATTTCACCGTCAATAACATATAAGTCATGGCAGTGCCACCATTAACAGCCACACCCTCCTATACCCTATTGATTTCAATTAATTTAGAGAGGTATAACTCTACACAGGATGACATTGTGGATAGCTGTGTCTTGGTACAGAAGAACTGGCTTGTTTTCATGCACCTATCAATTTGAAGACTTCCTTTGAGTCTAGAGGGTCCCTTAAAGCCACTTCAGAACACAGAAGAGACACCAATTTAAAGTGAAGACACAAAATGATCATTGATAGAAAAGATTCAAGTTCAAGAAAGGACTTTGGAAAAAAATTCTAGGCTGCCAGAAGATTTATCAAACAGAAGTCTGGTGACACCATAAAGATGAACAACATTGATTGCAATATGAATTTTCAAGAGTCGTATCATGGCTCTCTTCATCAGATAGGTTTGTGAAGAAAATAGTAAGTACTGAAAAATAGGTTCTTAAGGTGTGACTGGACTTTTGCTTTATTTCGCTATGACAGGCTAACACAGTTACCAAAAAATAGCAAATCTACTTTGAGAGCAAGATAAAGTATTGTGGGTTATAGATTCAGAAAGGTTCAACTGACAGTTTTGGCTTAAGATGCCATGGCAAGAAGTTTGTAAACTGTCACTTCTGCTTGAATGCAACCCAGCAGCAGAAGAATTTCTGAGCGAGAAAGTGCTGTCATGGCAAACTTTGCCAAATGGAATCACATTCTGTGTACAGTTAAGCATCTCCACATGTGTTCCCTGGTTTCCAAAAGCATAGGTACCTCGTAATGCTTCCTTCTACCCAGTTTAACTTGGACTACACAAATGTTGCTTTTCCAGAGCCAGCATTGTTCATAATCTAAGGCCTTTCTGCCTGACCAACATGCATTCTAACATTTGGCCTAAATTTTAAGTGCTTTTGGTTTTAAATAACAATTTTATGCACTGCCATGAAGGAATTTGGATGGTGCATTTGTGGCTATCCACAGTATCTGTATTAGAATTCTATATTAAGCTACTACTATTGCCAAGGTGAATATTTTAAAATTCTTCTGTGAAGAAAAAAACTTAAGGCAACAGTGATATCTTTTTGATGAACAATAAACCTCAACTGTAATTGTAAAATTATAATGCTCAAGTGTAATCAGACTGCCAAAAAGTGAGTTGGTTTGAGAACTGGAGTCACATAGCTGAGGCTGGTGTGTGGGAGCTATTTAGAAAGCATTTACTTAAAGGCTTAGCTGACCATACACAGCCAGTTGCTGTATTTCTGGATACAATCAGACCTGTGTGGGTTTGCCAGCTCTGGGCTGGGAAATACCTGGAGACCTTGAGGGTGGAGCTGGGAGAGGGTGGGACTTGGGGCAAGGAGAGTACTCAATGGAATATGACACCTCCAAAATGACAATTTTCTCCAGGAGGACTGATCTCTATTGCCTGCAGATGAGCTGTTAAACCGGGAGATCCCCAGGTCCCACCAGGAAACTGGCATTCCTAGGCCCATGATTGGTTGCCACCACATAAGACTGGCTGCGCCTCCTTCTTCAACAATGCCATGTGGATGCAATCTCAGAAACACATTTTGTGGCTGCAATGGTGCCATCAGTCAAGTGGAGTATATGTTGTGTGCATATAAAATATGTAAGAATCCATTTTACGCACCGGAATGTTGTGGTTGTTTTATAATGTTGTAGTTGTTTCACAATTGTCTGGATTTCCTATCTGGTTAAAGTTTGATTGGCACTTTTCCGGGATATCTGTATCACCCTGATCCATCGTAGCCATTTCCTGAAACTGTAGATTGACTTAATTTGACAAGAGAAGTTGCATTGTAATAATCAGGGTTGTTATTGTTGCAATGCCAATTAAGGGCAGAATGACAATTGTGTTTCGGGTTTGAATTCTATCTGGCCATTTTGAAGATTTTATATGCATGTATTTCTAAGTTTAATGCTAAGTGGAAATCAGTATTTTAGACTGAAATATGGGGAGGGAAGAAGGATGGCACTGGAACTTAAATTATTCATCTTGATGATTCAATAACCTGAAGTATTCCTAGAAGTTTTGGCTCTCTTTATAATGTTAAAATCAAATATCATAATTGCTGGGTATGAGGGGAGGGGAATATGCATTTGGAATCAATTCTCTGTTTTCTAGTGTGATCAAAAACTGGATAATGTGAATGGTTTCAGTTTAGTTTCTTCCATGAGTTGCTTTTTCCAGGTTTGCTTGTTGTGGACTCACAACCCGTTAGTTTCCATTTCAAACAAATTCAAGGCTGCAACATGTTACTGCCAACATTTATATTCCCCCAGTAAGCTGAATGTGCTTCAAGCTTTAAATCTTTTAAAGTGGAATTCTAAACAGAGTTATACCCTTCTAAGACCATTCAGTTCATTTGACTTAGAAGGGTTTAACTGTGCTTTGAATTTCACCATTAGAACCTGGAGCCATCAGTAAACTATTGTTGTGCCCCAATTCTTCTCCTAGAGGTTAATGTCTAGATATCTAACATTGTTTTTATTCATGCCACTAAATCCAGTTTTTTACAGGATGAGTGTCTGAAGAACTAAGTCAAATAGATGTGACAAAAGACAAACACTTAAGGTTAAATGATAAATTAAGAGTTAATACTTAATGAGGTGGCACACATTATAAGGTTCTTAATTTTTATCATGGCTTGAGACCAATTTTTGCTAACAAAAGGGATTTATGCCAGTGGAATGGGATCTCCCAGGAACAGTAGGGGGTAGACATAGAGGATTGCAGTGGGAGGAAAGAACTGTAACATATCTACACAGAGGTGTTAAACTTGTGCTGCCTCCTGCTTGCAAACGCATGGTTTGAAGCTGTGCATTTGCAAAGCTTCCTGACTGGAAACCCGTGCTGCATTTTCCTGCAGTCTCGTCACAACTTTTTGCCCTCCAAAGAGGTGGCAAGCGAAAACAAAGTGAACTCCCCCTGCTCCTCCTCCTGCTCCTCAGCTTGTCAGTCACTGCAAGCCACCAACCCCAGAACAGCAGTTGTTTCAGTGACTCAAACTTCCTTTCCTCCTGAGTCCCAAAATTAATTTTCTTAAAAACGGCACTTCTGCATTGCTGTGTGGTAATGCCACAACACAGAAGCGTTTTATTTTAAATTATCATTTCAGTGTTGCTATGGAGAAATGCCACGACAATAAAGCATCCCCCTTTTGGGGGATTCTTGCTGTTCTGGTCTCTATTTACATTTGGGTAGATTTGTGAGAAGGCTGGGCATGGTAACTGGACCCCGATGAGTGATTTTGTGTGAACAGTAAGGCTTAAAAATGAGGAACACGGATGACTAGCTGATCAGGAGAGGGCAGCTTCATCACATAGACCCTCTCTTTCCTCATTAAAATCCAAACAACAGAAAACACAAATGGAGATGTGTCTTGGCTGCCCGATCTCAAAACAAACAAGGACAATGAACAAAACATTTTATTTTAACTTGGGGAATGTAGCTTTGTGGTCCCACAGCATCGCACACTGCACCATTTTTTTAAAAAAATTATCATAAGTAGGAAATGGAGAAGGGAGGGTTGGTGCAAGGGTGGTGAGACTGTCATGTGTTTCTCCCTCCACACAGGCTTGCCCCTGGTTGCTTCCCGATGTGAAGCATGATAAGGACTGACAAATCCATACCACTTCCGCACACGGGGCAAAATCGTGTGATGTCACCTACCCAAAAATGTGTGATAATAAATTCAGCCATTTCTTTCCTCCACACTCTGCTGTGGCATCTCGCATTTCCCTCTTCTCACTGGCGTTGAAAAAGGCACTAGCGAGAGCAATGTGCTCTTTTAGTCACTGCTCCTCAGCTTGTCAGTCAACGGAGGCAACCAATCAGAGGTCTGCGTGCCTCCAAAGTTCCCTTGAGCACAAATTAGAAAAAAAAATCGAATGCTATGAATGGCAACAAATATGCATTGCCACATAGGACAGAGCACACAAAAAGTACAGCAGGGCGAGGGAGACAGATTCCCACTCCTGCAGTAGTTCAACTGCCATCTTTATCTAAGTAACCATCGCTGTCCAAGTTGTCAAATCCCCATCCCTTCTACTCCTCTTCTCACTCCCACCCCACCCCACCGTTCCATGCACCTGCCACTCAGCCTTCCCCACTTGCCTTGGCCCTCTTCCTCCATGAACATTCTGAAGCATGGGCGCCGCTGCCACTGCCACTGCCTTGCCCCCCGTACACGCACGCATGCTTCCCAGTGAGGCCTTGCCGCTGCCGCTACTGCTGCCACTGCCCCCCCACCCCCGCACACACACATCTCCCAGTAATAGTCTCTGGGTGTTGAATTTGTGACCAGCTGTGTGCCTCATCTCCCCAAACCCTGTGATATTGCTCTGGTAAATTTTCCTTATGGTCATATGCTCATTAAAAGAAAACACAGATTATTTGGCGGAGCAAGGTTCTGTCACCACCTATAAACTAGGAAAGCAAATAATTCTAAGCCATTTGTGTTCTAGATAAGGTCCTTGCCAGAGATTTGTTGCTTAAGTCTACATAGATTCCCTTCCCCCTTTCTGCCATGAATGCATTAGTATCTTCCAAAACAGTTTCAGTGGAATGTCACGAACATATTGGGACTTGCAGAATATGCAATTATAATAAATATGGAACATTACTGGCACATGCCAGCTGTTCTGGCCATGCTTCTCTTCCTGTTAAAAGATTGAGTAATCTGGAAACATGACTTCATGTGGCATTTCCAAATAAAGTGTACATTATGCTTTAATATAGAGGTTCAAATGAAAGCATGCCATCATGGAACCTCCGGTCATTTCTAATGTATACTTTTATGCATAGAATTATTTACTTGTGATTCAGGTGTAAAGATAACAAGGGAAGACGTTTGAGGGTTTCCAGGGTTTGTGTATTCTGTGACACTCCCCCCCAAAAAAACTTGTGGCTGGCTAGTTGGCTGTGAGATTTAAACCAAAAGCAATTATCTGCTTTCTTCCCTACCAGTTAGGATTCTGAATCCTGCATTAATCCTAGTTTAGGGGGAAGAGAACAAACCATAGTTTATTTTTGAGATTTAACAAAAAACTCCAATTTGCCATGGAAGTAGAAGTGATACTGAAAAGTCTGCAGGGAAAGGAAGAAGGGACTGCATGAGCCTAAGAATTTATATAGCAAGAAATCACGATTTCTCATAATTCCTGAACCCCATCCTTGCAACGTACAACACAATCCCAAACAAGGCTTACTTCCTAAATATTAAATATGACTTACTACCTATTAAAATGCTAAAGACTAAAGGCAAAAAATGACATCCTAAGCCTTATTACAGTCTTCTAAAGCCATTGAAGCCCATGGGTTTCGAAGGGTGTAAATTTTGCCTTGGATGGCACAGTTAGAATCACAAGAATGAACAATTCCTTCTCATATGATTGCCCATGATTGTTACTAAGCTAACCAGATTTAAGGACTTTCAAGCAGAGGCGGCTTATCCTAGTAGCACATGTAATGGGCCCCATGGTTCCAGGGTCTGCACTGTTAGGGGTCTTCATACCTAGGTGGCTTGTGGACCACAAGAATGAAAGACAAGAAGCTTTCTGTTGTTTCCAAAGTTCCAAAAGGTAAATGTGCCCTACTGTTATAGCACAAGTAACAGTGCCAGTCGTGTTCTGCCGAAGACCCCGTGAATCCTTCAACTGGCTCTTGGTGCTATGGGCCCAAAAATCCTTAAACTGAGGCTGCTTTCACATCCTGTGGATTTCAATGGGAGAAAATTGAGCATGTGCCTCTGTGGAGCGTAGAACTTTAAAGGCCTGAACATTGACTGGATCATGGCCATAATTGGCAGCTATGCATATCATAGCTCCCCTGAGTTCCTTGTGCTACTCTGCAGCCTGGGTCACTTCAGCTTGTGTTGTAGCAAGAAATTAGGAAAGCAGCATTACCAGCAAACTCTTATCATTGTGTTGACAGTCCTTATCTTGACGGTCACACATGAATCATTAACATTCAGCAACACTAATTCGGTAACTGCCCAATCAACAACTATTTCATTACAAAATTATTTTGCTCTTGTAGCGCCACAGTGAACATCAAGAGGACCTCCTTTGTTTCTGAAAACCTGCCTTCTTGGCTTGCTTCGGTGCACAAAAAAAAAATTCACAGGCCCATTGTGCTTTCCATTGGCTGTAGCAGTTCATGAGTCCTAGAAAGATGATTCAACACAAGAGTTTGGAGCTAGTGGGATCACAGCTGTGCTGAAAGAACTGCAGCATGTCTCTATCACAGGTCTTGACCCGGAGACTCCAGCTGGTATAAAATGCAGCTGCTAGGATCTTCACAGGAACACTGTGGATGGCCCATATACAGCCGGTGCTGAGACAGCTGCACTGGTTACCAGTGGTACAGTGGTTCAAGGTTTTGGTTTTAATCTTCAAGGGCCTGCACAGTCTGGGACCTACATATCTGAGGGACCACCTATCACCCTATGCCTCCTGCGGAACCCTATGCTCTGCGAGTGACAATTTACTGGTCGTTCCTGGCTCCAGGGAAGCACACCTGGCTTTGACCAGGGCCAAGGCTTTCTCAGTCCTGGCCCCGACCTGGTGGAAAGAGCTCCTGGGTGAGCTACAGACCCTGCAGGTGTTGTGCAGGGCCTGCAAAACTGAGCTCTTCTGCCAGGTCTATGGTTGAGGCCATGGGCAGTGAGGAAGATCTACAGGGCCCCTGGTGTTAAACAGCACGATTGTGAGCTGACCTCTTTCCTTCCCTCCAATGGTAGGGGTGGGGGGGTTGGAGTTGGAGGTATTCCACCATGTGTGTGTTACTGTGATTTTGTGGTCTGTTTTAATGGGGTTTTAATGGGATTTTTAAATTGAACATTAGTAACCTGCCACAAGCCAGCCTCGGAAGTGGCGGGAAATAAATTAAATAATAATTTAATTTAATTACCAAAGTCTGAGGTTAGAAGCTACCTGCTTCAGACTGGCTTAGCCTAAGGGTGACCAACTTGCACCTGCATTTCCTTATAATTTCCTTATTTCGAGCAGGCACCCGAAAGCTCACGCCTTGAATAAATCTTTGTTGGCCTTAAACGTGCAATTGGACTCTATTTTTGTTGTGACACATCCTCCATGTTACCTGTATTTATCAGATCAAGTACTGTCCATCTTATGATTAGCAGACTATTATAAGTAGCCTATTAGGAATTAAATTAAAATTAAAAGGTACTGGCCTGTATCCTTTAAGGCCTCACATGGTCTGGGCCATGGGTACCTCTGGGATTGCCTCTCCCAGTACATCCCCTGGAGAGCACTACAATCTGCAAAGACAAACCTGTTGGTGATCCCTGGCCCCAGAGAAATTTGACTGGCCTCAACCAAAGCCAGCTCATTTTCAGCCCTGGCTCCTGCCTGGTGGAATGAGTGACCAGTTGAGATTCAGGCTCTGATGGAACTAGTGAAGTTCTGCAGCACTTCTAAAATGGTACTCTTCCAAAATGCCTATGGTTGAGGCCAGGATTAAATTAGGAACAACAATTATGGGCCTCCCTCTTCCTCTTCCAACCCAACATATCTGGTTATACCTGTTCTCCTCACATGGGGAGATCTACCCACCATTGGTTTGGAACAACTCTATACTGAAATGCCAGTGGAGCTATGAAGAATGGAACAGCAATTATTTTAAACTATAATGTTAAAAATGTTTTAATTGATGTTAGTATTAAATATGCTGTATGCTGCCCCAAGCCTGTTCATGGGGCGGGGTAGCCTCTACTTTGAATAACAATAATTATATCTTTCCACTCAGTGATGTGTGGCGTTTTCCTTCTGCCTAAGGAGCCTTCCTCCAACTTTGGTGGCTCTCCTTCCAGCAGAAGAACCACGGGCGTGGGAAGAATCTTAGACCAGGATTTTTCAACCAGGGTTTCATAAAACCCTGGGATTTCTTGACAGCTCTAGAAGGGCTGGGAAAAAATAACTTTTAATATATATTTTTTAATTTGTTAAACATTTATCAGGTGATATGATCTCATATGGTCATGTTGACCCCCTCTCTCATAATGGCCAGTGAGGGGCCTGGAGATGGTGGGAAGGACAGAAGCCCCGGGTGGGCGTGTACACAGCTATGCTTCCCAACTATATTCTGCACGATCTTGCCAGTTTCTCAAAGACGGAAGAATGTTTCAGGGGGTTAATGGTAAAAAAGTTGAGAAAGGCTGTCTTAGACTGTAGGTTGACTTAAAACTTCCTTGAACAGAGTGGCAGGACACAGGCCATTGGGGCTATTCAATAACTGGTATTTAATCGCTACAGCAAACAGTTATTTCCTGTAAGTTAGCCATCTGTTGAGGTGCAGAAGAAGCCCAGTGCTAATTAAATGCCTTCCAGATCTGTTATGTAAAACCATTTCAACAAAGACTGGATCGGTTCCAACTTCTGTTGAATGTGATAATAGGAAATCTTTTTTTCCCCTGGAGATATAAATGAAAGAAAACAGGGCAGAAAAATAACTGCAGCTGTAAAATTATGAATTGTGTTTTCATTTTTTTTGTAAGAAAATGCTTTCATTATATATTGGGGAAGGTCAGGTGGGTAGCATAACCACCATAAAAGCAAGCAGCAGCCTAGATGCCCTAAGGTCAAGCAAAGGTAGATTATGTAACACCTGTAGAGCAGTCTTAACCAGATAACCTCAGAAGTGAGCTTCTGGTCTTAACCAGATATACTCAATTCAATGGGGCTTGCTCCTAGGCATTTGTTCTTAAGATTGTAGCTGCAAGAACCCGCTCACATCTGGGATTTTAAATGAGCCCATAAAACAACTGAAGCAGGGTGGTTCTTTTATGAAGCACAGAAGCAACTTGCACTTCCTTGCAATGCAAAATGTTGACAACTAACGGCTTGTAATAAGTTGTAATAAAGTGGGTGCTAACAAGCATAACAGATGAGGAAGCATATGCATACTCTCTGCAATGTGCTGTATTCCCTGCCAATGTTGTTGTTTGTTTTAAAGTTGTGCCTGGAGGAAATGGTGGAGGTTATGAGCCTCATTCTACTAGGCATTGTATCAACACAGTTGGAGCAAATGTAAAAACAAACAGCATTCAACAGGGGAGGAAAACAGCAAGAAACAGATGACTTTATCCAAGGTCACTCAGCTGGCTGCAGTGAAGTCGCTCACTGTTTGGCCGAGCTCAGTCTCATTGTAATCTATGTGCTGTTTTGTTTTCTTTCCAGCCTATAAATCTCTGAGCTGTTTGGGACTGGCTTCACTTATTTGAGCAAAGCCTTCTGAAGGTGCCACACCACAAACGGGTAAGAACCACAGCAGCCCATCCCTGACCATTCTGGTTTTGCACCCTCCTGGTGGAATGGCTGGCCTGATAAGGCCAGGAAGGTTCCTACTCTTTTATCATTCTGCAGAACATATAAAACAGAATAGTTCATGAAACAGAATAGGATTGCTGTTGTAATGTCTGTTAACATTTTGGTGCTTTTATTATATTATTTGCCCTGACCTGGATATCCCAAGCTAGCCTGATGTCATCAGATCTTGGAAGCTAAGCAGGGTCAGCACTGGTTAGTAGTTGGATGGGAGACCTTCAAAGAATTCCAGGATTGTGTGCAAAGATTGGCAATAGTAAACCATCTCTGAAAGTCCCTTATCTTGAAAACCCTAGGGGGGTTGCCAGAAGTTGGTTGAGACTTAATGGTACTTCTTACACAGAAATCACATTACTGATCAACCATTTCTGCATGAGGAACCTATTCCTTGACAGCCTTTGAATGTTAGCAGCTTTTAGAGCCCCCACCACATAATGTCGCCTCTATCCCGAGGCTGTCAAGGAGCTGGGTCATGTTTTGAGCATTTTTAACTCACAATGAGGGAAATCGCCCAAATTGACTTTACTGCCCTCAATCGCTCGTCCCATCGGTGAACAACCAGTGAGCAACTAGGGGCAAGCCCATGTGGAGGGGGAATACCATTTTGATAGGAAATGAACAGAGGTTTGACCTCTTTTGTGGATTTTTTTTTTACAAATTCCTATCAAATTATTTAATGTCAGATAACAGATTTTTGAGAGGGGCTGTTGTTCAGCAGTAGAAGCCCCAGATCCAGCCCCTAGCACCCCCATTTTGAAGGATTTCAGACAGTGGGATTAACAAAAGCCTCTGTCTGCCTGAGGCCTGGGAAAATCTGTGTCACTCAGAAGAGACAGTATCAAATCAGATGGGCAGTTTGGTATACTCAGATGACATAGCTAAAGTAAGTATTTTTTTTTTTGCTGATAATCCTTTTTTGACATTCATGAGAGCAGCTTTTTGTAGGGGGGGCTCTAAGCTATAATATGAAGGAGGATCTCACCCCTCCCATTGTCAGATGTCTGTACTTGGTGTAGAAACAATTCATAACTCTGAATGTTTACATTCTGATAATGTAGTTATTTATGAGAAAATAATGATATATATACAACAAACATTATTATTTACAAAGAAAGCATGGATTTTAATTAAAACCCCATCCTTTACCCATGTATCAACATTATCTACTTCACAGTTCCAGTTAAACTGTTTATTATGAATTATTATGGAGGCTAATGGGGAGACTGTTGTAACTGATTTTGATTTATGCATGTCCTAGATTTATAAATCAGGATAGATTACTGTTTTCTTTTGTTAGTGCCGGTCTACCTTTTTCGTCAATCGCAAAAAGCACTAGCTAAGATAAGCTTAAATTACCTTGTTCGAGCTGAAGCCAAGAAAAATTGCTCTGCTTATGGGCTTTGACAAGTGTTAGTAAGATAGACGGCAGGGTCCTTAGAACTTCCACTACTATAATATGTCTTTGTCTTTGTATTATATTAAAGGATTTTAAAAAAATTCTCCAAAACTAAAATAAAAAATACAGTATTTGCTGGCGTATAAGACTACTTTCCCCCCCCTGAAAAACATGCCTCCAAGTGGGGGGGGGGTCGTCCTATACACCGGGTGCACTTCAGTTAGGATAGACATAGCTGCCCTTAGTGGCCTCCCGATGCCCGCCGGGTGCCCATGATATCACCTAATATATGTCTAGAGCCTCTTGTGGCGCAGAGTGGTAAGGCAGCCGTCTGAAAGCTTTGCCCATGAGGTTGGGAGTTCAATCCCAGCAGCCGGCTCAAGGTAGACTCAGCCTTCCATCCTTTCGAGGTCGGTAAAATGAGTACCCAGCTTGCTGGGGGGTAAACGGTAATGACTGGGGAAGGCACTGGCAAACCACCCCGTATTGAGTCTGCCATGAAAACGCTAGAGGGCGTCACCCCAAGGGTCAGACATGACTCGGTGCTTGCACAGGGGATACCTTTACCTTTTAATACATGTCTAATAATTTTTTTTAATATGTAAAAAAATTAACTTCCACCCATTCAGGAAACCCTTCCAGGGCTGTCAAGAATCCACAGGGCTTCATGAAACCCTGGTTAGGAAAGCCTGTCAGGCCCACATTACCTCTACAGGTATTTCCAGATGTGACAATTTTGTTCATGTTGTGGGAAACACGAACATAATTTGGACATCCCTATACCAGTTAGCCCCTTTCAGTCACTACAGTTTTGGCAGTCAAACCATGTCAGGGGACTTTGTACTATCCAATAGGCATGGCTGCCATTTTGTGTGAAGAGGGCCACGTGCATTTCCCCAGATTCAGTACATGCAAATACATACCTGAAAAAATAGTCAGGGTTTCTGGTTGCATGTACTGAAGCTGGAAACACATTAATGTTTCCCTTTCACCATGAAATGGCGAAAATGCATATTGTGCTCTCTCTCCTCACATGCTGTTTCAGCACCATTACTGCAACAGCAGAAAAGGATTAACGAGACTGTCATATAAAGTGCATAGGTGCCCTGTAGATTTTTAAGAAGAAGAAGAGTTGGTTCTTATATGCCACTTTTTTCTACCTGAAGGAGGCTCAAAGCGGCTTACAGTCTCCTTTCCTTTCCTCTCCCCACAACAGACACCAGGGTGAGACTGAGGGCCATTTCGCACGGCTTCAAAATAGCACAATGGTTGCTAATTGGAAACGCTACTAATTTGCCATAACCCACGACGTCGTAGACAATCTGCAACAATCCTGAAACCAATCAGCAAAAAGCGCTTCGTTGTGGCGCTTTCAGGGGAATCCAGAAAAGTGGATTCACCCTCCGGATAGCGATACACTCCTGCAACCAATCTGCAACAATAGCGATAAAGACCTGTGCGTTACCATTGTTGTGGGTTCTTCAAAGTCCCTCCTCCTGAGCCTGTCCTCCAAACTTCCGGCGAAGCGATCGCCATTTTTTTTCCCCCGAGCGAGTGGAGATCAACTCACCGGCGAGCCTCCGTTTAGCCAGTGAGGCTTCCCAGGCTGCAGTCCCTCCTCAGAGCAGTTTAGTCACTAAGCACAAGAAGCCCGCAGAAGCCCGTTTGCTGATGTATTTTCCCTTTATTTTTCACACTGTTTCGGCTGAAAATCGCGCCCGTGGGGGGGGGGGAGGGGAGATTTTTTTTTTCCACTCGGAGGCAGCATGGCCACGATCAAATGACAGCTCAAACAGAGGCTTCCCCGGCTTCAGTCCCTCCCCTTCAGTCACTAAGTGACCTTCAGTTTCACACATTCCATTCAGCTGAAAATCGGGCCGTGAGAGGGGGGGGATTTTTTTTTTTTCACTCGGAGCCAGCGTGTTAACGATCAAACAATCAAACGGAGCCAGCGTGTTAACGATCAAACAAACGACAGCTCAAACACCCCAGGCAGCTGGATGGGTCTCTCCATTGCAACGAATCTACTCAGATTCGTTACAATGGGTGTGTTTTTTTTTTAAAAAAAAACCTTTCTTAAAGGGAAAGGGGCTGTTTGGGAGCATGCTAACGGCTGCCCATTGGCTGCTTGACGGCCAGGGGCGGGACGAGCTTGGCAATAGCGCTTCCTTTCTAGCGATTTCTGCTGAGACCGGAAGCTTGTGGGAAATGCTAAAAAACGCAACTGATTCCACTACAAAGCCAGGTATGCAAAACGACGAATTCCACTATTTTAAATGGCGATTTTTCATTCAGTGACCAATTTGCAACAAAGATCCCCGTGCGAAATGGCCCTGAGAGAGCCCTGATATCACTGCTCAGTCAGAACAGCCCAAGGTCACCCAGCTGGCTGCATGTGGGGGAGTGCAGAATCGAACCCAGCATGCCAGATTAGAAGTACGCACTCGTAACCAAACTGGCTCTGTAGGGTTCTTTCCCCTCTCCTTTAAAAAAGAAACCTTCCACAAAGGTATTTTTGTATCGCTGTAGTATTTTTCTTTGACCAGCAGATGTCCCTGTCGATCTACCTGCAGCCTCGCCAAAAAACTAACATCCAGCTTTCTGTGAATTTTGTGATGACTTGTAAGCCCCACGGGTACGAACTTGGATGGAAAGTTGATTACTGCACTACTTCCTATTTATAAGGCCACTTAATTCAAGTAATTTAACAGTTTGAGCCTTTCTGCCTGTGTGCATTAGCGACAGCTATCACAAACCAATAAAAGATATTGTGATTGTCAATTGTGACAGGTCTACAATATCATCCCTTAATTGTCCGCTCGATGAGTTCTCCTCAGTTTGGTGTAGTGGTTAGGAGTGTGGACTTCTAATCTGACATGCCGGGTTCGATTCCCCACTCCCCCACATGCAGCCAGCTGGGTGACCTTGGGCTCACCACAGCACTGATAAAGCTGTTCTGACCGAGCAGTGATATCAAGGCTCTCTCAGCCTCACCCACCTCACAGGGTGTCTGTTGTGGGGAGAGGAATGGGAAGGCGACTGTAAACTGCTTTGAGCCTCCTCCAAGTAGGGAAAAGCGGCATATAAGAACCAACTCTTCTTCTTCTTCTTCTTCTCCTCTGTTTTGGTGTAATCTTTCCTAAAACTGATTAGATACTATCTTTGTGGAAAGACCACCGTCAAAGCACCTTAGCACACCAGGCAGGTTGAAAGATGCCACCTTTATTCTCAAATATTTTCCTTGCTTCAGTCATCCTCCCCCCACCCCACTACCTTTTTGATCTCATCGCAGGGTTTGGGCGGGGGGAGGGGGTGGCTTTCATTTTTAAAAATGGCAATGGGTTGATCACTACAGCACAACCACCCAAGAATGATCTATTGCCATGATCTACTAGCTCTTCTGAATTCCTAACTATAACAACCCCAAAAGGCTAGAGCAGGGGTAGTCAAACTGCGGCCCTCCAGATGTCCATGGACTACAATTCCCAGAAGCCCCTGCCAGCATTTGCTGGCAGGGGCTCCTGGGAATTGTAGTCCATGGACATCTGGAGGGCCGCAGTTTGACTACCCCTGGGCTAGAGGCTGACACTTAAAAAAGCAAAAGCTGGGAGTTGAGAGAAGTTAGCAGACCACAGCGATAGACAAGGCGACAGGGAGAGGGCAGAAGCTAAAGCGGGCTGTGACAATGAAAGAGTAAGGCTTATGGATGCCCTTGTGTTTGTTGCAGCCGTGAAAGCTACATGGAAAATCATAGTCATATACAAAAAATGTGGCCCCTTCATGGCTTTGCAGAGATTGAAATATGGGTCTCCCCAGTCATATTCACGTGCTCGAGTCAGTAAACCAGAGATTCATTTGTGCTAGCTGTAGGACCAAGCTGCCCCTTGGCAGAGCAAAGAAATTGCTTGTACGATGTCTTAAATACGTTTTGATGGGACAGGCTATGACTATACCACTGAATCATGTGTTGATTTCCCAGAAGTTCTTTAGGGTCTTTTGTATGAGCAAAGCGCAAACCGGCGAGCAGCTCAGTTCTAGTTATGCTAGTGAAATTGGGCTTTTTGTAACCTACCAGTAACAGTTTTCACGTTGTTTCCAGACAAAAGGGCCGCATGAACAGGGAAAGGATGCGAAGTTGTTTGAATACTCCTCAGAGCGTGAAGGGTATGAGTGTTAATAGAAAGATATGTCTGTGGGAGTGATTATATTCACCTCCGTGCTTTTCTTCTCTTAAAAAAAAAACTTGTTTGAAAAAAGAACTGTTTTGAACAGGGAAAAATATAAGGAGCACATTCAGAATCCAGCTGTGAACTCTATTAATTCCCATGGTTACTGATTCAGTGCAGGCTATTTATATATCTGTCTCTGGAGTAAATATGCAGTGCACAGAAGGGGTCTGAAAACGAGGGCTTTTTTGAAAGAGGGACAATACTTTGTTTTTCATTCAGGGAACCATACAGGTATTGCAGTTCAGACTTTTGGAATGAGGATTTTCAAATCCACTCTCCACATCTCAGCAGAAAGATATACCATTGTTTAAAAGTAGAGCTATACTGAGAGGTAATTGATTTTGGGTGCAAAAAATCAATCAATCACAATTTAAGAGCTGTTCAAAAGACTCAGCCATACCCCCTCTTCTCTTTTCTATTTCTTTCCTCCCGTGAATTTGAGGGCTTCTTTGGCATGGCTTTGTTTTGTTTTAACTTGCTGGGGCGTACTCACTGCTTGTTCCCAAGTTTGTACAGTCAACATGATGATGTCACGGTGTCCCACGATTTTTCAGATGTGACTATGCCATGATATCCCTGAGGGCAAAGGAGCCCTTCCTAATAGGCTGCTGACTAACCCTACTGCTTTGGCAGTTTCCTTGTCTGACAACACTGTAACACGTCTGCCCTGATGCTCTCTAGCCACGTACTTTGACTAGGGGCAGAATGTGGATCCAAAGGTGCACACGACTGAAAGGGATGCAGTGCAAACAGTTACAGCGGCAGCTAGTTGTGGATATCATCGATGCGCAATGCATTATTTTTGGTCGGACTTGTACCTGAATTAATCAATTGTGTACAATTCATCAACCATGTACAATTGGATATAAACCAAGTAACATTAGCCAGTTTACTTTTGCAAGGGAACTTCTTCAAGGAACACACAAATCATCACTCCTGGAGTCTGAAAATGCTGTTAAGTCCATGGTGAGGGGGTGTGAAACATTCTCATAAGCAGAGCTTTAATTTCTATCCTAACACTTGATTTTCAATGGACTGAAGTTGTAAACCTAGGAATGCTTTATTTGGAGTAAATGCCACTGAATGAAATAAGATTTCGAGTAGACCTACTTAGGATTGCTGCCTTGGTCTACTGAAATGTATAGTTTCAGTTGGGGGACATGCAAGGACTTGCAGGGGACATCTCAGTTCCCACGCCCCCAGTGTTTCCTCTTTTCCTTCCCTGAAAAACCCCATAGCTTTTAATCTTTTCTTGCTTTCTTGTCTCGCCCCAGATGCCTGCCATTCAGCTCAGTGGTCTTCAGTTTTCCTTCTTTCACTTTCCCTGGCAGCTTCGATCTGGGAAAACTGGCCGAGTGATGGAGTGCTGGCCACCTGATCTACTTGCATACTGGGGAATCTGCAAGTTCTTGCAAGGAGTACCTCACTTTCCCCTGTCTCACCCCCTCATTTTCTCTTTTCCTTCTCCTGGCAGCCCCCATGTCCGCTCCTTTCTTTTCTTAGTTTTCTCATTCCCACTAGCCAACAAACCAACTTTTTATCTGCCCTCCCATCTTATTCTACTTATACTTAATTTATATCCTCCCTTTCTCCCCAGTGGGAGACCTTGGTCCACCCTGGATAGTATTTGGATGGGGGACCTCCAAGGGACACTAGGTTCATGATGCAGAGGCAGGCAGTGGCAAAAGCACCACCAGATGGAACCCAAAACACCTTGCATAGTTGTCTGCTCTTCCACTATCTTCACAACAACCATGTGAGAATCTGTGACTGGCCCAAAGTTACTCCGTAAGCTTCTGTAGAAGAATGGTGATTCGAATCTATGTCTCACAGAGCCTATTTAACCACTATACCACGCTAGCTTTTGTGAGTGGCTGCCGTCAAACAATAGCTAATATCCAGCCTCAAAAATCAAACTTGCAAATGGGCCTGTTCCTTCTCCCTGTCTTTTACTGACAGAATACTGTTATGGTTGCCTAGCAATGGCCTGTGGTCATGGAGGGCATTCATTTTTTTTAAAGCTGCAGGCACTGCTCCTGTATTTTGTGAGGATTTAACACATGCCCCCTTTAAAAAGAGATTTCAGATTTTTCTGTAACCATTTTTTCAAGTGCATAGAAATATCTATCTCGTCTGTTTGTGGCTTCCATCTCTGGATTGAGGTATCCTCCAATTTAGCCATGTTGGGAAATATAGCTATTGATGATGTTATGTTTATTATTTCTACCTAGTTAGGCCATCAAGGCAGCATTATAAAGACTTTAAAAATCCACACATATGTAAATCAATGAAAACAAACAGGAAAAGAGGGTCATATTTATCACTTTAATTTTTTTTTTTTGAATTCCAGGAGGTCTGACATAAAATACAGACCTATTGCATCAAATAATGTTTGAAGTACTATGATACTATTTATATCTGATTTGTATATGGAAATACTTTTGAAACTATATCTGAAAGATTATGGCATTTAGGTACCTAATGCTCATGACAGTAGGGCCCCCTTTTAACGGCCTCTGAACACAATTATTATAAAAGCTTCTGCAGCTTTCTGAAAGGCCTTTTCAATTTAAAAAGTTTCCAATCAGTTTTTCCACAGTTTATTTCAACACAGGTGAATTGATTTGACACAATAGTAGGCCTAAGGTGGAAGCTATATTCAATCATTTAAGATGGGGGAAGGGGGGAGAAAATTGTATTTTAGTGGTAGAGCACCTCCTTTTGTATGCAGAGAACCACTGAATTGATTCAGTGCTTGGCTTCTCTTAACGAAACTCAGATTGTAGGGTTGGGAAAGACCTCTGTTGAGCTGCTATCAGTTGGCATAGACAGCATGGTGTAGTGGTTAAGACCAGTGGCCTTTAATCTGGCAAGCTGGGTTTGATTCCCACTCCTCTTCCACATGCAGTCTGCTGAGTGACCTTGGGCTCATCACAACCCTGATAGTGTTGTTCTGACAGCAGTAATATCAGGGCTTTCTCTGCCTCAACTACCTCACCGGGTGTTTGTTGTGGGGAGAGGAAGGCGATTGTAAGCTTCTTTGAGACTCCTTTAGGCAGTGAAAAAAGGTATTAAAAACCAACTCTTTGAATTAATTAATTCAAAATAAATTCCGTCTCAGCATCTGGAAGAAGTCCTGACAGTTAGAGCAGTTTCTCAGAGGAACAGGCTTCCTCGAGATGTGGTGGGTTCTCCATCTTTGGAAATTCTTAAACAGAGCCTGGATAGCCATCTGACGGAGAGGCTGATTCTGTGAAGGTTCAAGGGGTGGCAGGTTACAGTGGATGAGTGATAGGGTTGTGAGTGTCCTGCATAGTGCAGGGGGTTGGACTAGATCAGTGGTTCCCAAACTTATCTGGCCTACCGCCCCCTTTCCAGAAAAAAATATTACTCAGCGCCCCCTGGAAATTAATTTTTTAAAATTTTAATAGCAATTAATACCAGCCGGTGATACCGGCGCATGCCACTTGGTGTCCAATTACTGAGTAGCCGCGCCGAATGGCGTTGGCGTCAAGCTATCGGCGGTAGCTAGGGACGGCGACCAGCGATTCTCAAATACATTATCCCCTACAACTAATGGAGCTATTCCAAGTATACGACTGACCTATTTATAGCTGCAGCTGGTGGGGACCGGAGAACCGGTCCGTTTCTCTACAAATACTTTACCGGAGAATCGATAGTTTTCAGGCCTAGTAAAAAGGCTTAAGTAGGGATCAGAAAACAGTTATAAATAAATAAACTACCGATAAATAAGTAAGAAATTTTGGTTTTAGACTAAAAACATAATACAAATAAAGGATGACGTTTTATATTTATTGGTATGTTTATGAGTTTGAAAACAAATGATTCAAAAATTCAGAGCGAGACAATCTCGCTCTTCGGCGGAGAGAATCGAAAGTGCGGAGCGATACTGTCTCGTTCTTCGGAGCGAAAAGGTTTGTAAAGTGCATATAATTATTACAAAATAAATAAATAATACTCACCAATTATAGTCGCACTATTTGTTAGTTAACTTTAACTTGTACAATATCACAACAATCTAACTTAGAGTTATATTATGCTGTAATTTTACCCTAATCATTATGGGAAGTCTCCTGATTCATAGCGTGCTCCAAAATCTGCTGGTAGTACTGCCACTGCCGTTCCAGACTTTGGCCTTGCGACTGACCAATCGCACGAGTGGCAGTTGCCCGCAGCAATGCTCGTAGTACTCACGTGTTTTGGAACGGCAATTCAGTGGCACCGCATAAACAGTAGCAGTGCCCGATTGCACATATCTCAATGCAAGTGAGGGAGTATGCTGAAACCGAGCTAACGTCCAGTACGTTGTTCAAAGAAAAATTAAGCGTTATGAGCGGAATACATAAATCAATTTTTCTAATTCTTCTCTTCTTTCCTTTATGCTTTCACCACCCCCTTACAGTTATTCATCGCCCCCAAATGCACCTGTGGCCCATTACCGCCCCCCTGGATTGCTGCAGCACCTACCAGGGGGCGGTAGCACCCACTTTGGAAATCACTGGACTAGATGATCAAGGAGGTCCCTTCCAACTCTATGATTCTATGATTCTTCTTCCTGATTTGACATCTGGTCCTTCTCCCCCTTCACTTTATCAAGTGCCAAAATGGCCCCATTGGCTGTTTTGGCACTTGAAAAGGTGTAGGGGAAGAATAACCACAGCATCTCAGCCCGCTGTGCTGCTGGCCTGATACATTTCGTACCACTTTGAAATGTTGGTAACATCCCTGTGACAGACACAAGGATGCCACAATGTTTGATTTGGCCCTAAGATCCTTTTAAATGAAAGCATCAAGGTAGCTAAGCACCAAGCCACGGCTCCTTCCCTCACTGCTTTATAACTATTTCATTTCAGGAAGCCTTTCCATATTTCCGTATCATACACCTCCACTGAATCCATTCTCTGTATCACATGGCAGAAAACACCAACCCATCCCGGCAACTCAAACAGTAAAGCAAAGGAACAGTCAGTTGAGCTCTCGATTTGTGTTTATCCTGTACTTTTTTTTTCATCTGATCCTTTCCTCAGTGGTCTCCTCCAATTCCACATTGGGTCTAAAAACATGGAGAGTCCTGTGGAATAGAGTAACAGGTAAAATTATTAGCGAAGAACAGATGAAGCTAAATGTTTGAGCAGATCTGCCCTCTGTGTGCTGAGTTGACTATAACTTTTATCACCTGTGACCATCACCCTCATGGCCTCATCTTTGGTGGCTTTGATTGCCATAGTCAAAGGAACATTTCATATCCATGGACTAACCTTTGAAATAATCCCACTGGATGGATGCAGGCAAAAATGTGATGTTTAAGGACTACGGGTTTTGCTGGGCCAGCATTTTATTGGTCCTACCAATAAAACTGTATTCTGGCATGCAAACAAGTGACTTGGATCCCACAGATAATCTCATCTGATGGAAGATTGGTATTTGTCAAGTCTTACTTCTCCACCTTCTGCTGCAGCCCAGAATGCCCTCGGAATGGCTGTTCCTGAGGGAGAGACCACCGAAGGGGAAAAGTTCAGAAGTCTGACAAAGGGAGGGAAGGAATTGGTGGAAATCACCGTCAATCACCTCAGAAATGATTGATGGGATCCTGTTCAGAATCATGGTCTGAAATACCACTGAGCTTCAAGGGACACAGAACCAGGTCTTTTTTTTTCTTTATTAACTACGTCCCCCCATTCGTCCCCCATTCTCTAGTCACAGTAGACAAGATTCTGCAAGGCTGCTCATTTGGCCTCTGTGTATAGGCCAATATTTTTGAAATCAGCGCCATGCAACTGTTTCAAATATAGTCTTGTGAGCACCTTGCAAGCAAGCCAGAGTCTGGATAAAAACATATATTACATGCCTGAGGAATCACTCAGCCCATCCTCCATAACCCCCAAATATAAACAACAACAGCAAATTGTACTTACAGCATGGGCCTATTGATGAAACAAAAATAAATATATTTCCTTTTTGACAGCATGCATAATATGCCCCCCTCCAAAGGGAAAATGTTTAATTTGCCTGTTGTACCAAACTACCCTACAATATTGGAAATTATCAAGAGACATGGTTTAGAACACATTGTTAAGCATGCCAAAATCCCTTTATTTAAATGGACTTCAGTGACCTCTACTTTGTGTTTGATTGTAGTTTGAGGGGTTTTTTTTAGGCCACTGCCCTGTGTGACATTCCACCTTCTTCACTTTTCTGTTTGTTTTTGTTTGTTTATAAATTGACTTCTGTATCACCCCTCTCAGACTTAGCTGCCTTGGGGCGCACAGCATAGAGTTTGAAGACATTCATTACATAAAATGAAACAATAATACAATAACTTTCAATAATTTTAAATAACATTAAAACAATTTAACAAAATATGAGCAGCAATGGTGTTGATTTTGGTCTTCCAAAATAAGGGCAGTAGGGGGAGAGGGAAAGGACTGGGAGGAAAGCCCAGTCAGCTGGCTTGGTGTGTTTCCACCGGCCTCAACCATAAGCCTGGTAGAGGAGCTCTGTCTTGCAGACCCTGCAGAACTTAGAGAGTTCCATCAGGACCCTGTTATCTTCTGGAACCTCATTCCACCAGATGGGAGCCAGGGCCAAGAAAGCCATAGCTCTGGTTGAGGCCAGTAGCTGCATTCTGGACTAGCTGTAATTTCTGGAGCAGGGTCAAGGGAAGGCACACAGAGAGCAAATTGCAGTAATCAAGCCTGGAGATGACTGTCACATGGATCACGGCAAGGTTTTCCTGGAGCCAGATAGGGCACTAGTAGCTTTACTTGGCACAGGCAGAAAAATACCAGCTGTGCTATCTTCGTGACTTGAGCCTCCATCTTTCGGGAGACATCAAATATCATGATTGTGTGGCAGTTAGTTGCACACTACCAGCCTGGGGAGGTAACGCTTCCTAGTCTGGACCTTTCCTCCCCAGCTATAGGATCTCTGTCTTTGAAGGGTTCAGTTTCAGGCGGCTTGCTTTGAGCCCCCCATTACAGCCTCCAGACGCTGGACCAATGAGCTTGGAGGGGCATCCGGCCAATCATCCATCAGGAGATAGAACTGGATGTTATCCACAAAGGTGTGACTGATTATCCCAATACTGACCCTCTGACCATGACTGTGCAGAAAGGTGGTCAGCCTCTGGAGGGCAGCCTTCCCAGTCCCTGCGTTGACAAGGCAGGGATCAAGGAACTCATGGTCTACCATGCCAAATGCTGCTTGAGACTGAGCAACACAAACAACTTGGTCCAGCTTAGCCTGGAGATCATCCATTAGGGTAATCAGAGTCATGTCCACCCCATGGCCAGGTCGGAAGCCCAACTGGAATGGATCCAGAACTGATGCTTCATCTAGGAATGCTATGAGTTGGTCTGTGGCAGCCCTTTCAATCGCCTTTGCCAGAAATGTAAGAAGTGAGACGGGTCGGTAACTGGCTGGGTCTCACAGGTCCAATGATGGTCTAACAAGCACCACCGTGATGTGTATGTGGCCAGGCTAACAATCCCCCAGAGGACTGAGCACATGGTCTGTGGTAGGATCAGTCACCAACGAGTTCTAACCATCGAGCTCCAAGGATCTCCGCTGCGGGATCCAATCAGTTTAAACCAATCAATGGGATCTGGCCAATGGTGTGTGGCCACACCCAATCCTTTAGTCTTGGATGTGTATATAAGTTGGGGTTTTCAGGGGGGGGGGCATTCAATGCGGTCTTGGTATAACTTGTATCATGTTCTGTTTCCAGTAAAGACCTGTAATGATTTCAGTTTCTGTGATTCTTATCTACAAGATCCACCATGGATCTAACACACTGCCTCTTTCAGACCATCCAGGAAGGTCCCTGTAGACAAGGACAGATTTATTATTGCTGCCTCTTCTTGACAGTCTGGTTGTTGTGATACTCTCAGCCTAAAACCAGTGGGTGTTTTGAAAATGGGATGATTTAAAAGCCATCTTGGATCCCATGTTGAGCAAAAGCTGGCACAGAAACATTTAGAACAATTAAGGAAGAATGTTGGGTGGGAAACATTGCTGGTGTAGATTAAGATTTATCGTAATACGGCTCCAAGACAGCTACAAAACCATAGTTTAGCAAATCTTGCCGGTGTCCAAATGTCCATCAATAAAAGAACTTAGAAATCAAATGTTTAAATCATTATAAAACTATAAAAACATGTCACGACTACTTAAGGCAAATTCCCAATAGCCCAATTTTGTCATACTTTGCATGCTATAGCACAGTATTTGGCTATTTGTTTTGTGACCTCAGTATTTCCCCGGAAGAGGAGGCTCTTAATTTCCCCTTTCTCAGATTCACTGGGAATCCAGGGCAAGAGGGGGGTGATTATTTTATTAAGAATTCCCACATAAATTGAAGAGGACGTGCCCAATGGTCTCCAATTCCCCACCTCCACATATACAGATTATCTCTGCTTCTGGAATCTTTTTATAGCGCCCCTCAAGCACAGCAGATGGTAAAGCAGAGCACCGCACAAGAGTAAATGCCCTCCTGCAGTTCTTAATCTCCAGAAAGGACAGATTAACTGCTGGTTTCTGAATATATCTGTTTCTGGGGGTGGGTGGGCATGAACATGGGTGATCTTGACAGGTCTCATTTGGTCTTTCCCCCTTACATCTCATAGGGTCCCGATCCAATCTAGTAATGAAAGGCAAGGACATCCACCTTTCCTACAGCTACTCTTTTTTTTCCTTTTGCTTCGTCTGCTTCATCCAGATGGGAAGACAACACAGCCAGCTGCTTGGAGACCTGCAGAATTTAAATATATTTTAGATGTCACATGGCACGATTTGAGACAACTCTCTACTTACATTCTACTTAGGACAAGCCCTCACTTGGCATTCGATATGTAAAAGGATACTGCTGTGCCTGAATCTTTCTGAAGCCAAATTGCTTGAGGATACATCCGGGGGGGGGGGGGGGGGGAGAAGGGGAATTAAAATAACTAAACAAAGACTAAAGGCGGGAAAGATTTTAGAGCCCTACAAGTCATCTTGGATCCCATGTTGAGCAAAAGCTGGCACAGAAACATTTAAAACAATGTGAAATAGAAAATAATCTGAAGATAGATATCTAGGGTCAAGGAATTATAAACAATCCAGGGATGGTGTGAGGCAGAAGGAGAACACTGATAAAATTGGACAGCTTCCAAAGCATTCATTTTTTTCAGGGCAATTGATCTCTGTAGTCTGAAGGTGAGTGGTAATTCTAGGGGATCCCCAGGTCTCACCTGGAGGCTGGTATTCCTAACTAAGGCTGAAGTCCTATGTGTATTTGCTTGGGAGTAAGCTCTTGGGCCTTTGTTCTGAATAAACATGGTCAGGATCTAGCTCAATGGGAAATACCAAAATGCAAGGGAAGAATAAGGTAACAGGCTGTTGAAACACCCAAACTGCTACACTAAAAATCCAGAATACATACAGGAAATGGTAGCCAGCATATGTTGAAAGCTCCACCTAGTGGTCAAGATAATAATAGATGCATAACCCTGGTAGGTTGTAGAATTATAGAATTGGAAGGGACTTCCAGGGTCATCTAGTCCAGTGGTCCCCAACCTTTTTATCACCAGGGACCGGTCAACGCTTGACAATTTTACTGAGGCCCGGGGGGGGGTAGTCTTTTGCCAAGGGGTGTCACCGTCGCCTGAGCTCCTGCTCCACTTGCTTTCCCGACAGCGCCCCTGACTTCCTGCTGCCCACTGGGGGGGGCGCTGCCAGCAGCAGCTGCCCTGTGCCATGCCAAGGGAGAACCCCAGCCATGGCGGCCGCTGGAGAGCACCAAAGGTGAGCTGGCAGTAGAGTGGCAGGGCAGCCCCCGAGGCAGCAGCTGGAGAGGAGGACGACAAGGAGCTGCGGCCTGGTACTGAATGATCCACGAACCGGTACCGGTCCTCGGACCGGGGGTTGGGGACCACTGATCTAGTCCACAGCCAGCAGAATGCAGGCAATTCATAACTACCTGCCTACCCACGTGACCCGACTCCCATGCCCAGATGATGCCCCCACCTAGCCAGAGTCCCTGGCCAGTCTGGTCTGCAGGAAATTTGCCTCCCGATCCCAAAGTGGTGATTGGCATTTCCCTGTGCTGTCCGGGGGAGGGGCAAGCAGGTGGTCGATGTGGATGGGAGCACAAATGTTGGGAGAGCTCAGAAGGGAGTGGGCAGGGGAAGGATGCATAAGTGGGCATTGGAGAAGGGGAGGATGGGCAGGAGGAGGTTCTGAGTAGGACATAGCAGCAGGGAGAGAAGGAGGCTGATGAGCTTTCTCTGCTTAGGGACCTCCAAGGCATGGAACCGACCCTGAAGGGGGCAGCCAATTAGGACCACAAGAGACAATTCTATGGTTTGTGTCCAAGGGAGCTGAAGGTCTTGAAGAAAGCTTCTTTAAACTGAGACACCCACAGTGCTCTCTTATAAGGATGACTGAAACAATTGGAACATGACTGCCAAATAAGTGTTTTCATGGTTAGGAAATGAATATTTGCCTCCTCTAGACTGGGGCCACAATTAAAAACTAGCTCAATTTTTAATTAACCTTTCCTCCAATAAACGGTATTACATGGCTTTGATTTTTGCGGTTTTGCTTTGTTGGACCACTTGGCTAACCTAAATATTCTTTTCCCTATCAAAGTTCTGTTCACGAGATTTATTTTTTGGAAGAAAAAAAAAGCCATACACAGCTGTGAGAGCTTCCTCTTCCTTTCCAAGTAGTTTCTCTTCTGTTGAAATATCTTCAGTTTTCTGAGCAGGAGAAATGTTAACAAATAGTGATTTCTTTGTCAAATGCTTCAAGCTAATAACGCATAACAGTGAAAGAAAGTGCAGCTCTTTTCTGGGGGCTTTCTTGCTCTTGTTCCAGGGTCACATCCAGTTCAAACCATGTGACTTTGGGAAAAAGAATTCCTACTTCAAAATATACAACATGCTTGATTGCATTGTTGGCTTTGGACAAGCAGTGTATTTAAAGTTGCCTCCTTTGCTTGCCATGGAAAAGGGCCTTTGGTTCTGGCTCAGCAATGCCGAACAGATTTCTGCCTGCGTGTAATGCTCTGCTCTTGATGAGATGCTAACGGGTGGGGACTCAACATGGCTCTTAGATTCCGGGGTCCATTTCTGCCCAAAAAATGCCGCCATAACACCAAGCAATTTGATTAGAAAGCCAGGAACATTACAGCTGTGCTTTGAAAACAATTCTTGTTGGCCACAACAAAAAGGAGAAAAATCCTAACCCAAACAAGAGTCTAGGGACAAAAAACGGTTAACAAAAAGGGAAATCTCTGTAGGCCTAACGAGGATGTGCCATAGAGTTTCTAAAATGTGATGTAGTTATAAAAATACCAGGATTTATTAATAACACAATATAAATTAAAAACACCCAAAGGCCTTATACATAGCCTCAGATAAAGCCCAATCCTATGAACATACTAGTGCCTCAACACCATTTACTAAATGTGTTTCAGTGTTGCTGCTTTCATCAGTGTTCTGGCATATATATATATATATATATATATATATATATATATATATATATATATATATATATATGATATATATATATATATATATATATCACATAAAATAAAACTCATTATACATTTATTTATTCATTTATTTATATATTACATCCTGCCGCTCCCAGCAAGCTGACTCGTGATGGGTCACAATAAAGACTCCAATAAAAACATACAATATAATCCCATTAAAACAACCATTTAAAAAACCCCTATGGAAGTTGACAATTCCAAATCCCATAGTGCTAGCTATCGTCCGGTCTCAAGGGGGACCCCGAGTGCAGACCCATTTTGTATTTTGTAATGTTAGCTCCTTTACATAGGCAGATCTTTAACAGATATCGACTATGACCACTGTGTGAACAGTTAGTCACATGTATGGACCAGTGGGCCAGGCAGAATAAACAGAAGCCTCTAAATTCTCAAAAACAGGTCCTGGCCATAGCAAACATTAATCGTGTTCCAGCTTGCACTTTCAGCATCCACATACATGGAAAGTATGCTCAAGTATACTTTGAGGTAATACCGTCTGGAATGGTGCCATACAGTGCAATCCTCCATTCACAAGGGTGGACATGGATGGTAGAGGTAGAGGGTTGCCTGGGGTCACTGGTGGCCTCCTGTGCACACTAAGTCTCTACTGGCAATGGACAAGGGGGGGGGAAGGCTTCATTCCGGAGAAAGGCCTTCTTTCCCCAAAACTAAGCCTTTGGGGGCTGCGGCTCCAGCCGAGGCCGTGGCTTCATTATGGGCCTGCTCCTTGGGCTGAAAAGAAGCCGCTTCCTTGGGTGGGAGGGGCAAAAAGACTTCATTCTGGGGAAAGGCCTCCTTTCCCCGGAACGAAGCCATTTGTGGTGGTGGCTGAAGCCGTTGCGGGGAAAGGAGCAGGCCCGTCCCCGCTCCTTTCCTCAGCGTGAAGGGCCAGAAAGGAGCAGGGACGCCGCGTCGAAGAGGGCGAGGGGAAGCCGACCGGGCAACTTACCTCTGGGAAAGGCTTCTTCCTTGGAGCGGCAACTCCCCGGCCAGCCCAGGCAAGGCCGGGCCAACCAGCCAATATAATTAACTCCCACACATTTGAGAAACCCTTCTAGGACTGTCAAGAGTTTTATGTAACTCTGGTTGACAAAGCCTGCCCAGAGTAAACGTCTGTTCATTTGACCCAGACCTGCCCTTCCTGGAAGCAAAAATCATACATGTACATGATATACAAATGAACTAGCTTTATACTGCATCAGAGCACTGATCTAGCAAGGACATCTCCTTTGGTGACAGCTCAGAGTTGTTGCACGTACCCTGTTTATACTTACCTCTTCTTCCACTTTGTCCCTCAAGTCAATCTCCACAAATAATGCTGGGTCCTTCTGTAAGACAAACACCACACAGTTGTGAGTGACCTTCAGGTGACAGCTATATAATATACATATGGCCATGTAAGAAAGGCTTGACAACTACTCTTCCCAGGGAAAAGCAGTTTGCTATGCTTATATTTGCATCTGAAGTGTGAAGGTGGTTGTATATGCTGTTTCCTTGCTGTTTCATCCTCAGAATAACCCTGTAAGGGTGAAAGAGAGAGCAACTATGGTCACCTAGTAAGGATTTGAACATAAATCTCCCAGATCCTCATCCAATGTTCTGTTTAGCCACTATACCATGCTAGCTCTCCAGGTATGCTTTCTACAAATTTAGAAGTTAAAACTGATGCAGAAATTAGACATGTGTCGGTCTTCATCTATATAGAATGGAGGTTGTCTTTACATAACACAAATGACTGGATTAACACATACCTGAACAGAGATGGAATTGGGGTGTGTGGGGGAAAACCTTCACACCAATCTAGAGCACATGGGCCACTGAATAAACTGTAACAAATGTGAAACATTTTAAAATCCCACCTTTGCCACATTCTTTTTGTGGTCTTTCAAAATGGTGAGAGACAACTTGGTCTCTAGAACAAGGTTTGAGGCCACAGTGGCACCTTTAAGACCAGCAAAATTTAATTCTGAGCATAAACTTTCACGTGCTCACTGGCCTCCACACTTCTGTTGCTTGCTCGCTACTTAAACAGAAAGAGAAGGCAGTTAATATGTTCCTGAGATAATTACTTGCCTTTATATCCAGGAGAACCTCTTCTAGCTTAGTTTCTGTCTTTGTCTTCTACAGAATTAGAACGAGATGATTGAGTGCTGCTATTTTCCTAGTTGTTTATGTAAGAGGCAGGTGTTGAACAAGAGGTTTTAAAATATTAGCTTGAATTTTCAGTACTGAAGGGAAGTTCTCATTGATCCGGTTTCTCTCTCGTGCCTATGGCCAGGTGCTCTCTATCACTACAGCTTTGTGTTGCATTCCTTGTTTGATTTGTTTGCGGTATTAAAGAGGTGACCAAATTCAATTTAATTAAAGTGAGAACCAGAAATTCAGAGGAACTGGGACTCCTTGGGGCCCAACAACATGGAGCTCCATTTGCAGCTCCATCACAGCAGAGGTGCCAACCAACGCATCACAAAATGCATCCCCAGCTTCTGTAACAGCCCAATGTGAACTGTGGGTTCTTCTCAATTGTCATGCATGTACTGCTCCATTGGGCTAGGACTGTGGCACAGGTAAAGAAGGGTCTTCAGTCTCCCCCCTCCCCCATTTCCCTAACCTGAAATGTCCTGTTAGGACTGTCCACATGTTCCTTAGGATGTCACGTTCCTCATTCTTGATTCTTTCAACATGCGAGAAGCTGAAGAGACTACTGAGAAAAACCCAGGACAGGGCTGTACCAAGGGCCAGACATGGTGTCTGGAGTGAGCCCCCCCCCCCCCAAGCCACCAGGGACTTATCTCTGATTTAGCTTACAGACAAAAGCAGACCTACTTTAAAGAAAATGACTGGAACCTGTTGAATGAGGGCCATTCTGCACCAGAGAAATAAAGTGAAATGCTTATTTTACGCAGACTCCATATTTTTGGCAATCTGCACGACATCACCAGCATCCAGTATCCAAGCAGTAAAACAGTAGCTACATCCTCCATTTTAAAGCACTATCTGGGGAATCGCATAAAGTGGATTCCCCAGCCTATGTAGTGCTAGCCAGAGGAGAGCAACCAGCAAGCCACATGCCAAGGAAATGTGTGGAGCTGAAATAGCGCTATGTCCATCTCCAGTGCTTGCTCTCGCACCCGTCTCCCTCTCCCGGGGACATTTTTTTTAAAGCAAGCTGCCTGGAGCAACAAATAGGCTTTAAATTGTGCAAAGCAAAAAAAATTTTTTTTTAATCCCCCCCCCCAGTTAACATATAAACCATGTCTCTCTAAAGTCCCCCCCCCCAAAAAAAAGAATTTGGGCATGAGATTCATTTTTAAAAGCTTCAAGGCTCATGATGCCAAAAAGGGTGGCATTAAAAAAGCACTATGCATCTATGATTAGACGCATAGGTGTCTCAACGGAGAAGTGTTACATAAAAAAAAATTAGCTAGCATTGCGGGCCCTTTAAAACATGGAGAAAGGTGATTGGCTGCCTGGCTTGATTGACAGGTGGAGGATAGTCACGT
Source organism: Paroedura picta (assembly GCF_049243985.1). NCBI lineage: Eukaryota > Metazoa > Chordata > Lepidosauria > Squamata > Gekkonidae > Paroedura > Paroedura picta. The sequence goes on along the minus strand of NC_135374.1, from coordinate 92,012,812 downwards.
GTAAAGTGCGTTGCTATCTTCTGCCATTTCAAACAAGCATGCGGAGTGCCAAGAAGCGTGAGTAGGCAGCAGAGGAAAGCAAGAAGGTGAGGAACGGTATTTTTTTCAATGTGTGGAACTGCCCTGGTACTTAACTCTGTAATGTCACCTGACCTGTTTTGCAATTGTGTGCTTATGAGCTGATTCTTCTTGCTTGTGATCACTTTCTTTATCCTTTCTGCTCTCGTGTACTTTCTTCTTGATCTCTTTGAGACTACACAGGAAGGAATATTAATATGGGTTTATGCAGTCTGACTGAACAATTAAACATAAACATTAAATTCATGGTGATAGGTTAGAATGTCATTTTAAGCAACTGATGTTAGGGGGGGGACACAGGCTACATAAGGATGCAGCTCATCTTCCCCCCCCCCCAGTGTCTTACCAGTTGAAAGAGGCCTGGAGGCCAGGGCAACTTACTGACAGGAGGGCAGCTCCTTTTCCACCCAGCAGACTTCTAACACTGGTAGAAAGTTGGAGGTGGAGAGCAGATCCCTTATTAGGCTTTCCTTGCTGAGGCCCATGATTTACTCATGAGTAAACATTCCCAGTGCAGAGGCTTTTTCTGGCTGTCCTGTGTCCCAGAGGACTAGCAGGGGGTTGTTTCTGGGCCTTCCACAGCCCCTCCTCCTCCTCCTCCAGAAGATATGCAGAGCCTGCACCTGGTGGTGGTGGTGGTGGTGGTGGCTTGCCCCCCCCCATGTCCTCCAAATTGAAAGAGGCCAAGAAGCCAGGGAAACTTACTGACAGAAGGGCATGCTCTGAGACCAGCTCCTCCTCCACCGAGCAAACTTCTGAAAGTGGCAGGGAGTTGGAGAGCTGACCATGTATTGGCCTTTCTAGTAAGAGCTCTCTACTGGTTGGGGCTAAACTACCAGGGCTGAGGGCCCTCCTGATTGGGGCTAAACTATCCTGGTTGAGGGCCATGACTTACTCATGAGTAAACATTACCAGGGCAGGGGCCATGACTTATGAATACTCATTCCCAGGGTAGAAGCTTTTCCTGGCTGTTTGCATGCAAATTGACCTGATTGGTCCTCATTGGCAGAGTGCAATTTGACCTGATTGGCCCTCACTGGCTGAGTGCAATTTAAACTGATTAGCCCTCACTCATGAGCAAACATTCCTAGGGTAGAGGCTTTTTCTGGCTGTCTGCATGCAGGTAGGGAGTGAGTTGGCTGCGTGCAAATTAAACTTTATAATATTTACTGATGATGTACTTCTAGGGTTGAAAGGAAAGTAATAGTGTGGGGAGGTGGGGTTTTTTTTCCTATGTGGTGTTTTGACTGTGGTTGGTTGGATATAACCTATTGCATCTAGGCTCCATGCTATGCAGTGAGAAGAGCCACACTTGGATCTAGCGCTAGGATAGTGTGAGGCCCGCGCAAGAGTCTCAATGCACAAGGACTGTCAGTCTTCTCAACTTTTGTCTCTCTGCCTCCCCCCAGCAGTCATTTTGCACCCTGGGTATGTTTATTCTCAGTCTCAAGGATCTGAATAGAGTAACCCATGTAAATAGGAGAAGAGGGCAAAATCACTTCCTTTCTTTCTGTCAGCTAAGCTCCCCTCATGGAAGAAATAAGAAGGAACAATTTCATCTCCTCCCCACCGTAGCTTCCTGCCCACATAGCTTATTTTACCTGGGTCCTGCAACCCTGGGGATAAACATAGAGTATTTGCAGATTGCACAATTTCATTCAGCATCATTAGTATCTCTTGTGTGATTCATAGAACACCCGGTATAATTTTCATGCTAAAGTGCTTGATTACCAGCTAATATCATCTTCTGCGTTCCATGCCCCTTCTTTTGTAGACGAAGGTTCTAGGAGAAAGAAAATAGTTTCATAAGCTGTGCCCTGTGTAGGCACAATCTAGTTCCCTTCTTTAGGACTACCTGTCTCCCATCATGAAAACAACACTGAAAGGTCCAAAGGCCAGTTGTAAGAGGCATAAAATAAATACTTCTGAAACACCAATGGTGGGCGGGAAAGTAAAGTTAATCTAGTGGAATTGGGATACCTGTAGCCTTCTGCCCCCACCAAGCTCCCCCTCTCTTGCTTTATTTTGAACTCATCAACAAAACCTTTAGCTGTAGATCTCTGGTAAAATTGAATGATACTAGGAGATTCAGAGAGGCACTGTGGCCTTTGCAACTTAGCATATACTAATGTGCAACGGGAGTCTGTGGACATCAAAGTTAGTCACAGCAATTGTAGCCTTTGTAGTGGATTAGCAGCACTTGTGTGAAGATTCTAAAGTACTGGAGAATGGAATGTTTAGAGGCAGTTTCCTTTGAGGGAAGTGACAAAGCTGCTTGGACTGGACATCTTATCCTGCTTCCCAGGAAACAAAGGATAGGGAGCCAAGGAAAAGGGTGGCTGTACCAGCAGTAGGTAATCTGGGAAACAGGCACCTGAATTAGGTTAAGCAGATATACACCTGAGGAAGCAGAGAAAGGAAGACATGAGTAGCTAATAGTGGGAAGAAGACTCAGTGTGGGCACAAACAGAAGATTTTTTTTTACAGAAAGCCAAGTGGGGAGGGGAAAAAAAGCAAGGGATGATGGTTGGGACTCAGATCTAGAGTGGGTAAAGGAAGCAAAATTGACCAGAGAGGTAGAAGAAAATCATAAACTTGGGAAAAGAAGGACTCATGAAGAATGGTGTTAGAAGAGGCCAGGAAGAGGGAGAAGCTGGTAAGATTGCTACATTCCTCCCTTTCCTTGGCTCCTGTCACTTTAAAAAGCTTCATGCCTGAATGCAGGTTTTCCATCAGTCAGGAAGCATTTCAGGTAAGAATTGTTACCTGTCTAGGGACTAGGGATGAGCATGAACTCGGAAAATGTGATTCGGTTGGATTCGTGGTTTGTGGTATACCGAGTCCACAAGCCATGAACTGTCACAAACTGTTAGCTGCTGAATGAATTGTTTCAGTTCAAGAGGTTCTTGATGCAAAAGAATACCCCCTCTCCCCCTGTGCTGGAGACACCAGCCTCATAGGGGATTTCCAGATGACTCTTCTTAACCTGCCCTCCAAAGTGGGTAGGTTGGCTTTATGAGGTCTGAGTTGTCCCCCGCTTCCAACAAAGTGCCCCTAGAAAAGTGCTTTATGATAGCTGAAAGGTCTTAATTTTGACAGATGCAAGTTCAGAGGCTCAGTAGCATATAGAATGGATCCTGTGCGAGCTAGAGACATCAAAAATCACAGAGAACCATCCCTCAGATGGTCCTCTGCATGCTCTTCAAGTCCCCCCACCCCCATTGATTTAAAGTTTGGTTAATATTTAGATTGAACCGAGACAGTCTGTCTGGAAATGTATCTGTTCATGAACCATCACACAGCATTTAAAGGCCCACCCTGCTAAGAAAATGAGGGGCTTGTCAGCTTTTCCTAAATCTTGTCAGATTTGTCAGCTTTTCCTAAATCTGCTCTGTCACTAGACTTGTCAGCTTTTCCTAAATCTGCTCTGACGCCTTAAAAAAAACTAAAACAACACACTTGAAGTACTTAATAGAATGTGATGGGAAATGTTCTACCTAATTTTTTATATATAAGGGAGCATAAGATTGCCAGAACTAAAGCCAGTGTAGCACCGATAGTTTTAAGTGGTGCATAGAGGAGAAAGTTCCTGCAGGTAGAATGTGAAGCAGAGCCACAACTCAGGTGTGGATCATCTACTATGCTGCCAAAAAGTCTCCAGTTCAAACCTTGGTGTCTCCAGATAAAGGAAAAAGGTAACAAGTTATTTGAAAGGCCTCTGGTTGGGATCCTGGAGAGCCACTGCCAGTCCACGTATACAAAACGCACACAGGACTGACATAAGTACATGTGCAGGAGCAGCATTTCCCTCCACAGTAACCCTGTGTTGCAATAAAGCATACATAGCAACATTCCCCGTTCTGTACCAGTCTTTATCAGTATAGTTGCCTCCTCACAATCTGGGTTTAGAAACCATAATGAGGTAATAAGTTCCCATCAGCAGTGAAGAGGGAGGATGTGGTTAAGGAAACGGTTTGAAAATAAAAAGCCACACAGGCAAGGGAGTGGTGAGAAAGATGAAGCAGATTTTGAGCCGGGCCTCACCTATACACCTCCAGCCGAACTTCCTTGCCCTGAAAGGCTATGCTGGGACGATAGTACTAAGTTGGTTTTGCTTTCTATTGGCTGATCTGAGGTAGCGGCTAGTCTCACTGGCGGAAACAAGTATTACTACAGTGGAGGAAGACTAGCAAGCGGTTGAGAAAAGTTGGCCAAACATGGGCCTACCTCAGTACTTGTCTACAGTCCATAGTGTGAAGCCAACATATAGCCGAAGGATATTTTGTTGAAGACTGGCTGCCCAGCGGGTCTAATCTTTAGGACACACATTTCAGCTGAGTGGAAAGCCAAGCAAGAGAGAACTCTTGCCACACTGCTAGACGGAAGCCTGATTCATCTTTTTCAGCAACACAAATGGCCTTGGAGTCATTGGTGATGTGCTTCTATAAAATCAGAAGTTACCAGTCTCATATATGAGATACTACACTTGATCTTAGCCTAAAGGCCAAGCAGTATATCTGTTCAAAGACTAGAGGCAGTCATAGTGGTATTTATTTCCCACATTATCTGGTGTTAGAGGGACACTTCCCATCTTATTGACATGGTTAAATTAAACCACATTCCAAATTTATATTACTACAGAACTGACTTTAGCAATAGGACTGGGGATCACATGTGACCCTATCATGAAGGCTACTCTGTGATATCCTTAGCCTCTACTAAGAACGGAGAAACTTGCAAATAAGTCCCTTGGAGAGATAAATCGTGAGACTGATCCCAGACACCTTCTTGTCAAATTGGTCCTTTTGGCAATACTGACTGCTGACCCAAGCTCAGTGCATCAGGACAGGGCAGCAGAGGAAATGAGTGAGAAACAGGCTTGCTCTTCCTTCCTTCTTGCCAATGAGCCAAAACTGCTTCCGGAGAAGTCGCTTACCAGCTTCTTGCAATGTCTTCTCAATCTGCCCTCCTAACTCAGGTGTAAGAGAATGTCCCAGAAGCCGGACACTCTTGCTTTTGTGAAGGTCAGGAGTTTCCACAGCTCGGTGGGTCCCGGGGGGTGGTTTGGTCTTGAAAGGCATACTCGCTAGATGCCGTCTGTATATGATGGCTGGTGTCTTTGGTGTTTTATGTTTCTTCATGTTAACTAGGTCTGCAGAGCAGGGTTTTTCTCAGGGGATGTTTTGCCTTTGGTTTGCACACTGGGTGTTGCACAGCTTCTATGACATCACAAAAGGTGAAGTGAAACAAACTGCCTCACCCAGTAAAAATGCTGCAGTGTTTGAGAAGCAGGCTCACACAGTTCCCTCTACTTTCTTGGTTGGTCTCTGTCTGTCTGTCCTTATATTTATTGATGGCCACTCCCGGACTGGGCTGGTTTGTGGTGCAGTTGGATCACCTCCAAATTCCTGGCCAAAGGTACAACCATAAGCTGAAACCCATCCAGGCAGGGGAGATGCACTTCCTGATCCTGCCCCCTTCTACCCAGCCACAGGACCTCCGTCATGGAGGGGTTGAGTCATCCAGACACTGCTTCTAAACAACTGACAAAAGTTTTTTTTTTTTTGGGGGGGGGGAGAATCTGGCTGGCCTTTCATCAGGAGATAGAGCTACGTGTCATCTGCATACTGATGACAACCCAGTCCACAATCCTGGACCAGCTGTGCCAGAGGGCACATAAACATGTTGAAAAGTGTGGGGGAAGAATATTGTTCCCTGCAGCCACCCACAAAGGGGAGTGCAAAAGGGCCAGACAACTCTTCTTCCACTGCCCCCCCCCCCTCTGAGAGGCAGTGGGCTAACAGCTCGTGGTCGACCGCATCAGATCTAGAAACACAAGAATAGCCTAACCGCCCCAATCCAGCTGGCGACAGAGATTATCTGTCAGGGCAACCAGTGCAGTCTCCACCCCATGGCCAGGACAGAAGCCCAACTGGTACAGGTCAAGGGTTAGGATATTATTTTGGATAGCAGTTTAAACTCTTATGGTATAGATGTCATACCTTGAATGGAATGTGTTTGTCTGTGTGTGTGTGGGGGGGGGGGGGTTGTCAATCTTATTTCATGGCAAAGGATTTCTCTATCCCTAAGGAGCTTGGCCACAGGGCTGGGGCATGAGACTGGTTGTGCTTCTGCCATCTTTGTCTGTCTCAGTTATCAGTCATGAAGGTTTCTTTTTTCACAGGTTGTAAAAATCTAGTTCCCTTCTGTTCCTCCCTGTTTTCTGAAGTGGAAAGAAGAATCTGACATAAGGATTGAGAGACAGATGATAGATAAGGAGTGAGAGAAAGAGATAGAGAGATTACAGAGAGACAGATTATAGAGATAACAGAGAGATGATAGAGGAGAGAGAATGCTGCATTTTTTTTCAGTTTCCCTGTGCCGGGGAAGGGAGTGGTCTCTGCAGGGACAGTAAAAACAGTTACTGGGGAGGGGGCTGAGAAAATATTAATGTTCCCACCAACATAGCAGCTTCAATGCAGATTTTCTGGCAAACTTCGCAGCAAAGGACTTTTGGGAAAGACTGGAGAAAGCTAGGCAAATGCTGGAAGGTGAACATATGTACCACAATGCTATAAGGCAACACAGGGGGAAAATGTTGGGATACCAACATCATTGGCTTTTTCAGCTACTGAAGGATAATTTGTCAAAGAAAGGATACTACTGATAGTTAAAAGAAAAGGCCAGCTGCAATTATTTTAGCTCTGTATTACAGACACACCCCAAAGAGCTGGCTCTGCACTACACACATCCATGCATTCCCTTCAATCTCAGCCAATCAATAAGCATTGACTTTCACTAATTCCCAAAGCTGTTCATTGCAATCCTATTTCTATTTATTGGAACACAAACTACTGAGCTCGATGGTGCTTGTTCCCAAGTGAGTGAGTATTGGATGGCAGATTTAGTTGACTGATCTGCCCATTAAGTCCATTCTAAATCTGCAGCTCTTCTGTAAAGATTGATGGCCATTCCGCATAGCGCTAATGTTGCTGAAGTCTTACCATTGTGTAACACTATTTTTTAACATTATGCACAAGATTGTACACAATCCGCAACACTCCTGCAAAAAGCGCTTCAATGTAGCGCTTTTTGGGGAATCGTAAAAAGTGGATTCCCCCTAAAAAAAAAACGCTTCACTCCTGAGAACAACCTGCAACACATCCGAAAAAGACATGTGCGTTCTCTAGTGGTAGAAAGAATGTCCCTCCCTAGCTCTCGCCCTTGAGCTTCTGGAGACATGATCGCCATTTTTTCCCCCTTAAACCGGTGAAAGCAACAAATAAGCGAGGCTTCTTCGGCTGAAGAGCGTGTAAACGATTAAGCGTCAGCTCCTACGCCAGTGAAAAAGGTCTTTCTGAAACATCAAATGAATAAATATTCATTGCTACTGGTGTTTTCGGGTTAAAAAAAAACAGATTTTAAAGGGAAAGGGGCTTTCGGGGAGCACGAACACAACAGTTCATTGGCTGTTCTGTTTGATTGATGGCCAGGGGCGGGAAGAAGCGCGGAAAAATATTGCCTCCTTTGTTTGATTCTGACGAGACCGGAAACATGTGGGTAATGAAAACCCACATGTGGGAAAATGTGGGAAAGCCTTTTTTTCTGCTAGAAACGATTGTGCGCGTTGTCAAGACCCGCTGTTATTAATTGTAGCGCTTTACAATGGCGCTTACATTTGGCTACATTGGCGGTTGTGCAGAATGGCCCTGAGTACATTTCACTGCCTTCCCTTCAAGACTCAGGTAACTTTTTACATAGTTCTTGGAAGAGAGAGAGAGAGAGCAATTGTGCTGACATCTGTATCTGTAAACTGTGCAAGTAAGTTTTCTTTTGAAAAACAACTCATACCAACAGATGCACACACACATTTTCTGAAATAAAACACTTCTTTTAATTGGCAAGTAGAACATACATTGCAGATCATTAGTATTCAATTAAAAGACTATTAAGTTACAAATACATTTTTAAAAAACACCTGGCATTTAGAGGGCAGTTCTTTAGAGGGCACATAGTTCTTTCCTAACCTTCCTTCTGGCAACTGATAGGATCCCATTTCTTGTCTTGTAATTCTGTAACATAATGCATTGCTAA